>NC_142194.1:24850000-26050000 GCF_026936395.1 Plectropomus leopardus | reverse complement strand
TTGGATATTTTATAATTCAAAGACATGGAAATAGCACAGGAGCACCAATATGTTATTTGCATGGCAGTGCACATGGGAGTGCATTTCACCCTTTGTGGGTGCTTTGAGAATTACACCATTTCTTTTTGTCGTATATTTTTTTTCCTGTAATTTGTGCAAGTTTAGCTTCTGCAAAAGCCTTGCAGTCCTTTTGGAAATTCATCCCCGTGTGTGCAAAAAAACCTCTCTCAAGGCAATACACAAAGGGAGTGGAAGAGCCACCCACAACTGCAAAAAATACCAAGAAATTTTAGATGGTGGTGAATTAATTTCAGAAAGAAAACAAAATAAACAAATCAAATATATGACAGTTGCAAAAAAATTTGCAGTCTGATATTGGTTTTATAGTGCAAGTATCGTTTCCTGTTTCTGTAAAATGGGCTAAAACACTAAAGCATAAGAATCAGTATATACTGTACACAAACAGTATGGACTATGGAGCTAGGACTCTGTGGGTAACCTGGTATTAGTCTAATGAAGAGCATAAGCTCAAAACGTCACTTGTGGATGTGCTAATAAACTGCACTTAAGGGAGCTACAGGGCTCCGACCTTTCTTCATGTTTTAAAACTGATTTTATGGAATAAAGCAAACAGTTATTGAGAGAAGCAGATTTGTAAAATAAATAACAGACTTTTGAAAAGAACATTTTCCAAAAAAAAATTAGACTAAAATGATAATACATTTTGCAACAATACAATATGCCATTGTAAAAGGAATAAATAAAAGAAGCAGAATGAAAAATTAGTTCATATTGATTTTGAGCTGAGTACTAAAAATATACTACATTTTTTCATGATTATATGACAATGTTTCTCTGTTTATTCACATTATTACTTATTATTATGCATTCAACATTTAAAACTTTGGCCCTCCATATTATTTCCAAGGGTTTCTTTTGACTGAGATAAATACCCTGATGATGTCAAAGAGAAAGTTTGCTAAAAACTGGGGACATGTACTTCATAGAGACATGGTTGGTCTAATAAAAATCAGGACATCTCTTAATCTACTGCTTCCAATTTGACTACTCTTTTCATTTCTTTTCATTTTATTTTATGCTATTTTAGCAAGAAAACTACATTTAGTCAAGTCAGTCAAAAAATAAATGAGTAAGTGGTTCATATTGTAACCCTTCCATTACATGTAGCATCATTTTAATATCTCACTACCAAAAACCCAATTTACCTAATTTCTCATCACTTTGTTTTTTTAATGTTTTTTTTTTTTATCTTTTCTAAACAAATTATACTTCCTGAATTGTATTGTTCCCATTAATTAAATTGTGGGCGTGGTCTTTTTCTTCTTGTTATATGCTTCAATGCCGTTATCCTTAATACTCCAAAGAAATATTTCTCATCTTCAGTGAGCATTACATACTCTGTTTCTTGTAAAACTGCTCCTCAAAACTTAAGCAAGAGAAAAAGAGTAAAAAGAGTTTGCTTGAATTTCAGCGCAGTTTCTCCAGTAAGCAGGATTTAATGCTTCTCTACATTTGGACCCCTCAAAGTCAACCTAACACAATCACACTTGACATTTTTCTGACTGGCAGTGCAACATTTTTCTGTCAGTTCAGGTATGTGAGGTGACACTGTAGAGTGTGTAACAGAGAAAAGGGGAGAAAGAGAGATTTACACTCAAACATACAGATGGAGAGTTCGATCAATGCCATCGACCGGGCTCCTCGCGGCTCCTACTCCCCATCCATTCAGCCGGAGCGCAGGCGGCTTTACACTCTCAAAGGCCCCGGCTGATTACTGCTTTGATGTCGGGAGGACTAATGCTAGCACAGGCTAACGCTAAAGGTATGCAGACTCCCTCACCCCCCTCTCGTGCCCCACCCACCTCCATCCCCCCACCCCAGCCTCGTTGTCTGAAATCAAAAGGTTGGCCTCACAAACAAAGACAGTAAAAGTTCAGGCTCTGGGGGTGGATGGTTGTTATTGACCGCTCCGCCATTCTCACTCTCTCGCTCGCTGTGTTTCTCCTCCTCTTTGTTTATTTCCGTGGCTGTCTCTCACAATGTCAGGGTTAAGTGGCATGGTGCAGCGCCAGCCTCCATTGATGGAGTGTTATTATGTGGTTCCCGTGTCTATTTGACCTGAGGCAGATTGCACTTATTTCCCCTGGTCCTGCGTTCATCTGTCTCTGACATATAACTACTTCTATTGTGCATGTTCGTGTGTCGGTGTGTGTATCTGTATGTAATATAATGACTAGAATTAGGTCAGCAGCTTGGGCACCTGAACTCTCATCGCAGCCAACCGTTGGCTTTCTGCAATATTTGCCCGATTCATCCAGATCCTGCAGACTTGTTTGACACTAATGTGTATTTCCCAGCGGATCATTATGATGTGGGGTAAATAGCTTTTGGAAAGAACTACGATAAATCTAAATGAAAGTGCTACAACTGTAATATATGTCTAAATTGTTAAAGATGAAACCTCCATTTGGGGACTCTGCTCCTGCTTCAGAGACAACTTGTGATTGCCATCATCCTTGGCAACGCTTGTGACATTTCTAGAGTTGCAATCAAAACAAAATCTGATAAACTGTGGCAGACGAGCATGTCAGAGAGCTACAGAGGAATCATGTTTAACTTACCTTGAGGACAAAATTGTCCTCAGCCTGTAACTTCAAATCCAAAATAGACTGCTTCACATGCTTCTCAAAGTCCAGGTCTCGCTTCCTGGGGACATCCAGAGCAGGAAAAAGGTCTCCTATCAGCCCCATGAACACGGGCATGTCATCAGTCACGATTTTGGGGATGTTGAAGTCTCTTAAAGCTCGCATCAGCACCTGGTCCTCCGCTCGGCCGGGGTCACCTCTTTTCAGAGATCCGGCCACCACCAGGACTGACTTGATGGCCCGGAGGCCCCAGTCATAGTGGTCCTTTGAGAAAGGTCAGAGAGACATCAGTAAGTAGAAGAAGATGCACAGTTTCATAGCAGGGCGTGCAGAGCTGACAGAAAGACTAGAAAGGTGATTAGAAATGATGTGCTCCTGCTACAACCTATTCCATTTGACTATCACATTTGATCATGTTAGCATTGTTAGTGTAAGCATATTATCATGCTGATGTTAGCATGTAGCTCATCCCCACTGTAGCTAAGTACGGCCTCACAGAGCTGCTGGTGTAAATGGAGACTCTATAGTCTCTGGGCCTGTGAATCTGTGCATCCTAACCATGACTCTCCAGGAATCCACCCACCCTGAAAGATAAAACAAATTAATCGGAGCACTAATTCACTTACTTTATGATTTCAAGCCCCAAATAATATTCCTATTATATTCATGTCTAGATGGAGAGCTTCCAGTAGGATTTAGAGATTTTACAGTGAGCTTAATCCACTTTATAGTCTTGGATGTAATTCATAACATCAACATACTATTCCCAAAGAAACTTAGGATATTTTTCTCTCGCCAGTACCATCTCCTTCAAGCGCAAACAAGAGTCACAGACACAGGGCTCATTTATGCTCAACGTTACAGATGGAGACAGAGATGGAGACGGAGACCGATGAAGCCTCTCTGCATTCTTTTCATCCATTGTGCACATTTTCTGATAGCTTCTGGATATGGAAAAAATGCAGCAGTATCAGCAGAGACTGTGGGGGTAGTTTAGCATAGATTAAGCAAGAGACGACCGTAGGAAATGACATAGAAATTTAAATAATGGCAGAACAGAACAAATAGATAATATATAGTATTTAGTAGTAGAAATTAGTGAAAAGAATTCTTCATCCACATGTATACAATGGCTGCACAGACCTCTGCAGTCTACAATGCTCTCTCCGTTTAAAGGTTCGATTTTACCATTTCCTCCACCTTCTCCTTGTTTGTTGTTGTGTAAAACATCCGACTCTGCCCTCTAGCATTTATTGGCTGTATTTATGGCATTAAAAAGGACATATGGAAGTATGAGGGCAGTGACGGTAACGTTTGAAATGGATATACCTATTTTTGTACATAAAAGGACTATAAATGAGCCTTGAGGCTGTAAATGTTTTCAGAAATGTATTTTGTTGTGTTGTTCAGCTGTAAAGTTAGAAAGTTTTGCTCCGACTGTTGGGCGGTGCTTGGTTTAAGCTGTTTTTTTGACACTGCAGTCAAGGTCACAAACTTTCTCCCTTTACAGCTAAATGGTACGCTGAAATGTGTTTCTGAAAACTTCTGGGGTGAGAGGTTATTCTATTCTAATCCTTATTCATATTTGATTAATGCTGTCTAGTTTGACAGTTTGACCTCAGATCATGAGCAGTGATTGAGATGACTGACTGCTGTGTTACAAAATCCTCAGCTCTCATTAGTTGCTTTTTCTGCAATCCCAGAAGATTCTATCAAATTCCATTAGAAGCACTATGAGGAAGAGGGGGACTTTTTTTCACAAATTATCTGTTTTATGTACTACTGTCTGGAAGGTTCAGCAAATATGCCAAAAATCTATTTGTATTGAAGTTATTAACTGTAAGTTTAAATAATCTTACTATCTGCTAAACAGTGAGCTTGTCTTGTATGATATTAGTTGTATTGGGACCGTCGTGTATTTCCTGTCCAGAGGCAAAGGTCACATGTGTCTACCAGGTGTCTGTCACAGGTGCGTTTAAGTTTCAATACAATCAACCCGATAGTATGCAGCAGTCCAAACTGCAGTACACACACAACAACAGCATTTTACTGCCATATAACTAGGGGCCACAAACTAATTAGAACATTATTCCAGCTCTCTGCAGACTCTAATAGCATGAAATATGTTTCACTGTACTCTCTTAGCATGCTCTGGTGTCTACTGCATAGTCATTTAGCACAGGACCAGCAGCAGAACTTATGTAATATTAAATCCACAATTATGAGCTACTTGTTTAACTCCAGAAAGTAGTTCTCTGAATCTGCACTTTCCATTGATGTGCAGTTTCAGCCCTTGTGAATATAGCTTAGAGAAGCAGTCTGTTCATTATCATTTGATTTCATTACCACTAAGTTGCTAATGTTGGAAAACCTGCAATGAAACTCTGGCAAACAACTTTAGAGCAGCCAAAAAGTATAATTAAGGTGATATTTAAAAATGTCACAAGAACTGGAGCTTCATAAAATCGCCATAAAAAGGAAGTGGTGTGCTGTGACACTTAAATGGGCCTGTGGTCATGGGAAATTCATCCAGAACTGAGGACTCATAAAACTGCTTACCTAAATCGAGGAGCTCCACTGTAACTATTAGTCAGCACTGCGAGTGATTTTATTGCTTTTTTAAATCGTTTAAATAAGGGCATGACATGCAAAAAAAAAAAGGACCAGACTAAAAAAGGATTAAAGAAAAAATTTTGATGGAATAACATCCAAACTCCCTGCAGCTTCTAATTCATATGCAATGTAACACTTTGCTCAGACAGTTAGAAAGTCAGCTCTTGTGTGGTGCCTCTGAGTCATTCTTTTATCAAAAGCCTCAAATATAAAAAAAGAACATTGTGTCACTTGTTCAGCTTTGAAGTGGAAATGGATCTGGCTCTCTCTAACCATATCTGATGTGTAACATCAAAGAAAACAGATATTACCTGTTTGGACAACAGCTCCTTACACAGTGTGTAGAGGGTGATAAACTTCCTGGCCAGGACCCGAGCGTCAAGGAAGCCCTCGGCCACCAGCATGATTTCACAGATCAGCTCAAAGTCTGGCACCACCATGGCACACGGTCTGTGGAAAAATGGTCAGAACTCAGTTGTAGGTGATTATCATAATCCCAGGTTAATTAATGCTTTGTCATCTGCAGTAAACACAATTTAATTCAAAACGTGTGTGGTCAAGTTAGCAGATTTTGAGAAAGCACACGCAGCAAACAGCAGAGTTCAATACAGCTCACAATACATCACAATTAAACGTGTCACACAGCTCCTCTCCAATATAAAGCTGGTTTATTCCCACAGTGCTGTCAGCTATCTTCCCTTAAGCCTTTAAAACCTGACCAAATTGGCTTGTTTTCTTTCAATAACAAGGGGAGAAGGCAATGAGCAACAACAGAAGAAATGACCAAAAAATTAGAAAGAAATCAGTAAAAAAAAAAAAAGTACAAGACAAGTTTCTGAAGATTAGGAACAATTTTTTTTTAAAAATATAAAAATGTATAAATAAATAAACAAACAAGGGAAACCAGACTTGGAAAAAGTGCTTTAAAATTAATTTAAAAGTAATTCTCTACCATAACTTTAAATATGTAATTATGATTAATTCTTGCCCTATGTTTTAGTTCAGTTCCCTTAGTTTAAATATAATTTTTTAAGTTTACTAATTTTGTGCAATTCGTGGTACATATCTTACCAAGTTAATGATTGTCCTTTTTTTTCATGTTTTTGAAAGAAATCAAATTTGCTCAAGGCTTAAAGCAGCACAAGAAAAGTGATGTAGCTTTTGGTTTCAAAGGGTTAAGTTAGGTCTACCTTTTCAGAGAGAAACCAATCACCTAACATGCTCTTTCATCCCCGCACACTGGCCTTGTACATGCACCTGCATCCAGTGTCTCTTGTGTCGGGTGGAATTTGAAATTGAGCATCGTGGTATGAGGATTTTTTTTTTGTTGGCATGTCATTTACAATCCATTAGAGTAAACAAAAGAAATATACTGTAGATCACCATGGATTCTATTTGTTGTTCTCTAAAAAAGGAATGTAATACTCTGAAGATTAGTTAATGGTTACTAGAAATTACTTTTGGCGATCCACAAATGTTAAAGGGTTGGTTCACACATTTTCTGTTGCAGGCTGTTTTCCATTTTATTTGCATAGGTTTTGTGATCACTGTCTCTGATAGATGTGCCTCCAACCCGGTACAATGCAGCTGAATGGGAATTTGTTTGTGGTGCTCACAGAATTAAAAAATTATATTTAAAACACGGATCAGCAACGTACATTTTCACAATCAGTGTCCCGGTTTCTGATAGAGTAATCCATGGACATAACTTTTAACAGTTTTTAGTAGATTTATTTTAGACTGAAAGAACAGTTCCAATACCGCCTTTTGCAATTTGTGCAAAATCCCTTCATTGAGTGAAATGACATATTGTATACTGTGGTGACAAATGCTATTGAAATGAAATAGTTGAAATGATGAAAAATAAAATAAGACTGAAAATGGAATTTGATGTTTTGTACAGAAAAACAAAATAATATCATGTTCCCATCTATTGATGGGTTCCAATACTCTTCTATCTCCACACAAAGAAATCCATCTGTCTCTTCAGATTCTTATGAACTTGCCCTACTGTCCCAGCTTTCTCGGCTCTGTCCCAGCTGTCTCAGCTCTATACCCTGTATTCTGATTAGAATTTCTTTCTAACCAGAATACAGGGTATAGAGTTGATATTTTTTAAAACTTATATCTGCACTGCCTGCAACTGCTGGATTTTTTACACCATTCATACTGTATAGATGTTGTGTCTACATTCTATATGTAAATACTCTGCACATTACTCTACACCATATAGCTTTTGCACTTTTGCATAGATGCTAACCTGTATTTCTTTGTCTCAGTACCTGCACTTCGTACAATGAAGTTGAATCTAATCTAATCTGCCTGTTTTTCAATCTATTTATCCTGTCAATAATCACAAGTTTTGTTATTTTGTAGAAAATGTTTCTGTCAATGTGCTTGTAATGTGTCTTGTACATTTTAGAGAAAGTATTGTAGTTGTCACTTATAGTTTGCAGCCATTTCCTAGTAAACTTATTTTATCACAGAGTCAGTTTTAATAAAGAAGCTCTTGAACTGCAACTCCATTTTTTTTGTATTAATATGTTAAGTCCCACAATGTATTGATGGATTACACCTTCGGTTAGGGTCCAAAATATTTGAAGAACATGTAGAAGCCCAGCAAATTGAATTAAGGCTGTGTGATTTGTGTTGGTCCTCTGACCTACCTGAACAGAGCCTTCAAGTTCTCAGGAAGCTCAGTTCTGCCAGCGTAGCCTGGATTCATCGTGATGAAGATGCCGACAGAGGGGCAAAGATTCACCTCCTCCCCCATGAAGTTAAACCTCTGCTTCTTGTCTCGAATGGCGTCCTGGATGCTTTTGACCTGCACGTAGAGAGGATAAAAACTTAATACAGCGTAGAATGAAATAGTATCCAACCTTAATATTTTTTTTTAGTAACAATCAAAATATGTCTGCAAAACTAGGTATTGGAAGTTAAGTTCTTAAGAGTCTGCTGCCATACCAGCAGCTCTGTGACACTATACTGAGGCACAGCTGTGCTCTGAGCTACACACTAATGCCAGCAGGCTATCATGCTCACAATATCAGTGAGAAGTTCACCGTGTTTACCATATTCATTATTCCATACTCCATATTTTATGTTGGCTTGCTATTATTCTCTAACTACCACTTAAAACGAAGAACAGCTGTGGCTGATAAGGGATGTCATTAGTTTAGGAGATATTTGGTTATAAAGTAATGGAAAACAGAGAAAGTGCCAAAGAAAAGTTCAAAGAGTAGCATTTTGAAAAGAGCAGATTTTCAATGGAGGCAGAACCACATATTTGTCTTCCATGATAAAACTTTGTGCACTTATAACCCCACACTGCAACTCGACTGCCAACAGTTTGGTCTGAGAGCGGGTGTGTTATGCTTGTAGCATAACAAGCTAAGGCTTGCTAGCCTGCAACAGAGATGAGTGGTGAGCTACAGAAGTCTCGCTGCTTTCTCACTCCTCACCTCCCCATTTTTTTTCATTTTCAACCTTTATTACAAGATAAGGGTTGAAATGCTCTCCTTTTTATTCTCTTAATTCAAAAGTCTGCTGTTTTCTATGGATTTGGTGAATGTCAGGTTTGGCAGAGTGGGCTGCTCCCCTCAACGTGTCTCCATTTTCTAGTGCACACCGCGGCCCACAGAGTAATACTGCACAGATGATGATCACTGCTCCCTGCTGTATTTTGCACGCATCTCTCCCACTGCTGGGGAAGCGGAGGCAAACACTGCCAACCAAGTTGCCTTGCAGCACCTGTCTCTCTCTCGTTTTCTCTCCAGCGCAATGCAACGTTTGCCATATACAAGAACTGCCAGTTTCATGAATCTCCTGTGTAGTACGATGTATTGTCAATTTAATCTATCTCTAAATCTCAATAATTGTATTAGTTATAATGGGTTGATGGCAGCACAGCTCATATAATGTTACAAAAATAATAAGGTCTGCATAAAGGAAAACAAACAAACAAAAAAAACTAAATCTGACCCAATTCAAGCCAGGCAGAATATTGAGAAATTACAACCCATTGGGTCGGGCCAGGAAAATCTGGGTTCACACAAAGAATCAAAAGCTATACTACTTCCTCTGGCAACACTTAAGGCTTTCTTCACATGAAGGAGAACTCCTCAGCATCTGTAAACACACTCTGATGTGTAAAATCAATGGAGTTCCCCTTTAAGGGATCACCAACGTTAATACAATTCATTCTAAGGGAATGTCTGTCTGGGATGTCTGTTTGAGTAGATGTTATGAAATACATTTTTTTTCCAACTGTTTTTTTTTCTCATGAAGGCAGGGCAGCTACAGCATTTTTAAATGTTCACATACCACAGAGGTTTTCCTTCACAATAACTAGCATAACTAGCGTTTTTCCTTGTGCTTGATTAAATGCCTAATTGCATAGGCACCAGCATACTTAAATATCAAGTTAAGGATGCATGACAAGGCAGTACAGATTAAGGATGCATGATAAAAATCTGACCTGACCCTAGAAAAAAAGTCAGAAGATCACCAAGTCATTAGGATACATTCTCTGGGCCCCATAAAGTCACAGCAAAATTTCATGACAATCCTTCCAATAGTTACTGAGATATTTCCCTCCAGACAAAAAGTATTGGGCTGACCACTGACTGACACTAGGCAGATTTCCATTAACTCTCAAATTGTACAAAATGAAACTGCGAATATAAGAGACGCCTACGTGAAACAGGTTAATCTGGGTTCAGGTTAAGATCTTATCTATCACAAAGAAGTTTTTGCGCTCACTTTAGGTGGTATTTTGTAGGTTACATGATGCTATGACTATGTGCTTGTCAGTAGGACCTGGCTCCCTCAGGCATGATGCAGCAGGCTCTACAAGAGATGTTACTGCATTCAAAATTTGAGCAGATCATCATGTGGAAGTTTTGAATCCACAATTCCCTTGTGAAATCAGGTAAGGGGCTTGCCTTTCCATTATTGCTGGTATAACATGCCTGCATCACCTTCAATTGGAAGTAATGACAGCTAGTGCGGTGGCTGCAACAGAAACAAACCTGCTAATGTTTTGAACATCAATTGCCATGCTTCTTGGAATGTTATTGCAAGAGAAGAGCATAAAATCACTCAGTGGAAACACAGTCATCTTGCAACTGTGTTTTATCAACTTTTCGAAAATACCACTTATTTTTGCGCAGTTCTGTAATTGAAATCCGCTTACTGTCATCTCTAGAGCCACACCGCAACCACGGCTCCAAATACCAAATAAGTACCACATTAGCACCACTATGAAAAAGTTTCTTATCCCGATCAATCACAGTCAATTAACAAAAGACACTACCGACTAGTGCAACTCTCACACATGATGTATCCTGAGAAAGTTTGGTTTCCCTCATTAACATATAATTAATATCACTCAGCACATACTAGAATCAATTTACAACAGCCTGTTAGAGTGGTATGCACTATGCTCCTCTTTTTTCAGGGACACAATTTCATCAATAACATGAGCGTGATATCAGCCAGGGTTTACTGGATGAACTGCCAAGGCTCTGCTTGTCTACATTATGATTGAATGAGATATCAGAAATGAACTTTTTTTTTGTGTGTGTGTGTGTGTGTGTGTGTGTGTGTGTGTGTGTGTGAATTGGCCTAAAACTCTGAATCCCAGCCTGTAAGAGGCTTTATGAATTTAACATGCGTGTGGTAAAAGAGCGTAGCGAGTCGACAGCTGGAAAGAGGAGGAACATCTCTTCATGGATGAGTACTCGGCTACAGATCACTCAGTCATACTAACACAACAGGGAGAGGAGGGGAAAATGCAAAAACAAACAGTGCAGCTGCAGCACACACACACAAAAAAGGAATCAAAGTTTTCATGAGAACATCAATGGGGCTTGTTTTTCATGTGAAATGACAGCAGCCCACCTCTGATATCCTACAGGGATACCAAAGGAGGTAAAACACCAAAAAACACATTTTTACAAAGTTTGAGAACAGACGCCATTGTGGAAGGTGTGATCCAGTGGGGTCACTCTTTACTGTCTCTGAATGTTCAGACAGGAGCTAGCAGTTTCAATATACTCACAGTCCAGGCCTGCATTAGCTGGAACAGAGGCAGAACTTCACCAATCTATCTCCATGTTGTTGTGTCTGGCGGCCTTCTGTTTGTCCCTGCTTTATTTAATGTAGAACTGGTCCCACCACCTGTGTTGGCAGACCCGCCTGGTAGCCGAGTATGTCGCCTTGCAATGCTAGCTGCCCCCACTTTAAGAGGATGGATTAGGTGTGTGTGTGCTGTGGTGAGAGATGGCTCGGCGGTGGCTCCACTGAAGCAGGCTGAGCGCTGGAGCGGGCTGCCAGCTGTCACAGCAGGAGTTTGACGCTCCTCTGTTCTCAAGGTCTACTTCTCCACGTATAAGCCACCGTGATTTATTATTCATTATGCTCTGCAACACCTATTCATTCTTCTGGCACTTTAAAATTCTCTAAGTATTTTAGGCTTCCACAGCTTACAGAAGAAGACTTTCATAGCTGCTAAAGAGAGAAGAAAGCAGGGAAGGGCAGAGAAGCGAGTGTTAAGTTGAGCGATGAATAATGATCCTTTGAGGAGCTCCACCTCCATGATCATCATGATCATGATCAGCGTCCTTATCGACTGTATGCATTTTGCAATGACAGTATTGCACATGCATAAAGATAGTGACTGGGGCAGCAGCCTGCAGGATTTGAATTCACCAGAGGGACTTATGAAACCACAGAGAGAGGATCTGTTTGATCCGGGATAACAGAATGCAAGATAGCAGAAAAGCTAGCATCAGCTGAAACACACAGAATATGGCTGAGTCCCATAATCAAAGAGCTAGCTGCTGTAGGTCGCTAGGAGTATACATCGCTCAGTGTGGAGAGAGGAATTCTTTTGTGTTTTTTCAACTTAATGTGTCAGTACAAATGGCGTGAAGACATAGGCCGAAACGAAGGCAAAGACACTGCCATGATGATCCATTCAGTTGATCAGAGGAGCTTCAAGATGTGCAAAAAAGGACCATGTCAGGTCACACCAAGGTATGATTAAAATTACACTGAGGCTTGAACTTGCATTCACTGATTCTTTTAGCCACTCTCGAGCAGTGCAACAAGCTGTATATACACTGGCATATTATCACTTCATATGACTATGTCAGCAAACATAGTCATATGAAGTTGGCTACACGCACATCGATCAGACACAGAGCAAGGTGATCATTCATTGTTCCCCTCTTAAAGGGGACCTTATACCTATATACCTTCTTCATTGTTTTGTGTACCATTTTTGTGCTAAGTAATAAAGCTCAGAGTCCAAGCCAAAGGGAGCTCTCCCTCCCTCAGAGGACACTGCTCCTAAGCCGCCTGAAACGGCTCGTTTGAGTGTCAGTCTTTACTACCATAACTTGGTGACATCAAAATGTAACAAATTAATTATCCATACAATGCCCACCTACATCACTGTGACATTTCAGACACACAAGCGGTGTATAAATCACAACAGAATTTGAGAGAGTCAGCTGCCCAATCAGAGCAAATTGGGCTTCTCAGGAGGTGGGACATGAGCTCAGACAGACTGTTTTACACAGAGGTGCTACAGCTAAGGACAGTAAGAGACACATGATATCATTTTGAATATTAAAGCATGTAAACCTATTCTACTAGCTCCCTAAAATAGAAATATAACCCCAAAATTAAGCATAATAGGGCATCTTTAATTGAACAGACCTGGAGGGCCGAAGAATTCTTGTTCTTGAGTTAAGAAACGAGGCAAGTGTCTCGCTAATTCACTTGTCTGTAATAACAGCACAACAGTCGATTGTCTTTTATGGAAACTGCTAAAGTCAGCTGAGGATCATGCTGTCAGTTGGCTACCAGTTATAAACTGGAAAAATGAATTGGAAATGCTGAGAAAAACTGAAAAACACCCATGAGCAGCCATGCCTCTCTCTTGGGTACCTGGTGCAGGGTAACCCACATGAATCAAGGAAACTTAATTTCCAGTGAACGCCTGGATGCTCAGATTCACACTTATGTCATTAACAGCTTACTATAAAAACAAGAGCAGGACCGAACTACGCGTTTTGCACATCACTTCATTAGATTTGCCCTATGCTTAATTGCCCTTCTGCTCCTAAATAATCGTGCTGATAAAAAGAGGATGAAACAGGTGCACTACAAACCTTTACAAAACTAATAACTAAGTGTACCACGCAAGATTTATTTCAATATAAATATTGTGTGTTTCATAAAATAAAGAGATTTAATTAATGTATGAGTAAAACAAATAACATTTCTATAAAGATATCATAAATATAAAGTATCAAATTCATGAATACTCTACTGTACTAGTGGAAAAGGCAGAAATAGGAAAAACTGTTTTGGCTGCATAGTTCAAATTTGCTGGAGGCAATGTAATGTCACACCAACAGTGCATTTTACGTAAGTGGAGTGAGCACTACGCCGGACTATAGCCTTCAAATGCAAGTGCTCTGATTAATTAGACATGCAGTTAACAGTCAGCATTTTGTTTTAATGCAAACTCAAATACATTTGCTCCTGATGTTCTTCACTGCTGTTTTGGAGGAAGGAATTAACTGGAGCAACAGGCAAACCAGCTTTAATAGTGACTTTAAAAAAAATTCTTATTATATACTAAGTGCGGTGGATGAAATGTATGCCTATGTGTAAAGTGATTTATATAGATTGTGGATTGATAAATATTGAAAAAGTGTCAGATAACTATGTAAATAAACCGGTAAAGAACCTTTAAGTGTTCATTTTGAGAATTAAATTTGGTGTGGCAGTAGCTGGTAGAATGAATGTTACATTGGCTAACCCCTCCACCAGGCCAAAGCAGTAAACCTGAAGAAAAAACCTGATGCATTTGCATTGTCTGTGTTCATTCAGTGAATTTAAGTGCAATATTCACTGCAAATTAGCTGCGTTTTTTTTTAAACTGAAAATAGCTGCCAGCCTGCTTGCTGATTAAAGCGGTGAGACTGAATCAAACATAACTACAGTAAACCAAACAACTGTAGGTAATAACTGTGGGTTCTTCACGAAAAGCGACACCCTTCCCATGTCATGTGGTCACTTGAACAAGACTTGGCAGAGACTTAATATATGGCTGAACCTGTCAATGTGCTGACAGCCTTCATTGGAACTAAGTCAAAGCTAAACACATTCCTTTTTTACACTGCCTACTCCACCCACTAATGACGACATACAACATTCTAAAACTGTTTTGTTTTTTTTTAATATGATTTTAAATAACCGTTTTAGCTTTGCATCTCTTTTCTGCACTTTTGGTATTTTTAATGTTGATTTTTTATTATTATTATTTAATAATTGATTTTGCTTTTTATATCTTAACTCTTTACTCTTTTATTGTAAATCTGTAACTTTTGTTATGTTTTTATAATTTATTGCTCTGTTTCCCCGTTGTATGAAATGTGCTATACAAATAAAGCTGCCTAGCCTGGCCTACCTGTCAGTACAAAGTAGTCCCAACAAAGACCCCCTAATCTTGAAACAGCTTTAATCGTCAGACCAGGCGGTTTCCCACCCAACCCAGCTACTTTTCATATGATTGTGCAGGTGAAGATACTTTTGGGTGATAGTTCTTCCTCCATTTTTATCAGTTAGGCTGTTATAGTAAATGTGGAGGTCACTGAATTTGCCCCTTCTTTTGTCTTTTTAGGTAATTGAGATTGACAGGACACCGAGTAGATTCTGCACAAGATGATTTTACTTCTTACACTGAATCCCTTCCTATTGGCCATAACTGCTCATTCTTACCTTAGTAATAACAGTAAATGTTTACTGAAGCCCAGTTGTCAATTTGCAAGCTGTGTTTTGATAAAATGTCCTCATATGCCACCACACAGTAAAACACTGTTATCTTTTAATGCACATTTATGTGGGATGGACAAAAACCCTCTAATAAAGAAAAACACCAAAAAACTTTGCTTATTATAAGAGGCCTGGTTCAAGGTTCTGATTGAACTGTTTGGTTTTTAGTAAAATCTTTGGGTTACTTTATTAAGGTCATTAATTGGTAAGAAAATAAGTCAAAAATAAAATGAATTTAAAAAACATGAGAAAATCAAGGTTGTACACACACTGAGCAAATACTAATTACCCCAAAATTATTGCAGAACTGCTTTTGAGAGTTTAGAGTTTTTTATTCAGAGTTGCTGTTGTAAGTGCTGAGCAGCATGCTGGCGAGCAAAGGAGGCAGTTTTCCATCCTTGACTCTCAAATCAGATCAGAGAAGGCTCCAATTATGAAGAAGCTCTGGGGTGCAAAGGTGCCAGCCTTGGTGGATTAGTCTTATAGCTGAAGCAATTTACGCTTGCGATCGGTGATGAAGAGGCTATTTACTTCTGCTGTGCTGTTTTCAAGGGCTTATTTTCATCCCAACTTGATTTGGTTACACCACTTCGCAAAAGTCACACATTTGACTCCCTTGCCCGGGGATGAGAATACACACAAGCTGTGCCCACAATGACGTCTCCACCTGCATGGGATTTCAGGAGTACCTGAGGCTGATAAGTTGGACTTGTTCTTACCTGCACTGCCACCACAGACAGCACCTCCACCGAGATCCTGTTAAATTCGTCAAAGCAGCCCCACGCCCCCGTCTGAGCCAAGCCTTTGTAAATGTTTCCACAGGACTGGGGGACAGACAGAGAAAGGTAGACATTTAGATGGATACTGCAGGACAGGAAGTCAGTCAGTCAGATCATGATGAGGCGTGCAGTGAGGCAGGCACAGACGTATGCCAATTAGACAAAAGATATATGAAATAACATTCACTGCACTCACTGCTGTGCAGCACCACAGCAGGCTGAGAGTAGGCGTCGAGTAACAGGATGATACATAAACAAGGCCTCACACTAATAAAACAGGCTTGATGGCAAAAAGAGAAAGGCTAAAATGTCTCCCACCCACATTTTATTTTTCCCAACATCAACTTGAGAGCAGGTGAACAGCCCTCCGGAGAGCAGCTGGACCAGGATAAAGCAGGCAGCTGACTTTCTCTCCAATTACAGGGCCGAGGAAACCTTCTGTGACGCAAACCGGAGCTGACTGCCGGATTGATTCAGCTTGTGTGTGTGTGCATAACTGAATATGAGTAACAGTGTGGGGCTCTGATGCCAGCTTCTAGAGCCTGTGTTCCTCCTGGAGTATATTAGCACTTCTCTCTGACACCTTGCTGCCGTGTGTATAGCCGGGGGTGCTGTACGCCTCTATACTGTAATGATGCCCCTGTCTGGGGGAAGCGGGAGCAAGTCAGATCACAAGATTATGTTTATGTCTCCCCTGAGCACTCTATATGCAGAAAGTGTATGTGAGAGTGTATACAAGAGGGCATAATAAAGATAGGTGGAGGCTGGGCAAAGAGAGGGCATTCTGACAAGGTTTAGTTAAGAAATAACAATCAGGGTTTAACTAATCAGCTCTTCTTTCAAGAAGGAAGCAGGCAACTGAAGATGAAAAGAAAAAGATGAAAAGAGAAGGGCATAAAGGTGGGATGACAACTTTAATGGCAAATACATACCATATCGCTGACAAAGGCAAAGATGAAAAGAAACATGCATAATATGGGCTGCTGTGTATGCACATTAGCTACCTGCAACATGTTCTTATCCCTAACGTGTCAAATATGGAAGCTGGTCAGTGGCTTTATGTCAATTTAAAAAAAAAAAACTTCTGTGGCCACAGGAAATGTAGGTTCTGGTAACTTAGTAAGATTTAGGCAACCAACCTGCTTCATTAATATGTATGTAATATGCAGGTATGTTTTTTGGTTGTTTTTTTTTAATTGATGTTGTTTTATCTTAATCTCTTATAATGTATGGTTTGGTTTTGTGAAGCGCTTTGTGACTCTGATTTAGAAAAGCGCTGCACAAATAAAGTTTATTATTATTATTATTTTATTGATTTAGTTAAAAAAAAAGATCATGGTTAGGATCTAAAAAAAAAAGGTTGTCTGCTACGTTCACGAGAATGTGATGGTCACATTTGCCCTGTTATGTTTGTTACATCACGTAGTTTAAAAAACAACACATTTTGGTTTCACACGGGACACAAACAGTGGTCTCCTGTATTAAAGTCCTGTGTTTGTTTGACCTTTTCATTACCAAGGGTAGGAATCACCAGAGGATCCACTATACCATATTATCACGATATCTATATCATATTGCAACTTTAAGCATGATTCAATATGAGTTTAATTTTAGTATAATTTACAATTCTAATATTTTTAATTTACATTAAAAAAAAAAGTCACCAATTGGGGTCCTTGTGTCAATACACGCAAAATATCACAATACTATGCTGTATCAATGTCCCCCACCCCCACCCCTATCCACTATGAGGACTTTCTTGCTCTTTATGCTTTATCATTGCTGCATATGAGTTTACACTGGGGTTAGTTGAAAACCAGATGCTTTTTAGACAAATGTTAAAAGGGTGCCTGGTTCTTCTCTATCACACACCACGGGCCACTGACCAAGCTGCTGTATTTGACGCCCTGGGGATGAAAATGGCTTGTTATGTGCACAGGCTCTAATGCAGATACATATGCATTCTTGCTCACCTTGTAGTCCATCTGCTCAGAGCAGTTAAAGACATACACCATGATGCCGAGGGCTCTGCCCAAGTCTTTAGTAGTCTCAGTCTTCCCTGTGCCTGCAGGCCCTGCCGGAGCGCCGCTCATGGTCAAGTGGAGGGACTGGGTCAGGGTGATGTAGCATCTAAATACAGTAGAGAGACATGCACACATGCATCACTGATGAGGACTGGAGCCTGACAGATAGCAACAAAAAATAGCTTTTGACTCATCCGTCTGACTGCTCTGCCATTTATAAAGATTAGGACAAGGCCACCTCATTCATTCACAGAGAGGAGCTTGACTGCACAGGCATCTATTTGCAACATGTTGGCTCAGGGGTCAGCACTGTCTCCTCACTGAAAGAAGTGCAGCTCCTGACATTTTTCAGTGCAGTTTGCTCTTTTCCATGGAGGCTAAGGTTGAATTCAAATGTCCACCCTCAGGACTTGCAGACTGAGCCCTCGCAGACATGTTAAGTCTGTGAGGGCGTGGGACTGCAAGGATGTAAAACCTGCTGATAGACAGACCTCTAGTCTCTTTCACTCTTTGCTGTGGAAACATTCGAGTAACGACAACAATCATGCACAAGGTGATCACATAAAGCCCTCAGCTGAGGAGCACCTCACACCTGTGAGAGGGTGGTCATATTTTTGAATCTGTAGATAACATGATACGAATCCCTTGTATCGACTTCCTCTAGTGAATGACCAAAATAATATCCATATATTTCTACACAAAATATAGGGTGCACACATTCAAATACAAAAGTATCTGGACTGGACTATGACTAAATAAAATGGGTATTACTTACATTAGAAGAACTTCTTTTGTTGTGTTTCTGCCTTTCTTCTTAGCCTATGTATTTGGCATTGCAATGCACAGCTTTTATTATTGTTTAGATGTTTGATAATTAAGAAACAGTAAAGTGGATATAATGACTAAGTGGGCAAAGAAAATTATTATAACATGATATTACATATCCAAAATTTAAAGGTTTTGTATGCAGCATTCAGAAATATATTGTCCCATCAAATGACAACTTGTTATGTAAATATATTGTGGAGTATTGACATCCTGACTACCTGTATGTTTTGTTATTTAAGCTTCTCTGTTTGGTGTCGGTGGACGGTCCAATCATGCATGCATGTAAGGGTCACGTGCTCGTCACCTCTGCTTTACACTGTGCTCACACAGCAGTTACTTCTTTTATTTGGACAGCATTATTGCAGAAGCATAGAGCCCACCCTCCTGCCCCCCCGATTAACAGTGTTAGCCCTGTCAGCACTAGGCAGGTCTCCATTAACCCGCAAATTGTGCAAATTGAAATCGTGAATATAAAATACATCTAATGGAAACACGTAAATTTTTTAAAAATTCATTTATCGCAAAGAAGTTTTTACACTCACATAAAGTGGTATTTTAGGTGATTCCAAAAGGCCATATTTCGCAAAACTGCAATCGAAACCCTTTTTTGTCTTTTCTAGGTCACATGATGCTATGGCTTTGAACTTGTCAGTGGGAACTGGCTCCCTCATGATGCAGCAGGAGCTACAAGATGTGTTATTGCATCACATAACTCTTGAAAAGTTGAGCAGATCACCTAGAAGTTTTGTATCCACATTTCCTCTGTAAAATCGTGGACTATAACGTCTCAGAAATCCGTGATACGTGGCCGCTCCCATGTATAAGGGCTTTGCCTTTTCATTATCAGTCACACAACACGTCTATGACACCTTCGATTGGAAATAATGACGGCTTGTGCGGTGGCTTCAACAGAAATAAACCTGCTAAAGTTTTGAACATCCATTGCCATACTTCAGGGAATGTTATGGTGAGAGGAGAAGTTGCATAACATTGTGAGAAAAGCTGTATAACATCCCTCAATGGAAAAGCGGTCATCTCACAATGGTGTTTAATCAAAATTACAAAAATGTTGTATAAGTTTTGTACAAATTTGTAATGGAAACCCGCCGACTATAGCCCTTGTTTAGCACTGTTTATGGAGTTAGCACCATTGCTAGTTGCCAGCTCAGATACCTCAGGTACCACAGAACCGTGTGCAGACAACTAATACCCTCTGAATTTTACATAGTGCCCTTTAAGATGATATCTAGCCCTAATATTACAATATCCATATAATATAGATGTATTGCCTAGCCTAGTGTCACACTCCATACTCCTTACTGTTTGTCTGTCTTTGTAAAAATGTACTTTAGATACAGAGGAACTAAGAGCTCTTGGCAATTCTCACAGAAATCTATGTTCTTATGTAGGGCAAAAAAAAACAAAGTACTTGCGGGGTTTTTTAGCCTAGTTAGTGTCTTTGTGTTGGCACACTGTGGACTACTGTATGCATAAAGACACCTTTTTTTGAAACAAGCTTATGTCCGGCTGTGGCAAATTACTGTTTACAAGAAGTATGAATGAAATGAAGTGCAAAATCTGTTGACAAAACTACAGAGATGGTTCAACAAGTGGCTCAATAAGACAATCGAAAAAATATAAGCAGAACACAGAAGAAATGGAAACAAACATGCCGAAGTGGCTGCATACAAAGGAAAAAGAAAATATGCTGGAAAACATTGTATCAATTGTGTATGATTGGCACTGTGGTTCTTCCACCTCAAAGATTGTCTACTTCAAAGAGGCATGATTGCTTCACAACAATACTAACACATAACACAAGAAGTATGCGGGAATAAAAAGGAATAAACAACAATCTATAAATAATTACCAGCAGTTTTGTTTTTTAAATCAAACTTGTTTTATGGTGAGAAACGCTAGTTTTCCAGAGTGATATACTGCCACAAAGGACTCAATTTAAGGTCATGGAAAAACATTCAAAAGATACTGGCTCCTGCATCATCAAGCTGTCTCTTTAAATGATCCTGACTGACTTTTAATAAATGTAAACCTTGAAAAGGTTGAATTTCTTCAGCAGCATTACCAAAACTGCACACAGGCGTAAACAGTTAAAATGACAAATCCTGAACTGACACAGTCTTATAACCAGCACTGACAATGTCTTGCAGTCGGCTCAGCCGTCATCGTACATAACCTCATTATATGATAATATAATCTGCTCCTGTGCTTTGATTATCACGCAGGCTGATTAGCGACACCAGTGATTGCTTCTCCCGCAGAACCTGTCAAGACTAACAAACAGGTCTGCCCATCTTGTATCAATAAAAAGCAGCAGCATCACAGGCACGAACTGATGGAGACAATCAGGACTTTATTGATCAGGGCAATAAACACAATGCTTTGCCTTGAACATCAATACAGCAATGATTTTAATGAGCTGCTGGTTAATAGATGATGTATGGAAGGGGAAAATATTGGAAAGCATAACGAGAGACAGACGCTCGGAGAAGACAAATGATCCCATCTGTATACAGTGTATCATCCGGATACCAGCGCCAACAGGCTTTATGGCTCTCCCCTGAAATATGGCCAAAAATCACACAATCGCTCGCCGAGGAGGCTGGATAAGGATGTCCTGCATGGAATAACTAAAGCCAGATAGAAGACAAGAGTGTGAAGCTAAACTGGGCAGCTGTGACAGGGTGACGTGTTTTATTACAGCGTTTTTAAAAGAAACAGCTATATATCAGTCTGTCTGTCTGACTCATTCTCCCTAAATTCCTCTCTCAGCTGGTCTCTGTGTGTGTGTCTGTGTCTGTGTGTTTGTGTGTGTGTGTGTGTGTGTGTGTGTGTGTGTGTGTGTGTGTGTGTGCAGAAGGAGAGAGAGAGAGAGAGAGAGAGAGAGAGAGAGAGAGAGCTGACTAAAATATTCCTGACATTTTGCATAATGGTGCAGCTTTGGAGATCCTGCAGTAAGTATTGAGCGCATGCTAACATTGTGCCGATAACATTCCTGCTGTTATAGATTAGCGCGAGTGATTCCTTTAGCCTAATTATGCTGCTGCAGAAGGTGAACAGACCAGACAGACTCTGCTTGTGGTAAACAAGCAAATACAGGCCTGTATTCAATATAAAAATCTTCGCAGCAGCGGAGAGAGATAGAGGGGGACAAATATTATTTTATATATATATATATATATATATATATATATATATACACACATATATATATATGTGTGTGTGTGTGTGTGTGTAAATGTATATATGTATACACACACACACACACACATATATATATATTTCTGTTCACCTCTGTTGTTCTTGTTTAAACTGTATATCTGTGCGGAAACTTTTTCTGTGTAGTCTTGATCGCTAGCACACTGACTGACACACAAAGCTCTCAATCATGACATTACACCCCCTTTTTATAGTATTAAATAACTAATGATAATCAAACTTGTCAGAAAAATGAACACTTCAACACACAGCAGTGTGAAAAGAGCTACCTAAAATGAGAGAAACCATCACTGAGCTGGGATTGCCTGCACACAGCTCTCAACATGGAGTTGCTTGAGACAGTGGTTAGCAGCTGCTGTGGTGCTAACAACATGAATGGTTCTAATAGCCGAAATACTGCTAACAATGGCAACAGCACTAACATAGAAACCAGAGGGTTATGGGTATGTGTTATGCTTCCACAACGATGCCGTTCTGCTAAGGTGGGTCGGGACAGTGTTATCCATAGTAACTACTGTATGAGCGCAGTGCAAATCACCAGGGATTAGCTAGCTGGTGAGACACACACACACAGTGACTCACGTCACTCAGGGCTGGATCATGGACCACAATAACAAAAGCTCAGATTACAACACAGACAAAGGTAGAGTGCCTTCATTCTCTGCTCAGGATGCCACATTACTCTTTTACATCTTAACAAATTGTTGTTCACTGTTATAGTAATGCTCTGAATGTTACATACAGCTCTGGAAACATCTGTTTGAATTTGTTTTATCTTTTACTTCAAACAATGAATAAGTCTGTGTTAGTGTTCATAAACTAGCTTTAAAACACCACTGTTGGCTTATAAAGCCTTGAATGGTTTAAGGCCAAAATACATTTCTAATCTCCTGCTATGTGTATGTGATGAACTGTCCAGACCTCTCAGATTGTCTGGAAGAGATTTACTTTCTGCTCTCAGGTCTGTAGGCTCAAAATGATTCTGTCTTGAAGTGAAATTCGGGGTTATTTATTCATATACAGAAATGCAATGCACTGTTACTGTAGCAGAATTTTTATTCTCCTTATTTGGCCGTTTTATTCTATATTTGCATATATTTATATTCAAATGTCTTTTATACAATTCAAATAATCTTTATGTCTTTTTAAATTGCCTCACGTCCCATTTTCATATCTTGTTTAATACCTTTCATCTTTAATTTGAGATGCCATAAACTCGTGTCGCCTAGAGGTAAGTGAGACAATGTTTTTTTTTGGCCATCGAACAAGCATGGTGTCAAACTAAAAACAAGCCTTTCATTTGGAGCTAGTGTGATGTTTGGCGATGTCAGGTTTTCACTTGACAGCATCTGGCCGGCGCTTTTGCAAAGAAAGTTGTGTAACACTATCATGAAGCAAACATGCTTTTAGCTGTTCTCTCAAGTCGTGGATTAAAGGATTTGACACCCAACCCCCTGGTCCATGGTCCATTGTTGAAATGAAAGCCAGTGGCAAACTGTGTGAGTCGCAGCGAGCCACAGCGAGGGCATGCACCATATGGTGAAGTCTTGCTACACGGCCGCTGATCCGCCATCAAAGCCCATTGTTTCTGCTTTGTTCAGGCTTCAAAGGGAATACTGGTCAGTCTGGAAAACCGCACAGTCAAATGCTGTAGTTTGCAGCTGGGGGGGCTCTGGGTGGCAGGTATTCATCTCTGTGTAGTTAAAACTTTATCAGGAATCCTGCAGAAACATGTGCATGTGAACAAACAAGCTGCTGGCAAAGAGCCTGAGCTGAGTTGTTCTAAAAGGTTCCACTTGTGGTGGGTGTACATAATGATTCAAATGAAGATCCTTAGAATGCGTCAGATGGTTATTATTAGACGAGAAGCTTGTATCATCTCGTCAGTTTTTCAATTAAAAGGAAAAAAGACCAATTTTCATCAACACAGATGGATTTTTGAAAATGTACTTAAAATGGATTTGGAGTGGGCTTCATGCAAACTAGCATATTCTGATGCAAGATATTCATACTTTTCCCTTAACCTTTTTCAGTGACAGGGTACGCAGCCTTTTGCCAGTGATGATTGACTTAACCCTTTCCCAGAACAGAAAGTGTCCCAAAAAGCTTGACTATAGTATCTAGGCACAGCAGAAAGCTCTGGATTATTCCACATGTTGAAGGTGTGCATGGACTGTAGTTAGAGAGATACTCAGAATGTAATAAACTTGGAGCATGGTGCCTTTCCAAAATCAAAAACACGAGAGTTAAGTGTAATGAATGGATTACACTGTGTTTATGTACTCTAACATAAGCTGCAAACATTAGCATGACTGACATGACATGCTAGATCAAATCAGTAGTTGCCCAGATTTACTTCCAAGGCCAAGGGACACTAGTTTACCGCTTTCTGTCTCATGTTACCTTAAAAATCCTAATCACAAACAGTACATCTACTGAGAAGTATTTCCTCAATACATTGAAGCTAATCTCCGTTGATACTAGGGATGCACGATAATATTGGCACATCATGGGTATCAGCAGAAAACAGCTTTAAAATGATATATTGGCATTTTTGCCTATATGATAGGCCAATAAGATGACACTTTAGTCATATGACTGTAATCCAAGGTTAAAGCATTATATTTAATGTCTGTGTCTGCCACCAGAGGGCCATCACAATAAGAGAAGGTGTAGATCTGCATATATCGGTATCGGCAATCAGCCAAATTAAAAGAATTAAAACATAAGGTTTGCTATTATGATAAATAAAACAAAGTTAAAATATGTAAGCAATAAAGATTCTGCCTTTCATATTTCCTATCATACTTATAACACTAGAAGTAACTAGCTAACCTACAATTCTAGAGCAATGCTTTTTGTTTATTCCAAAGTCTTGTACATGGATCAAGTGGTGAGGATGCCAACATTTTGCTTGGGACATGTGGCTTTAGCCTCAGTCTTTTAGCACAATATGTAACTATCAAATGCATATTCAAAAACCCCACTAACCGGTTCTTGTTTCAAAACCAGTCAACTGGGAACATTAAAAACTCTGTCATGTTTTCAAACAACCTAGTTTAGTTAGCAATCTGCAGCTAATGAAATCTGCCAATGGCAACTGTCATTGCAGTAAAATCAGGGGTTGCCACTTAGAAATGAAGAACCTGCTTTAGTCTACTTGTCTGTAATCAACAACCTATCAATGCATTAAATACTGAGAATTCTGCTTGTAAATATGTTGTTATAATTATTAACTAGATATGTGATAGGCTGGTAAGACCATACTGATGATGTGAGCTCAGCACTCTGTTTCTCTCCCTGCTACAGTATGTGACGAACTGTCAACGCCGCTCAGACTGTCTGGGAGAGATTTACTCTCTGCTCTAACTCTCACTTCTGCAGGCTCAAAATTATTCTTCCTTTAAGTGAAATTTGGGGTTATTTAGTCAAATACAAAAATGCACTGCAACTATAGTGTAATTTTTATTACCATTCAAATCAGCTTTGTTTATTTTTATATTGTTTCATGTTAACTTCTTAAATTCCTTTGATGGCCTTTATCTCTAAGTTGAGATGCTATAAACTTACCTTGAGGTAAGTGAGAAAATGATTTTTTGGCAGTGAGCTAGCCAATCAGTCATATTTTCAATCAATTTAGCTTAGCTAGCTAGCTACTTCTTATAAAATCTGCAAGTGACAGTTGTTGCTTTCGAATCGAGGGTTGCCAGTTAAAAAACTGCTTTAGTCTCCTTGTCTGTGATCAAGAACCTATTGATTTAATAAATATTGAGAATTTTGCTTGTACTTCTGTCATTATTGTTAAATATATATGTGATAGCCATCACATGACAATCCTGATGATGTTTTCAGTCTCTGATTCAGAGAGTGAAACAGAATGTTGAGCTCACATCATCAGGATGGTTTTTACATATGTGACATGCCAGAAAAGAAAGCTCAGTGTAGCAACAACAAGCTAACAGCCAACTGAAATAGCCTCACCTGCCAAGTCAGTCGACAAGGCGCTTTGTTGCCTCTTGGTCTGAACAAAGACACAAAGACTCAAACCTCCGTACCTGTCTGTCAGGGGAGTGATGACTAATCGTGGAGTGTTGCCCAGGTATTCGTAGGAGTAGAGAAACTGGGCGTCGCAAATGTTGGTAAAACAATGCTTCTCCTTCTCATCCCAACGATGTCTCAGCTGGGAGAGCCACACGAAGGCCTGAGAGTTCTCCACCTTAAAAAAAAGACAGAGTGGAACAGAGAGTGCCAAGGCTTGAAACAAAGCCAGAAATAATCTGAGCTTCCCCACCCTCTAATTATGGTAATGACATGCCTTGCTTGAATATCTTGAGTGCATTACTCACTGGTAATAGCCTCTCAGAAAATACAGCAGTAATCATGGTGTCTGCATACGAATTGATACAGTACAGGTTCTTGGCCACATTCCTCCACCATGTCCCACTCACCTTCTGAGCAATCATCTTGGCCACCACGTCCCTTGCGTGGACGTCAATGGTGCAGATGGTCATGACTTTCTGCCGATCGCCAGGTGTAAGCTGCCCAATCAGCATGGAGATGAGGGTGTTGAGCTGGGACACCTGTTTCCTGTAATATTCTTTCATCGCGTTGTCATACCCCTCTTCAAGACGGGCGAACGCCATGCCGACGTCAGACGTCCACCAGATCTGAGTACAGGTCAACGCCACCTGAATCAGAGACAATGAAAGACATCACTTGCAAACTGTGCAGAAAATACAGTCAAATAAGATTCCTGTAGATCATTGTTGCTCAAAGTGACTATGAGATTTTTGCAATCTTGGATCTCAATAAAGTTGGGTACGACATCAATCTGATGAATGCAGACTGTACGATGACATCACCTATTGAGTCGCGAGGACGTAGGTACACTACGTCCATCGACGTCAATACCCAAGAACAAAATGTCCTTGACGTGCGTCATCCCTCAACACTGCTGTAGTGGTAAGAGAAAATGTAAACAAATAAATCAAGTCCTTGCTATAATGGCATTTATGTTTGTCGGAAAAAAAGTCTGAAGAGAATGAGGAGGAGAATGTGAAAACTATATTTGCATTTTTATTTCGTCTCTGTGTCCGTGATTTTTATAACGTCCTCTTGAATGCGTGCTGAATGGGTCGATCCTCCCATAAATGTCCCCAACACAGCAAAATTAGGCGAAAATAAGAAAGTACGGACAGAGGGCAGAGTCTCTGCAGATAAATACACCGCCACACACGTTTAGAGTCATAAGTGATGATTGAGAGGGATTACTTTTGCATTAATCTATACAATGTCTCTTTAGAAAATCCTGTAAAGTAAACCTTCAAGGTCACTCTGATTCCTCTGGCTGTTTACTTGTATCCTACAAATATATGAACTGAGTCAGCAAGACATATAAAACCTTATGGGCATATATATGTTCAAATGTTTTGTGCATAAAACGGACAACCCTTTGCCTGTTCAATTCAAAGTTTTCTCTTTATATCAAAGTGGGAAAAGTTGGATTGAGATCTAAAGTTTACATTCGTCAGCCATGGCTGTTTCTGCTGACCAGTGTGGAAAGTCAGCTTCAAAGAACACTAGATGGGCTGAGCAGGTTTCATGTGGTGTGGCCATTAATGGGAATATAAATAACTGCTGTCAGGCTAATCTTGTTTTTTCTCCTCCATCTAAAAAATTGTAGGAAGCAACTCATGGAGGGAGCTGCACACCTCACTTTTTTGCAACTTTGGTCACTTCCTCTTTGATTTCCCCCAATCAACTCTCTTACTGTCTAGCTGTCATGATCCATAAGAGAGAAGCTCTGACCAATGACACAGACAGGTTCAAAAATGTGACAAGGAGGGATATTAGACAAGGTTATACTTAAAACAAACATCATTTATTGAACTACAGTTAACAATGAAGCAACATAGCAGTGAAAGCAGTGCATGGAGGCTTGTGCAGGATGGATGTCAGCTGAAGGAATGGAGTCAGCATGTCCAATGCCCAATGTCCACCCTAAGGCCTAAGCACTGAAACTTCATAGACTTAGCTGATGTCACATGGTAAGTGTTTGAGATTGAGAGGCTACAAAGACTTAAAATTTTCTAACTAGGAAAGAAACACCACTTGCAACATATCATTTTACCTTGACAATGACAAAATGACAATGACTTTACCAAAAAATGTGGGTTTGGGACACTTACTTGACCTTTTTTAACTTTTGTTTCACGTTTGTGAACAAAATCGTAATGTTGTTGGATGAGATTAGATGAAAGTATATCTAGAAATCCTCATCATTCTATTCTAAAAACAACGGCTGACAGGTATGACCATGAATCACCAGATAGCTATGTGTTTATACTTACATATAGATTTATTTTTACTTGTAGTTTCTCCATCTATGTTTGTTTATCTTTTTTTTAAACACTTTTGGGCTTTCCTGGTAACCCCATGTTTTAACGGTACAACACAATGTTTTATTCCCTCAGGCAAGGCTGCAGCAATGCAGATTTATGAAAAGTATGCATATAGAGCTCACAAAGTCTGTGAGGGCTGTCATGCACTTGGAGATTTGACAGCAGGGCAGCTCTAAGCCCTTGTGGACTTAGCAGGAATGCCCCTTAAAGTCTGTGAGTGCTTCACTGTGTATATTGGGATCAGGCCAAAGTGGCCTTCGAGCCTAGGTGAGCCTAATCAGCTGACGACCCTCTTCTGTCAGCTAATTAACTGCTGAGGTTGGCCAGGACAGCCTCTAAGACAGTCAGAGGAGGTCACACCACTGAATGCTTTATATTTTATACATAAATTATATTTTATGTCCTAACCTGTTAGATTGTTTTTGGGGGGGTTCTCATTTGTCTATTTTATGCCTCCTCCTGTGATCCGTAAATCGATCTCAGCATCTTGAAAGATGTCTCAAATCCCAAAATTCATCCCAAAGAGAGAGGATGCTTGCCAGGGGAGCTATGACCGAGGATGCACAAGTACAGTCTTTTCTGCAACTGTGATGTATAGAAGAAACGTGAGACACAGATAGAATATACAAACCATAGCAAAATGAATTTAAAGTAAACATATAAGTTGTCGTGAACACTGTTATGCTCATCTGATAGAGATCATAAAATGCAGCTGTAGGCTTTAACTAAACAATGGACAGATGACGCAGCTGTGCCGCACATCCTATTTAATTAACGTCGCTTTAAAATGACGGCTCTGAAGCCGTAGATGAAGTGTAACATCACTACAGGCTGCAACTAAACTTCTCTTTGTTTTGTTAAGACATCTGACTGTGCATTTATGAGCTCTCCTTCTCTTCACTGGAGGGCAGTACCAGGAGCACACTGCGTAATGAGCTGCTGCTGCTTTGGTAAATCAGGTGTAAATCTGGCTCTCAGCTGCAAAGTTCTTACACTGCTGATTTATAACTGACTTGAGTAATAAATTGTTAATCTAAAGTCAAAAACAAATACTATGCTGCATTACTAATAGATTGACCTTCGTCCTCTGGTGGTCATTAGCTGAAGAGTGATTCAGCACTAAATTATGTTTTTTCTTTTTTTTTTTACCTGTGCTGTTAAAAAGTTAACTTTATTGATCCTGCAGTTCATTTCATCATTTCTCTTAAGTCCTGAATCTGTTTTATTAAACTGCTGCTATTCTGGCCAGATACCACACCACAGTCAGTGATGTTACAGCATCAAAAACTTACTTTTAGAAAATCCTTAGCAATTCCAGGTAGGGCCAAGTGTTCCATTATCATAAGCACACACCTTTATTTGCTCTCACTTCCTACCCCTCTCTTTCTCACTGCTCAAAATACTCCACAGAGTCTGGCTGCAAACTGTGTATGTAAAGTATTAGTGAGTGTGTGCACTGGACTGCAATATCTATGAAAGGCATAGACATGATTATGGTACTAATCCATCAGATGTTGGATAAAGTGACTAACAGGAAAAAATCCCCAAAGAGAGTGTCGTCAGTTAAATCTATACATACATCCCTGAGCCTGTTTACCTGAGCCGGATAGTCAAACAGCCACTGCTCTCTGGGTTTGTCCTCGTAGGTCGTCACCGCCTCGGTCATCTCATGGCGGACCGTGGAGCGCATGCTGTCCAGAACCCGGTTCAGCCACGACTCCACCTTACACAAAAACCAAAGGCAGGCCGTGGATGCAAATGTAGAAAAAAAACGATGCAATGTGTGTCACGTGAGCACCGACGGGTGCTCTTATCAATGGACCCTAATGAGGTCATTAATAAGCATTAGAGTGGAAGTGGAGTCAGGCAAATACTATGGGGTGTAATAGAAAATTAATGGATTTATAGGCTTTGATATGCAAATCCCCAGGGGCAACGACAGACTCAATTTCATTTGGTTCCTTTGTTGTGTGTCGTGATATCTATATTTGATATATATTTTCATCCATTACAGAAAAGGGCAGGTAAGTGAATTTCTTCACCTACTAATGTTATTTACAGCTGTAGTCCCACTATCAGCACCAGGTCTAATAATGATTATATGAATGAATAAATGTCTTAGGCATTTAGCTCAACCTCCAGAAGTTAATGGTATCACAATGTTAGAGACATGGATAAATGATCATGGATGTATTTTACCTGTCCAGTGCAATCACAGGGCTGATTAAAGGGGACATACTCGTCCTCTTTGCTGTACATGCCCAGTCCAGTCTTAGAAGGATTCCCCTCTCCATCTGCTTCAAATTGCATCTTAGCCATGTTGTCAAACAGCTTAGACAGATGCTTCTGGACCTGAGCAAACAAACAGACACATTCAGCTCGAGCTCAATTTACACTCCGCTCACGGTCTGACTGGTATTTTCTTTGCCGCTGTGCAAATAAATAACATTTCATTACTGTTTTTCAGAATCATTTAGAGAAGGGCAGGACCCATGTTCTGCAGCATGCCTGCTAACTTCCTCTTTAGAGAGATTTAGTGGCAAGTTGTGCTTAACAGTGATTTATTTCTCCACAGTGGAAATGCATAAGACAATTTCCTGATGATGGAGGTTGGAGCAAGCAGCAAAACTATGAGCGACATTGCCCCTGTGTGGACACTGCCGGTACTACAAAAGTCAACAGCACAAGAGCTAAATGGTGCAATCCAACATGGTTTGAGAACTGTTTAAAGCAAATTGAATGTTGAAAATGTTTTTTTCTGATTCTGAAGCAAGCAACAGACTGAATCATAACATTGAGTGCTATCGTTCAAGCAAAAATAAGTGGATCTACCTGGTTTGGGTTGGTCCCGTTAGACAGGATGTCCAGCAGATCAGCTGACGAGATGAAGTAGAATCTGGGGAAGGCCAGGCGCTTGGTGTCCAGGTATTCTGACAGAGCTTTTTCACACAGAGACAGCCTGTAGAGAAATGCACAGAGTGAGTCAGTGTGTGTGTGTGTGTGCATTCATATGTGAGAAGTGTAAACCAAGAGAACGCGAGTGCTCCTGATAAGAAGTAGAACTCTTACCTGCTCTGGATGTCCTCCAGTTTACCAAACAGGCCTGGTTTATTGGTGGCCTCCACTACGTTGGGCGTTTGATGCACGGCGTTTGCCAGCTCTTTGAAATTAGCATCAATCCCCTCGAAGCGCCTTGAGTCCTGCAGGGGATTTCATGAGGGAGCACGGCCAGCAGATTTAGGTTCCCAGAAGAGAGAGGGGGAGAGACGGGGTTTAATAGCAAACATCTGGGTTTAAGCACAGCCCAAACGTTGTGGGAGCAATTAAAAAGTTGTGTAATTTCGGCTCTTGAACGAGGAGTACGAGCCAATTAATGCATTCTTAATTAGCAGCTATAACATTCTTGCTACCTGGGTTCACATGGCAACGACAAGGGCATGGTTCGAGGCCGGCATGCATGTGAACTTGTCGGTGATGTATACATATAGTGCTATAATTAACTGTGTATGCATATCTAATTAGTGTGGTACCTCAGGCAGCTGTGAGCGGATGTCCTCAGAGCCAATGAAGATGCTTTCCAGGTGGGTCCATGTCCGCTGCACCTCGAACCAAATTGAAATGACAGAGTCCGCCACGGACAGCTTGCTCTGCCATGACGACACCTCATCCAGGAAGTGGGCGATGTACTTGGACGACATGAGGTTCTGCAGCTGCACCTGGTTGTCCTCCAGCGTCTCGATCAGCTCCTCGTCTGTGCGCAGCAGAGGCACCTGGGTCCGGTGGTGGGGCTCATACTGGAACTGCATACCTAGATGGGATCAGTACACTCTCTGTCATTAGCTCATGAACTCTGGATGGCAGGATACAAACTCTCCATTTCTGTACCTGTCCATGTGGAGTTGAGCTCAGAGAGGACTTTTTCCATTCCCATCTCTTTAACGGCCTTGTCCACAATCCCTCTCACCTCCTCTTCAAAGCAGTGCAGGTTCAGCTGCAGCAGGTCGGCAAGAGTGGTCTCCTGCTCAGAGAACACCACAATAATACTTTATCCACTTCATCTAAGCTACACTTTAGAATATTATAATATTAGCATCTTAGTCGTAATCCAAGTGCTTGTGTGTTGTCTGTGGTGTCTGAAAGCTGTCAAATGGATGCCTTTCACCCTATACTGCAAACCAAATTTACCTACGAGTACAAAAAAGGAACCTCAACCTGAATTTAAGAAAATTATCAATTGCAATTGACATTATTTAATCAAACTCAAGGCCTGTCTACACAGTATTAAGGCAATGGCTTCCAACTAGTGGGTCGCAGTCCAAAAGTGGGTTGTAATCTCAGTGGACTGCAAGTTACTTGTAAAAGTGTTTGTAAAAAAAAAAGCAGAGTTGTTATTTTCTGTTTCTGTTTGTCCTTGCCGTATATTTTATTTCTTTGTGTTCTAAGCCATCGTGTTGTTTACATTTTGTGAAATAAAACAGAAAATGTGGCCATTTATGATGTGTGGATCTTGGAGAAATCTGGACCCTGAGAATGGACCAGCTGAGAACCACTGTATTCAGGTATTTCCACACAAAGAATCATCCAGTCCAAGTGAGGTCACAAGTCATTGGTGTCAAAGTTAAGGTGCAAGTTTTTTTCTAGTCTTAAGGCATCAAATTTGTGAATTTAATCTGACTCAAGTCCAAGGCATGTGACTTGAGTCCACACCTTGAGTCACATGTCACTTCACGTCAGTCCTACCCACAGCACAAGCTGATTGGTTACATGTAAATAGTGATCAACAGTGAACGCTGCTGTGCCTCTGCTGGGCAAAGACAAACGGACTGAAGGTGCTCCTGTGAGTGAGTGGAGCTGTGTGTTTAACATAGGACAGCAGATATAACAGGAGTTGTTAAACATCAAAATTCTCTATGCTGAAGTTACTAAAACACTCACACCCTCTTCCTCTTGTGATAGAGGTGTGACAGGATTATCATAGTTTATGAAAATGCAGTGAAGATACTGACAGATGTATATAACACGGACCTGCCTATGCACAGTCAACCCACGTTGGATCATACAGATGAGTCAGCCATCACTTTGTCCCTGTTAGTAAAGGCTTCAGTCTGTACTGTAGTTCATACACTTTACTGCTAAACCACCTATTGGTATCAGTCTCCTGAATAACTAATAGTTGGTATCAGCCCTGAAAAAACATATTGGTCAACCCAAAGTGCAAACAGTACAAACAACCCTCATCTCATCTTCTTTCTGAACAGTACAAACAAGCCCAGTGAGGATTCATTTAGAGCTGGGATAGACCATATGAAAATAATTGGAGAAAACTGCCCTTTGTGTATCCCAGCCCTTAAATAATGGCCACATTATTAACACAACTGCTTGTTTTAGATCTTAAAAACAGAAAATTCAGCAAACATACAGCTCATCAATACAAAGCTGCGTGCGCAGGATGTTTATATTGCTTGTCTATAGAATAAATTGGAAACCTGGTCCATGGTGAAGCAGACTCCAGTAGCAGCCATTAGCTGATGCCAGTGTCGGGCTCGTATAGCTGGATTCTGGAGCTCTGCCACGGCCCGAAGGGAGGTGAGGAGGTTTTTTACCCCGCTGTCCAAACCTGTGAAGGCCTCCCACGCTCGAACCTATCAGACACAAAGGCCAGGAATCAGTGCAAGGGCTTTTGACAGAGACGAGGGAGCTTGAAGCTGGAGCTCGGGGTTTATTTGTTCCAGTGAAGTCGAAATTCAGGCATTTACACACATTCAGTGGTTCCCTTACTCCCACCTGCAGTTGAGAGGAAAGACAGCAGAAAGTCACTGCTCTGCTTTCCCTAACATACTCAATGCCTTTGGGCGAGGCACCTTACTCCAAAATGACCATTTGCGAAGCTCCAACCACCTTGTTTACTATTGTTGTGCCTGACAAGTTTTATTTTTTGCATGGCAAAAATGCAGTTATACGCTATCTGTATTAGCTAACAGTTGCAGGTTTCTTACATGTTTTCTCTTTTGTTTTCGGTTCTCAAAAGTTAAAAAAGAGACACCAACCAATTAAAGGAAAACAAACCCCAAATGATTATCGGTTACTCATCCATGTTACATATAATTTGGGAAGAAAAGACTGTGGAGAATTTTTCTTGTCTCAGGCGCAGACAAGTAGGGTGCTTGGATCTTTCTCCAGAAATTTTTGTTTAAGTGGAAATTAATTGTACTGCTCAGGTTGTGAAGGAGTTTGTGAAGGCATGTTTTGATATAGTTTTGCTGTTATTAAACACAGACCCGGTGATTCTAATTTATAAAGAATTTCTCTGTTTTGGGATTCTTTGTTCACTATGGATGCACGCGGGACAAACAGAGTTCTCTTTTTGACCAGACTTTGGTGTAACATGGGGGTGTAATTGGTATTCAAGTGGTCATTTGGGGGTGGAGGGAAGTATTTCTTTAACTACTTCTGCCACTACAACCCACTGCACATTGTTTAAACGTGGAGAAATCCAAAGTTCGGCAGGGCTGCAGTGCCTTATTACCAATGCTTTGATGCTATGCTATGATGGGAAAATCACTGTTTGGGGGTGAGGTTTAGTAAATGGTCAAAGGCAATTTGATGTGACTTATTAATTTCAGTTTTCCAACATTTAATTCTGCTGAACACTTTTATAAGCTACGTTAAATATCTGACTTCCTAAACACCGAGGCCCAACGAAGAGTATATATCTTAAAGAAACAGTCGTTTAATGCCAATGCAGAAATGCTACATGTTTTACTCTGCTTTTATTGAACGTGTTCCGACATTCTGCATCATCTGCTGGTTTGCTACTGAGGCACAGAAAAAGATTGTTTGAAAAATGTTGGGGATTAAACTGGCAAATATTGAATGCATTTACAGAGACAGAGTTATTAACATCATCATGGGTGGCGAGAGGCATCCACTGGCCTGCTCATTTAACCTGCTCCCATCTGGATGACGTTTTTACCCCCCTCTTTTTGCAAAATTCTACACCTACTATCTTTTTTAAACACACACAAATACAAAGCAGTTTACCCAGCGGGTCTGGTAAAATGTCTACCTCTGTCCTGTCTCATCAAATTCCTATTTAATTGCAATGTAAGTGTGTAGTACACTTACTGATGTGTTCACTTTTGTGGCGTCAACATGTGGAAAAGTCAAGTGATTGTTGCTGTAAACCAATTTTCCACAAGGGGAAAAATAAGAGTATCAATCTAAATTTCCTGATCTAGCCTCTCTTCTCCACTCTTTTGTCTCACCTCTTTATCCAGCCCCCGTATCTCTTTCGAAAAGCGTTTGCACTCCAGCTCCATGTCCTCCACATGGATCTCTCTCCAAGGAGTCATCCTCCATGCAGCCATGCTGGACTCCACTACGGTGATCATGTCCCACAGCTCCTTCAGCAGGCCCACCTCACGCCTCAGGGATGAAGGAGAGTGGACAAAGTGAATTCTCTTCAGATACTGACGGTGAATGTAAAAGAGCATCCCTGTTATAACGGCTCATTAGTTTCAAATTTGGCATTGGTTATGGTATTTTCTCCTTCCAGCTTTGGGCTTTACCTGCATTGTCGGAGCTGTTTGTACTCGGAGACGGTGACCTCGAATAGGCTGGCAGAATCCACCAGGGAGGCCATCACTGCCTCCCGCTCCTGGATCTGCCGGTGGAATGCGTCCAACATCTGGTAGGGGCTCTCGCTGTCAAACCTGGACGAATGCATGAGCGCACACAGACACCCATCAAAGCACGCGTGCACGCACGCACACGCACACACATACGCACACATTAGCACAAGCCCAGTATAAATCAGGCTGTGTTTAGGTAATGAAGGGCTGCAGTTTGCCAAGCAGGAATTGGCTGCAGTTTAACCAGTCCAGAGACTCCAGCACTAACTGCACCCTGTGACAATTAACAATGGCTGCAATGGCATTAATGGGAAAATAATCACCAGGTTATTAAGAGACCAATTACACACATAACTAATCTGACAATTAGACATTATGACGAAGCATCTCTACCTATGAATTAATTATCATTATGTTAAGATTCAATTAGCCTTGTCGGATGTGACAGCCTCGAGATAACACTTTACTCTGTTATCAGGTGAGAAGGCAGAGGGGTGACATTCTTATCTTTTCAAAGGGGCTCGCTGAACTTAAGTCTCCAAGGAGACTACACAGCAAACTGCTTCCTTCACAGACTGACTCTGAAGACTCAAATCAAATGATTACACACTTTATTTTAACCTCCCACTCTTCAGTCTTCATAATCACTCTTAACAATAAACTCTTAATAAATTGCTTCTAACAAACAATAATGTAGATGTAAGCAGACATAAGATCCTTTTAAGCGTTTGTGTATGTCAATAACACCTCCTATGAAACATTCATAACAGGTGTAAAAACAGATAATGATGACTGACTATTTGATATTAAACTGGAACCACAGATGTGTTTTCATATTTTATTTATATATGAAGTATTTATGAGATTTATTTATCAATATTTTTTCCACGGCAGCAGAGCAAACTGATAATGGCAGTATAATATTTGCTTGTAGCAACTAAGGCATGATTCATTTCTTCTGTTCATGTTTAAGCACCTCAAAGCATTTATTTAAAGTCCCCCTCCAGACATGTTTGAGTACGCAAAAATACTTGAACTTATATTTTGTTTAACATGATATTGCCACAATGTGGTTTAAAGAAAAGTTCTGTAAGCAGGTCTACTTTTTCTTCCCTTTGAGAAATTCTGGCTCTGGCCTCTGGTAGGTTTTGCTTTCCGCTTTCTCCAGTGCTGCTTACACGAGGCTGACCAGTGAAGTAGCAGTGTGTATCAAGACAGCTAACATTAGAGGTAACACGTGAGAGATTCAGCCTCAGATTAAAAGTCTGTGATTCATCGAAATCAGTAACTAGCAGAGTTATCAGAATGCTAAATGTAGCTGGCGTCCTTTGTTTGTTTATGTTGTTTGCTTGTAGGTTAACTGGCAGTGACTGACACTGCATTAGTTGTTGTGAAACATCCAATAATATCTGCTACGATGGGGTTTTAGGTATAGCAGAAGAAAGTTCCAGGGTCCAGCTTACATACAAAAACTTCACATTCCACCCTGTTTGCTTTCAAAACTTTCACTATGCTAATGCTAACTCTGCTCTTTGTACTGATATGTCCGCTCTGCATCGGAGGTTTAAGGCTTTCTCTCTTATGTTGTGTCAAAATCTGACTCCCCATCAATATGTGCTTCCTGTATTTGCAATTAGCTTTTGTATTAGTGAAGGAAGAGCACGGACCACACCCCCTTTGTGCATAGTGACAAACTTTGCACAGAAGCAAGTCTGTTTAGTCAAGGTCACTCATATTTTGGGGCAAGACACAGAATAACAGAATTCTGAGTGGAGAGGCTTTTTCACCAAACGCCCATGTTTGACATTAAGCAGTGCCGGCCAGGGAAAAGAGCAGCTGCATAACACTGATTTCTTTGCCAGAGTAACTAATCTGAATCACAATGCCCTGACCTCAGCAGGGCGTGTCCAATGAAATCCTGTCATAGACAGAAAGTGGATGTGACAGCTTTACCACACAGAAATATGTATGACTTTTTTCATACCACTATTTTCAATGTCAAGAATGTCTTTCTGAAAACAAATATATATTTCTTATTGTGTCTAATCATACTGTATTTCATTACTTAGAAACTCTATACTGTGTAATCTGTTAGAGTGTTTCATAGAAGTTGTTATAGTAATTTTTAAAAAGTTAATAAACACTCTAGGTGTCCTTATATCTGCTAACAACTACACTATAGTACTTAAAGTAAAAGGAAAGTTGAAGTGTTAATTAACAAACTCAGAGGCAAAAATCCATTATTAACTCTACCTGAAGGGTCCTTTGCTGCGAAAGTGCTCCCTGAAGGTGTGCTGCTCCACGTCGAATGAAGCACACTTTCGACGCAGGCTGGCCACCTCGATGGCCTGCAGAGGTGCCACCTGCTGTTTGACTAACACAGCCTGCTTTTTCACATTGTTCCACTTTTCCGGCAACTCCTGCAGATAGCCGGATAGATAAACAGATAAAGAGAGAAGAAGATAAAGGGAAGACGATCAAAGCAAGGAGGGCAGGAATGACAGATGATGAATTGCCAAGAGGACGAGCACACAACGGTGATGGGCGTTTCGAAGACACAAAGAAAAAGTAAGAGAAATGGATCTGTCTTAGCTGAAGGAAACAGAAGAAAGAATATGTGCTGGTAAAAGTAATGTGAAGTGACCGACCATCAGTCCTTACCTCTAACTGTTTATAGACCACGTCAGGCAGCTCCTGTTCATAGACCTTCAGCAGAGTGATGGTTTGCTGCAGGGGCTCAAACATGGCATCTGTGGTGGTTTGTCTCTCCTTAACAGCCAGCAGGTGACCCAGGACCCCCACCAGGCCACCATAGTCTCCCTCCTCCAACTGTTGGCTCAGGCCAGCCTCAGCCACACTGATAAACTTCTCCAGATCTGACAGACTGGAGATGGGTGACAACATCCATTAAAGGGACACTTACAGAGGGGCATCTAATGTGTACAACTGGCATAGTTAAAGGGATACTTTGCCGATTTTCAACCAGCTTTGTATCAAAACAGTGGGGGTAGTTTGTGTGGATAAACTGTAAACACTGCTAAAGGAAGTCATTTACGTCAATTGGTGGTGTTTTGCTGGCTCTTGGGGCTGTTGTCCAAACTAAAGACTGTAATTCGTCAATTTCGTATTGCCCGCCAACCCAGCTATCACAGCAAAGCACACAAAGACTACAGAGTGGGGAAAGAAACACTCCCACCCTTCTCTCTCTCTCTTTCTCAAACTCAGACTGAAATCCTATCAGTAAAACTAGGCAGTGCTGATTAAATATAAATCAAGATAATGTCACTGCACTGTCTATTTTTTGGCCATAATGTTTTCAGAAATGTATTTTAATGCCCCATTTTGCAATAATGGCAAGAGTTTGTGAGCAGGAAGTGGGCACCATCCTGCTTCCTCAAACTGTAAAATTAAGCAGTGCTGATCAAATATAAACCAACATTCTGTTACTGAGTTGCATATTTCCCAACTCAAATGTTTTCAAAAGCATGTTTCAGCAAACTGTTTAACTAACACAAATCCGCTGGCTACATTTATGTAGAATGGATGAGGTCACATTGCATCACCTGCCAGATACGTTCTGACGGCTGTAGATTTTCTCCCTTTTAAGCAAAAGTCAATGCCACAGTCTTACTTCTCTTATTTTCTCTGGTCATTTCGCAATTCCCAATTTGGAAAGTATTTGCGTCTTTCTACTGCACAGACTAGTTTTATGTGAGGGCTCTCTTTATATCAGTAAAATACGTCTTTAAGATCTGTCATGCACCATGGCGAGTATTCAGGAAGTAAAATCAGATATGTGATGACTTCTGTGGCTCTTTCTGAAATCTGGGAAAATAAAACTGCTAACACGCTAGTCAAACCACACTTGCTCTACCTGCTAGCTGGCTGCTAGCTTGACAATAAGGGTACATTCACTTTCATCACATTGTTATACTTGTGGTGTCTTTCTGTAAATATGCATTATAGATACAGTATATGTTTACATATACTATTAGTCAACAGCTGAAAAACAGCTGCCAATTTGATAAAGTTGAACTCAACACAAAGGTTTTTTATAACTTAATTATATTATTCATTATTTTTAGATGAATAAGTTTTTATTTATATACAAAGGGCTGGTGTAAGTTTAATTCAACCCTGTGAGCGAATTTACCACTTGCAGCAATTTCACTGAATAAATTGATTTTGCTATTTCAAATGATGGTGAAATGAGAACAGAAGAGTCATAAAGTCAGCAAGTTCCACAACAATATCCAATATTTGCCAATATTAGACACAATGAGCTAGAATCATAGCAGAGCATATAAGGCTGAATCATTAAAACCTGTGACTGTGTTAAACTGTCCTTCACCTGTTGGTTACATGGTCGACGAGGTGCTGTTTGAACATGAAGCTCCACTTTTTGATGATGTTGAGCAAGGCAGTCTTCATGCTTCGGCCATCCACCTTCATCCACCCATGGAACACATGCACGGGCTCCAGGCCCTGCACCTCCTCATAGATCTTCTCATACCTCCAATATGACAACAAACAGATTTCCGTCAGGTCAGTGAAAGCTCAACCTAACCCTAATGCTGATTTCAACAGCTCTTTGACCTACACTTCATCTTAATCTTCCCTCAACAACAAAATTCACTGATTTTTAAATTCCAAAACATCCCATTATTGACCATAAAAATGATCACAGATACACAAACAGAACACAGTCCACTTGACCAATACCCACCCGTCAACCTGTTCTCTAAAGTTGTCCAGTGTCGGTGGGCTCTCTGAGATGCATTCGTCCGCATCAACCTCAGCCTCCTGGCTGCTGAGAGCGTGGCCGTACAGCAGGAACTGTCGCATGAACTCCTTCCTGTCATCCACATACAGGTAGCTGTAGCGTTCCAGAGAGTTGCGAAACTCACAGCACGTTGCCATGACGCCCTGCACGCGTTCCATGAGGAGATGACGCATGTCTGCCAAATCAGCCATGTCCTCCATGTCAGCCTGAGAAGACATTTTGACTGTTTTTATTCAACATGTTGATGGGAGTGATCTGCATTCCAGACACTGCTTATGAAAAGTAATTGCAAGTTAGAGATGTGGAGGCTGCGTCATGGCGTCAGTACCTGGTAGTGAGGGAAGGAGCTATGCTGAGCCAGACGTGGCACCAGGGAGGAGATCCTGAACACATCATTAATAAGGCTCTCCACCAGCTCAAAGAAACTGTCTCCTGCCTCAAACTCCAGTGATGGAGTGAACACCATGTCAGGAACCTTCAGATCCAGCTGAACCTCAAATAGAGGGGCCGCCACAGCTCTCTGGTCTGGAGCCAAAGGAAAGAAACAGTAGAAACTGCATTGGAAACACCACTAGAGTAAAACATATTGATTTGTCGTAATAAGTGAAATTTCTGTGTTACAGATACACAATGCAAGAGTTGCTGGTTACGGTTTGTAAATAATATCGAGTATAAGTGAAACCCAACCCCATATGGGCGTTTCAGCTCGTGAAATGTTTGCCTTTTTTCGGCACTGTGTGTGCTACTTCCTCTTTGATGGGTGTTGCTTACGGTCCGGCACCTGGTTGCTATCTATTAAGTCTTGACCTCGCCTGTGCATTGTGCCAAGGACCGTCCCCAATACAGCAATTTACGAGCAAAATAAGTAAAGCAGGCATAGAACAGGGTCTCTACAGATAAATACATCTCAACACTTCTAGTGGGTCATGTGACGATTAATGATAATTTGAGATTGAATATATGTAAAAAATCAGGGGCGTGACAAAAAACAAACAAACATGAAAATGCAAAATTGTTGCGACTATTTCTCATTAAAACTAGTCATACCGGCAGTGATGGGAACTTGCGTCAGTTGCAACATGGGTTCAATAAAAGATTTTGATGTGAATTTACAACACTTAACTGGATCCTATTGACCCTGAGCTGAATCTGTCTTTGGCAAGCTGTTCTATAGCCTGAGCTACTTTAGCTATTTTATTACGTTTCCTTATATAGAAATGCTATGAGTGAATTTGGTGAAGTCACTTTGGTGAACAGTTGCAGTGTTTGTGTCTAGGGCTTTTATTGTGAAAGGTAAGAATTATGGAGTAAATCTGGTATGCTCTGCCTATAGGTGCAGCATGATTGGTTGATGCCTTTATTTGCAGTGCAGAAGCTCAGAAAACATTCCACATTCTATGGGAAAGTACTCATGACAAAGACAACAGTTCAAAGAGACATAGTGACGTGTAAATTAATCTTGTGAAAAAAATGATGTGAAGATAACTTTACTCTGAAAAATTGAGTTCAAGAATTATTTTCAGTGCATGGAAACCTATACCGTATGTGTGAAAACGTAACATTGTCATAATGCTGATGAAGACGGTGCAATATGACCTAAGTAAGGCAATAACTAGTTCATTATTTGAGGTTGTTTTGTAAAGAGGTTAAATTGACTCTGTACAGTACAGTTTTGTACAGTTTAGTCTTCATATGAAGATAAGAGGTCATTTCTATTTTGGATCATTTATTTCAGGGATTTTGTCAATAGATTTGTACGACACACAAAGTAAATTTTATGAAATGAGTCGCTGAGTTTTTTCTTGCTAATACTCCAGTACATATTGGGGTACAGGAAACCCTGGCACTTTTCAAAAAAGTTTCAGAATATCAGTCATACATAATTCATAGAAAAATTATATCTCTAAACTGCATGTGCAACGTATCACAACGTAAACAACACAGCTCAATGCAACTAAAATGCCATCTTAATGTTATTGCATCATAACAAAAAAAAAATAGTTTGCCATAAATTTAGTCATGGATTCAAAACATTGGAAATGTAGAATTTAATGTTTAATTTTTTTTTTTTGTTACATTATAAAGTATTCAGTAAATGAAACATTGATGGCACAGTGCTGTATTGCCCTTCTTTTTATTGGCTTTTTTTTCTACCAAAAAGTTCTGCACCGGTGAGTGTATATTTATGATTGAAAAAAATTGAAAGCAAGTCAATTATTGAAAAAAGTCTGAGAGCTACTGATCTAGCAGACAAAATGTAATATTGCAGCTGCTAGCACACAAAGTGAAGGGATTCTCCAATGGTTCTATATCATTTTTAAACTTGAAACCGTCATATCTTTCTTCTCTACATGAATATAAAAATGAATTGTGTCAAAAATGTTTTATAAAGATGGTTCTGTGCAGTCTTGATTCATTGCTTAGCCTAGAGACGACGGCTGTGCAGTGATCACAGTCGGTTCACTCAGTTCAGAACCTTCCTAATCAGGAAAGACTTTCTGAACCCACACAGGGAGAGGAAGAAGAAGAGGATGAAGTAGAAGTGAAAGATGAAGAACTGGACACAGTAGCAGTCTGGCAACAATTCGCAAAATCTTGAATCACATCCCAGTCCATCTAAACCAGTTGACAAAACTAATGCCAGCAACAAAGTCCAGATCCATTTTATGTCCACTGCCAATACAGGCGGACACCCAATTGACATCAAAACCCTTGAGGATGCCTCGCCAGGAAGCTGTCCAAGACAGTGCTGGCTGAGAATGTTTTTGGTTTACTGTGGAATCGTTTTTCGATATTACATTTTTTGTTGGCAGCAGATTTTTGGCTTTGAGACAATAGTAGTAACATTACCATCATCACTACAGCTTACTACAAATAGTGAGTGCTTCTTTTTGCGATTTTCCTGTTGATGCATATGTACCAAAGTCCTACCAGTGTTATCCAGGAAGAACTTGAGAGAGCACTCGATGCTGTTGAAGAGTCCATCGATGATCATGTCGTCGATGTACTCAATGTAGGCCTTCCACTCCTCAGAGGTCTGCTCGGCTTTGAAAAGCCCCAGGTTGCTCTAAGACAAGACAAAGCCCAACACTTATACCAAATCATCACCTCTACCACATTTGAACAGTACAGTAAATCTACTGACTGGAAACATTTTAATTACCTTTAGCAGGAAGTGGATCTTTTCTCCAGAGGTCCGTAGAAGACTGTAAAACCTGTCCAGCCTCTCCGCCCTGTCCTCCAGACTGAGCAGTGCATCTTTTTTGCCCTCCTTCCTGTCAAACATGGGGCTGGCCCAGCACCTCACGCAGCTCTGTATCTCCTCCACGTTGTCTTTGGTCCTCTGGAGTCGGTTCTCCAGGTCACAGATGGAGTCTCGCACCTCCTGGATATACTGCCAAATACCTAGAGTGTAATGGATGACAGAGGGGGTCAAAAGAACAGAAAATATAAGAAAAAATGAGCTAGAACAGAGGTGTATGACTAAACCACTGGATGTCTGACAAGTAACTAGCTCGGCACTAAAAAAACAACCTGTCTCATAGCTTTTTGTTCCCTGTAAAACGTTTATAGCATCTTGTAGTATTTTGTATGATCTTCATGTATGGAGGGTGTCAGTGTGGGTCTGTTGTGGCAGGTGGACTTGGATCAAATTTAAAATTGTAACCAACAGCAACACTGTGGGGGACAAGATGTTACTGAAACTGATACAAAAAGACCTTTTTTAAACTGCTCGCTGTAGCTCGTATCATTAATTCAAACTGCTGGCAACAGCTTATTCATGTTGTAGCTCCACTTATTAATCAGCATGACTAAGTGTGAACAGCCACACTAGCAGCTTGGAGCTGCTGCTTTGTCAGCACCCGAAAATGTTTAGCAGGTAATATTTATTATGTATACCATCTCAGTTTAACATACAAGTATGGCAATATTGGATCAAAACACACAAAGTACAGTTTAGGCTCATGGGAATATTGTAGGAATTTGGCCAGAAAACAAAGTATTGAATAGGGCTAACACCTACTGTCGGTTAGTTGATGGGTTGGTCTATCGTTTGGTCAATTACTCTTTGGCTCATTGCCAAAATATATCTCTGTATTTTTTTTTATTCAAAAAATGATCTACTAATTGATTTTACCTTTTATATTTTATCCCTGTTCTCTTATATTGTAAATCTGTATATTTTATGTTTTATATCTATTGCCCTTTAAAGCACTTTAAATTGCCCTGTTGTATGATATGTACTTTACAAATAAAGCTGCCTTGCCAAGTGGTTGGTCAATATGCCCTTGTCTGGACACTGAGTTACTGTTCAGTAGCTGGTGGGTCTTTCATAAATCTGTGTGTCCACCAAGAGTTTTTTCCCCAGCTGAAAACACCCTGCTGGGAGCACCAGACTGCTTTGGATGTGCAGCGTTTTTTCAGCTGAGACAGTTTTAGTTGCCTCCTTGTGCTTGTCTTGTACATGATGTGACAGCTGGTCTTTCACCTTTTATATTCCTTATATTATTACCTATTGTCTGCTGATAAGTAACCAGTAATTGCACAACAGAAAATGATATTTGATGGGAATTTTACATGCCACAGTGACATAATTTGTCCACCAGGGACTGACATTTTTATTTTTTTATTTAAGAAAAATGTCCTGCTCAGTACTGATGTTCACAATACTTAAAAAACAAAGGGGACCTCATAAAAAAATGTTTTTTTTTTGCTGTGTTTATGTAAAAAAGCTGACATGGGTTGATCAGTGGTCTAGTACTTGTTAATCTCTGAAGCTGTAAATCCAGTGTTGTGTCCTCTCTTGAAATTTCATTTGTGTTTCTGGCTTGTAGCCCTGTGATAGTCTGGCGACCTGTCCAGGGTGCACCCTGCCTTTCGCCAAATGCCAGCTGGAATAGGCTCCAGCCCCCCACAACCTTTAACGGGACTCTCTGAGGCTAAGGAATGACTGAATAAAGGAGGGAATTTCTGGGTGTAATAACAAAACAGGTTTCACAGAATAAATTACAGTTGGCAGATTCTATTGATATGACAGCAAGAAACATCAGCCCCCAACAGCATCGGGTGTTTAGTGCCGTGTGAGCAGTGATGTTATTTAATAATAAAATGCAGCACTGAACATTGCCGTGATAAGCATTTAAAAGTAAAATGGGTGTCTGAAATTACTAACTTATAGGGGAAAACTAATGTATTTGATAAAATGATACTATATAAGTGAAAGCAAGTGTTATCTGCACTAAAATGGAAGGAATGCTAAGTTTCCTCACATAAATACATTTTCACTGAATAATCCAGTGTTTGTCAGGGCCTGAAGATATACAGAAAATAGAGAAAATGGCCAACCTATGCACTTGCAAAAAAATACATCTCACACACACACACACACACACACACACACACACACACACACACACACACACACAGCACAACATAGAACAGATAAGTGTGAAACGGCTGTATGCTCTGCAGAGGGACTGTGAGTTTGTCCCCGCAGACAGTTGAGTGCATCGTAAACACTCTTCTCATTTCTGCTATGTTCTTCAGGGAATCCCGGAGTCGAAGGAACCAACAACGTGTCTGCCAGCAGAGTGTCAGTCAAAGCTTATCAATGATTGAACACCTCTTCTACTCTTACTTCATGTTTTTCAGAATGCAAAGCCTCTCTGTCCATGTTACATCTCAGAGCAGCAAATGAAAAAGGATCAAGGAAGGAATTTTTCTACAATAACCTTTGACCTTTCATATACATAAATATCAGCTCAACCACTATGTATTGATTTGTTTTTACATCATACACTCTGTTATAATATAGCAAACACATACACAATATATACATACTCGGACAGCACTTATGTTTTCTGTTTTAAACATAAACATTTCCTCCTCTTTCCTAAACCAAATTCTCGTGTACACAGTGACACGATTGTGTTTAACATGATGCAGCAAAAGTATTTTGGGTTGGTAGCATGAACAGAAACAGCACATCAACTTTAAGAACAGGAAGAGGAAAAGAGTCACATAATTGGACTTACTCTCTAAATGGCAGCTTTGCAGTCAACAAAGATAACAAAAAATAACCCATAGTGTATATTTACCTCAAGGAATAGTTTAAAAGTTAGGAAAATATACTTATTTGCTTTTCCCTGGAGAGTGATAGGATTAGATCTAGATCAATTCATGTCTGTGTGTTAGGTACAGTGCTGGAGCCAGGAGTCCATTAGCCTAACTAGCATAAAGACTGGAAGAAGGGGGAAACAGCTGGCTCTGATCTGTCCATAGACTGTATATAATGAAGGACAATGTGTCTCCACTTACCCCTACTGTACAAAAATGAAGCCAAAATATCCTGGATACAGCTGCTGCCGTCTTGTGCTATCTGACCAAACACGAGCAGTGCCATTTATTGTGAGCACATCGATCGGCAAACATAGCTGTCAATCATGACATCAAAGCCCCATAACTAAGTTCAACTAAATTTATCAGAAAAAGGAACACTTGAACAAACATCAGGGTGAACTATTTAACTATTTCACCATTTTTGGGGAAAAACTAATTTGGTGTGTACTTGTACTTGAGTTTTTAGTTTGGCCCATATATTCAATGTTTATTACATTTTCTGATGGTATCTTCTGCATGAAGGACCGTCTAAGGCTTTAACATGTTCACATTTCTCCATCCTCAACGATTCTTCACTTCCTGCCCCCCATATGAATTTCACACCTCATATGAATCATGTGACTGCAAAGGTCAGTGTGGTGGGCTACTTCTTTCAAATAATTTGAGGCCATTTGACTGGCCTTGTGGTCTGTCAATAAAGAGTTTCACAAATGTCATCCCATTTCTCCCACAAAGGCGAAATTCAAAGGTGCACTGCAACTTTTGAAGCCTTCGTGATCGATGTGAAAGAGCTGATCATGTCAATTTCTAGTGCGCAAAGCTTGCGTCTGGGACACTACAGCGGGTATAAAAACCACACTTGACCTTTTGAAACCTCGGAAATTGGCTTGATTTCTTTCAAAAACATGGAAAGAAGGCAATGAGCAAATAAAGAAGAAATTAATCAAAAAGCAAGAAATTAATAAAAAGTACAAGAAAATTACCTGAAATTTTGAAGAATAAAATAAAATAAAAAAGATGTAAAATTTAATCTAAAAAACCAAGGACATGACCTCGAAAAAGTGCTTAAAACTATAATTATATTGTAACATAATTTTAAATATATAAAGATGATCATTATAAATACAGTTTTTCCCCCCGACACACTTTTTAAATAATTTTCTGGATCAACTAATTTCTTGCAATTGGTGATTTTTTTTTTTTTTTTTACCAAAATGTTCATTGCCTTTTTTCCCATGTTTTTGAAAAAAATTGCACCAATGCTCTGGGTTCATAGAGCTAAATACCCGTAATAGGTGTCTGAAAGCTGCAGAAGAACAGTAGCAATGCTGCAGGTTTCAAAGGGGTTAAACTGCCCCTGATGGTTGTTCATTGAGCAGTAATTTGTGTGGTGTGTGCGGTTGTGTTAACGCATGTATTTGTGAGCTTCGGAGATGCTGGCAACTGTATCTTCTACTTAGGACAGAGCCAGGCTTGGTGTTACCAATGTTTATGCTTTGCTAGCCTTGGGGTCTGTATTTGATGCACAGACATGAGACTGATAAACATTTTTTTTCATCTTATGACTGACAAGAAAGCAATCAGACATATATCTTAAAATATTGAACTATTTCTGTGAAGGATCAGAAACACTTGCATCCTGTTTACTTTGAATAATCCAGAGTATCTGGTGATCTTGAATGATTGTCCTGACCTTGGCTGTTCCAGTTTAGACTCTCCTCTGCCTGTCTGAGCTGAGCGTCAATGTCCCTGAGCTGGCCCTGAACCAGAGGATGCTCCACGTCCAGCACAGACTGCATCACCTGCAGCCAGACAGTGGGAGAGAGAAACGAGAAGCAGAGAGAGACATAATGTGATCTTAAGCTTCCATTAAGTGTGCACAGAAATATCATTTTAATATAACTTCTGTGTGGCCTTTCAAGCCCTGAGCATCAAGACGGGATGTCGTCCTCATTAAAGTCATTGTTTCTGGATCGTTCCATGTTGCCATGACTTAATTGGACTTGAACTTTTAGCTTCCTGAAGCAATGAAGTGATGTTTTTTTATTTTTATGTAATCATCTCAGTGAGGTAGGTGCGATGCGTGTGGATGGGCTTTGTGGGAGCTGTCCTCTGTGAGGCTGAGTTAATTACATCAGTGATTGCTCTTGTTTTATGCCACATTATTTAAAGCTCTCATTAAGGCCAACAATACAATTATGTGTTTCATAGTGTCTGTGTCACAGAGAGCTTCTTTATGTACTAATTCTTTTATTTCAGTCATGAGGTGAATACACACAAACAGACATTTGGAATTTATTCTTGAATTCTGCTAATGAGGATGTGCACTATTTATGAGCATGCACAGCAATCACTATAGTTCAGTTGGGTAGAATGGAACTGAATCATGCCATGATTTAGACATTTCTGAAATGGTATCAGACAGCAGAAAAAAAGCATGTACAGCCATGATGACAGCCCCACAAGGTTCTATCGTTCTTTAAAGGAACACTTCACCCACAAATAATAATTTGCTTATCAGTATCTCACAATGTGTTACCTGGTATTCATGATGAAATTGTTTTTCCTCACATGCCTCTTCAGTGAACAGCAAATCCAAAAATGGAGAAAATTCTTTTTGCATTGAAATGAAAGAAGGCTGCATTTAACAACAGCAAAACTATATAAAAGCATCTGTTTACAAGCTCTCCAACAGCTGATGCAATCCATGTCTCACTTATCAAGTGGTATGTGCAGTACTTCCTAAACACATGTATTTTCACTAAAACGTAATCTTTACAGTTTCAAACATAGACGAGTAGTTTGAACTCTCCTCAACGCACAACATTTATCAAGAATTTTCTATGTTCTCTTATTCTTCATTCACAATAAAGGCAGAAAAGCAAGTTTTCTTCACAAATTCAACATGTCACAGGCTAAGTATTGACATTCAAATGGTCATTCTGTTATTGCATCACATAACTCTTCAAAAGGTCAGCAAGTCATGAAAGTTTTAAATCCACAATTCCTCTGTGAAATCGTAGACTATCACCAGAAATCCCTAATATGTGGCTGCTCCCACTTATAAGGGGCTTGCCTTTTCATTATCACTCGCATAACATACTTGCGCAAATATGCAATGGAAACCGGCCTACTGTCAAATTCATCAGACATCAGACTGCTAGTGATTAAGTGTATTTTTACTTGAACAAACTGCTTTATGCCTTATCTCAGCTCACCTTGTTGTATCTGCTCACGGTGAGCTCCAGGTTGGCCACATACTGCCACAGCTGCCCCCTGTTGGTGTAGATCTGAACTGCAGTTTCAGGGATGGCCTCAGTCTGTCTGGCCTCCAAGTACTTCACTTCTCTCAGAACAGATGCCAGCTGAGAAGGGGTTAAAAGGAAAGTCAGAGGCATCAAGACATTTGCAGCACAACAAAGTCTGAGTTCTAACCCTTTGAAACCTGAGCAAATTGGCTCGTTTAGGTTTTTTTTAAACATAGGAAGAAGTCAAGAGCAACTTAAGAACAAATAGAACTTAAACCAATTTGTTCAGAGTTCACGAGTTGAAATACTTGTGAAAGGCATCTGAACTCCGCAAAAGAAAAGGGACGTCATTGCAGGTTTTAAAGGGTTAATCAGTACAGGGTGCCAACAATATTTGCCAACATTTAACCATTTTACTTTTGAGCACAATGTCATACAAAAAGATTTTAAAAACACAAATAATCAGTACTGGAGTGCCAGTGTTGGTGATAGAAAAATTTCAGCTAACACTCAGATTAATGAGATGTAGGTCAGCGATGCTTTAGGGCAGCGTGGGCCAGCATTACTGCCTTTAAATGAAAAATTGAAATACTGGCCCAACTAATTAAAAAGATGAACTTTATCTACAGATTTATGCTCAGCTGCAGGCAGGTGTACGACACTTAGTAGAAGATATTTATTACAAGAGATCAGCTTGATATGTCACCAAACTAATAAATCACTCAGATCCTGTCTAGAGGTATTCAAAAAGATTACAAGAGGTCGGACATTTAGCGGCTTGTCTTGGATCAGCTTTTTTTTTTTTTCTTTCAAACCTGCGGGTTGAAGTTGACTGAGATCAGGTGAGTGGTTGGGTCCCTGCTGATTAATGGCAGGCTGAGGTTGTACTGAGAACTCTCGCCCACGGTCTCTGTCCATGTCTCGTACAGGCTGGCAGAGTATCTGGAATACCAAAAACAAAGAACATAATCTGCGATCACAATCAAACAAAAGTTATTATCACAGAAAAACAATTTGTACCTTTCCCGTCAGGGTGTAACATTGTTTCAGATTCCCATTAAAAGGGCCGGGACTTTTATTTCACTAGGCCACGGGCGTGAAAACGGCTCACATCATGGAAATTAACATAAGCGGGGGAAAAACAAGCAGCTAAAAGGCATATGATTGAGACATTTTCCCAATCCTCTAAGGGTGTAAACAGAATGAGAGGCGTGATTCGCTCGTCCACTTCAGGCGCACAATAAGGCATAAGGAGAGGTAGCGGGGAAGGAGGGTTTAGATGTAGGCGCGGGGGGGTAATATGAGGATAAACGCTGATTCATCTGCGAGACACTGGGAACAGAGACTATGTCAGGGCTCGGTACAGCTATATCAATCTGTAAATAGCCACGATTATGATGAGAACTTCAGTGCACTGTGTGCTCCTTATTGGATTTCTGCTGTGAGCTTCATTTCCTGATAGTGGCACCGCAGACGCAGAGGCAATCAAATGCCTTGGTCATGGCCATAAATCACGCTGCATTTTGTCTGTGGGGGTAATGAGTGAGCATGCCCGTCCTGTTCCTGACTGGAATATGTATAATAATGGTGGCATTCATCGGAGGCAGCGGCGATGATTATTACAGCATAACAAGGGCTCTAATTTCTGATGGGAGTAAATTGAGGGCAAAGAACTGGTGTTGTTCATCATTCCATTACTCTGGGTGGGGGGACATGAAGTGAAGGAGTGATATTAAGCGTGCAAAGCATAAAGAATGATCATTTGTCTGGGTGTGTGTAAGTGCATCTGTGCATCTCATTCACAAAAGACTTCTGTGTATCCTGGACGCAGACACAGACACAGACACAGACACACACACACACACACACACACACAGACACACACACACACACACACATTTTTATTACCATACTTGTGAGGACTTCCACTGGTTATATTGATTCCCTAACCTTTAACCTTCTGCAATGCATACTCAATTTGAACAATCACTGTAAACTGACACTAATACTAATCTATGCTCTACAAAGGCCTGCAACAAATGAGAATTGTCATTATCAATTAATCTGCTCACTAAACACACACAGAGGTGTTGCTGTTATTGAGTCTACCCTCACTGATATAAATGAGGTGGATGAAATATTAGAAACACACAGAGTGTATGTTACACAGACGGATCAATCAATACCACAAAAAAAAACCAACCATATAGTTGAATCAACTCCTCTCTTAAATGGTTTTAACAAAATCTGCACATCGAAAGCTTCATGAAGAGGGGATTGAGGATAGGACGATACACAATTTAAACATAGATCCCAATGAAAAATACTCACAATACGTTGATTTTGGTGTCGCTCTATTACTTGGATAATCATGAATATTGTGTACAGCAGTGCCCAAAGAGACAGCTGGTTAGAGCTCTGATTCTCTGCCTGAACCTGATGGGACCAAACACGACTCACCGGGTTAAGGCCGGGCCGGGCCGTAATTTCTCGTTATTGCCCGAGTGAAAAAGGGGGCACTTCCGCTAAAAGAGGAAAAGTGACGGCAACAAAAGAGCAATATATCTAAGAACCAGGGGAGAGAGAGCACAAGCTAGTGAGGGATGTGTGTTTCCTTCTGCCTCCCCAGCAGTGGGAGAGATGTGTGTGACATGCAGTGAAGAGCCGTAATCATCATCTGTGCACCGTATCGTCATAGACTGCTATGAGCACTAGACACACAGAGGAGCAAAGCCCCCTCTGCCGAACCGGTCGAGCAAGAGACCACAGACTCTTGAAATGAAGAGGAGAAGAAGTAGTAATGGTGGGAGGAAATGTGTCAATGTTAAGCTTGTAATATGTTCTCATATTTCACAAATATATTTCATTTACAGTAGAATCTCAGGTCTTTCATTAGGATTTGTGCCCAAAATTGTTTCCATAGTTTGGTTTACGTCTTGGGTAGAAACTGTGAGTTCATGAAGCGTCGTCCTGATTTTTTGGGTCCTATCAGAGCTCTACTGCTGGGAAACGAAAAACAAAAGAAACTGCAAAAACTGCATGCGCACAGACCTCACCAAGATCTTAATCAAGCCCTGGCATATTTCATATCAAAAGACATGATGCCATTTCAGTCAATCAATTTATTAGTCCCATAAAATCATTCCAGTGAAATGCTGATATTTTTTCACTAAAGGGATGTTCACTAAAAAAATGTTTAAAAAACTTGGTTCTTCACAAAATGTGAGATAATGTGATTCCAGTATGTTTAGAGCCATTTTAACAGCTATAAGCATGTTTTTTTGATTGTCAGGATGATACTGTTAAATGCAGTTATTTTGGCCAATATAATAAATTCCCATATCATCCCGTGCCTGTTTGCAGGAACGTCGCATTGGAATGCATTAGTTAAAGCTAGTTGGACCTATACCTAATTACCTAAAATGTATGCATTATACAGTACAATCAAAAATCCCCACAGTGAAAATTAAAAAGTGGTGTCGATGGCATGTACAGTATTTTCTGCTAACAGTTGCACAATGTAATGCATCACATTTTATAGATGCAACAATTACACTCAAGACTGGGTCTCTCAACCACAGTAAATCTCAACATCACATGTAATCATGTTGCAAAATGACAACGATTCATTCAAAAGGATCAAACATGTCAAAATACTAGTCTGATTCTTACATCACCCCCCAAAATCAAACTGTAACCTTGAAGTGGGGCACAGGGTGAAAAAGGCAGAATGTTCATAGTGTGGAGTTTCTCTTGCCTTCTTATGAGGACATTTCTTCAAAAGTATAGAAATGGAAAATCTCTGGCTCATGCAACTCAGCTTGATCCCATAGAAACCGCAGTCCCACCCAATGGGATGCTTTATCTTGCAGGTTTTGATGCTGCATGTGGTCTAAAAGGCCATTTCTCACATGGCATCAGTGAGCAGCGACACAGCATATGGGATTATGGGAGTCCTGTGAAATAATCTGCAGAGCAGCGCCACAGTAATGAGAACATAAATCATGCCTGGAGCTGCATGTCTACATGTTATTCCACAGAGGCTGCTTCATAAATGTTATACACTCAGCTAACAAAACCATAACTGTTCAGTTTAAAAACAGCACTGGTGTGAAATTACAGGGATGTCAGAGACAGAGCTCATATCTGATTCAGGTTGGCTTTTATCATATTTACAATCCAAAACGGAAGCTTCCTATTCTGTCACTGTCTATTCTGTTTAATCTTCCGCTCTGCTTTTTATTCAGTAACACATACATCAAGCATGATGACATATAGTGTAATACACTGAGATAAGATCCACACACACCTGTCCAGCAGTTGCATCATCTCCTCATACTTCTGGATGACCCTGGCTCCCTCTGCGGACTCCAGGCACCTGCAGGGAAGATGGAATTTTACAACCCATGCAAAGGTTATATCCAGTGGCCAATATTCCACAACATTATTTTTATGAGGCCTTTAAAACAGCTCAGAGAGCAGTTAGATCACACTAAGACCACTGGAATCGCATGGCCACACTAAAATTCATTTTTTATTCTACTGTGTTGGAGACAAAAGGGAAAACTCACGGAAAGGAGACGTGTCTGAATTTGGAGAAGGGGGTCTGGATTCGCTGCTGCAGCTCCTGGGCCCATCTCAGCCCACCAGCCACAGCTGGCATATTCTTATTCACTGGAGCCCAACCTGAGCAGGTTAAGAACCATTACTTACTGTTACACACATATTTACCACAAAATCAGTGAAAGATTGAACTAAAATAGTCATGTTGAAATTTGTTAGAACTATGTTGGTAACTTTTGTGTTTCAGAAAAGTATTTGTTACAATAGAACTGATAATGGTAAGTTGTCCCACCCAAATGGATGCAACAAAAGTTAAACGACAGCAAGGGAACTGTCTATCAAAGTCCAATTACCTACCCACACAGTCCTAACAAGACGTCTAATTAGGCAACATGGGAAAGTGAAACAAGTGAAAACCTCTGAGTGGGCAAACAATGGCTGTTTGGGGGCTTTAAAATCAAAACCATGCAAAGACGAAAGTCCAGGTAGAGTAAAATTTGTCTCTAAACAAAGATTTGTCTCTAAACACATTGTACATAACAGAAAATAACTGCTGTAGATATATGAAGAGATTGGGAACTATAGCAGTGAAATGTGGAGTTTCAAGTTCAAGAAGGTTTATTGTCATTCCAAACATGAGGTACATGAGAGGGAACGAAGCTAAGTGATGAGGTGCTGGTAAAAGCAGCGCTGAAATTGGACATTAGAATTTGAAACTGTAGAATCACCAAATAATTACAATGAAATAAAACAATAAAATCTAATATTAAGCAAGGATAAAACCAAAACAAATTTAACAGTGAAAATGAGTATTAATAAATTGTAAGTACAAATATTCAGGTATTATTTCACATTAAAGAGTCTGCAGTGTGTGGTTGTTATTAGGGATGTCAACATCTACACGTGTAAACGGGTACACGGATAACAAATCATAACCGTTCAGAAAAATCAATAACCGTTTACACGTCATTTTTTCCTCTCCTCCTCCTCGTTCATTTCTCACCAATAGTATTTTTAGGGGTGATAATGTTGCCTGAAAGCTTAAGATAATAACATTAACTAACTATACACTTAAATGTTCCCACTAATGCAGTTATCCGCATACATAATAGATGCACAGGTGGCAATGTTACGTTGATATTAAAAAAAAAACGCAGCCACAGCCAGTGTCGCGTCACTTCAAGTTACCTCGGGGCCGCATGGACAACAAGCAACAAGCGATGAACAAGCGGAGCTTAAAAAAATATATTGTACAAAAGTGAGCAATAGTTAAAACAATGATTAAAAAAGAAGGTTAAACCTTTTCCAGCTTTCACTTGTACGTTTTCTTGTCTGTCAAAATTGATGATTTTATTTTCAACTCATTTTACTTTCTGTCATAAGTAGGTCTAAGCCTTAAATGGTGAGATGGATTGCCTACTTTTTAAGTTCTGTTCGCTGAATAAACGTTTTTGTGCGATAACTAACTACTGGAATGGCTTTGATTTAATGAGATTAGGAGGTATTTGAATGGAGACAGAACCATCTAATGGTTGTATAGCGCAACTGCGATAGAAAAAGATCATAAATCGTGTAACCGGGTACACGTCGGTTAGAAGTCCCGTTTATACGTGTAGAAAAAATTGTAAACGTTGACACCCCTAGTTGTTATTGCACATTTTGGGCAGGCCTGAAATTTTTTACTCACTCACTGGAGACATCCTTATCATACCCTCTCCCCCAACAGTATGAAAAGTGTGGGTTTCTTTAGAATTTCTTCTGCCAAAGAATAACACGGTTGTGTCTGGACTCACTCTCCCATTGTGAGCAGCAGATTGAGATTTCAGACATTCAGCAGTCATATTCATTTTGAGTTATGTATAAAATACAGGGCAAGGAATCCTACGATTGTTAGCTTTTTTTTTGTTCCACTGTGCGTATTTGAGGGCACTATACAGTATAGAATGTAAATGTCACTCTGAAACCAAACACTCAAATAAAGTGGAGGGTAGTAAATAAAGTGCACCATATAGAGCAAGTTCAGATGTATATATGTATTTTTAAAATTATTTTCAATGTATAGCGACATCACCTTTATTACATAGAGGCAGAGGCTGAAATCTCAGCGAATGATGTCTTAAAACCTGCACAAACAAAGCCAAAACTATCTGCATAGTAAGATGTGAGTGAGAAAGTATGTCTGATTTAACCACACTGAGCAGTAAATTAACCTTGATCATGTGCATTCTTAACTTCTCCATTATTTCATCTTCAGACCTGAGCATACTATCTAAAGGTTGATTTATGCCTCAACCAAACTATCTGGTTTCGTCCCAGTCCCACTCTGGTCACCAATACGTCTCTGTGAAGTAACTAAATTGTGTATTGTGTTAAATGCAGGCATTGTCGTGGCTCTCACCCTGTTCCTCTGCAGTTTGGGTGTGTTTGTTGTATAGGTGTTTACAGTAGTCCAGCTCTTTGTCAAACATGGAGACGAGAAGAGGGTATCTGTCCACAGCATCTGCAGCCACTAAGGGGCGCTCCAGCAAGCTGCCGAACATATCCAGAACCTGCAGACATCAGATAAGGAAAGGACTTTCAATAAATATGTGTGAATGTGTGTGTGTGTGTGTGTGTGTGTGTGTGTGTGTGTGTGTGTGTGTGTGTGTGTGAGAAAGAGAGAGAGAGAGAGTGATAGAGAGAGAGAGAAACAGAGATTAATTTCTCAGACCTTGAAGGTGTGCTCTAGTCCAGAGGCGTCCTCAAAGGCCTGACAGAAGATGGCTCCTAGTCGTCGGTCTGTGTCATCCACCTTAAGTTTGAACTCCCTCGCGTCTTCTTCATACTCCTGCAGGGCAGATAGCTCAGCTAGACCGACAGCCAAAACACCACAGAGCGGTGCAAGCTAACGCAGAGCCAGCACAGCAAATTTCTTTTCACATCTCACTGACTCAAAGCTATCCAGCGGGGAGCACTGACTGGGTCTCGCAAGCAGAGTAAATTGCTTTTCTTGCTATAACTCAGGAACATCTTGCTTAAGCAACTAGATGGCACTGAAAAAAACATCATTTCATTTGGGCAGAGACACAATTTACTCCACAAACATTGGAGTGACTAGGCTGTGGTGGTGTTTGCCAGCCTTGAAAAAAAAAGAAGCATGTACTGAGAAGTGTTCAGCTAGTTGCTTGTGTTATGTATTTCATAAAACGTTTGTGAAAATAAACTGACCTTCAAAGTTGCTCTACAAAATTACAGCCTATTTTTCCCAGCAGGCAAGTGAACAAAGCCGTCATGCACCCTGTGATCCTAATACGCCATACCCTGTTGTTGAGGTCCAAGCAGTCATAAGGCTTCTCTGTGAACAATTTATATGTGTCCATGAACTCTTGGTGGAGCAACTGGACCTGCTGGCTGAGCACTCGGCCTCGGACGCCTCCAATTTCCAATTTCTCAAGCTTCAGCAGGTCCACAGCTGTCAACAACATGTCCTATTGGGGAAAAGAAATGGGAAATAAAGGGCAATCAAGCTAAACTTCAGTATTACTGTAGGGACATGCCTGATCTTTTATGTAAGCAGAAGTTTAACTTTGCCACCACAATACACAGTCCAAATACTGCAGATATTTAGTGTTTTCATACACACCTTAATGGTCCTGACTCTGTTAATAAAGCAGTCAAGTCCAGAGAAGACCAACAGTGGAGAAAAGTCCCAAGGCCTCACAAAGTTGCCGTTTTTCTGGTACTGGCTCAGATTGGCCCTCCGGTCCTCGTAAGTGCTCTTGAACAGCTGCAGGATCTCCAAGCTCGTCTGCACCTTCAGGAGGTTCTCTGAAACCTCTCCTCTCAGAACCTCTTCTGGGACTATATACGCCCGGGCCTGGTGGTGGAGAGCAGTAATAGGTTTCTTTTTGCTACAGTGACAGATACATATTTAGCTAATAATCCCCAATGTCATGAAAGAATTAGCTTTTTCATTTGTAAAAGCGTGTAACTGTCCTTTACAAACAGTGATGCCAGACATCTGTATTTTGAATGGGCAGCAAGAGGACATAACTCCCTGTAGATTGTGGGTATTAGGTATTGGGTATTTTCTACACAGATCATCAATTGGTGTGGATGCTAACTTCCTGCCTGGGACATGGAGCTTTAGTTTTAGTTTTATTTGTATATCATGAATGGCTCTATTTATGAACCGTTCATAAGTCCAGCCCTTTTTGCTCTGTGCTCCAGTAACAGTTGATCGAGCTTCAGGTTTTTCTTTTTCCTTTCCTGTCAAACTCAAATATGCTATGTGCTAGGCTTATCTATGATGAATGTCAAAAAATTAAGATGTTTTGAAGATGTAGCTGGGGGACCTGTAAACGCAACACTCAGTATATTGTTTTCACAATCTTCACAGGCACATTACGTTGTAAATAGTCACATCTTAAGTTAGTTGCAAATGTTAGCAAATGCTCGCAAACTGACAAACATTTGGCCACATCATGAAGGGTTAGTTAAATGTCAGATAACCAACTTCAGCTAGATTTGCTTTCACTTTATTTCTGTGGTAATGTTAAAGACGTTTGGGAAAGGACATACAGGTTGATTGCTGACATATCTTAAGATATGAATTATCGGCCAAAAGAAATCAAGGCTGACATTCTTTTGTTTATATTATTTCTGCCCCTGAGTAACTTGGTGGTATTTGGATATACACAATGCAGTCATGAATATATCCTTCCTTTCACTGTATACTGTAGTCGTTGCAGTCACTTCTTGAGGCTATATTGCTTGATACCTCTCTTTATACAAAACTGCACTCGCCAACTAAATCACCACGCAGAAGGAAGCTTGCTAGTTCACCTGGCATCACTGAGCTAGCTGACATTGCAGCTCAGCCGAGGAGAATGGCATTGTTGTTTACATCACACACTATCACATGCACAGATTGACAGAAAGAAAATAGTTCCTACATGAAACTGCGAACAAAAAGGTCTGTGAACTATCTTGAGTAACCAGGCCAGGTTTCCAGAAAGAGATATTGCAGTTGAGTGCCATCTAGTTCCATTTTGATGTGCTAACAAAGTCACATTATATTTTGCTTGTTTAATTCACACACATTAATTGCCTAAAAAGTGTCTGATTTGTCTTGTAGCTATTGCTACATGCTTAACAGACAGCCACCTGATCTTGAGACCCTGTCTTTTTACTACAACTATTTCAGTTAATATTGTGCTAACACGGTGAATGCTCCTTCAGAAGTGAGATATTGCACACAATACAAACTGACACACAGAAAATTTGGGCAGGATAGTATTCCATGTGGGATAACCGGTTGGTCTCCAGGGTTCTGGGCAAAATAAATCAGGACTGCCATGTGTAGTCTGCTATGTGCACTGTGGGTACTGAAACGCCACAGGATACAAAAAAAGAGAGAAAAGCTCTGGGGAGGGTTGTGAATACGGGCCCACAGCTAAATTTTGCCCTGGGCCCCCCTGGTGAGATAATCCAGCCCTGGTGGCTGGTCTTTACTGGGACAGAATTCTGGTACACTATACATTTCTGTCAGCAAAAACAAAGGTTTGTTTCCAAAACACTGAACACAAGGGACCAAGAGAACAGGGAATGGTGCGCAGTGAAAGCCTTCACAGCTAAGAAGAATATAGACGAGTTCCACACACAGACAGTAAAACTTCATCAGCACAAATTCCAAGAAAAAAACTCTCAGTATCACCCACCCACTCTGTGCTGACAGGTGACCTCTGACAGTTCAGAAACACCACAGTAATGACTTCTTCGCAAAACAGATTGGTGCCATAAAAATGATACTAAAAGAAAAGCGAGCTCTTGGGATTGATAGCCACTCGACACAGAGGAGAGACCTGCTGACCTGCTGTATGAGGAGGTTGGAGGTCTCCTGCAGCAGAACGATGAGGCGTGCTGGGGTGTTGTAATATCTGGAGTTGGCCCACACCAGGCACACTGTGTGCATCAAAGGAGCGATCTGATCCCGAACATCAGGAAACTCTGCGTTCTCCATGTCCTCAAACAGGCGCTGCAGGGGCTTCAAGAAGGTGCAGATGTCCTTTGACTCCTCCAAGGCTGGTGAGTGAAGATGAGATTCACATCAGATTGGTCTCAGAATATCACATGTAAAAAGTTAATGGTGATAATAAGGTTCCTACACATTTTCAAAATCAAAAATAAAAAAATTTGCACTTTTTCAGATCCCAATATCCAGACTTTCCAGAAGAATATTCTTATCATATTTGACATCCGAGTACAAATAGCTAGACGTTTTAATTGTTAAAAAATATACCTCTTAACTTGTATGATACATACTGAGTATTTATACTATTACGTTGCCAAATGTTCGATTGTTACTTGGTACTGTAGCTTAACATATTGAGTAAAGATATTATTGTTCCCTCCATATTTGTTGTTTCTTTCAAAAATAATAACCGAAAATGAGTTGAAAAAATAATAAGATGGTTAGTTGGTATTTTGATTGTCACTGCACTCTTGTTTAATCAGTCTTGTTCAATTGTACCTACATAAACAATGATGGACGCAGCCATAAAGGTTATGCCTTCTGAGGCAGAAAGAAGAAAAGAATCCTGTTTACTTTTCTGATAACCATATCACTGCATAACTCATAAATGTTCAGACAAGCTTAATATTTGGTTATCTGGCCTGCACTCTCTCACACAGGGGTAAAAATTTTGGCTCTGCTAGCTGCCTGCTCAAAACAACATGAACAACACTCTGCTTGTGTGCTTAATTTATTTTTGGAAATTCTAAATTTTATAGTAAAAAACGTAACAGGGGTAATAGTCTGGAAACAAATATTTTTCAATACTCTCTTTTCATGTTTCCATACTTATCCTGGAAATGACTACAATCCATATAAAATTTCATAAATTCCAAACTACGTAGGAACCCTGTGATAACTCACAGTGAGTCACGCTTTAGCCCATCATCCAAACAATTGCTGCATCTCGGAAAGCAGGCCCTCATTTCATTTGTCTATTGTCAGGTGTACGGACTGTGTCATTACCTGCAAGGACATCCTGTTGCATGTCAGTAAAAGCCGGGTAATAGCTGCTCTCCACAGCCTCCAACAGCATCGCCATTTTATTCACCTTTGAAGATTTGAACTGTGAGTGGATGCACTCCAGGTCTGCACATCTTTAAGGAGAAAAAAAAGGTTGCTGTCACATTAGTAGAAGACCAGTGGTTTGTGTCGAAACAGCTGCTTGTAAGTCCATTACTAAGGCTGTGGGTAAAATCCTCCTCAAACCCTGTAGAGGCCATTCTTTTATTTGTTTTGTTAAAGAACTGAAAGGCATCGCCATTTGCGTTTTTAAAAACACTTTTCATATATGTTGAGTTTTGCCTCATTCAACGTGTCTTAGTTTAGATTTTGAGGTATTTGGCCAAAAGTATTGTGATATTTAATTTCCTTACTATCTCCCAGCCCTATTTATGTCTATCACAAATTAAAATGTCGATAAAAACACAATCTTTAATGCCATTAGGACAGAGTGTCTAACAGTTAGATTAATGTCTCCTTATGCCACTGAATGCAATGCAGGATAGGGTTTGGGTTTTAACCCCCCAATTTACGTTTTGTTACAGCTGTTTATAGGAATCTTTCCTCTGAGCTTAATAAATACCTGTAATTATCAAAGAGCAGGACTGACAGGACCATGGCCAGAATGAGAGAGCTGTTGTGCAAATTTACACAGGTGGCACCACAGTTACTTCATTGATTATTTATTATCATTAATTATCCCCAACACAGAGACAGGATTGGTCAGGATCAGCAAATGACATTCTATACTTTTCTGCACTTCAGACAGATATGCTGCCACTCTACAGGCTTTAGTTACATCATTTGTTGCACAAAGTAGTGGCTGTCCAAAGGCTGAGTCCTTAGCTGGCTGGGTCATTTTCAATTTATTACTAGTAAAAGTCTTCTCTGTTTACACTGGAAAGTAAAAATATTTTTTCTGTCATGTCAAGTTTTTTATTTATGTTTTATTAAGTGGTATTACTATGATGCATTGTCATATACAGGACTCAACCTGTGTAATCATCAAGTTAAATAAAATACACTCAAAAATGTTTTTTACATTATGTTAACGTAAGTTATGGTACCATCATTACACATGGTGAGGATATTACCATGTTATTATATATCTGTTTAGAATATCAGCATATTTAAGGTGATACATATTTATTATTTGGAGTATTATTGTAGACTTCATGCTTACGGAAATCAACTTATTTCCTCTCAAATAATTCATGGTCTCTCTCCTCCAGGGCCATCTAAAGGGTCAGTTAACCTAAATAACTATGGAAATAAGTTTGGGGGTTTTTGGTCTAAGTTTCAGCACGCGAGTGTAATTTCCTTTTATATTCCATTTTAAGAAATCCTTTAAAATTCAACATCTCTTTTCAGAATCAGTGCCCAACCCAATGGAGCTGTAAAGATAATCCATAGAATAACAGTGCAAATTTGCATCTGCATTATACTGAGGAAAAGTCCCTGCGTGCAGTTTAGTTACCAATTCTATTTAATGATTAAACGTCAGTAAATTTCCATTTAGTAAACAATTACATTATAGCTTAGCTAAATTATCAACAGTTTTTGTAGCTGGAGTGGATGCAGTCAATATCTGCAAATGAGGTATTAAACAGATGGAGAACAAACAAGTTTTTTTAATCACATTTGTGCAATGAATGATAAAAATAGAGAATCTTGGCCTCAGACCAAATAATTCTGCTATGTAAAGAAATACAAAGAGAGCACTGGGTTCCAAATTACATTTTTCACTTCACTGCATTGGTGTTCTGGATCTTGAATAATTAGTAACACCAGCAAAAACTTCTGAAACAATTCAACTTTGGGCTCCTGTAGGGACGTGTTATTTTCACACAATCACAGCTCTGGAACAAGTGCTTCTCAGAAGGTGCCAGTAGATATTCAGTGTCCATAATAACAGAGGTGCTGACCTGTTCTTCCAGAAGAGCAGCTCTGTGTGTGGTGTGGGGTTTTTGCCTTCCAGCAGAGCCTCAGAGGAGTCTTTCTTCAGGACAGCGCGGATCTGATGGCTCCACTCAATCACTGCGGACTCCAAGGAGTGGATGATGCTCTTTTCCACTATTTCCCCCCTGTGAAGTTTCACAAGGAAACCATTTACTTCAGAAGTGGGAAATATGATGGACTGACAGTAACCTTTATGCCTCATGTGTTTGTTTACCTTTTGTCTGTCTCTAGGGCAGCTTGCTCTACTCTCTCGGAGCCTGCAGGGAGAGGCAGCAGCGTCTTGCCTTGGACTTGGCCTGACACCACAAACACGTTGGTCTTGAGGGAGTGGACGTGGCGTAAGACATCCTGGGACACGACCTGGGGCCATTCAGTGTGGTTCTTTCTGTTAGACAGCAGTGGGGCCACGACCTGAAAGAGTATAAGGAAACAGGAGTTTTCACGACACAGAAAAATTATTAGATATTTCTCAGTTGGGTACTTTGGCAAACATTTTAATAAACATTTAGGCATACAATATTTGAGTTAATAAACTTTTTTTCCCCCTTTTTTAAATTTTGGAGGTGTTTTTCTCTGAATTTGGTCCTGAAATGTCTTAACTGTAGATTCTGGACTTACTTTTAAGATAGTATTTTCATGGTATGGTATTAGTACTTTTAGTTAAGTAAAGGGACTGAATACTTCCTCCACCGCTGGTTCCCATAATGCAGCAGAATGGTCCATATCAGTGTCATATAGGTATGTACTGTATTACTGTGAAAGGCAGGAGGATAGCTGAGCGTTGCGTCTTGCAAACAAACATAGTCCGGCAAACATATTACTTACAAATGTCATTAACTCATTGAGTGCCAGCCCTGTTATTTAATGGTAAGTGGCTTGTGCCAGCTTTTCCAGCCATTTTGAGTCATCTTTCAAGACCCACAGAATATTTTGTACAAAGACTCTGAAAACACTGAATAGCTCAAATGAAAGAAGAAACCCTCTTTTTCGTCATGGAAAAATACTTTTGTTTGCACCTTGTTCCATTCTTGATTTATCTGAAGTTGAATAGAGGCTAGTTTCATCAAAAAGACCACTTTTTTCTAGAAAACTGAGAAATATGCATTTTTGTGAAAGGGAGTCTGTCAAGCAAAACAGTGATTTGAATGTTATAATTTTGCCTTCAATGACACAAAAGACATCTGAAAATTGTATTACAAATGTTATTTTATTGTAAAATAAAAATGGATAAAATAAATATGGAAAGTACAGCACAAATCATCGCCCCAGTTCAGAGAGAGAAAATCCACAAAATAGAGCCGGAGTCCTATTCCATTATTCCTACCTGCAGCTTTCGGACAACCGGGGGGGCGGGTGTTCCATGACAGTTTCTTCTTCTGACCCTCTCCGTTTTTTGGGGGGCATTTTATGCCGATATTGAATTGATGTAGCTTCGTTGCTGTAGTTTCGAATCACCGAAACTACAGCAACAGATTACAGATCACTCTGCTCTCTGATCCCGGCTACTCCACTACATGCTTCGAGCTACCGTCTTTTGTACTACAACTACGAATCCCAGCAGCCCCAAACTTACACACAGGGAGCGTGAAAGCGCCCCCTTGTGCCAGCCACCGAAAACACACTTTAACATATATATCCGTCAATGGCACTCAAGCGCTAGCTTTTGAACGACGTATATATACGTCAGTGGCATTCAATGAGTTAGGACTGGATGATAACTTAACACTTTGCCTGTCTTAAATTACCACTAGGTATAATTATGAGACCAGTTTGTACCAGCTACGCACTTTATATTATCCCAGTAAAACGAAATGGCTCTGCACAGGTGGAAGCTAATTGCTCTGAAGCGGACCTGATTAGCATAACCAGCAGTGTCGTTAGTCGACAAGAAAGGACGCACGAATGGTGTTTTAAGTCGATGAATATGCATGTAACTATTGTCATATTTGACTTGATGTACTTACAGTTCAATGGACGCACGCAAAAGTCAGAAATAAAGGCACAAACATTCGTTTTGGACTTAATTAGCCTTACTGCTAAAAGTGGTTTAACTGACACACCTGATGTCCTCGCGAACTACGCTGAAGAGACGGAACGTACCACTCTGAGAGGGGGGGCAGAATACCCCAAGTGGTGCTGGGCTTTATAACATTTGGATTTATTATTGTTTTTATCAAGCTGTGGTGGACCAGCGATTAACTATTAACATTATAACAAGATATCATATTTAATAAGATCTTTTTTGTACATATTACCTTCATGTGTCTAAAGTAACAATAGCTTACTGTCAGATAGATATAGTGAAGCTGGATAATAAAGAGGCAAAGTAAGGAACCTGCATCAGGGCCCCGGACCCTCAGGGGGCCCGAAGGCACCATATAAATGTGCAGTAATGAGTTTTTGATTATGTAATTATTTGCAAATGTGCTTAATAGGCCTACTTTATGCCTCACTAAATGTTGGGGGCCTTGAGGGCCCAATAAAGAACCTAGTTTTATAGCTTTGATTATTTTAGTTTACATTGCACTTATGTAACCTGGTTTGCTTAATTCACTCAACACTCATCTACATTTTGTTAATGACGAGTGCACACCATAGTAAAAAATATGTATAATTGTTTACTGGACTATATTATTTTTGTACTGCTATAGAACTTTTTTTCAATTATTATTCCAACAGTTATTTATTTTTACGTAAAGCACTTAAATAGAACTACATGCCAATATGCGACAATTGTGAGAGTAATATGACAGGGGCAATGCGTGCCACAGCAATCATACAGTGTAATGTGAACCCAATGAGGCTTAAGTTTTCATGATGACAAATGAAGTCAAAAATTAATAAAAGTTCCAAATATTGTTACTAAAAACCACTAAAAAATATATTAACACAATGTCAGTAAAATATACATATATACAAAAGTATTATCAGCCAGATATTCTTATGGTATCACCTGTAAACTTTGTGAATGTGAAGAATGGCCCTTTTTAAAGTGTTATATAACTATACATTAGACACTTTGTTTTTACAACTGTTATCTGGTTAGGGTTAAGTTTATTTACTTTCTAGTAATTACAAGAAAAATTTAAAAGTACAATCATTTAGTAACATCATTTAAAATACACCATTATGATGATTTAAAATACACCATTATGAAGTTTTTTCCTAGCTCCCTAAATTTTTAACCTAGCTTTTTAAAAATAATTTTCTAAATCTACTGATTGTTTAACATTTCTTGCCAAATTGCTTATTGCATTTCTTCCCCAAATGTTTTAGAAAGAAATAGCACCAATTTCTTCAGGGTTCAAAGGTTTAAAGTCCTTTAGGTACTTTCCACCACTCTCACAAAGTATTTGCAAATTAGAGTTGAGGGGGTGGTTAACTAGGGGCAAATCTTGTGGGTTGATACGCCCCTGCATAAAATTGGGTATTTGTAGTAGAAATGTGGTAAAAACACATATAAGGAACATAGAATATTCAAGTTAAGTAGGCCTAAAAGTACGCTACATTACTGCAGAAATGGACCTAGAGACACAGTTTAAAAGTTGACACTCACAGCTGTGCAGCTCCAGTGTGGCAGAGAGACATACACTTGGTCATGTTCAGCCACATCTCCATGCATCTAACAATAATTAACACGTTCTGCTCTGCTGCTTGCTTACCTCTTCAACTAGAGCAGAAAAGTGCTCAAGTGGAGCGTAAGACAAGTCCCCGTAGACCAGGTTATCCTGCATGGAGTCCGGCCGCAACGCTGTACCGCTCCGCTTCACAAAGTAGACCGCCTTGCTTCTGCAGCCGGCTGTGAAGGCCGCAGCGGACTGCAGCAGTCCGGCCGCGGTCACAAACACCACCAGAGTCCTCCTCTCCGTGCTGTCTAGGAACTCCTGTAGCACCTGTCTGCTGTCCTCGCTGGACACGCACTTCTGCCATTTGTCCTGTTTCAGTTTGAGAGTCCGCAGCACATATTCCCCTATGAAGTCCAGTCTCGGGTCCTCCATGTCCGCTGCTCCCCGGGTCAATCCCGGTGAGTGAGTGTGTTAAACTGATTGTGTCTCGGCCTCCATAGTAACGCAGTGTTTGCATTAATCAGGCCGTTGCTTAGGGGACATGAGCGACCTGGAGCTGACCCGAGACCGGGACATCCCTCAGTCTGTCCCCCTGCTGACTGACACCTATTGTTAACCGATGCAGCCTTTTGTTTGACTTACAGGGGGAAGTTATTGTCGAAGTGTGGCAACAAAAGCCACCAGTTAAGGTAACACAGAACAATTATGTTCAAATGACAGGGCCATAATCACCTATTTAACACTGGGGGCGGGGATGTTTTTCTTAAAGTTAGGGTAACGTTCTCTGTAAAAATAAAAAAAATGTTAGAAATTCTTTTTTTATTGTTACCATATAGCATTACATTACATTTTCATTGAAAATAAAATGGTCTGTAATCTAAGGCCTCAATAACATGTTATGAATTGCTTTCAATATTAAATTCTTTTGTTCATATGTAACATTGTGGGAACATTTTATAAAAAGAACATTCTATGATCTGTTACCTCTCAACATCACCAAAACATCCTCTGAATGTTGCAGTTAAATCTTTACGTTTTAGTCAGCATTGAACCTTAAGGAACATTACTTGAAATGATAAACATCCTTAAAATATTCTTTGAACATTAGATTAAAATGTTTTCTTTAAAACATGATTGCAGCTTGTAGGTACCTTTAGCCAATGCTGTGGGAACATTCCCTGCTAGCTCAGAATTCACCCCAAGAAGTAATTTTAAAAACTTGAAAGCTAAACAATTTCAGAGCATTTTGAAACAAAAATCTTGGTTTGAGGGCTCTCAAAATTTGATGACTGTGTGCAGTTTTGGGCAACCAGCATTGTCGTACAAACAAAGCACATAGACTGACTTTTTTTATTACATACTATACCAGGATTTTATCATGACCTCTATTTATGATGTTCAATTGCCTATTGTGACTTTTATCAAATAGTTTGACATGTTACACTCTTACACATTTAATTACTTTTATTATACACTATAGTAGGACTTTTATTGTGACCTTTATGACTTTTCTATGAGATATTATAGCCTACTATGACATTTTTATGGCATTTTTATGACATGTTTTTGACATTTTAACCAGGCCAGGATGTATTAAGAATATGGATACAGCTATGGAGGCGGGGCCCTTTTTATCCCTATGAGAGCTGCTCAAAAAAAACCCCTCACGCTCACAAAGAAGTTATTTTCTGATTTACAGATATCTCTTTCCCAATTTAAGTCAATGGGGAAATCATTTTCAGAGACAGTGGGTATCACATGACCGACCCGGACGGTGTAATTCCACGTTTGGCCACTATGTGAATTTTGCATCAGAGCCTGGCGCACTTCCTGGGGGCTCGCGGGCCCGCCCATTTGACGTCTCTGACAGCCCAGCTAAATTCAAGTTATCAAACAGGTAGAAACTGGAGCAACTAGTCTATGTATTATTATTTTTTTTTTTAAAGAAACTGAAAATGGTAGTATTCTGTTTTAAATTAAATATGGACACAGGAAAATGGTTTAAAAACAAGGACATATCAGCTGAGGGCGGTACAGCCGCTGAAGACCTGTACCTGCCGCAGCTAGCCGAGAAGTTGCCGGTGCTAGCTCATTGTTAGCTTTGAACAACATTTTAGCCATCATCAGAGGAGTGTATTTTATCCGCGCACAGTATCTTATTCGACTCGGTTTTGAAAAGGACCTGACCCAGAAATATAAGGATGAAGGAGGGACTGTGCATTGAGATTCCATTCCGCGGGAAAACAGCGGCTCCAGCTGTATTAGCATCAACAAGGACCAGAGCTGCACTGACTGGGAGGGTGGGTCGCGATTTTCATGTTTATCTTGTGTCCACTGTTCTTTGCCGTAGATTATAGCCTAGTGATATTTCTGTATTGTAGCACCAGACTCTGTGCGCTGCGAAAGAGACATGTATCCCATGATGCCTGGCGGCCGTATTCTTGTGTGTGTTTATGCCTAGTCTCCTATTGTAATGTTGCATTTCTTAAACAGTTCTATGCAATTGTCATGTTTAGTTACATGTTGTTGTGTTATGTTAGTTATTCCGTTTTATTAGGTTTTGCGTATCGTGTCTGAAAGCAGGGGCCATGCTATAGAGGCTCCTTTCGTTGTCAGAAATGTGTGTTGTACTTGCGGTTATTAAACATTCAGTTGGGTAAATGAAGGGTTTAAACAGAGCTGTTGTGGTGTTTATGGTCCGCATGTATGTGACTTCGGGCATTGTTGTGATTTCAGCCGTGCTACTATTTAGTTGTGCGACTCTACGCAGTGTACTTGGGTAATTCTGTTGTGTTGGTCTGTACGTACGTACGTACGTGCGGCGTGCGTCTTTGCTCAATGTTGATGATAGCTGGTCATGCTCAGCCATTTTTTTATCTGTAATACACAAAAGTTTATGTCCGTGGTAAGAGCACAGGTATGTCTCTGTGAAACACATAATAGCAAATAATACCTTTATATTACATTACCCATCCGTAAAGTATGACAGACTACTTTCCACACGTAACAAATGTTTAGACATATTAAACGCATACAAACAACGGGGACAACAATATTTTTAATAACTGTGTAAATGTCATGCCTGACCAAGCTATAAATCGCAAACACGTAAAAAAAAAAATGGGTTTCAAGAAACATTAAAGTTTCACAAAGACATACCTATGCTCTTATCACGGACATAAAGTTATGTGTATTTTACATGCTACGACTGTTTGATCCATGTGAGAGCAGCTAAAGACGTTAATACTTGGTGATAAAGTGATAAAGCTTTAACAGGCTGCGCAAACTTCCTATGGACGGCAGTTTCGGGCATACGATCACTTTTTGGCAGGACACCTGTTCTGATTCTAATACTACAAAAACTAACAGTCCATAGTGATAAAGTCTACATGACATTTACATAACATTATAGTTTATTGCATTTAAAAGTAATGGAATAGCGACATTACAGTGTTGACATTACTTGTGGGCTACCGTTGACAAATCAATTGCAAAATCGCAGTACACAGCAGAACTAGAACCAGTAATAATAATAATAATAATAATAATAATGATGATGATGGCTATTGTTTGAGTGTATTTCTGATTATATTTACACCTGCTAATGATTATTTTGGATGGGGGTGCATGGTTGCCTTTCATAGCATAGCATTTAAATTTTTCTTTTTAAAAAATATATATAGGTCCATATCTAAGGTGAGCCAGTTAATATATCTTATATTTACTGGCTCATAGGAAATGACAAGCACATTTCTTGGGAGACAGGAGAAAAGAGAAGTGAAATAAAAATAAAATACCAAGCAAAGCATATCTTTATCAAACATAGTACATCCATGGACAATTGTCAGTAGAGTATAAGAGCAATCATCAACAACAGTTTTTAATTACATACATGTCCCACACATTCTAAGAAATTTATGGATTTGGAAAATGATTTTTTTAAAAGCTTGAAAAAATGAGAAGGGAGCTACATAAATAATTATCATAATAATGTATGTTTATTTATTCATTATTGCTACAATTTATAGTTATCTTTGGAGGCATTTTCCTTGTTTTTTTACTTTTCTGTTTTTTAAACTCTTATTATTTATTTATTTTTATTTTTGCTATTTTTGATTTAATCTACGTGTAGTTTTCACTGATTTCTTGCTAATTTCTGGGTAATTTCTTCTTGCATTGCTCATCGCTGCCTTTTGAAAGAAATTTAGTCAATTTGGCCAGGTTTCATGGGGTTCATCAGGACTATTATTTTTATCCATTTTGGTTGATGCAGAAAGATGCGATTTCCAAAGTTGGCCACAAGGTGTCACTACTATACTGAAAACATGTGGCCTGCTCCATGAAGCAGTTTTTTAGTTACTTTGCAGAAACATCAGTATGCGCCAGATTAGATAGATAACTGTTTTTCCTGAGATATTCAGAAGCTCAGTAACCTTGCTTGTTGTCTGATGTGAAACTTTTGAGGCCCCTGAACACTGATGCAAGTTCACTGTTCAGACTCATGCTTCAGGCACTAAGCTGTGTTTTGGGCAGACCATTGTCAAACTAACCCAACTTGCAAAAAAGTGTAAAATGCAAGTTTAAGAACATTCTGAGGTGTGTTAGAAGTACTCAGCTGTGTCTCTTTTGTTCCCCTGTGAGGAATGATCAAACTATACTCATAAAGTCGGCATTTATCCTCATTAAGCTGTTTAGTGGAATTTGGCCACAACAAACACAATGTGTGTGTAATCTGCTCAGCGCTCTGCTGTGGGATGAGAAACAGGATTATGAGCAACATGACATCAAATGTTTCCTTTGACGTCATGTGTCTCTTGGAAGTGCATATCACAGTGGAGCCTCATAGACCTCCAAGGAAGGTGTGTGTGTGTGTGTGTGTGTGTGTGTGTGTGTGTGTGTGTGTGTGTGTGTGTGTGTGTGTGTGTGTGTGTGTATGTGCGCAGATTGGAAGGTGTGAGTCACTCAAATTGTCCAGAAGCAGCAACTGAGGCGGTTCAGTTCCTCTAAATGACTTTGAAGATTAAGATGACAGACCAAAGAGAACCATTGTAGCCAGACTTTCCATTTCAGAATCAAACAAGCTGCCTGGTCACTGATATGACGGAGCTGCTGGCTACATCCAGCTGGGTGGCTGGACACTCAAATACATAAACCGGGAATGTCTGCCGGACCCTGATCTTTATCAGCTAGGGGGATTACAGTAAGACTGTTACAGAGAGAAATGGCAGCATGGATCCAAAAAGTTTGGCAATATGATTTCAAACACATTTTCATGGCCATACCGACCATTAAGGTCACAGAGGTCAGGACCTCTGTACTTTCTATCAGTATACAATTGTCTTTTTTTTAAAAAAGGGAGCTTTAGGCGGCATTTTTGAGTTATTTTAGGGAAGGTAGACAAGTAAGATTATTCAATATTTTTCATATCTAACCGTCATAGTAGATCAATAACTCTCTGGTCCCTTTAGTTGGAGGGCTAATATAAAAGTCCACTCCTGATTATGATTACTCTCTCATTTCCTCATACAGGGTCCAATTATTAGGCTGTTCTCTACACCCTCAATGTAACTAATTTAATCTAGTGCAGGTGGTGTAGAAATGCAGGAAATTTATTTTGAATTACATTTTTCTTTCTGGAGGAGCACCCCCAGACCCCCTCACCAGTTATGTATCTTGCTTGATTGCTGCTACTGCCCACTGACATGGTTTTATAGCTATCATTATCCAACTTTTGCTCTCCAAATGTCTTAAAATTTGCATATTTACATTAGGAAACTCAAACATGTTTTAGGGTAGCATGCCCCTGAACCCCTCTAGCAAGCTTGGTTTTTGGACGTCAGTGTTTCTAAAACCTCGAGTCAGTGGGAGACATAAATATACATTTGAAAAACTGAACAGCAATAACTATTGACCTTGTTGTGATCAGTTTCATGAAGGAACTAATTTCTTTTCTTCAAAGGTACACTTGCCAACCACATCACCACGCAGAAGGAAGCGTGCATCAGCTACTAGCTCACCCAGCACCACTAAGCTGCCTAACGTTATGGCCGCAGAGGACGCCATTTATGTTTTTTTATCTGTCACAAACCTCCTGTCTATAAGAAGATGCACGCTTACCTCTGCACGATGATACAGTTGGCAGGTGTAGTTTGGTAGAAAGAAATGAGTTCATCCATGCAACTTCTTGGCAACAAGGTCAGTGTATCCTCATACAGTGGTTCATTTATTTTCTAATTAATTGCACCTTAAAATGGCAGTTTGATGCACTGCAACATGGGGTTGTTATGCCCATCCTATCTTAAAGTCATTTTCAGGTGTGAATATTCATTTTCAATTGTTCAGCAATAATGCTTTTTTTATTGTGACAGTATAAAAAATCTGCTCACAAACAAACTGCAATTTGTTAGACACAGATTACTTTGATAAATGATTATTTCTACCAATGGGGATTTTCTATGTTTGATTTGTTTGGATGGTGACGTTCATCTAGATATTGAAACCTTGATTTGATAGAGAACAAACTTTTTGGGTAACTTTACTTCAGAATGGTTTGCAGTTTGATGGCACACCTAGCTAAAACCAATGCAGTCTACTACAACAGTCCTGCAGTAAATCCTCCCATAATGACACTTTCATGTTCAGGTTTTGCTGAAACCGTTTTAGAGAGGAGCTGATTCATCTTTATGGTCACTGGGGTTTTCTTGTATTTTGTCCATTGCATCAGTGGAGTTGGAGAAAATAATAGAAATTAGATATTTAATAGTAAAGTCAGAATAAAGCCATATGGCCAAAAAGCAAGGTATTTTAAAAAATATTTTAACTTGATATACTATCTCCTTATTTGGTATATTTTAAAGCAGTGGTTCCATCTGGTGGGCCCATAAGTGGGTCTAAATGGACCACAAGGGACTCGTGAATGTGTCAAGTTTGAAAAAAAAACCCCCCAAAAAAACCCAGTTTAATTTGAAGTACAGTGAATTTCTGGCACAGAGCTTTTATTTTGAAGTGCAGTTTCTGTTAATTCTTGCAGTATGTTTTATTTCTTTGTGCTCTAAGCCCACAACGATTGTGAAATCAAATTAGATATGTGGTAATTTATCTAATGTGTGGACCTTGAACCAATCTAAGGAGAAATCTGGACCCTGTGACTGCACCAGTTGGGAACCACTGGTTTAGATGTCTCCACCAGAAGCTTTAGTAATAGTAGAGTGTCGAGTGTACTTCCTACGTGTCACCAGAAGAGGTCAGTAAAGGCCTTGGATTATTTGATGCTTCTCTGACACTGGGCTATAGGCAAACATTAGGATAGTCCAGACTTAAAGAAAGTCTCCACAATATATTATTAAAAGTAAATAAAACTAATGTCCTTCTAGGTTTTGAATGCCCTTTGTAGAGGACAAGAAGTTCCTCTGAACCATATGACACAGTCATGTTGTCCTCAGGTCCTCTGGCAAATGTTAATAACATCTGTGTCCAGGTTTCCTCAAAGTCAAAGCATGAAACAGAGTATAACATTGGAATATTATGTGCATGAAGAATAATTGTCCCTGGAGGTATCACAAATGTATGGTAAGAAACCTCTTAGTGCACTGTTTGTCCATCAAGCATCCGTTCACTGTGTAAAGTTTACCCTTTTCAGCTTCACATAAAACCTTGTAAACAGGTACAGTATAAAAAGGTCTTTATTAACTTGTTAAAATTCTTCATTTACCATCTAAAATTTGCCGGTCCCCCTCTCTCTTCCTCATTTTATTGCTTTCAGATGTGCAACAGCACTGGTATGAGAGAGCTGAGTTGGATGCTATTCAGGAGAACTAACAGCGTTGGTATTTGTCCTAAACTATCCATCAACACATCCTCATTCGTCTAAAATAAAGCTAAACTGAGTTCACAGCTTGGACCATGGCCAAGCATCAAAAGAGCAAACATACAAAATTGTGAGTCACTTATGTATTACCATGCAAGTTAGCTTACTCATACAATATCAACAATCTGAGACTTTGCAGACATTCCTCTATGTCTAAGTGAAGTTTCGAAATTACTTCGTCTTGATCCATGTCCAGGTTGTCTGGTTTGAACTCCAGGTACACCTTGTGAGCAAACGTCTCTTCCCACCTATCTTAATGTTTTCAGGTGGAAATGAAGACCGTGTGTTTTCACAGTTCCTAGTTGAGTCATGAATGTGTAGGCCTGTATGTCATTACATTAACAGGGAAATCAAACCCTAGATAATGCTAGTTTAATGCTAATTGGGTCTTCCTTTGCAACTTGGCCATCATTCCCATTGGGCAGCCCACATATGGTGTTGCCTTACTAAAGTATTAACTTCCAAATAAAGCATTTTAACCCTTTTAAATCTGGATCAACATCGCTTTTCTTGTACTACATTCAGATGCCAAGTATTTGAAACCTTTGAACCCTTTAAAGCTGATTGGTTTCATTTCTTTCAAAAACATGAAAAAAGGCAATGAGCAACTTAGCAAGAAATGTCCCTCAAATGACAGGAAATAAGGAAATTTAAAAAACAGATTTTTTAAAAAGCTAGGGAAAAATTTCTAGAGAACTTTATTCCTTATTTTCATAATAATATATTTATACAGTATTATAAGTAAGTATTATACAGAAAGTATTTTATTTATTTATTTTGCTATCGTTCAAGTAATATATATTTACTACTTAGAAGATTGCGAAATAAATACATTTTGTTTTGTTTGTTTGTTTGTTTAAAAAAAAGTCATTCTGGGTCATTTCTTTTAAAGTTGCCCATTGCCTTCTTCCCATGTTTTTCAAAGAAATCAAGCCAATCTTCCTAGGTTTCAAATAAACTATTAGTTTATTTACAGCCTGTCTGATGATGTGACCAAGTCTTCAAGTCTTCTTTCCTGTCAACCTTCTTTTTAGTGATTTTGCCTACCATGCGCACCCAAGGAGTTACAGCAAGCATGACATATCGAAAATGGAGAGGAACCCAAGATTTGGAATTTTGCTTTAAAGGGTACGCTCAGTATTTTTGAGCATGGCCCCTGTTTTTGTCATGTTTTTGTGACAAAGTAACTAATAGAAATCATTTTGAAATGGTCCAGTATTGAGCAAGATCACCGCAGGATATACAGACTTGAGGCAGGTTCCCATCATCTATGTGTGCCCACTAAAAATGTTTGGTTTTACCACTGAAAGGCTCAGATTATTATTTTAGTGTCTGACAGTCTTTGGAAAGGACCCTAACGAGATAGAAGGGTAAGATAACAAATAGATAAACCCACCAGACTCCGTTAAATAAGCAATAATTTTATCATCATAAAACCCACAAAAAACACCTTTGTTCATCTTTCTACTGTTCCAACAATCATCAACTCCAGTTTGGTTGAAATAAACTTTCAGTTTACCCAGTTAGATGTGAAAATATGCTGGCTCCATGCAAACTAAAATGACTGTCTATTTAACCCTTTAAATCTGGATCAACATCACTAAAGCAAGTATTAAGTAAAGTAAATAGATATAAATATATGAAGTAAATATAAGTGCATCTCTGAAACCTGAACAACTTGGTGAGAAATGTCCTGCAAATTGCTAGAAAGTACTAGATTTAGAAGATTATTTTTGAAAAGCTAGAGAAAAATGTCCAGAGAAGTATATATTTATGAATAATCATATATTTACAAAAACATATATTACAGAATTCTTATAATGTTTAAGCAGTTTTTATGATAAGTTCCTTTTTAAAAAGAATGATTTGTTACTCTCTTTTTTTGGAGGTAGTTGTTGTTTTGTTGTTGTTCTTTTTTTTTAATGTTCTGGTAATTCACTTGTGTTTCCTTCTATTTTCTGGGCCATTTACTCTTAAGTTGGTCATTGCCTTCTTTACATGTTTTGGAAAGAAATCTAGCCAATTTGCCTAGGTTCCAAAGGGTTATGCAAGTCTGGTGGAAAATGGTGCTGGTGATTTCCTGGTTAAACAAAAAGGATCTTACTTTTTACCAATAAGGTCTATCTCTGTGGGGATCTTTTCCATTATGTTATCATACACTAAGGATAATAATGTGGGCCTGTCAGTGACAAAAACAAGCATTTCTAGCGGATGTAAATTGATGGTGCGACCATGACCCAAGTGGTTACTTTGCAGCTGCTTCCTGCAGCAATCTCGCTCAACTCTGGACCAGTTTCAAAAATCGTTGTTCCCATTAGTCATTTGGACATAAATACATGGGAAAAAAGGGGTCCAGGTTGAAAAGTCCCAGAGTTTCCCTTTAAGTTTGATGCATCAGTTATACTCATTTGTCAGATCAGGTTTCTAGAGGGTTGTCTAATATCCATGTAAGCATTGTCACTCTCTGCATGAACACTATTAGCAGTTTCTTCACACACACACACACACACACACACACACACACACACACACACACACACACACACAGATCATGAACTTGTAGCTTGCTGATGTGTAAGCCACAGTACTGTCAGTTACAACAGGAGGGGGCTGCAGCATAACACACTGACAGCTCCTTTTGACACACACCCACATGCCCTTACTAAACTTTACACACACGCCTGTGAGATAAACAGGAGTCTCATGCCTTTGCGTCTGACAATGACCTCATACATGCAACGGTGAAATGCCAAGCAAAACCAGCTCTCAATGATGATAGTTAAACACACGGAGCAAAGTGGGACTATTCAGTTTCAAAGAAAGCAATTTCAATGACCGGCCGTCGAACACTCGAAAACACCAAAACCACGCGGAGACCACAAGTGGACATACTGCAGAAAATGTAACTCATTTTGCATCCGGTTTGCTTCAGCACACTCCATCTGCAATTTAAATGTACACACACACACATGCATGCACGTGCGCACATACACACACACACACACACACACACACACACACACACACACACACAAATTGCACATTTGCCTGAGTTGTGTAGCAGGATAGCTTTTGTACACCGGTTCCAAGTCATTCCTGGCAAGGCTGAATAACCAAGAAATGTGACGCAAAGTCTAGCACTGAGGATATGCCACAATTCATGAAGGCAAGCATCTGTTTCAGCGAAAGCCTGGTTCCTGGTGTGTTGCCAGTTGCCGCTCAAAACCTTCATAGCGCTGGGCCTGACGTTCTTAACAATCCCAACCTGACACTGGCAGGACTGAAAGCAGCACCTGACACCTGACGCTGTTTGTGCATGAATGTGTTTGAGGAATCCGCTGAATATCTCAGCCTCTTGGGAATGCCAGTAATCCCAAAATGCTTCTGAATGATGCTTTTCCTTCTTGGTTTGGATGGAGTTTGATTCATTTGCTCACTTCATGTCAGCAGCAGCAGCATTAATCATACTCGACTCAGTCTGTGAGTTTGAACGTTTTTGCTTTCTAAAATCAGGGAAAGGACTATTCTTAGCTTTGGCTGACAACAGTAGTGGATCTATCTATATACGACATAGGGCGCCTCGCAGAGAGGGGGGCACCAAATCCCACCGAACCCACCAGCGACTCTTTTTTCCCCTTTTTTTAAATTAAAGACATCAAACATAAGAAAAATTATGGAGTAGAGTGTATGTGGAGAGCATTAAAGAAAGAGAAAATGACAAGGCAGAAGCCATCCAGGTCCCAGTACAAAAAAGTGAAGATAAAATTTGCACATACCGTACTCTGTTATTGTTAGTCATTTACTACTTCTGCTGTTTGTTAGCTAAGTTGTTTATTTGTGCGGATTCCTAGATCGTTCTCATTTCCAGCTCGTAAAATAGCGTTGCTTTGACAATGCTTTTGGTGTAAGTTTGCAATGCAAAAAGGCACCTTTGGCATGCGCATAAAAAGCAGAACCAGTCACGGTGTTATTATACACTGCTGGACAGCTTGCCAGCAGAGGGCCGGACGGCACCTGCCTTGTCTGCATGAAACACGGCAGGATGGTGACAGTTTATGTAAGGAGTGCAAGGAAAGAGGGCTGGTAGATGGGTCCAACGAACCAGGACTTTCATGGGGGAGTCCGATGTTTGCGCCCCATCTCAATGTGATGGGTTTTTTTTTTTCTTCAACTTAACATGTGCCTCCTTCCCCTACGATCTGTTACTTTGTTGCCTATTCCTAATAATCTGTGCCAGCATGTGCTTTTGTTGACGCTCTGACATTAGTTGTCATGTGCTTCTATTGTCTAAACTTGACCACGTGCTGCTATGTGCATCTGTTGACATAACAGTAGCACCATCCCAAAACGTAAACAGGAGACACAGAAGGATACCTAAAACGGAATATTTAGACATGGAAGTCGACTGCAAAACAGCATGTGATGAGTTGGGATGAAAACGTGATGGGATCTCGCATTATCTTCTATTCTTCTCAGTAATAAATAAGATTAATCTAAAGATAATACTGTCATTAATAATATAATAAAATAGCAGAAGAAGACTTTGTAGGCAGGTAAGCTTGCCCAGGGCCCCAAATGTGCAAGGTTCGGCGCAGCTGACAGTGTTTTCTCTTTTTCGTCAGCTCTGACACAATGCTTCTTCTCTTGAAAGCATCACTGAACTTAAGTGACAGCCCAGTATTATGCAGCACTCGAAGCACAAGTGGTCTTCCCGTGACTGTCTGAGTTTACACATTTGAAAGCCAGAACAATGAAAGAAAGATATACTAGTAGCTTCTGGTGTCACATCCTCACGAAAAAGAGAAGGAGAGCACGCCCAGAGACAACATGTCAAGCTATTTCTGGGTCCGACACTCCAGAGGGATGTGACACGTTGAGCGCGGCGGGGGTAAAGCGCAGGCCAGCCAGCGTATGAGAGAGCTGATAACAAGTCGAGAGGAAGCCCATGCTGTTTATCTGGGCCTTCTGCATGACTATAATCGCCAGGCCTCGCGGTTGTTGAATTATGTGGCCTTACAAATGGATCGAAACGACCTTGGTTACTTTGTTCCTCCGGAGGGGAGGGAGGTGAGAGGTTTTGTGGTCGGCGGTGGCCATGGGCAGAGTTGTGTTCTGCCAGTCAGGTCTGGCCTCTGAGCCATGTGGAGGTTTGTCAGAGGGAACGCTGATGGCTTTTAAAGAGCTGCAGGCCATGACTGGATGGGTAATTTTCATACTTCCAAGATTTGGTGAGGGGCCAAAAGCAACATGCTGGAGGCTCACTCTCTCTGAAACAGGATATTGGGTTAGTAATGGCTGTCAGGGGACCAGCAGAATGACATAAATGTAAGGCCTTTTTCACACATATTATTGAGAGCTAACACAAGTTTTAGTAAGTATGAAAATCTCTTCAAACAGAACAGTCAGGCACATGTTGGATTCAAAATGTCTGAGAGTTTCGGATACACTATACAGCACACAATATGAAACTGCTAGTTCACCAATATGGAGAGGATACAAGAACAGAATACCACATCTGTTTTACAGAAAAAATAATTGCAACTAAAACTTAGTTTTTAACCAAATTTCCAGAAAAAAATAACAAAATGCGAATCAGTGTACATTTCCATCGACCATGTGAATACTAGGAGTTGGTGCATCGGGATAAGCACTAAGTGCCACTAATGTTTGAGCCTACTGCCATCAAAACATTTCAGAAGAAGATGGTGTAATGAGATAATGTGATGAAAAGAGTCAGTCCTCAAACAATGAGAATTAATGGAAATATGGCACTGATGTTTATTTCACATATTAACTGGAGGAGCTTTACAGTGTCACCTAGTTCGATTATATCATAGAGAAGGCAGACATCTCAATAACTGATATCACTAACGCTCGGCAATCCATAACAAAACAATCTAGATTGATAAAAAGCGCTAGATATACGAGGAAAAATATGCATTTTTTGTACATTAAGTACAAAGACATAAGTAACATAACATTTACTAGGAACAAGCCTACTCAAGTTTAAGCCTTTAAAATCTGCTGCTTTCAGAAACATTTTGCAAATATTTCAACTTTGAACTTTGAGGAAACTGGTGCAATTTCTTTCAGAAAGATGATTAAATAGGCAATGAGCAACTTGAAACATTCAGATTCAAAAAAATATTTTAAAAAGCTAGGAAAAAATGTTTAGGAAAAGAAAAGAACACATCAAAGGTAAAATTATAAATTATAAATAAATACATATTTAAAATTATGTAACAGAATGATTATTTGGAAAGCACTTTTTTCAAGTTGTTTTCCTTTATTTTTAATGTTGTTTTACAAATGTAGTTTTCTTGTTTGATTTTTTTAAAACCCATTTCTTTCTCATTTTTGGTTCATTTTTTCTGTTGCTGCTCATTGCCTTTTCCCCATGTTTTTGAAAGAAATCAAGCCAATGTGGTCAGGTTTTAAAGGTCAATAACATCACAGAAGCCTCCAATTTCTCCAGTTTTTGGAGAAATTGTGTCAGGGTGGCTGTGGCCCTCTATCTATCTACCAGAAACACACTTAATGTATAAGGTGTCTCTCATTCGTAGTTATGGTTAAGTGTAATACGCACACTTTTCCATTGATATATATTTTTTTCGACCATTAAACTAAAATGCAGATACAGATAATCAGCAAAATGACAAATATTGGCTTCAATAATCAACCAGGCCAATGATCTGTCAACCCCTAATGTGTTGACAACTTGTTTTCATTGCCTCCAAGCCCTGCAATGAATCTGTTACTGCAGCTTTAAAAAGAAAATAAATTGCAGTTTGAGTAAAGAGAATAAACTGATGACTACATCTTTAGCAGCTCGTTTGCCTCATTGCAATAAGTGTGGGAAAATGAACATACATGGTCAGCTATATTTAACAAGATATTAATTTCCATCTAAGTGTAAAATAAAAGAAATCAGTCTTAAAATTATTAATATATTTTACTCCGGGAGGATTTGTACGATGCAATCGCAAATGCATGTGTCAAATAAACGTTCGACATCATGCTGATACCAGTCCATTTTTGTAACTTTTTCACAATAACAGACATTGTAGGATAGTAGTTATGATTAATTAGCTTTCAAAGAAACACATTTTGTTGACTTGGAAGGAAAAGTTATTTCTTGACCAATTATTTAAACAAAAAAAATTGTTAGAGAGGCAAAACTTTGCCTTAATGTTTGAAGGTTTTTAGGCCCGTTTTCACATCTGTAAGATTTTCATTTATGAGGATGGAGGGGAAAGAAATGTACAGTGTTCCAGACTACCGATCTACAGCTTGAGGTAGTTTTCAATAACCACTTTGTAATCTTTTAAGAGCATTATTTATTAAGTGATTATTCCTCTTTGTCTGATTTTAAATTGCATTAAATTATACTCAGGAATATCAGAAATGTAATAGCCTCAATTTTAGCTCTAACTGAGGGCCCGCTGGGTTTTAGCCCTGCTGTGACACCTTACCTGGGCTTCATAACAGTATCTGGCAGCAGTATCTGGTAACCTAACCGTGGGGCTTGGCCTGGCTGGGTTCAGAGAACTCTTCCTAATAGCCCCGTAATCAAGCCCAATTAGTATCCAATTAGAGGCAGGGTTTCACCTATGAGGTCACCATCCACATCGAGCCTGGATGATCACCAGCTTATGGTTTTATAAATCATTTTTGAGGCTTATAACAAGCACGTACTTGAGTAATAGTGAAAATGGTTTCTTTTTAACTAAAACATAGAGGTAGAGCTGGCAAAACAAGCGCGCTGGAAAATGGCGATACAATATGTCCTATAGAGCTCTTTGAGGCGCAGACGTGTGATAAATCAGACAGGCTATGTATAGACTGTCGAGCTCTGAGGGATTCCAAACAGTTTGGGTTTCTTGTTATGTCATGCAACAGCCACAAATCAGCTCCGAGGCCACCAAGGCATACAGTAGTAAGTTTTTCTATCGCGCTAACAGAAAGGCTCGGCTGTTGATGAAAGGACGTGACATGACATTAAAAGATACTGTCTCTGGCATGGCTGGTGAGTGTCCTTTACCTCACAGATTCCTGTGATACGGCTAAAGTAAATTTGGGCCTTGTTGTATATGCCTTACAGAAGTATACTGTTTATTTAACATCTCCAGCGTGCTGAGTTATGACTAGTAATGATTACTCAAATGCCCAGTGTTTGGGCTATTGTACCAGGAGTGCCTCCAAACAGGCCCACTGGTGTTTATTTGAATTTTCCATTTTATATTGCCACGTGTCATTAGGCTGTTTAGAGTTTACTCTCGGTGATGGATCATTTCCTTCACCCCTCTCCACTCACTAAAAACCTGCAGGATGGCGCGTGCTTGTCTTAAAGGTGGAGAATATGTGCATGTGTGGCTGGAGATAATGACACCCAGAGTGCATGACAGATGTCTCATTTCATTACAACGCAGACAACACCTATACAACCAGTGCTCCATCTGGCCCTGAAAGAAACAAAAGCTGGACTTAAGAGCCTCCTCCTCGGTTTTCAAACATGTTTCTTCAGGAAATGGGCACAATAACACGAACATCTGTACAATCTGATGCAATGCAATACACAGTTAATGGCATCACTGGAAAGCTTTTAACTTTCACATTTTTGTCCATTGTGTTGATTATATGGTGGGTTGCATGTGTAAAATGTTTCTATTTTTTGCCCCCCCCCTCAACCAAACAAACAAACAAAACAGGAAATTTAAAAAAGTTATGATTAAAAATTATAATAAAAAAGACTGTGCAAGCTCCTTAACCCTTTAGAATCTGGGCAAATTGGCTTGATTTCTTTCAAAAACTTGAGAAGAAGGCAATGAGCAACTTAAGAAGAATTGAGCCAGAACCTTGTCACATTTTTCAGTATGAAATGTATCTGGGCGAGCGGTAACAAGAGGTGCCAACATGTTCTCATCCCGACTCGCCTAATATTGCAGCTTTGCAGTGGACTACCATATTGACATATTATGCTATTAGTATCTTACTGCATCTGCTGTTGATGTTCGGGATGCCGCCACCGTGATGTCAACAAATGCACACAGTGGGAAAAGCAGCATGTGGTTATCTTAAGGCAACAACAGCACGTTGCAACCAATGCCGGATGTCAACAAATGTACATGCTGGCATGAATGGTTAGGATTAGAGGAGGGAGGCACATTACATCGTTACTGGCAGCATTTATACCTGATGCTTTCTAGTGGCATATCATCCTGCCATGTCTGGTGCTGTCTGACCTTTCGGCTTCATATCATAATGCCGAAAAATAGTTCTGTCTGGCACATTCTTAGCTGATGCTGCACGGTGTTGTATCATACAGCCACGAAAGGTGGCTTTTGTCGCTACATATGACGACTTCAGGATGAGAGCATTCTGGAGATACTCATATTGTGTTCATGCTGCTTTGGCCATGCATCAATAGGAGTTGTAAATAGAGCCAGCCTCTCATAGCAAATGTAAAAGTCTATGTAGACTTCACAATAATATTTTCAATTTGTTATTGAAACATTAAAGAAAACAGTAAAGGAACAGTAAGTGTAACTACCTGCTGGCTGTAACACCAGGGCCTTTACAGTGTTTCTCTTCAGCTCTGAAACCTCCGAGTCAGACGAGAAAGGCATCATAAATTAGTTTCCCCTGTAATCTCTACACCCTGGCTGGCTGTCCCAAGATGTCCTCCTAGATTTAAAAGCAACAGTGTAATGTTTATGTTGGCTGAACAGAGAATATGCATCAAACTTCATTTGATGTATTAAAGACACTGCTGGATGTTGTTTACACATGCAGGTGAAAGCTCGGTGGATAAAATCCTATTTTCTCCCTGTTTGATGTCAGCGCCTTAAAGGCAAAAATCAATCTTAAATCAAGATAAGAGTTTTTGGGTCTGGGATTTGTGGAATCACTCAATATCATATTTTGGATATTTCTATGGAAAATGGGCCCTGATTGCATGAGTTCATGACATTTTGTCTTTTGATTTCCCATGGACTCTTGCATCTACTCTGCACTCATTTTCCAACAGAAAGTCAAACAGCGTGTTATAAAACAGAACATCTTACTGTATCTCAAATTCTAAGCAAAAACAGGGTTTAATTTATTGGTAATTTGATAATTTCCTAAATCTTTGTCATATTATCAGGGACATTCAAATGAGTAATCCTTTGGCCGCCAGTGTTGCTGATAGATAACCCCGCAGAAATCCTTTCATGGCACTGTGTTTGAGCCGTTCAAGCCCCCAAACACCCCATTTCATGGGAAATGGGAGCATGCTTATTTTGAAAGTCATGCCTGATGTAAGTAGCACACTGTGCCTCCTCTGTTTCACTTGCGACTCCGGTCCTGAAGTGTGATGGAATCCTTCTTGAATGCTCATTATACATGTTAGGTCATGAAATATTCATGTCATTTGTGGAACGTGTGAACGATATGTTTGCTATTGTTCTAAAAATAAAAGTTTTGACCCTCCTGAAATGAACCAGCTTGAAATATGCACATTGCACAGGTTGCAGAAAGAAATATCCTTAACATAAACATGGCGTCACTGCACGTGTTAACATGGAATTCTTTCATGTTATTTAAAGTGTGAAACTCAATAAACGTAATAGAGATGAACCATGAAAACAGCAGTAATGTTTGACAGAACAAGACCTCATATGTTGAGTGATGCAGATGTTGACAATGCATTGATTACCACACTTCTAGATGTAATTTAAAGCCCTGCTGTATGACACAGTCTATAACCTGGAAACATGCTTTTCATTATCAGATAAACCTGCTGTGCATTCATGTCCAGTGAGGGTGAAAGGCATTTTCACTGAGCTGTTTGAACATATTACTGAATTCCTCAACATGTGCTACTTACTCTGCACCCTCAACACCTTTGAAAGCAAGGTTTTGAAGCTGGATGGATTCTTTAGGGGGAAATTTAATGTGGCATTAATGAAACTTCAACAAAAAGTCAAAGCAGCATTTGGACTTTGCTTATTCCCTAAAGGTGAGAACTAATAAAATCGAGGCCTACGAAAAACAAAAAGTAGAAAACTACAGGTAAAGGTTGCCTAAAGTCTTAAATGCATGCTACATAGTTTTGATATGGAAAGAGTTAGGCTCTCCTTGCCTCTGTTTAAGCGCTGGTGTCAGTCCCTGCTAAAAGTATTAATACCACACTGTGGAGTTTCTGGCATCTGCACCTAATTACTGGGTTTGGGTCGAGTTTGTGGGAGGCGGCGTGGTTCAGTCAGTGTAAGGAGGAACATCAGGGGTCCAAATCCACACAGTTAAGGGATAATTCAGATTTATTACAACTTTGGTCTTATTTAAATAGCTTTGGCTATCATTTCTATAGGTTATGATAACACTGTGCTGACTAGAGTAACTGCTTAGATCTGGAAATGTGGCAAAAACCAGCCCAGTCACCAGACTGAAATGTTGGCATGCGTTTCAGCAAACCACGGATATGTTACATTTGTATGTTTCATATGTATGACGCAGTTCAGATTACATGTGCAAGAGCTGAGTTTCTCATCAGGAGGAGGAGGGGAGGGTGGATGGTGTGACATCAAGGCTGCTAAACAGGAGACAGCAGCAGACCACTGCTCAGAATCAACAAAATCTTTTTCTTTTTTTTTAAAGATTATTTTGAGGCTTATTTGCCTTTATTTGATAGGACAGTTTAAGTGTGAAAGGGGAAGAGAGAGGGGAGGACATGCAGCAAATGTCCAAAGCAGAAATCGAAGGCTGTGGCAAGGACGTAGCATCTGTACATGGGGCGCCCGCTCTACCAACTGAGCTACTGGACGCCCTAAAGCAGGTATTTTTTAATGAGAATTCCTGCCCATCCTCATTCTGAATTTGTAAAATAGTGCTGCTTTGACAGTGCCTTTGGCATAGGATTTCTACGCGAAAGCTACATTTCATGTCTGCATGAAATGCTGCTGGAAGGCTTCAGATGAGAACGCAGCAGGACAGAACTGTTTACGGTGTTATCATACGCCAATGGACGATCAGACGGCACCTGCCATGTCCGCATGATAATGTGAACGAGAGGCACACCTCACCATGTGCTTACTTCTCCTAATCCTAACCATCCATTCTAGCACGCGTTTTTGTTGTTTATTGTTTATTTTTGTTGTTAATGTGCTTGTGTTGTCTAAATATAACAACATGCAGCGTAATTCCACCATGTGCCTTTGTTGACATCACAATAGCAGCATACCGCAACGTGAACAGCAGATGCAGAAGGATACCTAAAACATTATATGTGGATGAGGAAGTCCACTGCAAAGTGGCAACACATGCAGATTTAGGATGATAATGTGTTGAAAATTCAGGACATGTTTGCAATTATTAAACTGGGTGAAAAGAGCAGAAGATAATGTACGATAAACTAATATTTAGTATTTTTTTAAAAACAGAAATGGAAGGAGTATGCACTTCCTTACTTGATTTTAAAAACAAAATAGAAATTATAACAACAAAGAAAAAAACACCCTAAATTTATTTATTTTAAAAACACCAAAACCTCCCCAAAATTTGGAAAAATCCCCTCTCTCTCCCCCTTTCACATTTAAGCTGTCCTATTTGATAAAGGCAAAAGCCCCCAGAATAATATATATATATATATAAAGAAATAATAATTTGGTAATTTAATGGTAATTTAATTTATAACAAAACTTCATATTTTATAAACTCTTTTTTTTTGCAAACATACAATATGTAAAGTAACTAAAGCTGTCAGATAAATGTAGTGAAGTTAAAAGTGCAGTATGTCCTTCTGAAATGTAGTGGAGTAAAAGCATAGTGGAACACAAGGAAAATCCTCGAGTAAAGTACAAGTACCTCAAATCTATACTTAGGCACAGTACTTCAGTAAATGAACTTCCACCACTGTTAAAAAAAACCCACAGCCAATGATTTTTTCTGCTGTATTTACTTTGAACAATTGTTCTTGACTTTGAGTATTTTTCCTATAAATACCGATGAAAAAGAACGGCATGCTCAGTGAAGGTGTATGTCATCATCTCCTCTTTTTTTATCTTCACTTACATCAACCTCCAGCTCATAACATGGACTCAATGCACTGCGCTTTACTCACAACAACAGGAACATTTGTCAAAATGCAAATAAAGATATACGAGTGAAAGAGGCTCTGAGGAAACCCAGACCACCTGGCTCCTCTGGCCCTCCTTACCTCTCTGTGTGAATAGGCACTCACATGAGCATGTTTTCAGTTTGAGGCAGCAGGAATAATATATCTGGATGTGAACAATTGTGCTTGTTTTGCCATTACACTCCGGGCTGAGCTCAGTTCAGCATACCAATAGTTGCTATTTCGACTGGATGACAGCAGCCTCTCTGCCCAGTCTTCAAGCACACCGCACTCACTCAGGGCTCCGCGGCTGAGGTAATGCCTGGGTTGCGGGCCAGAAAACCATGCGCAGAACAGGGATACGAAATCAGATCTAAATTTAGAGGATTGTTAAGTAGACTCTGTAACAATTCCATCAATCAAACCGTCTGACTTCTCCCTCTCGTGTTTTACAAAAGAGGATTTTCTACATTTTAAAGCTATGTATCATGGATTACGTCACGACTGAGGCTCATAGAGTTTTGTTGTGTCAAATTTTAGATGCCTAACTTGAACGTCATGTTAGGCATCCAGGTTTAACTCCACAAACTCTTCTCTTTGTACTCCACACGACCACCAGCTGAACCCCCTGGTTGATAAGTAAAGGAGCCTAATCCTCGGAAGAGAGCTGAGAAGAGGATTCATTGCTCATCCTCAGAAGGTTTTGGTACTTTGGTCTTGATCTGAGGTGAACGATACAAGCTTCTGGTAAATACCAAGCTGACTGTAAAATATTAGCCCTTCTCTTACAGGGTATCACATGAGCCTGCCTCGGGGCATCGCCGAAAGCTCTTAATGCCTTCCACCTTGCTGCAATGCCACTTTTCCCAGGAGCTGGACTGTCTGTCAAACTGCTTTCTTTGAAAGCAAAAGCATTGCATTCGAGACAAAGTTTTAACATTGTAGATACTAACAAGTAATTTGTGATACATTTATCCAAAACAAGTTAATGAACAAGTTCATAAATAAGAGTACTTTATTAAGCCTTTGAAGTAGGGGTTGACGGATATTGGATTGTTAGTACTTAATGAGACCCATAACTGATACTTGTAACCGATATGCATTTACAATAAAAATGAAAATATTTGTCTTGAAATTTAGAATTTGGAATATAACAAACTCCAACACAAAGCTTTGTTTAAATGCCCTCAGGAAATGTTTTATCAAAACTGAAACGTTCAACATCATGAACAGCAAGTTCTTAGCAACTTTTTTTTAAAAAATAAAGTTTAGTGAAAATTTAAATAAAAAAATGTAATCCTTCCAGTTCCTTTAATTTGTGCATTAAAAAGAGTGTAATATCTCCAACCTATCTAGTGAAGGGATCACTCTGGCCCCTTCTCTACTTCCTGTCCCCTGATCACACTCGCTGTGATCGCTTGGATCACAGCCGTCTTTGAACTCATCGACCTTCATTTTCATTTAAACTGCACACCTGGAAAGTTTTGTACCTGTATCTTGCAGCTGTGATTGGCCTGAAGATTGAAGCTCTTCATGAGCCTATCAGTGCTGGCCTGGTGTAACTGCTACTCTCTTCCAGACCTCATGGAGAAAAGGTTGTTATCTGGGTGTTTGGGATTATTAATGACTATCTTGGCCTAATTTTTGCAGTATTATAAATCTCCTTTTGGCTGTGTAGAGTAGCAGCTATAGTGAATTCAGCTAAATGAACCACTTTTTGCACGGCTTTGTCGTCCTGTTGGTTGTTGTTTCTGTAACTGGCAATGATGTTCCTCATTAGGATGATCTTGATGGAGTGGGAGTAGAATTTTCTCAGTATTTGGTGGAATACCTAGAAATTTCTCCGACATCAAAGGTAAAACAGTTTGTGCCTTGCCGTTCTCTCACTGAGTCAGTATGCAGCCCTCAGGTCGGGCCCTCAGTGATGTGGACACCAAGGTAGTTGAAACTGTCCACCCTCTCCACCGAGAACCTGTTGATATTAAGGGGAGAGAAGTGTCTTTGCTCCTTCCACCCAAAGTCTACTATTGTCTCTTTAGTTCTGCTGATGTTCAGGAGTAGGTTAACTTATTCTCAAGTGATTTTCTTTCACTAACTTCTGGTGAAATTTTTGGTCATTCCTTCTCTTGTTGCTCATCCCCTTCTTGCCATGTTTTTGAAGAAATCAAGCTAATTATCTCAGCTTTCAAAGGGTTATAACGAGACTATGAATTGCTTAAACATTGACAAGAAAGGTGACTTGACTAATTCACAAGGAAACCAAACAACTTTCACTAAGGAGCCTAAGTCCTCAAATGTGATGCAGAGATACAGTGGATGGGTGAGCAAACAACAGTCTGAGATCAAGGCAGATAAACTGAGGGAGTGGTTAAGCCTGTCTCAATGATTACCAAGCCACTGAGCCACTGGAACTCATCAATTCCCAGTCACCGCATGCTCGTTTTGTATGAATCACTCTTATCCAATGACCTCACTACTCTATCAAATAACTTGCAGATAAGCGTGTGGAGGTAACAGCCCAGTCTGCAAACAAAAAGCTTGATTATAAATAGCCCTAAAGACTGCTTCAGACTGCTGGGAGGAGAGAACACACACACAAATACACACACACAGCTAAGAGTTGTGCATGTGGAGCGGCAGCAGCAGGGCCGGTTGAGGACACCCCCTCGCTGGATCAGGATTACCCAGCTGCTGAATCAAGTCTCCACCGACGAGTCACTGTGAGTTATGCAATATATCTTCTCTCATCTTTCCTGTCAGGTGCAAACTGCAGCCATTTATAACAGAATGTCAAAACTGTATGTATTTGGCTTCTTTTAATTCAGAACTTGAGTTTTATAAAGTGAAGCAATCTGGAATAGCACAGCTCAAACATAAATAACAGTGAAATAATATTGTGCCGTGTCATTCATAAAGGATTGCAAAGCTCGCCTGTCCGCCTGACTCGTCCAATTTCAAGTTCTTGTAACAGTTTCTGTGCTTCACTCCTACTTAGTGATCAAAGTGTGGTAGAAAGGGATGAAGATATTTCACTTAAGTATGCATTGTGATACTGGCTTCAAAGGCATGCCGTATTAAGATTCATAACTGCGGGCTTTGGATAGGTAACTCAAGAAGACGATAATAGCCCGAGCAGACGTTTGGGGTGATAATGCAAAAGGTGAACTTGTTTTTCTAACTCAAGGGGAGAGGTGGTGATTAGTCTCTGTGTAGAGGAGAAAAGGTTAACAGTGGACGCAGAGGAATCAGGAGACATGAAGGAAAAGTGGTGTTTCAAGAGTGCAAAAAAGCGAAAAAAGAGACATGAGGGTGAGATGGAGGGCCAGTGGCAGGGTGAGTTAACAGAAATGAAAGCACTTGACTTTTGTCCTATTACAATGATGATGTTATGATCACTCAGCCACTCTAGTATTTTGCAGGCTCTTTTTGGGATGCTGCGGCCTGAAATGCCTGATTTCACAGCAGCTTCTCGAACAAATTGCGATACATGTTGTAATTTTTTTAAGGGCTTTTTGCAATAAAGTTGCGGGCCAAGTGAAAATTGTAAAAATAGTTGCAATTCTGTCTCCAAGCCTATCATTATGAGCATTCAGGGTTTCCCACAGAATTAGAATTTATTTTTTAAGGTTTTTTTGTTATTGTTTGCTTTGTTTTTATATGCTTTTATTCTGATAGGACAGCTACACTGTGAAAGGGGGAGAGGGAGCGGATGACATGCAGCAAAGGGCCAAGGGTGGAATCAAACTCACGGCTGCTGTGGCAAGGACATAGTCTTAGTACATGGGGCAGCCGCTCTACCAGGTGAGCTACTGGGCCCCCCAGAAAGTAACGTTTATCCCATGTTGCTATGGGTAGGAAAAGGTGCAGGGTCTATATAGGCTGTCAGTCATATACAGTACATTTTGTAGATGATTGCTAATAGTTGCATTAGCCAATCACAGATGTTGAATAGCAGAGGTAGTCACATGACTTGAACATGATTAAGACTCAAGTCACAACTTTGATGACTTGTCAAATTTAAAGAAGACTTGGAACTCAAATTAGACTTTAACATTGATGACTTCACTTAAACGTGAGCCTTTTTTCTTGAAAATATTTAATACCTTCCCGAAAGTCCCAAGATCAACAAGTATGACATTTAAAAGTGTGCCCCAAATCAGAATCAACTAACATCAATGCTATTCATTTACAGCAAGAAAACACTTAATTCCCCAGATTCACTTTGTTTGAGCCAATCCAACGGCATCCAATCAAGTTGCAGGGGAGAAATATGAAGAAGTACTTTGGAAAAAAAAAGATTATTATGTTCAACAAAAACCAGGATGCAGTATGCAAAACAATTTACGTGAAAAAGAGACATTTGAAGTATTTATGTATGTATGTCGAGGCTAATATTAAGATAATTAGCTAGTATATACTATACTATACTATACTATACTGTGCTATACTATTCTATATACCAACCTTAGGTAAGTAATTTTTAATAAATTTGATTTAACGGATGGACATCTTCAAGAACATCCACAGTTAGCCAAATTTAATATCACTTTGTTGTTAAAGGGGCATGACATTTGGTGAAAAATGCATTATGATTTATTTAGGACTCAGATCTCAAAGTTTAAGACTTTACTTGGGACTTGTCTATCTTGACATGAGACTTGACTGGGAAGTTGCCTGTTTTGGCTTGGTATTTGACTTGGAACTTGAGTACAGAGACTCAAGACTTACTTTTGACTGACAAAACAATGATTTAGTGCCACTGGTGAACATTATTTTAATAAACAGAGTTCTGACTGATGGCTCTGCTGTGCAGTCGAGAGCACATCGCTGTGCTAATGTTAGCTGAGCTTCAAGTACGAGATTAAATTTGACTAAAACTCAGACCAAGGCGCCAAAATGAACACCAGTCTGCTGAGGTGAAACGTTGCTAACTGTGAACATTTGTTTCTGTATGTCATCAACAAATATTCCAAATATGATTATTATTAGTCAAAAGAGCAACAAGCAGCGAGGCCATGTAGACTTCTTGGCGTAGGCGAGCGTCAGGGGCCAGGTCTGAGGCCCCAGTCAGCTCAAGAACCAGAGGAGGGTTGTTTATAGAAGCAGAGACGTTCAGGAGGAACGTATCTTCTGGGCTGATCCCAGGAGCCGAACCTAATTAGAAACAACTGGTTGAAATTCACTTCAATGGCTACGCAGATCTTTCTTTTTATGTTGCTTGGCTGCTCCTGCGCGTTCATCAGCTGCACCTCGAGGCTCATCTCCATCTCTTAAGACTCCTCTGGCTGCGCCGTGTTTGTGGATTTCATGGATGGTAAAAAGAAATTTGAGGCTCGCCACCTAACTCCCCAGCTTTATCTCTTCTCTTTCACACACATGCGCACACACACACACTCGCATAGGTCTTGTCTTGAAACAACAGGCTACAATCACACTTGTCAGGTCAAATCTGTTTCCAATTGGCCCTGGACTTTCATGTGTTTAGACCTCGCCCTGTTGCTTTTGAGAAACATTACATCATTGAGCTGGTTTACTGGAGCTGCACTGTAGGTGCCTCGTAGCGTTTTAATCTCTCACCCCGCTCGTGTTTGGAGTTGAGTCAGTTATCATTAGCGATGAGATCACTGGGGGATCGCGCTTTTTAGAGCAAGAAGTGCCACTGCCGAGTTCGAATCCAGCTATTCAATGCTGACATGGTACGCAGCATGACTTCTACCACAATGTAAGTGATTGCACGTCTGGCAATATTGTGTTTTGGCACACGTGGACCCAGACGTGAACCTCTCCAAGCTTTCAAGTCAATCTAATCCTGTCATCAGACCATCTCATGAGGGAGTTCCTCATTCAATTGGCATCCGAATGTTCTCTCTCAGACGAGCACTGGCAGAGGCAGTCCTTCATATTTGAACCAGGTGATGGAGTTTCACGTCAATATTTCTCATAATATAGACTAAATAATCACAGGGCGGACTTATCGTTGCTTTATCGCTACAAATTCTACGCCACGGATGGTGTTACAGATAAAAATTCAGCTTTATTTTCTCACCTGACACTTTGATTAATGAGGAGATGTCTGTGGAAACATATTGATGGAGAGAATGAGAGAATTTGAGATAGGGCTGTTGTGAAATTGATGTGGAGATGTACTGCGGGCGTGAAGGATGAGATTGCATAAGATACATATACAGTGCGTAACAGAGCAGGCCTGTGGAGAGTCTCAAGCCAGACACTCGCTGGTTATTTGACTCATACAAGAAAACAAATCAAGCCTCAGCTGAAAATAAACTCTTCACTATTGACTACTGATATTGTTTGACATTGTTGTAACCATAATCTGCGGAATTCATACCATATTCCAACGTTCAAAATACGTTCATACAGTAGTCATTTCCTTTAGATTGGTTGCTGCCTGGATTACTGGACTACTTTCATTTGTTCAATCCACAAAGTCTAACACCAGTCAAAGGTAGCAGGTGGTGGGAGATGGTTGGGATATGAATCAAAGGACTCTGACCTGTTGTCACATTTAAAGTTGTCTCTCAGCAGTGCAAAGTGAAAACGCATTGCGAGAACATGCACAGCAGGTCCGTAGGAAATCTGCTGCATTGCCTTGTTCCAGTTTCATGATAAAAAAAGAAGTAAAAAATAGCATTAATGAGGCCCAGTACTAAATGTGAAATAGTGCCCAACTCTACTTCATACAATCAATAAAACAATTACCAACATTGGTCAAACCAACAAATGCGTACATGGATATTGGCTGAAGTTTAAGATCCATACGAATAAGGGAAACAAGTAATTTATATAGTTATCATCAATCATTTTTATAGAATTATGATATTTAAGAATTTGTATTCATTTCTCGCTTTGTAATTTTTTTTTGTTTTACTGTCTCGTTTTAATTTAATTTTTTTAATCAAATTTCCTTGTGCTTGGGTCATTTGTTCTTTTGTTGCTCATTACCTTCTATCCATGTTTTTTAAATAAATAAATACATAAATGAATACATAAATAAAGTCAATCTCAAAGGGTTAAATACATAATTTGATTGCATTTCCCATCTTTGCTTAGCAACAGTTTTGTGTGAAAGGAACTAAAAGCCCATCTCTTATAGATGCCTATAGGCACATAATAGCCCGGGCTGTTAATTGAAGTTTTACGGTTACTATTTAATGTGAATTGTGCTTTAATTGCCAGGGGCAGATATTGTTGGGGAAACAAAGGGGATATATGGACAGTGAAGGTATGCATATATATTCAGTGTGAACATTTGGGGGCCAAGAGTTCAATAGGGACACTAGGCTAAAAAAAATGTAGTCCATGCAGCAGTTACCTAAACTTATGAACATAGTGTTTAGGAATTGGTTTGCATATCCACATGGTACATCTGGAAATGTAGTTTCAGTGTGAACTGCCAGTGCTAAGAAGCTCGTTGTGCTGCCCATACACACACATGTCACCTTCAGCCTATGTTAAGGGCTAATGTCCTGAATGGTGGATTTAGTCTGTTTTTGTAAAACACACATTCCTCCGTCTGTGTTTGGGACAGAAAAAGGCTCTAGGAAGTCATTATAGCTGCAAGCCTTTTAAAGGCAAGTCAACCTAAACAGGGTTTCCTTTAAGTACAGTACATCAGCTGTGCGTGGACCAGAGAGGGAGTGTGTGTGTTTAAGGGGGTGAATGAGGTGATGGTGGTAGTTGAGCTGAAGAGACTACTCTCAGTTTACGAAGAATGAGTAATATATTCACGTCGCGATGATTCATAGCTCTTCGTCTCCAACTGGACTGCACAAAAAGAATCACACTGAAAAATGATATAATTCTTGACCTTCATCGTAATCACGTAACACATCGAGAGCTTAGCTGTAAGCCTAAACCTGGTTGTTCCAGGCCGAGGGGAGCTTTCCCAGACAAATGGTATCAATTTGCTCCCAGTCATTAGAGCACATTGTTGACTGGGATGACATACTGTAGAGTCAAGCTCGCTGGGACCCCAGTCTTAAATCAAATGACCGACTTTTCCCACAAAAGGATCTATTTGAGGTTTGCAACTGAAAGAGAAGAAGACTCATTTCAGTCTGGGAGTTTAATGGTTTAGACAACTGTGGGTAGTTTGCAGGGATGATTGAAAAGGTTCCGGCTTCTCCCTTCTTCTTCTTCTTCTTCTTCTTTTTTTTTCCAGATTCCCCCTTCTTTTTTAAGGTCGGGAAAGAATGAAAAACAAAACAACACATTTTCTCCCTTCCTCCCACTCGCATGCACACCCGTGGAGAGAGCGCACCAGAGGCGTCCAACAGAAACACCAAACAGAAATAGAGCTGCTATTTTGGTCTGAACCGGCTATTATTTTTAGAAAAAGTGACATGCTCTACGTTGAATTACAACATCATAAGGTCACTCCATACCCTCTTTTTTTTCAACCCTCTACCCTCCAGCCGATGACTCACCACAAAGTATGTAGTGACGTTACCCAATGCTATCCACCCCCGCGTTCTCATCAAAAATTCGATCTGCCGCTCAATGACCCGATTCAATCAAAGGGGGGACTTTTACTATCCGCAGAAATCTGCTTCTTGTTTAAACAGATGGTTTGATATTACGTCCTGCAGGTGAAAGCGAGCAGCCTGATCGGGATGCTTACTTGTTCAGATTGGTTTGTTTTACGTTAGCCCATCATGGAGCGGCTCCATGACCCCCCCACCCTCTTCTTTTGACAGCACATCATTAACATTGCAGCATGTGAGTGAAATGCACCGCGCTATATAACAGGATAATGCGACTGTTGGTATGCCAGGCTGAGACATAATGAAACATGCAGAAAACACATGCTTCCAATTTCTTACTCACCTCAAGTGTTTCGTCCAACCAGTGATGTAGTTGGAGTTGAAAAGGTGGGTAATCTCCCAACCTTGGTCGGTGATTACCATAAAGCATCATCTAATAAACAACCGGACGACCCAAAAATTCATGTTCATTTAATAGGGATTCTTTTTACTATGGTACATCTCTAAAATCCTAGGTCACAAATATTTTAAGAGGAAATCATACAAATATACTTATAATTAAAGATGAATACAAAAGAAGATTAAAGGGTGATTTTTTTTAAAAAGTAAAATTAAATGAGGTAAAAGATATAATAAAAGCTATAAAATGTGTTTGAAGATGAGGCTATAAACGATTATATTGAATTTCTACTGTTTTCAACTATTCAACGTCTACTGTCTACAGGTCTTCATCCTTCAGTAAAGGAAACTGAGACATCTGAAATATACTGTACATGTTAGGGGTCAACAGAATATCAGCCTGGCCAACTATTGGGGCTGATATTTGGCATTTTGCCCATTATCTGGATCAGCATTTTATTTTGTTTTGTTTTGTTTTATTCTACTTTTGAAAATGCAGACACCAGCGTTCACCCAGTTGGGTCTTATCAGTCATGGTGTATCAAGCCAAAACATTACAGCTAGGTCTGCATACATTTTGTCCCATATGTCACCATATTCAATCAATCAATTAGACTTTATTTGTACAGCTTTTCATACAAGCAAAGTTGTAACACAAATTGCTTTACACATGGAAACCTTGTGGTTGTGATGTTTCCAGTTGTTGGCCCAAACTTTGACCCTTACTTTTTTATTATTATTTTTTCTAAATTATTATTTCTTTTTTGGTCATGTTATGTGGAGCTTAGACAAAGAAAGTTACTTGCTTTTACAGGTCTAGTGTGTAGGATTTAGTGGCATCTACTGGCAGATATGATTCATAACACCGTTTTCATTAGTCTGTAATCACCTGAAACCAAGAATCATTGTGTTTGTTATGTTCAAATGAGCTGTTATATTTACATACAGAGCAGGTCCTCTTTCACAGTCTGCCATGTTATTCTACAGTAGCCCTGAAGGGACAAATCAAACACTGTCTCTAGTTAAGGCCATTGTGTTTCCACATAAGCCACCATAGTTCTCCGACAGGCTCGGCACACAGGATAAATTGTAGTTCTGCAACCTCACCACTAGATCCCACTAAATCCCACACTCTGGACCTTAAAATGTGCGTGCCTGTGTGCATAATGGCTGCCCGGCACATCTGCATATCCAGTACTCAAAAGCCGACAGATTAATTCTATTAGGGGAAAAAATGTTTTTTAAAAGCATCACATAGACATAACTGCTGTTTTGTTAGGGCATTGGCATAACCAACATAATTTCGACATTTTAGATAATACTTAAAAAGGAGCATGTATTGTCTCTCATTCCAGTGACATTATGTGTTTTCCAATGAAACCACTGGTCACATAGGTCAGCATCAGCGAAAGAAATGACTTTTTATAGTAATGTTATCTACAAGATAAAAAAAATGAATAAATAAAATCAAACTAAAATGGGCAATGCGGCATCCACCATTTTGGAATAGTCATGGTGTATATGGGTGAGAAGCTGGCTGTCAAAGTGAAAGCACTTTTGTGTGAGAAAGCAACAGACGTGTCACAGAAACACTGTCGAAAATGAGTTCGGACAGTGTGATTTAATAACAGTAGAGATGTATCAGCACAACATCACCATGAGTTCACTGTGGTGTCAACAATCTATCAGGAAGTATTAGAACACTGATAAACTTTTAGTGCCTAGCTTTGATTTGAAGACGTTCACATCTGGTTTACAGTGTAGAACTTGCAGTCTTTGTTCTATGTTGTTTGCTAATTTTAGCAGGCGGAAAGTAATTATCTAAGTTAACATCTGTTTAGCAGAAATTAGAATCCTAACTGTTGCATCAATCAATCATTGATTTGAGTTTACAGGACAGAAAAGAATAGAATATCTTTACTGTCATTGTACAGGTGAATACAACGAAATTCAGTTTCACTGCTTAAGCGGGGCTCAAATAGAATAAAAGGGCATCAGATAAAATAAAATGAAATAATAGTAAAAAATACAATATATAAATAGTGTCAAATTATATCTGACATGCATACCCCCCCCCCACACACACCAGTTCAAACAGTACCTAAGTATACATTATATTGCAAGCAGTAAATAAAGGATCAGACCCAAGAATGAGTGAGCTGATACTAATTAGGCAGGGTATTATAGTCAATTTGCACTCTTGATTTTACCCTTCATTAAAATAAGAAAGTTTTTTGTTTTGATGAGGGACTACAAAAATTTATTGTGGCATCAGCAGGGCCTAACATCAGTATTTCAGCTTGCTTTTGCGTTTGGAAAAGACTGCTTGTGGGGAAGATCTTCAGTTTTTTTCACTTAACATTCCAGTCCAAAGAAACACTGAAAGAGAGCTGTAACAGTGGAATAAATTAAAGGAATATTTTAATACTGCTTCAAGTGGTCGTTTGAAAAACAACTGGCCCTGTGTTAGGTTGAATTCACAAACAAAACTGCTTTTCTCACATGTTTCCATGGTGGACGAAGAATCCAAAAATAGTGAACATTGTTGATGAATTAAAGTAAACGGGGGCTGCTTTTTACAACATTAAGTATATCAAACACTCACATATTCACTCACAAACATATTTACAAACACTCACACAACTAATGTAGTATAATATGAATCTCATTTATCCAGTTGTATGCTCAGGACTTTCAAAACACATGCATTGTCATTAAACATTTAGGCAAGGACCAGTAGCATTCCTGCAAATTAGCTCAGCCCTTCACCTGCAGCTTAAGGATAACCGCTCACCTTTGACTCTCCTCAACAATCTTTACAATAAAAAGAAACATAAAAGTCATAGATATCCTTAGACTTTGACTTTACTACGTTATTAAACAGCTAATAATGCATTCCTAATGTTAGATAAAGCCTTGTTTCCAATCACTAGCTCTAACAAACTGAAGTGAAAGTAAAACTTTGATACTCCTCATTTTGCCTTAGTGTAGTGAGGTTGGTTCATCAGGTTTTCAACAAACCTTAAAAGTCCGAATTGTCATTGTTGAGACTGTTATTAGTACACTGCAGTTGCAAGGAGGAAATGCTAAGCAATGGCATTTTATTTTCTCATATGTCTTGTCGCGTATAAGAAAAAACAACAACAGTATGGACATGTGAACAAGGTTAAAAACCTGATTTTCTCTGAAGGGGGTCTTTATGTTATGGGGTACTTGTACTTTGCTTGTGTATTTTCATTTCATTCCACTTAATACTATTACCACTTCACTCTATTGTCAATATAATAGGCTTTACACCACTGCTACACCACCTCACAAAACTAATGCAGAGGGCATCGGTGGCTGAGTGGATAAAGCAGGAGCCCCATGAATAAAGGCAGTGTCCTTGCCGCAGCGGCCTCATGTTCGACTCCCACTCAAGGCCCTCTGCTGCATGTCATCCCCACTCGCTCTCCCCCTTTCACTCTATTGATCTGTCCTATCTAATAAAAAAGGCTAAAAAAAAAAGCCAAAAAATACATTGTTATATATTATATATTATTATATTGTTAATGAACCACTATTAGTTAAGAAACTCAACCACCTGAAACATCGCAACACCATACATCAATGCATAGTGATAATCTAACAATATATGATATTAAATTAACTGGAGACATCTTTCTGTTTAACTTTTCGTACTTTAACCCTTCAACCTCAGCAAATTGGCTTGATTTTTTTAAATCCATGAGTAACTTAATGAGAAATAACCCAAAAAAAGCACAAAAAAAAGTATAGTGAATAGTAAATAGGAAAATAAAAAAAAGTGAAAAGAAAATTACAGCAAATTAAAAGAAAAATAAAAGTAAAAGAACAAAACAGGAAATAACTGGAAAATGCTAATAAAAATAATAATAAATATATATCCTTCTGTAATCTATTTTTGATACATAATTTTAAAAATTATAAATATAGTTTATGCAGTATTTCCCCCAGTTATTTAATCATCTCTCTCTCTCTCTCTCTCTTTGTTAAGGTCATTTTCTTGTGACCTTTTCCTTTTTTTGGCGTGTGCAGAACATTTCAAAACAAGTTGCCCTTTGCCTTTTTTACCATCTTTTTGAAAAGCATCAAATCAATTTGCTTAAAGGTTTAAATGCTTGTAAAATGCCTCTGAAAGCAGCACAAGAAAACTGATGGAGATCCAGGATACATCGAGTGAAGTAGCGTACATTTTAAGAATTATATTTGACGTGTAATGGAATATTTCTACATTGAGGAAAGCATGAAAGTATTTCCCGTTGAACACAGACCTCTGGGGGACAGGGGGGTTCACTGAAGGCGTGTTATATGATGTGGCCTTCACAGTCTCCAGATCTCAACCAAACTGAACACCGATGGTAGATTTTGGAGTGACCCATGGTGAAATTCATCTTTCAGAGTTAAGACATAGTTTTCTCTCTGCTCACTGCATCTCACTGCTTGAAAACACCGTGACACTGACACAACTTTTGTTTGTGTTTCTGACAACACTTGAAAGCAGCATCTAGCCTCTCATTCCAGTGGCATTATGTGTTTTCCAGTGAAGCCACTGGTGACTTGGGGTCAACAACAGCAACAGAAATGACTATTTATAGTAAACTTGCTCACATAATGAGCCATCCACATCAGCTGAGATAGCTTTAGAGTCGTCTGATAGCATCAGCGTGGTTTTGGCTTTTTATCCTCCAGTAGCCGTTCTGCTCTGCTCCACATTTCAATTTAGTCTGATATTTTGATCCGCATTTGATGAATCCAGATCAAATGTTGCGTAGACCTTTGTTTGTGATGTTGTCAGTGTAGAAGTTCATCTGTATATGTTTGCAATATTTTCCCAGGATATATACTACTAAACACATCCACTTTAAGTGTTTGTTAGCTTCACTGTGTGTCTCTTATATGGAATTGTGCAAAATATTTGAGGTCAAAGATGCGTATAAACATAAGATGTGCTGTTCAGAAGGAGGACACTTGAGGCCAACAGTCTCTAAGCACATGTTATTCTCACTGAGCGTGTTTATCTACTTAGAGAAGTGACATCAGCTGGCGACACGAAATCCTCCCTGTTTTTCTCTGTAGTCTCACTGCTTGCATTGGTACATGCAAACCGACTACCAAAATTGTTTAGGTTAGAGTTAGTAGTATAATTATTTTATAAAAGCAAGAAGCTATGAAAGGCCTTGGTTTATAGTGATTTTACAACAGCTAAAGTCACCCTGTCCATAAAACACTCCTTAGCTATTTTAAAAATGCTACAAACCACGGCCTCTTGTGATGTATTGCTTAACCCCCTCACACTCTTCACAAGTATTTAAAACTTTGATCCCTGAGCAATTCGTTTGATTTCTTTAAAAACAAAAAGTAATATTCTGCAAATTTCCGAAAAATTTTCAGTTTTGAAGCATTATCTTAAAAGCCATTATTTTAAAAATGCCCAGAAAACTATACTTATATCATGATTTTATTTATAATTATGTTACAGAATTATTATGATTGTTGCACGCACTTAAAGCACTTTAAGTTTTAGGTTATTTTCTTGTGTCTGTTTACATTAGGTCTTCCTTTTTCTTTCTCACACAGACACAGACACAGCTCACACAGACTAAGACTTAAAAGGAGAGTTATAACTAGAGTCAAAGACACATCAGCACCACACAAATGTTCGGAAACCTTGGTATCATTTTTGGATTATTTCGGACCCATTTAAAAAAAAAAAGGAGAAAATAGAATTTTCACTGTTATCATATACACAGCGGCCCAAAATACACACACATGCACAAACAGGACATATACATGCACTATGCAAAGTTGTCAGAATAAGGTGGTCTGCCCACAGACAGTCTATCCCAGCAATTTGGCATCAGGTGCCTTGCTCAAAGGCAATTCGGCACACTTCATACTTGGTCCATACAGGGGACCTCTTAGAAAATAGAAAAATGATCATACAAATCAGCAGACAGACAAAAAAAAGCAATATTTACAGACAGTGAAAAACATAGCAAAAGAATTGGTCATAGACATGATAACTTGGTTTACATGTTTGAATAAGTGATAATAAGTCTATAAGTCATTGAATTTTAATTAACTGGCTTCATTATTAATTTAAACCTACACTGTAATTAATTTAACATGCATACACCCACATTCCTAAAATCGAATATCTACAATTTTACATGGTTATTTACATTAAAAAAAGATAATCCACATGATTATGTCTTTATGTCTTTGCCTATGCTTGTACCTCTAGCAATATTCCAAGACACATTTAGCTATTTCCATTGATAGGGACACCAGGAGCAGGAAGGAAGTCCCTGTCACATCTGCATTATGCAAAGCAGTGTGGTGGCAGGCCGTGTGCTTTGCATGCGGCACAGTTGTTGGACATGCCACAAGGCAGCAGCGGGTGTGAGGACACTCTCTCCTCTGGGTAATTGCCGTGCAGGAAATTGGACGTAAAATGTTTAAATAATCACGCATCGGAGGTGAGTTATGGACGGAGCCTACAGTAGTGAAGTAAATTAAAACAAGTGAATCCAATTACTGTTTATGGAAAGCAGCTGCCCAGAGCAGCATATGTTGGTGAGTGAAACTATGAGACTGATGTTGAGGTTTGGAGCTCTGCTTGTCTGTAATACATGATGGCTATTTGAGTCTTTCATTTGTGCATGAATACAGATTGACAAGCCAAAAGACCTCTGAAAAACCTCATGGCGTGTGTTGTGTTTGGTAGAAATTGTAATGTTAGAGGCCTACATTTGAACTGAAGTCGATTGTCTTTCCTTTTTTTTGTGCCTTGGTTAACTCACGCTCCATGAGGGCATTCTGATGTCATAACAACACGATAACTCGCCTCTATGGATTTACAGAAAAACAAGGTTAGTGTTTGCTTACGGTCGTGAACAAACCCTCTTATCCGTGTGTTTATTTACGTACACTGAATCAATTCATCTGTGATACAGCCAACAGTCATGTACTGGATAAGCTTTTGTTTCAAAACATTTGGATTTAATTATCATGGGGATATGATATCCAAACAATCTGGTTTCTTCCATTAATAACATGATTGCGGCATGGCAGTGCGAGCTAAGGCCGCTGCGTTTTCATATATTTTCGTGGATTTGGAACTTGTTTACTTACTATTATGGGCATGAGGCAAAACCCAATTTGGAGTAATGATACAGTTTATGTTTTGGAGTTTTAAAAGATCTGTGAGGAAGTGTCCTGGTTCCACTGCCTGCAGTCTCCCAACTGGAAAACAAACATTACCCGTGTGACTTTTACAGAATAAAAGAATTCTCACTTGTTTCTGCCATTTGCCGGTCAGCTCAGTGGACGTGAGGAAAAAGGAAACCAGCCAAAGCTTTTGTGTAACTGATATCTGAAGCGCTGTACATTGAGGAAGTGTACGCAATGTGTTACTTTACAGATAAAGCACCACAGAGCATGATGTCCTATTTATAGCCATTAACCATGGTGCAAAGTTTGAGTTACAGGCTCTTGAGTGTGTTTTCTTCTCCTCCAGATCACAGTTCTGGACAAAAGTGCTGCAGTGTTGGGGGCAGTTGTACTTTTGGCACCTACTTTGGTTTTAGTCTTTTACATAAAATAGATTTTTGTCAGAAGTTCTATCTCCATCCACCTGTTAATGGATGCATTTACCTTGTGCATATAAAATAACTTATGTGGAAACACCATGCCACAGTGTATTGATAAAAGGTTAATGTGGCCACACAACACGTTCTTATCCCAATTCATCACATATTGCCACATTGCCACAGTTGTCACATGTTGCAGCTTTGCAGTGGACTTCTGCATTTACTTATTACGCTCTAGGCATCCTTCTGTGTCTGCTGTTTACATATGTTTGTACACACACACACACACACACACACACACATATATATACACAGTATATATTATACAAATCATTATTTTTCAACAAGAACATATAAAATCATCCTTAAAAAAATATTTTCTAAAACTAAATTCCCTCCAAAACATAATAAACATGAAAAAAAAAAACATCATGTACGTCATGGCCATCGACTTTGTTCACGTAGGACTACATTGTGAATTTTTAAACCTATGATGAGTATATTTTTGAATGTTGGCATGAAGTCACATGACCTGAGTAGATGACCCATCTCCACGTTTCACATTATCATTAAGTTCACCCACATAATGCTCCTCCTTCCACAGCCTATCAAATGAGTGTATCCCCCAGGATACAAAAAGGCAAAACACTTTATTCATTCTCATAACTTTGACTGCAGGTTGCATCAGTAGTGCTCTTTCACAGTTGATATCACTAGCATCAGTACGAGTGCACTCAGTTTTGTTGTTTGCTGTTCTGTTGCTGCTTCTATTCTACATTTTAGTAGGATTTTGCAGGAATTTAGTCCATAAATCTGTTACTTTGTTCCTGTTTTGGTTGCTAACACTGATGGCAGAGACATCCAACTTCAGTTTAAGTGAGGCTTGAATATGGACAGAATGATGTGTCTCTGTATCATTCGGCACATCAGTAGGCCTGTTCCTTACCATCAAAATGAGCAATTATTCTTGGCTGTAACCCTGCATTTTGTCATGGCAATCCAAGGGACATGTGCCCATCACAGTTTGGTGTTGCTCTGCCCTTCTATGCACAGGAGGAGGCTGTAAAAAGATAACTGAATTTGATAACTGAATAGTTATCAAATATTAAATAAATATTAATATAATATAATATATAAATATTAAATGCGATCCCTTGTTTCAGACATTTAGTTATTTTCAGATTCTCCTGGTTATTCTGGAAAAAATGCTAAAATGTTAAATGCTAAAATATATTTCATTGTCAAAAAACTTTTTATTTAGATTTAACTCGTTATTTTCTTAGCATGGACAAGCTGTATGTATGTGTGTATTTGTGTACATCTTTGGATGTTTTTTTGTTGGACTCTGAATAGCTGGATCAGTCTCTAGGGAAGTTGTCTTTTTTAATTTAGTGTCTGTGAATCCCTTTGAGTTGAAGTAACAACAATGTTATGCTTCATGTTTTTCTTCTGAAAGCCAGAGAAGACTTGGGGGGGACACATTATGTAGGCCCAGTGTCTCTAAGAGAATTCATGAGAAGATTTTATATTAAATGTATATCTAAGAAACACCCCTTGCTGTGTTGGGTTCGTCTTTCCTCTCATGTTGTGACCTACTGTAGATAAAAGCATGCAGGAGTCACAGTGTCCAGTTTCACGAGGAGGCAGATCATTCAAATGGCAGGAGACAAATCATTTAAATAGACTGGTTGTATTGTCAGTTGTTATGGCTTAGGTTGAGTGCTGTGCTCGTATTTCAAAGGGCTCTCTTCTCTTAACTGCTTTTGATAATCACTATCTATTGGATGACCTGTCATTAAAGGGCTAAACAGCATTAGTCCACAGTCTGTTGGTCAACTTAACCTGCTAACTACCCTGCTAAAGTTAAGCATCTTGTTTATTTCACTGTTAAGTTGTTACAGTGCCTTTACATTAAGGGTTGTTTGTTGGCCCTAGCAGTGTAATGCCTCAGCTGCTCTGTGCCAGAAAGCCCTATAGTGTGTCCTCGTATCTTCAGTTGATAACACCCTCTCTTTGGTTTCCCTCAAGACACACTCATATTCACTTAACACTCACATGTGTTGATGTTTCCTCCCTTTTTCTTTTAAGTCCTGTGCATTAGTCCGACAGCATGTGGCTTGCTGTAGGCATAACTGCTGTTTTAGTATGATTAGGGACATGCAAACACAGGGCCGATATATTGGTAACAAGCATAGTTATTTAAACTGTGGTCAGTATTGTAATATCTAGACTCTGAGGATGATAAAATTTAAAAAGCTTGTAAAAACTGCTCATTAAAATGTTCACAAATTTGATGTTAGTCTAAATAATTTTGTTTGAATAATATCATTGAACCAAAAATTGTCATGTAAAAGGTGGACAAATAATTTATCAATCTTGTTTGAGTGCCATTAATTACACATGATTTTTATCAATGTAAAAGACAATTTTGCAAGTCATAGTTTGTTGTAAAACTTCTAACATATAACACCATAAAAACATGTAATTAGAAAAATCACGTCACGTACATGATGACATAACTTTTTTCTTGCTGAAAGCTACAATGCCTGTGTGTTTCATACCAGGATGTAATCACTTGAGCAATGGGTTGTGCTTGTTCTTAAGCCTCCCAACTGATAAAAGACCAGGGTTTGCTAGATAAAACATTAGGTAAGATAACATTGCATGTGCACGGACAGCTTGTTCTCATGTGGAAGCTGTAAAATATTGCTGCTTTGACAGTTCTTTTTGCGTATGATTGCAATTCCAAAAGCCAGTTTGGCGTGCCCATGAAATGCCATTAGACAGTGTCCGTATGAAATCTGGCAGGACGGCATCAGGTTGAAATGCGGCCAGTACAGATGTCATATGTCCGGTCATGAGTCCGGTGTTCGCTTCCTGTCTGAATGTGATTATTTTTTTCCACACCTAACCATGTGCCTCCTTCCCCTAATCCTAACCATCCATCCCATCATGTGCATTTGTTGACATCACAGTAGTTCCATCATGCAATGTCAGCTGCAGACACAGAAGGATACCTAAAACGTAATATGTAGATGCGAAAGGCCACTGCAAAGTGGAAACATAATGACTTGGTTGCATGAGAAGGTGTTGGCAATGAACATAAATAAGTTATCTAGCTGGTTAGCTAGCTCGTGTAGACGCATGTTTTACTGCTACTTCTGCTTACTGGAAGTTGTATCTATAATCATTTCTACTATAGCAAACCCAGGAAAAAGATGGGATCGATAGAGAGTCTCTTCCCTGTCCCCTAAGGGACCTTATTTCAGAAAAAAATACTGTGAATACATTAATTAAAATAACTCAAGGCTGACTTTTGGAAAGGGAAACAAACGTCATTCTCCTGGGTGAAAGTCCTGTATTTGTTTGACCCATCCATCAGCACAACCTCCTCCCACTGCAGACTAAGTCACTATTTAAACTATGCCACTTTGTCTTTGCCCCTATCGTAATTACTATGGCCATTATTTGTTGCCTAATGATAAATGTAAATATGGGTTATAATTCTTTCTTGTGCAAACAACCTACTGGATGTGGTCGTATTTTGGAAGGGAAAAGTCTCACCAAAAAATGTTAACCTGCTGGTGGTGAGAGATGAAATGTCAGGGGATCACCAAAGTTATCAGGGCTTACCTTTGGGGGCTGTGAATTACTTTTAGCCCGGACCAAAGTGGTGGACTGACCAACCACCATTGCCATCGTTGAAGTCTTTTAGAATCAGAAAATCAGAATCAGAATCAGATTCTATCAGCTAGTGAGGTTTAAAAAAAATCATTAACAGAGTGTCTTACAAGGAGGAATGGCCTTGGTAGTCAGAAATTTCCACAGACCTCTGTATTACCTCTTTGGAACTAATTACCAACAAAGTCGTGAGGTAGTTCCTATGAAAACTTTTCATGCATAATCCTCAGTAATGGAGACACTGTCTTAGAGAAAACTCATGTTTCTGATGCTTTTTGGGAACTTCCATTCACTGCTAAAGGCATGAGTATCTCAACACCTAGAACATGCATGGTTAGAAGCCACGAAAGGTAAACTTACTAATTAAGATTTAATCCATGCATAGAGTGCATAATATACATTTAGTTAGTTAGACTGTGGTCATGTTGGGCTTTGGTGTTTCACGCCCTTAGATTCACCTCTCATTGACTGCTCATGCAGCTGAATGCCACCCAGACAGGCTGCATGTTACTGGTTTGCTCATGAATTAGGACTTGGACACATCTGACCACATGTGTCCAATTAGAGTTCCAGTAAACTGAATTGGCACACACACCCTACATCATTTGGGTTGCTGAAATGCAGCCTATGGCTCTCCTATGATGTCTAATTACATTGTAAGACACGAGTAATTGCAATAATAAGTAATGTGTTTAGATTATGCAGAAGTCGGTCCAGATGTAAAACATCTGTTTTGATCCCGCACTTGTGTTTTGTTACTCTAAATGGTATTGTGAGAGCTGCTGTCAAGTTCGTTCACATCTTATTTAAATTCAGTGCTGTAAGAGTATATGTGCTAAAAGCCATATCATTCTTCTAACTTATGTACACATTGTAAATTCAAAGCGAAGTGAATTGTGTTGTCCCATGTAAAGCAGGGAGTGCTTTTGGCATGTTGGCAGCATGGAATCACACAGTAGCATTATTGTACTGTGTAACAGCCACGAGGCTATTAAAAGACTGGAAGCCTTTAGATCTTCTATTGAGTTCGTACGTTATCACTGAATAATTGCTTTACATGTCTTGTATGAACCGTCACATGGAGCGTATAGATGAGAGAATGCCACATGCCCAGTCAAGTAAAAACATCAGTGATCCCTATGATGAACAACAGGGCTTCTAAACCAAGGAAATAAGAAGACTGCAGTCTAGACGGACATGTAGGGATTCAGCGTTGGGAAAATAGGGATAGTAATGATATCAAACTAGAGATAATCCACAGAGAGCAGAGTCTGACCTGAGCTAAGCTTCCCCAACCTCACAGGTATGTCTTCAGCTTATCCTACACGCTATATGTTTATATTTCTTCTCTCTCCTATGTCAAAGCATGTAATTAAAGCTTAACTTACACCCAGAATGAGCCGTAGGTGCCAAATATGGACACTCGAAGAGGTTAGATTTTGATGTACCAAAAAAAAAAAATTCGGAATGAAGCATCAAAAAGACAGGAGATAGAGTTACCGACAGATCTGGCAGGTTAAGCAACACCTTTGAGGACTTTAATGAGTTTATTCTGCTGCTGTGCGCAAAACGGTTTTAAGATGTCATTATGGATTCTTGAGGCGGAATCTGTCTAATACTTTGGTGGGTTTGTGACATGGCTTAGAGGGATTGAGTTCATGAGATGTAATCCATGATCAGACCGAGATGCTTTCTAGTCTTTTTAACCTTTCATTTAGTGCCCAGCTTTCCCTGACCTCCACATTCATACCTGTGCAAAGTATCCACCGCTGGTTTGCTTCTACTTCAAAGGTCTCGAATAATGTTGCGCTGTAGAAGACAGGAACGTGTTTGGTTTAGAAAACAGATTAGGTGAGTGTGCAGTTTACATGAAAAGATCAATACAGTCAGCTACATTTACTCTCTAATCAGTCACGCTAACAAAGAGCAGATACGATTTGTCTAAAGACTTTCGTAGTTTGTGAATAAATCTGTGTTTTTGTTATTAAGTCCAGCTACCGATCATCATAAGCCATACAATATAAACCTGACACAATGAAAGAAAGCCCTTGCAGCTGGCGAGCTGGGACATGAAAATGGTTTTGGATGAACTCAGTCAACAGTTCATGTGGTTAGGACTCTTAAGAAACTTTTTCAAAGTATTTGGAATATTTAAATGATGTAACTATAAAACGAAACATTGTTAAGTGAGGACATGTCCTAGATATGAGCAGCGTTTTTCTTCATTCCGACTTGAAGTTAACAAGTGGAACAGTGAACTGTTATATTAAGATTTGCAGACGTCAGATTGTTATTGCAGCTCAACTGGGTTTATGGTCCAGTTACTTCCATTCTTTTGACATGATCTTCCCCATAAGTTGCCCTTTTTTCTGTTGTATTTCTGACAGAGTAGGAACTCAAGGTGTGTTTGTTGCCTCCAGTGGTCTCACAACAGATGTCAGAAAATCCACCAGGCACAAATTACCTCTAAGACCAAGTCCTCCTACCCATACACCCATATAGGTCTTTCGTTCCTGTCCCCTAAAACAACCCTCAGGAGCTTAACATCACATTGCCACATCACGTTGTCATGTAACATTAATTACATAATCTGATTTTTATGTACATGCATAACTTAAAATACGTCAATGTTGGCTTTTGGTTTTATATGGGACATGAGCATTGGTCTCCTGAGTTAAAATCCTGTCTGTGTTTTACTCATCCATCCACCCTGATCTCCTCCGTATGCAGACTTTGCCGCTCTTTATATTATGTCACAGAATTTCCCTCTTTTCTACCATGATAATTCCTACAGCCACTAGAGGTCATTGCCGAACATAAACAATGTTAATGTGAGTCGTAATTATTGCTTGTACAAAAGACCTGGTGGCAGTCCAGTCACCAGTAGAAAATGTTGGCATAGTACATTTCTGCAATCCACAGATATGTTACATCTTGTGCGTTTCATATGTGTCATGTCAATGTTTCTAAATTGATAAAGTTCTGATTACATGTATATAAGCTGAGTTTCTTATCAGGAGCAGGAGGGGATGGAGGACGTTGGATGGCATGAGAAGTAGGCCAAGCAGCAGACCACAGTTTGAGACCAGCTGTGTTTTTTAACATCACGTTGTGACATTTCCAGCGCTGTCTGTGGCGACACCTGAGTAATTTTACGGTGCCACTGGTACAAATCAAGTGTTGGTTGTTGCAACAACAACCATGTACTTTTCAGGCAGTGACAAAATCAGGGTATTTTTTAAGCTGATGACGGCATATTTTATTAGTGGGTGTGGCAAAAACAACTGAGTATTTTTTGAGCCAACATCAACATATTTCCACTGATAGCTACGGTGACAGTAACTGGGTATTTTAAATGCCACGTCTGCTTATTTCCGGTGGTGGTTTTGGCGACAAAAATGATGTATTTTTTAAGGCATTTTTTAGGGAATTTCCAGAGGTGGTTGTTGCGACAATACCTGGATAATTTTACGGCAATCTCAACCAGCAGTTGTGATGGGTGTGGGTATTTTGTGCGGCAGTTTTGCCACATTACGTCAGGCGATGATTTTTGCAACAAACAACCTGGTATTTTTTAAGCTGGGGTCTGTGTATTTCCAGCAGTGTTGGAGGAGACCATACATAGTACTCAGACCATGACCTTTTAGTGTTTTTCCTAAACCTAACCACACATTATCCACAGAATTGTCACAACAAAAAATTGAAAAACGAAGAAAGGTAAGGTTTTTAAATATCTGTTACATTTGAAATGTACAGATCTAACACATTTATGGTTTGCAGAAATGTATAATGGGAACATTATTCCTGGCGACTGAGTTGTTAAGGGAGGACAGTCTCCGAAGCATGTCACTCATTGTCTGAAAAGAAAAAAAATGAATGCACCACAATGACATTCATTTGTGAAATGTTTGCACCTGAAATCTCTCAGGGTGGATTTATCTTTTTATTTGTACATTTCCTTCTTTAAATGTGACTATGAGTCCCTTGCAATAATTTTGAATTAACCAGAGCGTGAGGCTGCTTTAACACTGACTAAAAGCATATTTGGCATAATGATTAAATGGCTATGACTTTCCTCAACATAAATGTAGATTGATATGATGATATTGGCTTTCCACTCTAATGCACTTGTTGCACTTGTAATTGCAAGTGTTTGAAATTTGCCGTCATAGGAATGTGCCCAGCCATCTGGCCACAGTTACATGGACTACACTGATGACTATCACATATGCTGCAAATACATATACAATGTTTACAGAGGGATACAGTGTTTATAGAATGAGTTTTAATTGAATATTGAGTTAACCTTAGTTTAGACACTGATCTCACTAATCAGATTTAGATTTTCTATGAAAAGACAGTGACAAACTATTATTTTCTATAACTTTTGTTTTTTGATTCTGACTTGGCAGAACATGGCTTGCTGTGTCTGATTAGACTTTGGGTGTTGTAATGCAACCTCTCCTGAAGAATGTAATGATCTCACACATCAAGCAGATGTTCTCAATCAATATTTGTTGATGTGAAAGCCCATTAGTTTGCTAATTACATTTGCATAAACATTTCACCATTTCATATTTACTGTGCTGCATTGGTTTTAATACAGAGTTTACATACAGTGGCCCTCAATTGCTTACATATGTTGGTGTAAATACCGTTTGGCCTAAGTAACAATGTATACACACACATATACAGCCAACCACATACTGCTCGTGTGTGTATTTGTGGCCACACACACATAGGCCTGTGCAAACAAAATATCAGCAACGTCACACACTTCACAGCTTGCATTCCCCACCCATGACTTGCTCAGAGTAAACAAACATGTATCTGCTTCTCTGTTTGTTTGGTGGACACCCCAGCCTAATGTAAACAAGCTATTGAACTTTGTTTAATGAAAGGTATGATTTAGACATGTTAAGAGGATTTTTCTGCTCGTAGCCCCGTGCAGCCACAGTTAAGAACGGCTGTGGTTTGGCTGGCTGTCACGGGGAGATCCAGATAATTAACTAATTGCTGAGCCTGGCAGTGAAGGACTTGGTACAATGAGTGCGCTCTCTGGTGGCCATGTTGGAGGACCTGGTTCACAATGGCCGTGAGCAGTTGTGTACCAGTTATTGATTAGAAACAATGATCTCACAAAGTAAATGGATTTTTTAAAAAAAAATTTGGCTGGTTCAAAATACATTATTCAATTATCATTATCACCTCATAATTTGAGGCTCATTATTTGGGCCATGGACTGCCTCCACTTACCCCCATTATCCCCACTGTCCAAAAATGAAGCCAAAATAGCTTGGATATGGCCGCTGCCATCTTGCTCTGGTGATGTAATTTGGAGCCAGAGTCTGCACAGTCTCCGTGATGGTGGAGTTCCCGCCCATACACCCATCCAACCAAACAGGAGCAGCACCACTGAATTTGAGCATTAAATCACTAATTAAAACCAAATGAATTAGGGTGTATGACCTTTACTGCAGCCAGCCACCAGGGGGCGATGAAGATGTTTTGCCTTCACTTTTGGGAAGCTAACTAAAGATTGGGCAGTGATACGTAATTTTAAATATCTTATAGGCTAATAAGTCTACAGCCGCTTTGAGGCTCTTTGAGGCATTACTTTGGTGCCTTGAGCTATTGTCACCAGGATTACATGCTCACGTCAGTGTTAACATGCTAATTAAAGGATAATATTCACAATGTTAAGCCTTTTATTTTAAAATGTTAGCATGCTAAAATTTGTTATTAGTCATAAAAAAGTATAGATGAATGTCTGTACAAAATGTGATTGCAATATGTCCAATAGTTGCAGCGACATTTCTGTTTAAGTGGCTAAGACGGAATCAAATAAATGAAAAAAATTAATTGATTTTTTTATTTTAATAACTCAGAACCACATATTTGTGTCGGAGGCTTTCAGCTTCTTAGAGCATACCACAGCCTCTATTTTTAGATCTGTGATTTGGATAAGGAAAAAAGTACTCTTCTAAATCGCTGCTAAACTGAGACCCAGAGGCCCAGGATATCGTACATTCCACCCGCCTCTGTTTAGGCCTTCACTGCAGACGTTTTAACATGTCTCGGCCGAAAATCCCAGGTGCAATGTATAACATTAATTAATGATGGCTGCATTCTTCACAGGTGTGTTGGTTCCAGGGCCCTAATTCTGTGCATGCTGTTCCACTGACAAGCCTTCCTGGAACACTTACATGGAAGAGAGCCAACAGCATTAATGTTATTACATTAAAATTGGCAGAACATTGACATTAATATTGTTTCCTTTTAATAACTACTGTGAGGGTGTGGAGAGTTTTTTTCTTCCTTTTTTTCTCTTTATTGAAAAGCAAATTACAAACAACAAGGCAGGCTGAACATAGTATTAAAATCCTTATGTGTGAAAGTACATCAATTGTAAATGATACAAATAAACTGTATAGCAAATACATATAATGGTCCTCAATTTATATTAAAGGTTAGTACATTAAACTGTATTCATTTAAACCTCTTAGTCAGTTCTTCCTCTTACTCAGTCAATTTTAAAAGCGAATCCAATTGTTAAATTATACTGTCTTGCTTTTTCTAACATTTACAGCTCAGAGGTACTTTTTCTGCTTCCTCTGTCCATCCAAAACTCACTGCTTATTGAGATATGCAGGCTAATTATGAAGCAACTATATAAGTTAAGTAAGTTTTACTTCACTTGATGGATTATTTGATTATATTGAAACATAACTTTAAATCTTAAATTCTATTTGCACTTTATTTTTTTTTCATCGGCTTAAAGTTAAATATATATAATTAAATATTTTCTTTATATTTGAAAAAAAAATCCAATTTGGAGAAATATAAAATATATTGTTTAAATTTAGGTGTAACTGAATTTTCTCAAAAAGTTTGTGCCAGGACTTTAGAACATCCATCTTCCCCTCCATTTGACATAAATATTGTTCCATCACCACATTGTGTAGCATAGAGGCATTAAAACGTAGCTGTATGGGAAAAAGTATGAAAACACAGTCCCAGTGAACTAGCTCAAGATGAGCGGTTCCAGTAGCTAGCAAGGAGTAATGTTAGGTTAGCAAACAAGCTAAAGAGCCAGACATTTCCATCAGGAGTTAGTGGAACACACCAGATATAAAATGAGATGTCAACACCAGACTTATTCACTGGGTCGCCAAAAATATGACACTAATGGGAGGGAACATTGCTCCATGTCTGCTGGATATGCCAGTAAGCAGCTATCTGTTAACATGTTTTTGCTCACGCTTTAGCTATAACAATTTGTCAAGCTAATAGTATCTTTAGCTGTGTGTTAACAAACTTAGCTTTCCAAATACAATTAAATTTAAAAACAGTATTGTATATACTGCTAAATATAATTTGAGTTTGTTTATTAACTGGCTCATGGTCTCCTGTCATTTTGCAAAAGCAGCCCTTTAGCAAAGCAAGTTGAATATCCCTGCTTTTATGGACTTCTGTAAACAACAGATACTTTAGCCAATGAGTATATGGCCCCTTTCCTTCTTTACTCAGCTGGTGAACATGACAGCCGTCATAACTCGGCAACCAATGACTAAATTATAGCTGATTATGAAACCTTTTCAGTCATCGCCTGAGGTTACTGTACACTAGAGAGTGTTTTGATGTTAAGACAACATGTTGCTCTGGCCCTTCATACACAACTCCAAACACAACTTAACTCTGGTTGTTATATATTTAGACATTATTTGTGCTCAGCCAGTTCTCCAGTCGACCTCTATGATGACAGGACACGTGGCTCCCAGGAGATTTGTGACACAAGTGCAGTTTCTAACATTAATTCTGTACTCTATGCACTGAAGTGTGGTATGAGCCTCCTAGACGTCTGGTTTCATTTGTGTATACTGTTCATTTTTATATGTGCCTATAAGCCTTCATCGTTTATCATGTTACACATACCTTCACTAAGCTTGCAAAATGTCATGCTCTCTTCTCGTAACTGGTTTGTATTCTTTGGGTCTTAATATGACAACAGTTCAGGGGGAGACAGTGGTGCAGGTTTCTGGAAAGTCTGCTTCAAGCAATGAAAGTGAATTTAATCAATTCCAGGTCGTGGCAACATTGTAAATCTGGAAAAGTATGTTGCTCTTTCATACTTAACCAAACCTTATGGATACATATTGCACATTTTATATAGTTTTAAATCTGCACTAATGTCATGCTGTAAGACAGAATTAGTTGATCGATTCATCTGTTTGCCATATCACATACCACCTCTTTTGTCTTTCGCCCCATGAGTCCTCTCACCCTTGGCGGAGGCTTTGGAAGCTGCACTAGCTCTCCTTGTGCTCACCACTCGGATTAATGGCTGTTTTGGCAACATATGAGCTCATGGGTAATTGGCCGAGGTGATGTTTCCTGTTGAATGCTACCTGGATCTTTTGTGGTCGCCTTCATGGTTGGTCTCTCCCCCTGCCACTAACAATGGTAATTGAGCAGCACTTTTGTGACACTGCTTGTGAACCGTGATGAGGAAGTTACATGTTTCCTCAAAGTGTCATTGGAGAGAATGACGATGAAGAGTAGTTTTTGCCCAGCGGCATGGTGTAAGGTGATTTATGTTACTGTGATCATTTCCCTTTGATGACTACGAAAATATCATAGCCTTATTTTTACCTTCATTTTAAACTTTGTCTTTAAGTTTAAAAAGTAAATCCAAGCACAAGCAGTATAATTTTTGTGTCACAGTGACAATATTTCTTTCGAAACAGCCTCACTAATCTCTCTGTTCCCCATTTTCATGTCCATTCCCCCACCTGTCCACCAGATGCCCTCAGAGTTTCCTGCCCTCACCTGATCCTGCTCCTCCCTTCACATCTGTCCCTGATCAAGCCTCAGTGCATAAATAGCAGCCAGGTAAGCATGATTACATTGGCTGTTCAATCTGCCCTTAAATTGCAAAAATGTAAGCCTGTTAACTGATCATCGACTATAGTATAGTCACTTGAATCCTCCTGAGGAGTGCACTGTACTACGAAGTAAGTTCAACATAGCTACAGTTTCTTTTCCTTTACTGGCTCAACAAAACCTTTAACTCCAGTCAGAGATAACAGGTATTACAGTGGTGATTATCATCTCTCTGTTTTAACAAGGTTTTCCTCATCAGCGTTCCCATAAAAGAGGGCATTTGCTACCATTTGACTCCTCTATTGCACAAAAAAGATCAGTTGCACACCGCCTACCTCAGTGAAGAGGAACAGGTTGTTGTAATGGTGAGCTTTGAAAAAATATTGCAAGAAAAGCAGCACTATTGTTACAAATAAGGTAAAAAAAAAAAAAAAGCGAATGCTGGCAGAGATCAATTTATTGCGTAAATTTGTAGGTTATTGTAATGTTTTTAATTGATCCCTTTTTTTTTAAATGTGGCATCTGCATATTCTACTGCACTTAAGTTTTAAAGCTGATGCAGCAGATTATATTCAAGAACTGCATTTATTTACACTGACACTGTTCCATAATGAAGGATACATGGAAATCATTTTTGTTTATGGCCAAATCAAAGTGAAATTCATTTTATTGATTAGATATTATCTGTTATAAAAACCACTTAACAAATTCATTTTCTAACCAGTATTCCATTAGCTGTAATATACCAGCAGTGTAAAATGATGGATTTCAGCAAATAAGGACCAAAAAAAAAGTTAAAGTGGTATTGTTATGGTATAATTTATATACTAATAATAATATAGTGCAATAGTAGTAGTAGCAGCAGCAGCAGTAGTAGTAGTAGTAGTAGTAGTAGTAGTAGTAGTAGTAGTAGTAGTAGTAGTCTTGCTCAGATTCTCTGCATCACCCACATGCAGCTCAGTGCATGTTTACTCTCTCTCAATTCGAAGCTCTGAACAAAATCTCCCTGGAGCAGGTCAGGTTTGCAACATATGTTATCATGGCGATATAGCCAGATTAAAAGAGAGCCACCTTTGTGCCATTGAAAACTCTGGCTTCGATCCAAATTCCTAGCTAACCCACCAATCGCGTGTTGTAGAACACGCTTCTGCCCTGCTTTTGGTGTCTGTACTTGGGTCCTCCTCCCACACTCCACCTGCTGATGAAGACGAGATGCATTTTAAAGCCATGTAAAAAGTCAGTAAGTGGACCTTGAGTTCAGATCTCAGTCTAGTTTTTTGAAGGTCGAGAGGGAATTCAGTTGTAGGTTGCTCCAAAAATGATGACCCGAAAATGCACTGAATTTATTAGTTTGAAAATAATGCCTTCATTTTTATCAAAATGTCTTAAATCAGTCTGTCAAAAAGTCTGAAAAATGTAAAGACATTGGAAACAGGATTTTAGAGTAGCATTTTTTCTGAGGTTATTTTGTAAAATCTCAGAATAATTCGTAAGAACGCTTTTTTAAAATGTTTTCTCAAGTTCCTCTTGCATTAATGTCACTGATATCAGGATAGTGGAACTGGCAACACTCATGTTTTGTTTCCAATCAGGATGTTTAGAGCACAGGATCCAATGATGGCTGGATAACTTTTTGCAGTACTGTGGAAGTCATTGGGAATAAAAGACTGAATGAGAATTGGGTATTTAACCAAAATTCTACAGTAAAATAAACCAGTAAAGGCAATGCACACAAAGCTCGGCACAATGGCAATCCAGGCAGTGTGAGAAACGCAAAATTTCTAAGAAAACTCTTCAACAAACACCAGATATTTCCTAATTCTGCTCGACTCCTGTCTCCGGCATGAGACAAGTCACTTGCTTTTTATGTTACAGTTTACATTTGGCAAAACTTTCCTTAAATCCTAAGTAATTGCTGTCAGTTCTGTTGGTCTTAAAATTAATTTTGAGTGGCATTAATAAAGTCTTAAAAAGTGTTGCATCTAGATTGACTATAGCTGTGGGACCCCTATATGATGTGTCAATTATAGCTCTAGTCTCATAGTGCACCATAGATCACACATTTGTGTACTGGAGTGATTTTGCAGAATGAGTAGTAGTGATATTTACATTGAAAACCTGTTAAAGGGGCTCTTGGTTTAACCTAACTGCTGACCCCTGGTGTTGTTACAAAATGATCTGTGACCCTCATTAAGGTGTCAGTTGAACAGCGCTCCCCAATCCCCCCACCATCCTACACACACACACACATTCCCACACTTCTCCAATGTTGGCATTAGGGGTAGGCAATATATCAAATATACTCGTAATGTTGCAGCTTGTTCCATTTGAAATATATAAATTAACTATATAATGAACATTGAGTATAAATTGTCATGTTGTTTTTATCACTGGCAATTAGATTATCTCGCTCTCTCCTACCTTACGGCTCTCAGCCGCTCACAGACACACACACACAGAGCAGGGCTTTTGCAGAGCTTCAGACAGTGAATATTTAGACACACTTTGCTACCATGGAGCACTTCAGTGATTTGCAAGTACTATTATTTTTTAACCTGGAGAGCTGTCAGTTTGTTTCCAGCTTACAGTAAAGAAATCATCACATGTAACTATGCTGGGGTAACAGTCGAACTTAGTAACTAACTTACTTTGTATTAGGGGAGCTGCCATTTTCTACTTCTGTAACTTTATGAAACCTACAAACTGACATTCATGCCCACTTCATGCAGTGATTTAAAAGGTTTGAACTTCTTTCTCAGGCTTTCTTTTTGTCATTGCTTACACAGCCACTTCCGCCACTTTTCATGTATACAAACCAGTAAATGAATTCCTTTGAGGACAGATTGTCAGCCAGTGTGCATAGTCTTTGCAAAGCTCCATGAAAAACACCAAGAGTTTAGAGATAATATATTCAATCTACAGAAAGTCACCCCATTGAAAGGAAGAGGAATAATTAAATTAGTGCAGCCACGTAGCATATCAGCAAGCATATGCATATGAGAAAATAACAGAGCTCCCACCAGAAATCCCCTGGGCAAAAATAGCAGAATAAGATTGTTCCGTTGTAATGGGAGACTTGTGATGTTTGGGTACACGATGTGCCTGTAATAACAGCCTAAGTGGGAAGAGGTCTTGGGTTCTCCTGGTTTGAATCCTCTGAGTGGAACTCTGCCTTAAGTAGCCCGCATACATAGATCAAAATAACAAGGCTGAAAAAGACCAAAGTAAAGCTGTCAAGAATGGGCACTGGTCTGGATGAATGGACATGGGAGCTGTGAATTCTTCCACTGGGTTACGGCCTTGTTGTTTGTATTCTGAAACAGATGTTACACTGAATGCATCGCTCAAGGGAAAAAAGGATGTGTATGATTCTGAAAAACCCACAAATCGCTCCTCTAAAACTAGTGTCGCTGCTCTTTCTTGAGAGTATTGATAATAAAGCTGGAGAATAATGTACTTCTCACGCTTAAGGTTACAAAGATGCCCTCAATACTTATAGTTGTAGAGATAATCATAAATAGAGGTTATTGCTGTTGTTGTTGGCTATTTCCTCTAACAGAATACTTGTTGCTGTCATTAGAGTAGCCGAGAGGAATGGCATGACTTCATGTCAGCGTCATTTCCTTGGAAAGGTTTTGTAGTCCTCTTATCACATGGGAAAGAATTATGTTTACAGGATCTATTAAACCATGCAGGCTAGCCTTGTTTCTTCAGTGATTCAGCAGCTTAATGAAGTACTATACATCATGGAATACAGGTTGTTACTGCGCCGTCCCATCAGGGTGATTTGGTACGAAAGCAGAATACAGCTGATTCTAATTCATCTCAGTCTCTTGGCTTATTGAAAGATTTATATCTGCCTGACCTCCTGTTCATTCTTCCAAGATACATAAAAGAATATGCATGCTGAAAGTGTGTGTGTCTTAAATCTGTGTGTTTTGTGTTTGCTTGTGCAAGATAGTAAAATCAGATGGTTTGCAGAGCCCTCCAGCAATTAAGTTCACGCCTCTGCAAACAAGCTGGACTCCAGCTCGCAGGTCCCTCCTTCCTCTCTTTAACCGTGTGATATCACTCTGCACAAGCTTCAAACGCTGGATCCACATGGTTGCGTAATAAGCTCAGGCTTTTGGCTCAAAGGTGTAGAAATCAAGTCTTCTTCAATTAACTGGAACGTGGCCATTTCCCCGTTGTGCCCTCTCCCCAGATCCCACTGGGATTGGCAGAGCTGTTGGCGCTCTGTGGGATCCACATTAACTGTGTGAACATTCTTGTCGTGCTATTCTGCTGTATTTATTGGCTGCTTGATTACATGCGTGTTTACTTGGCAGTTTGTTGCCCCGCCAAGCATCGTGATCCGCCGGGATAGTTGGAGCTTTTAGGGGTTGTGCTTAATCGCTTTGATGCGCTGTCAATCAGAAGCAGAAACTAAACAGATGGAGGCTGTTTTGAAATCCCACTACCACCGCTTCTGATGAAGAGAAGTGATGTTGATAATGAAAGATGAAGTTAATAAAAAATAAAAAGTGACACAAAAAATACAGAATATTTTATGTATTTCTCTAACTCCACTCATTGTCCACTTTATTAGGTACCCCTGTGCAATTGATTGCAATTCATTACAGCTGTTCTCCTATAAATTCACAGGGTTATAAGGCTCACTTTTTGTTGACATTAAATGAAATGTGTAAATCAATATAATCCCATCCAGTACAACAGCACCACTACCTACAGTATGACCTCAATGCTAAACATGCAATTGAATTAACACCTCTATGACAGCATCAACAAAATCTATAGAACTTTATTGGCATCATAAAAAAAATAGTTTATGGCTTACCCGTTGTATTGCATTGCATTAGATCGCACAGATGTACCTAATAAAGTGGTAAATGATGTTTATAATGTTTAGAATACTCTTTATGCCTCTCTCTAACAGGTGGAGGACACCAGGCTGTTTAAAGCAGGAATGCCAAGAGACAACCAGTGAGCAGGTAGGATTTCTGTCAGACTCACAATTGTTTAATAGTTGTTTGTCATCAATTGGAATTATTGAAAAATAAAATGGTGCCACAACAGTGTTATTTAAACGCATTTGTATTATTACGGATCTACAAATCTAGTCATTTGTACAACCTACTTCAGAGCTAAAACTACATTACAAAAAATGCAGCCTCTTCTGACATTTCAGTGAGGAAGCTGTAGCCAAACAGTGGGCACAATGCATCACCTTGCAACACACCCCGCTACTCAATTATTTATGTACAAGTACATAAATGGTAGATCATTCTGTAACATGAAAGCAATATTTCTACTGTTTTGGCATCTTATTAATCTTAAGATGGATGTATGTGCTGCTCAAACTGGATCTATTGGATCACATCTTATCATATCACTTCAGATAAATGCAGCCCCATGAATTTTTTATTAACACAGCGCTTATTTTGGTCCTACCATCTGCTTACTCTTTGATTTAGGGGAACGATACGTCAGTTTTATATACAGCCCAGTTCCAGAATGAAATGTTGGCATTGTACCTTTCTGCAAACCACCAATATGATATATTAGTGCATTTTATGTGTATGGCTTAGTTCAGATTACAGGTCCATGAGCTGAGTTTCTCATCAGAGGGTGGAGGGCATGCTGGATGGCAGGATACCTAGGAGAGATGGCTTTTTTTTTAAAAACTCTAACCAAACCTGTCTAAATATAAACACACATTCACCACAGCAACATATCGTTTACATGTGAAACTTGTTACTTGTTACATTTCCTTGGTTTGCAGAAACAAACAAGGCCAACATTTATTCTAGTGATTGGCTTGTGATGCAAGTTCTTGGTAAAGCCCACACTGATTACATTAGTACCCAGTGCGTTACTCACATTGGAAAGTAAGGGTTGTATCTAAAGGAATGTGGAATTTATACAGGGGGAGCGCTGAATTCAGAAATGGGGCTAGACAAACGTACCTAAACTGTGAATGAATTACAATAGAATCAAATCAGACAGGCATAATGGGACAGTTGCCAACTCAGTGCATCACCCCAGTGTTTTAAATGATTTGCAAGTGATGTTGTGAAGTATCCTGGCAAAATGATCCAACAACTTTTACTTTGCTAGTTATTGTCTGCCAGTGGCAAGAATGAGTTTGAGACAGATGTGATTTCATGTAGGCTGGCTGTATAGGACGTGATTGGTAGTTCTCCTCTTTGTTCAAACATCAACATGAATATTAGTAAACCATAATTTCAGCAAGTGCTTTAATATGTGGATCATGACATCAACTTAAAGGAATATTTTATCAACAACATGACCATTTGTATATCAGTTTACTCACCCCTTGTTTTGTTTAATTTGTGAAGAAAATGTGTTTGTCTTTAATGCCTCTGTGGTGAGGGAAGAATCCAAAAAAAAGAAAATTCTTAAATTAAAGTGATAAGGATTCAAGCTTATTAACAGCAAAACATCCATTTACACAACTCATGCAGTGTAATCCAGGTCTCATTTGGTCAGTTGCATGCTCAGTGTTCTCCAAACAGACAGCTCGTTCTGATGGGGAACTGTATTACAAGTGAAACTTATCAGTGCTCTCTCCAAAGCCAGACTCCGTTAACAGAAACAGTCATTTTAACTCACTGCAGACGGGAGCTGCTGGACCACCACTAGCTTTATCAGTGAGGTGTTAATGTTATTGTGTGACTTTGCTGAATCTGAACTAACCCTTTAAAACACCAAAGTCACAAAATTAGACAAACTATTTGATTGAGGCAGTGGTTTGCTAGCAGCCCTCATGTTCAGCAAGGTAAAATTAGTTTATCCATGGAATCTGGCTTTGTAGGGAGCATGGATATGTTTCCCCTTAAGTTCAATTTTAAATAGTAAGATTTTTATTAAAATGCTTGTGTTTGGGAAGTACTGAGCATCTGACCGGATAAATGAGATTTGGATTATACTGCATGAGTCTTGTAAGAGTTTGATTTATTTTTGCTATTTGTAGTGTTGGGCCAGTGTGAAAATATTCAAACCGTTTTGATATTAAGCCAAACACCGGACCGGTTTACCAAATTTTACCAGATGTTCCACATGATCTAGCTGTCAGTCCTGAGTGGAACATAATGTCACCATGTCCCAATCAAAAAGTGGGTGACTACCATGTAACATGCCGTAACACCGGAGATCTGTGTCCACACTGAATCCATTAAATATTCACCTCTGTCACCTAATGTAAACAAACTAAGTAAACATCAGCTGTGAGCTCGAGATCAGCCCGGAGACGTAAACACATGGATGAGTAGCCGACTTGCTATTTTACTACCTTCCTTGTAACATAACTTTTTAAATCAGAAAACTCTCATTTTTTTAATGTGATATTTACTAGAAATGACAAACAATATAACCAACAGCAAGTAATGTTACACCTAACTTGTTTTTACAAGTGTTATTTACCTTAGCAGAAACGTTCACCTTCCAAGTGATCTCCCTCCAGCCAACTGATGCTGTGTTTAGGTTTTTGTAGTGAAAAAAAGTAGGTTTTGTTGCAATAATTCCGAATTCATCATGTATTGGACCTTTACGACACTAGTTGCTCTATTTGTTTACGAACACAATATCATATTAATCACGCTGTCATACTGTTTATTACTAATGCAGTTTCAGTTGGAATTAGTGCCAGATGCTGGTTCAGCCTGTTTGCATGAATTAAATTGGTTTAAGCTTGTACACTGGACAGGACCAGCAAAACCGGAATTCGCCCAACTCTAGCTGTTGGTAAATGCAGACACCTATGACCTTAATTTATCAACAGTTTTTCAGTTTTGAGATTGTTTGTTCACCAGGGCTTGCAAGAAAAAAACAGTTATTTTCACAAATTCAGCATAATGGTGAGTAAGTAATTGATGAACAAATGTTTATTAGTGGGTTAAAGTATTTTATTATCATTAGGTAATGAAAGACGAAGGACATGGAGCTGAACTGATTCTCAAGCAGATGTTTTTTTGTTTTTTAAGACATAAATGTCACTGTAAAATTCAACTGTCACATGTAGTTTGGTTTTCTACAGTGTGAACTGGGACTAATAGACTGCCTGTCAGTTTCCAGTCCCTACAACTGGAGCACACTGTTCTAAAATACTCTTATGTTATACTTAAACCTTCCACTAAGACCCTGACTCTCGACTGGAAACAACTTTATTACCCAAAGATTATCTTGCTTTCCCAGAGTGACCACTATAGGTACCAGAGCTATTAGTTTGAACATGTTGTCCCATGTGAAATATAATATAGAAAAAGCCCTGACACTCATATAACATCTCAGAATGATGATTTAATGGCAAAGTCTGCTGGGATTTAAACATTACTGACCCTCATGAAATGGAACGATGTACATTTTTCCACCCCATAAAAGCTCCCCTCCCAAAATACTAGTACATATCAATCTGCACAAGCTGTTTTGTTTAGTTTGACTCTCAGTAGCAACTGTGCAGGCCTACTGTGTGCGTTACCTACTCGATGGTGTGCCTTTTGTCTGTATGAGAAAGGGTTCGTGGTCGTGACATTTATTACAGCCTGTCACAGGGAAGCTCACGGGGCCTTTTTACTGTCAAGCCACAGCAGCACGGGGCTTAATTCCAAACTGCCTCGTGTGTCAGGAGACTTGCAACATCAAACTAGTGTCACTCAAACATCCCTCTGGTTTCTGTACATGTATTTTATGTTAGTGTTTTTAAAATTTTTCCCGCAAAGACGCCTTGCAGATGAGCAGTATGCATGAAACCCCCTCCCCTGAAACACCCCAAACTACCACCTAGTCTTACCTCATCTCAAGGCACCTTGATGTTTTCAGTTTAGGGGCACTTTGGATCTCATTCCAGTGTCGTTTCATGACCTCAAAAGAGTTAATACCTTTTACTGACAGCAGATTGCTCCGTTTACAACTTCCTTGGGGTCAAAGGTGAATGCAGAGGTCAAACACAGGTCAGGCTGCTGTTCCCAAAGCTATGTACCAATCTATACAGCTGGATTGTGGGAGATTCTTTTGAATAACACACTTTGAAAAACGGCCGGTGCATGTCATGAGATCACAGCAACCCTGAATGTTCGAAGGGATTATCATCTGCTGATATCTGTGCTTTCTTTAATTCCTCTGCTCGGGGTGAATTGCTTGACCTATGATGGAGGGGAGGACTGTGCTGTCAGTGATGCCATGTGCACAGCGTTTTGATAGAGCAATGGGTCAAAGGGATCAGAGAAATGAGTGAGTGGTAGGTGATGGTTTTAGAGTTTGATTTATGAATCTTTACTCTCCTCTCCAGGTAGAAATTTGCCTATATAACTCCATATATGGATGCTTCAACTGCTTCTTTCACATACAGAGGAAATAATGTCCATTAGGAACATTCTTTTGCTATATCTCATTAATATTACTCAAAACGAAAACTCTCTCCTTATCACAGGAAAGTGTGCACACCCTTTACATAGCTGTGGGGGTACACAGTTAACTAGAAACTGTTTTTATGTTTCATTGAGCTGTATTATTTTGGAATGGAGGAGTATAATATACAAGCTCATAAACAGGAGTCATTGGTGCCCCATGGGGATATAAAATGCAAATGGTTTCTCTATATTTACCAGTTTTGGGCTAATATAGACCCCAATCCAAAATATATCTGTGGAACATTCTTGTTCAGGGAAAACGTGTATGATAAGGCAAAGAAATGCTCAGATGACACACGGTGTCTGATACGTATAACAGAACACCCTCAGTGTCAGTCAAGGTCTTGGGTGAGTCTTAGCTTCAAGCCTGACTTTGTGACCCATGCATTATGTTTAAAAAAAAAAAAAAAGACAAGATACAAGATGTACCTAGTCATAAACGAGCAGAGTAATGAAGTTCAGATGGTAGGATAAAGCCTCACTTCTTGTCCCGCCTCTTAGCTGTGGGAGAAAACGGAGACAGGAGGCTGAGTGTAGAACAAAGTGTTTCGCTTTGATGCCCATAAATTCCCCTTGTTGAATGAAAAGTTCTGCAGACGTTCAGTTTAGTCAGAGAGAGGCTGTGCGAGGAGATAAGACACTGTACTGGCAGGTGATCCTCTCAGCATGCGGTCAAAGTGTTAATGTTGTTTTTCATCAGTAAAATTTAATCTGGTTTGACTTTCTCATAGAGTAGTTTTTAGTTTGCAGTTAAGTTCTCTGTTCTGTCTTCCAAAATGAAAATGTCCTTTTTGTCAGTATATATAATGTATTCAGAACATGGTGGTACATGATGGTTATTGTTATCTTTGTGTTAGTTTATAGTTTACATCATTAGTGTGCTGGCTGTTAGTTCTCATAATATCAGCTGTTTTTAATCAGTTTTGAACCCCTGCTCCTTGACATTGTGTCAAACCATTGATGCTGCTCTGAAACTGCATCATTTCTTCTGCCTAATAGGTGTTGTCAAAGTGAAAGTGAAATGGCAGAATGATATTTTTAGTGATGAGGAAAGTGCGTTGTCATGCTGATTTGAACACATTGAGAGTGTGTTGTTGACAAATCAGATTGCTTTGTCGGAACTACTTGTTGTATAATGCACAGTAGGTATTAGCTGCTTTGTATGCACCACTTTTGAGGTTCTCAGTGCTGGCTCTCAATAACTGCCTCTTTATACCCAGACATCCTTGCATTAGGGTGCTGCTCTTAAAGGCTGATTAGGATTACTTTCTCACTCAAGACCAAGAGACCAAGAGCAAGATTTTAAGACTTCTCAGGTGCAGGTATCCATGACCATCCAAGTTTTTGTAAAAATATCTTTCACTTAGCACAGTATTAGAACATTATAACACCTCAAGACTTCAAATACAGGCTTTGTCGGCTCTAAGAACACAACAAGAAAAGTTGTGAATCACACTTAAAAGCCCACCTGTGATGATTTCTTCACATTCGGTGCCTGCCAAAGCTTCCTCACTTCTGTTATCTACGAATATGCTCTGGCAATCACCCTAGCTTGTGTTTCTGATTACTTTAAGTCATGATAGTTGAGAGCAGTACAGGATCTGAGGTCCCTTTCAATGGCCTTTCAGATGTGTTGCCCCACCTCTAACCTCTGGTCTCTTGGTCTTGACCTGTATCCTAAAGTTCCCCGAAACTGCAGAGATGAGATTAAAGGGAATTCCCTCTGTCAGCGACCTTCTGTTGCTATTTTGGGGGTTAATCTCTGTTCATTTGTCAACTTTCCCCTTTAAAGTGACAGGCTCTAAAGTCCAGATAATGCAGCTGAGAGGAGGGCCGTGTCATAAAATGGACTATTTGGCACAAAATCTGTCAATTCCTTGGAGAGTTTTATTCTTCTTGTGCGTCTTGGGGATGATCTTGGAGCATCAGCGGGTGAAACGCTGCCCACCCACGGAGGCCTTTTTTGTGGGGAGAGGCCAGCAGCGTTGTCTCCTCTTTGGATCTCTTAGCGGTCCCCATGTAAACAGCCTCCCTGCAGCGGGAGGAGGCAGACGAAGCAAACTGTATTACTCCAGCTGACAAAGCCATTCACTTCTGAAGAATGCAAATTTAGATTGCGAGCGCTCCCTTTGCTTTATCACATTGGACAAACAGTGTTGAGTTATTGGGAGGATTATGAATAGCTTTTTTCTCCAGTGGAAAAAGGGAGATGTGGCCAAGACAGAGTCATCAGAGGTCCCTAAAATAGAGTGCAGTCTGAGAATGAAGCAGAGAAAGGTGAACGCCGCTGGTTGGTGTGCCTCAGTTAAGCCGATTCTGCTTCAGCGCCCCCCAAAAAACCTCATTCATTTCAGTGGAATCCTCACTTTTCTTTGGTGGATATAGCCTGTTTGGGTTTTCAGAGATGCTTCAGCTTTGTAAGTTGTGAAGCATTATTGTTTTCTTTTAATAAATGGTCTTTTGTGTGGTGTTTAATGTAAATGTTTTTGTTGAAGCGTGCTGCGTGTGCGTGTGTTTACTTTGGCAATAATGGCTAGCATGCCCTTTTTTGTTTACAGGTCTTATTGGCTCTTCACTTCCACACTTTTAATGCGATTTGCTTATTCCTCTTCTCACTCATCGCATCTGAGACGAGTCAACAAGGCATCTCAGCATGCACGAGCACATGTGCAATCTGCGTGCGAGCACTGGCAGGCATGCAAACACACAGACAAATACACAGGCAAAGAAGCTGCCTGTGTTCTCTGGTGTATTTCTTATTTGCTAAAGATAAATGAGATTTTGCGTTAGCGATGTAAATAGAGACACTCAGGGATGGCCGTTTCATTTATTCTGCTCAAATCTCCACAGACAGTTAAGCATGGTTCCCATGACAGGGTCGCAACAGTGCGGTGGGCGGCTCCTGCCAGCCCCTTTTTATTTTATTTTAGACCAGAGGCTCATGGGAAAGCTATTTGGAGACCTTTTCCTGTCGGCCTCAGAAAACAGTGCCAGTGGTTTGTTAACAGGTGCAATGTGACCAGAAGGACTTTGTTTTTACCCAAAAGCTTAATATATGCTGCTGTTTGCTTGGTTTGTGTTTCAACGCATAGAGGAGAGGGTGGGAGTTTATTGCTTTCTCCACAGATGCATTCAATAATAGAATATGGCTTTAATGTATATCAGGGGAATTGTTACAGCTGTAGAATATTTTCGGTTCATGTCAGCAGTGCTGTGTGATTTTCAGTGCCACTTTCTGATGAAGGATAAAGATAATTTATGTCACTCCAATGTATACATGAAGGGAGAAATAAGGTACTCAGGTCCCGGTGCATTTAAATAGTAAATAATAAAACCTAGAAGAGAAAGCACACAATTAAACACTTAATAAATAATAATGATAATAGTAAATAAATGTGTAATTATAAAGTGAGACGCTTGTGAGGATAAGAATAAGAAATGTGAAGTCTAAAAGATAAGATGGTCAACTGGGCCTATAGTGCAGCTTAGCCCTGGAAATTAATAATGATAATAATAATTATAAAGTAATAATAGTAAGGAGTAAGGCAAAGTAAGGCACTCTGTATAAAGGCTGTGTACAATAAATCATTTACAAAAGTTTTATAAAACTGATTTAAGCCTTTATTAAGGAAAATATGCTTAGTAGAGCAGAGGAGGAGCTGCTGCAGAGGTGAGTGAAAGCAAACGTTAAAACCCAGCGCAATTAAAAATTTAGTTTCACTTTCACTGCACCTGGCAGAGTATGCTCTGCGTTCCCAACGTGTAGTGAAATGCATAGCCAAAAAGTATATATATTCCAATAGTGTATCTAATAAGCTCCAAAAATATATTTAAAAAAAAAAATTACATGGAGGCAGATGTTTTTATCATGGCGGGCCACCACAGATAATTTAATGTATGGGAAAAAAATTACTGTATGAGAAATCCCAAAGTTATAGTAGAGGGCACATGTAGGTACATGGCTATACCCACCTCTTTTTCTGGCCAGTTACGTTACACCCACTATCAGCCAAAAAGCCACTGGAATAAATGGGTGAAGATAAGCACTTAGTGTTATGACTCATGCTTTAATGTGATTATCAATAATGTGACTATTATTGATTGTTATTAATCAATTTGTTGATTATTTTCACCAATGATCAATTGATTGCTTGGTTTGTAACAAACATTGTGAGAAATACCATCACAATTATCCAAAGTGACACCTTCATAATTTTTCTTTAGTCCAGCCAATCATGAAAATGTCAACATTATTACTAATGCATTACAATTATTGCAATTATTAAACGGGAAAGAAGCAAATCTTTTTTGAAACTGGAACCACAAAATGTTTTTACATGATTTTTATTTATTTTTTTTTTTAAAAAGAACAATATATACAATATATACATATGTATATATGTATACATATATACTTCTTGAGATGTTCAGGGGTAGCTCTAAAAATGGTTCACTTTTGTGTTATAGATTATATATTTTCTGCACATAAAGGATACTGAAATAATAAAGAAAAAATGGCAGTAAATTATTAAGTAATTATTAAGTAAGATATTCAGTCGTTACATTTCATTTCCCAACATCTGTCTCTATTTACCTTCTGTGTCTGTCTCTGCTGCGGCCATCTGTGCATGAAGCGGTGCTGCAGTCAAATTCCTACATTTACGTAGCCACCTGAACTCCTCAGGAAACTCCAGAGGAAATGTTACTGGCAGATATTAGAATCTTTTTCGCAGTAACCCTGTCATTGACAAGTGCTGTGGTACACTTTATCTATGTGATGTGTTTTATCAGTGGTGCGCACCAGAAAGTGGGGCTCCCCCGAAATCCACTGTGTAATTTGAACCCTGTGCGTATGTGTGTGTCGCGTTGACATTGACATCACGACTGCATCGCACTGCATCACCATGACGAACAGGTACACTGAGGCGGTACTATCTTCTAATGGAAAACAACCCCTAACACCAGAGTAGAGTAGAGTAGAGTAGAGTAGAGTAGAGTAGAGTAGAGTAGAGTAGAGTAGAGTAGAGTAGAGTAGAGTAGAGTAGAGTAGAGTAGAGTAGAGTAGAGTAGAGTAGAGTAGAGTAGAGTAGAGTAGAGTAGAGTAGAGTAGAGTAGAGTAGAGTAGAGACCATGTAGTGGAAAAGCGCCATAAGATGCACAGAGGAAATCTTTCGGATTAAAAGAATACTTTTTATTTAGTGTAGTAAAAGTGGAATTTCACAGAAATATAAAAACCTAAGTAAAGGACAGATACTCCCAAGAAATACTTGAGTACATTAGTATTATTACTCTGTTAAATAACAACACTGAAAAAGTGTAGTATTTCCCTCAGAGTTGTAGTTGAGTGACAGTATAGTCTCTGTGTGTCTTGAAAAACAAGAAAATGACCTTAAATTTGTGCTTAAGCAGAATAAGGTATGATGCCTGTAAGGGATAAGTAGAGAAGACAATGGGGGAGTATGTATGTACGTGTGTGTATGTGTGTGTTTGTGTGTGTGTGTGTGTGAGAGAGAGAGAGAGAGAGAGAGAGAGAGAGAGAGAGAGAGAGAAGGACAGAAATGGTCTGCCAGTGAGAGACGGAATGAGTGAAAGATTGAAAGGACAGAGGGGGAGAGAGAGAGAAAGTCATGTCTTTGGGAGCAGGACGACCCATGTGACTCGGCCTGCCCCTCTTTGTGTTTCCCACACAGTCTGCCATGACCGGAGCTATATCCACACCATCACATTCACATTCTGTCTGCAAACTTCCCCCTACTTATGATTCATAGCTCAGTGAAGGGCACGATGTGTGCTTATGGTACTGCCAGCCACACATGGCATCACCAGCGCACGTTTTCCACAAGGCTGCTCTGTTCCTCCTTTTATTCTCAGAACATCGCAGAACAGATCGTGTTGATATTTGTAACTTTCTCAGGATGATGGAAAACTTTCATCTTTCATCATATCTTCTTTATTTTAGGGTTATGAATATGCTTTCCATCATTTTGCCCACGTTCATGTTTAATGCACTCATAGTTATGTTCTATATATTGTCTGCAGCGTGTGGGAATTATCAGATAGCATGGTCACATATTATGAAAAAGTACCTATTCTAGATGCGATAGCAATGTGTGCTTGCCAAGCATGGCCAGTTTGTATACAGCAGGATAGTGGATGCATTAAATCAAGGCTGCTTGTTTTTTTCGTTATCTGATTGAACTAAATTTCACTATATAAGATGCCCAATGTGGTGCTGTGCCAGTAACCACACACAGTACTCACACACCCGCTTGCTCAATTCATATTTTTTAATTTTTATAAAAACTGTATTTATTTTAGGTCAATTGTGCTCATGAAGTACATATGCCTGAATGTCCAATTGTGTTGTCAGACACCAAGTACTCCATACATTTAGTAAAAATACACTATAAAATCCTTCATAACATGCAGCATCACACATGTCCACATGTTAAGATGTCCCTGTGCTCTGGTTAATGTTGAACAGAGCTTTAAAGATTTATATGTCTCAACACAACACTGAACCCCAAACATGTGTGAGGCTGTTGCCGGACATTATGCACAGAGTAACAATGCCTCTACAGTGTGTTTTAAGTCCTAGGAAATAGAAATGAAATCCACCCTCTGCTAGAAATAGTGAAAAAGTTAAATTTGCAATTTAATTTATTACATGTGGTTAATGCAGTATTTGTACTTTATATATAATAAATCATTAAATCAGATGTCTAAAAAACAACCAGAACTATGTAATATTTATAGCTGAAGTTGTTTACTTACATTATTTTTTTGCCATATGGCATATTTTTTTCATTAATGACATGTCATTTTGGGGGAAAAAATCTTCCCACAGAATTAGTGTCTTTTTCCTTAGTAGCAGTTTGAGGAGTTTGAGTTGCCAGTTGGATAATTGATCTAATAATCTGATCAGAGCTGATCAGATCTATGAATTAGAGGAGCAGCCGTAGCGAGTACCCAGCACAATGAATGCTCTACTCTGCTCTCTGCTCAGAAAATGTGCATAATTAAATGATAATAATGCGCCTAATGAATGGTCCAGCTCCAAAAATATAAAAATCAATACATGGTGGAGACAAATAAGAAAACTTCAGAAACTGTTGCTCTCATTAATCACTTACAGATAAAAACATGTCCAGTTTAAAAACAAAAAAAACGATGTCAAAATGTTCAAAATGTGTCACTTTGTCTTAACTGACGTTTATTTTTCTATCAGCCAGTACAGGCCACTATGAGCTTATGTAACTATGCGAGCGATGACTCTGATGTCAAAATGTTGCCTCTCATTGACCTCCGTTTGAGACAAAGTCAGCCCTGTGAGCTGATCTAGCATGGCGTGGGGTGCATGTCATTGCCACAGTCATGCCAAGCCAATATGGCATTTTGGCAGAATCTCCTCCCTCTGGTCCTCCGCTCCCCCAGGACCTCCCGAGAACACGGACCCAGCTTGTTTCCCATCTGCTGGGCCCCAAACAGAACCAAACAAAATATGTTGCTCATGATGCCAAAAGGCCCATCACTTAACGTCAGTCCTACAACAACCGCCGCTACTACAGCTGCGTGTCCATCAGGCAGGCCTGCGGTCACTGTCCCAGAATTTACAGGGGCTTTCCCCGCGGTCTGGAAAGCTATTTCCATCCACTCTCCTCCACCCCCACACCAGCAGCCCCTGGGAGCCCCTCATTTTGGCATCAGCCCAGAAGCATTTTGTTGAGTTTTTAAAAAAAATAAAAAATTATTACTGGCTGTCACATAAGCAAGATAATTGGATGAGCTCAAGACTTCTAGAGCCAAGTAAACAGACAGTGTGAAAGTTCACGTGGAGCTGCTGGACATCGTATTGGATTAAGAGGGCTGATACTTAGAGAATGTGATTTGTGGGTCCCCAGCATCCCGGCTCTCATGACACCATCACTGTCTGTCGAGGCAGAAAGCATGGAATTTCCCATACACTCATCTGATGTGTTAGCAGCACATCCGATAAGGGAATAGTAATGTCCCTTATCAACAGTAGAGTGTCTCAGTAGTTTTCCCTCCTTTTCAGATTTGTGTGAACTGGCTCAGTGAAGCCTGTGATCTCAGATACATGTTGTCTCTCATTATATCAGAACAGAATCTGCCTTTGACTGGAATAAAGTTTTCATGTCTGTGTTGCTATTTTAGCTCTTAGCTTCACCTGAATGTTACAGTCGACAGACAGCAGAGCCTCAGATTGTGACATCTGTCAAAATGACAATCACGCTGGTAACATTATGGCCATTCAACAATTTGTAACACAAATCCTAGTATTATGTCGTATCATTGAATCAATTCCTGACCACAGGCCAGACCACAACCGCTGTTTCCAGTCGACCCCTCAGAGACTCGCACATACACACCCCCACACACAGAAGACAAGAAAAGAAGTGGATGGAGTGTCACAGACAAGGGAGGGAGTGAGTAAGAGGCCAAAATAAGAAGTGAAGTGAGAGTGAAAGTCCAGGGCAGTGACCAAGAGACAGAGCCAAAGGGTCTGATTTAGAAAAGAGAACAAGGAGACATCAAATCCAGCAGCAGGGAGAGTTTCTGCGGTGGAGCCAGCCGGAACACAGTGTGATTCCCTCCGTCTGTCTCTCATTCTCTAGGGGGTCTGACGATGGGGGATATGGTATACTGTGTTCCCAGCCCAGGATCCGGGGCAGGAAACCTCCCCTGCATTTCTTGGCAGTCCTGGCTGCTCAGTCCGTCTAGCAATGGCCCACCTCAAACCTTGCCCCCGCAGACCCCAGGACTAGAGACCACAGCGAGTCTAGTGTGTGACCTTGAGCCATATTTTGGCTCGAGGAATGAGATGATTTTTAAGGCTGAGAGGAGAGAGAGACCGATTATCATTAAGATTTGAAATTTCAGCGTTACAGCTGACTTTTTGCTAAGGCCAGTCTCCTACGTGCCTGTATCCACATGGTGTTTTTCTTCAGAAGGAAAGCAGTGGCAGGACGCTGGGGAGAGCTTCATACCAGCTCTTCATAAAAGAGCGCTCCCATCAGCCTTTTTTATGACACACTGCATATGGTATGATTTTGTTTCTATGACATGATATGACAATATTAATATCAGTTAGTAAGCTAATGTGACACTATGTTAACAGAGTGCTAACCTCACACATAACAACAATGCAAGCGCACAGATTCGCTGTCACAGCTGTCAATCATGGTGGAAAAGGCCCCCTTTTATGTGATTTAATAGCTAAATAACTGGATATATCATAAAAACAAACTTTTGAACAAACATCAGGGTGTAAATACAGTCCATGGTTGTGACATTAGCCTAGCTAATAGCAGCAGTGACATTACCAGTGCCTTTCTGAAAAGCCACAAAAAAATGGAGCACTCTGAAAATAGATGCTGGGTATGGCGCTTTTTCTCCAGGTGGCCACATGCACCTGCAGATGCCCATCCTCATAGGGAACAATTAAAAAAAAGACGCTGGCGGTGAGAAAAACTCGAGGTGGACATAGGCCCGTTAAACTTGCTATGCCTGTCAAGCATTCCATTCCCCGTAGATTTTGCCAGCTAGCATTAGGGGACCATGTCAGCCAAAGCATTTTTTTCCCAGCCAAAAAACACCAGGTGCCCCCCAGAAAACGAGCGAGGCATTTTTAGGCTGAGTAACCTTGGTTTCATGTGGTTGCTATGGTACAGAATATGCGTGGAAGTAAAGAAACTAGTACCCCATACACAGTTTTATGTGCAGGTTGGTTTTATTAAACCCCATGTATCAGTAAACGGTTTACATTGACACTTTGACTCAATAAAGTGTACCCTATGTGTTTCTAGTCATACCTAGTTTGAGTTTTGACACTATTAACACATCTCCTTGTGTTTTGACCGCCTCAATGGCAGCCCATTTAAATGCGCCTCAGTGGCAAAAAGATGTGATGTTCTTCCGGTGAAAATCAGCTGCATGTGCTTACTGCTGGTATCAGTTCAAAACATTCCCTCTGTCCCGCTGTCACTCTGACTGTTAGGGATGTTAGGAATGTGTAGTGACCAAAACATGTCAGAGGTTGCGGATAATGGGGCGTGGGGGCGTAATATGTGGTAAACACACCCCCGGTTTCACTTGTAGTGAACTTCTCTGGCTGAAATACTGATAGAGCAGATGAGAGGGTGGGAAGAGACAAGGGGGTAAGGGGGAGAAGGATACAGCAGTTTGGGCCAGTACATTGTCCTGATACAGTATGCCATGTGTTTATGTTGTACGCCATATATAAGTATCAGGGTTAATCAGTCCACGTTGTACAGAATACCCTTAAGACCTTAAGACTTAAATTTCCTTCTCGGGACTGCTGTTGGGAGTGAAACGCTTTCCCAGCAGTTTCAGCGTCATTGGGAAAGAGTGCTTGTTTACTCATGATTAAGAGCAAGTTTTCTATTTCACTCCTATATTCTGACTTGTTCACTTTTTAAGAACATACCCATAATTTAATTTGGGCTACAACCCTGCAGGGTTTCCATGTGTAAGATGGGAGTATTTGTCTTTCATTTCAGGGCCAGAACAAAACATTCAGTGTCTTTGTCTGTCATGTGAAAAATGCTTCCACTGTAGCTTCAGAGCTATGGAGCTACTGTGCAGCTAATGGAAACTCCAAATTAAGTGACAAAATTTTGTCAAAGCCTTCCAAAATTATTTATTCATAGGACACATAGATTATCTGCCACATTCTCAGACTTGGTCAAGTTCAGCCACTTTTTTTAACGTATTTTTATTGGTTTTTCAAATATCAAATAGGACAGATTGAAAAAAGATTATACAAAATGCTACAGAAATTTGAGGAGTTTACATGTACAGATGCAATTCAACAAAAACAACATAATATGCTATAAACAGTATAAATGTTAACTGATACACAGGGTTACTTTACATTTTAATTATTGACACTATACTTAGCCTAGTAGCAGTGGCATAACTTCACTTTTACATAATAAATAAAGGGTTACCAAGTTTGATCAAATTTTCAACAGAACCTTGTAAAATAAATCTGACCTTTTCTAGTTTAAGGTGCTGCATAACATCTCTCATCAACATAATTTAGGTAGGAAGTTGAGCCTTTTTCCCAGTTTAGTAAAAATGAATCTGCGTGCTAACAGGGTTATAAACCTTGCCACAGTTGAAAAGAGTCCTTTAAGAGGACTGTCCTCTCTCAGCACCCCGAATACAACCAGCAGTGGATCAGGTTCTACATGTGCCCTAAAATAACATCAACCGTATCTTAGGGTTAGGGAAAGATCGCGGTTTGTGTTGAAAACAATTTGTTAGAATAAATACTTAGATAAGATTTGGGAATTGTTCGGGAAGAAATGTTGCGTGTTGGCAGCAAACAGGAAATGTTTTAAGGACGCAGTCATCCACCCTGACCTCTTCCATACAAAGATTTTAGATTGGGTAGTTAAAAATACCTGGTTTGACAAACACGGCTGGACATTTCCCAAACTCTCTTTAAACCTAACCATTTTTGTTGCTACAGACACAGTTGGACACGTCCCAAACTCTTGTTAAAAGAAACCCGCTTCTTTAGCTATAAACACAGGTGGACATTTCCCGAACTCTCGTTAAAAAATTACCTGGTTTGGACACTTAAAATACGGCTGGTTATTATCACAACATAAAATTTTCAAATCAGTCGATATCAATAATTATCTAGCAAAAATGTCATATCGTTATTCAAGTTACAAGGCTTATTTTGGCTTTAAGTAAAAGTTCAAGAAATCATATGGTTAACTGTGGATAAAACTGTTATTTATTGTCAGAACATAACATTTGCTAAACAATTATAATCAAATAATGTTAATAAATAGATTTAAAAAATCTTAATTATTGGCACGGGCACCTCAAACTCTTGCATAGTGTTTAAAAATTTTTGCAAGTGTCTTAGAAAATATATAAACAGAATAAATAGAAAAAACAAAAATCTCACCCACAGTTTAGAATTTCTGCCGTTTCTTAAACAAAACAATGACGAAAGACAGACTTTAATGACGTCAGAAAGTAGCGATCAAAGTCTGTCTGATGTTACTGAGGCAGAAATCTTGTTTACAAATGCAGAAATGTATGAACGCTTTATTCATGTTACCTTTAGTCATGTTTTGTCATATCATTATATGAAATAGCCAGTTAGTCAGTTAACATACCGTTAGCATCAGAGTAGTGAACTACACAGCAACTGTAGCTAAGGTTAGGTGTTGAATTCGATAACTGTGTGCTGTTATTTGTGGTCAAAAAATTATACTAAAAATAACCTTGTGTGTGTTTGATGTTGTTGGTATGTCATAATGTTTCCATAAGCATTAGTAGCTGTCAAAAAGTGGCCAGCTGGTCGGTCTCTGGTTCTTGCCAACTTCTTCTACTAAAACGGCTTCTGCTCCGTCTCCCTTTTCTGGTACATAGCGGGTGGTAACTGGTGTTTAGAATTCATTACACCCCCCCTCGACAGGCGTATCAGTGGTTTAGTATATGAAGGATTTGTCAAATACTTATTATATCAATATCAGGGAAAATGAAATTACAATAATTATCATTATAGCTTTATCACCCAGCCTTATGAGATGAAATCTATTTATTCCAGTAGAGTTGCTCAGTTGGCACATTTACTCAAAAGGTTTCTAGCTTGTGGTTTCGCTGTGGGAAGAGTTCAGCCTCGGCTGTTACACACATAGGGTTAAGAGACTGGTGAGCTGGCGATGCCTGCACTCTGTATTGCTGTGCATTTCATCACGAAGCCCTACTGGACATATCCTAAACTCTCTTAAAAATACCCTCTTCGGTCGCTATATTCACAGCTGGACATGTCCCGAACTCTGGTTAAAAAATACCCGGTTTGGTTGCTAAAAACACAGAATGACATGCTCCAAACTCTTTTTAAAAGTCTCCCTTCCCTCTTAATAAGAAACTCAGATCATATACCTGTAAGCTGAACTACATCATACATGCTTTATGACACATACAAATGTAACGTTTCCATGATCTGCAGAAATGTACTATGCCAACATTTTGTTCTTATGACTGGGCTGAAGGGAAAAGGTGATGTAAGTAAGAGGGATGTGCTAGCAAAAGGTCAGGGAGTTGGAATATGCAGCAGAGCAGGGTGGAAGCCTCTAAAGTTCGACGAGGGTCACCACAGGGCCAGTGCCAGGAGAAAAACACACAATGTGCAGGGCGTGCAGAGGGCCAACACAAGTGAAGGGGCGCAGGACAGAATTTGGAGAAGAGGTCCAGCTAAAGGAGAATCCTTGAGGGCAAACGAGGGATTAAAGTGGACAGCTCTGGATGGGGCTGCGGAGCGTGTGCGCCATAATTGAATTTCACGCTCGCTGCCTTCTTCTGAAGTCGTGTAGCAAAGCGATCATTTGAAAAGAAAGCTATTAGTCAAGCCCTCTGCTAAGCTCAGAGCTGTGCCATAGGAAATCTGGGATTACCCAGGCAGCAGGCTTCGGTGTACTCCGTCAAAACACAAGTGTCACGATGAGCCACAGGAATGGAGGGACAGCAACGGTCTATTATGGGCTGTAAAATGCTGGTAAATACACATCACTGTGAATGTTTTATTGGTGTTTTTTAAAACATTTTTTATTAGTGTGAACTGTGAATGTTTAAGCTCCTTTTTTTAGCATCTTGCTTTGGTTACACTTCAAATATTTGCCTGATGTGTTTACATACAGAATCAGAAAACCAGCAAGTTTTTCACTACAGTGAAATCTTACACTGCAAACTTCACTTGTTAATCCGTATCATCCAAATGTACAACTCGAGGCCTGAAAACATGCCATTGCAGATCATGACAGATGTCAGAAACATTTAAATTTGGTTTCTTTAAAGGTCTGAGAAACTGTGTAAAAGCCTCAACTTTAATTTTAAATGGTGAAACATTTTCTTTTACCTGCTCTAAGGTACAGTTTTAGTCACTAAACGTTTTTGTATCAGATTGCAGGCTGTTACACACCTACAATCTAAAAGTGGAATTGTTTTGACAACAGATTGTGCTGCAGGAGGCATGTTTTAGTCAGCGTCATCACTGCTGTAGCAAACTGTCAATACTGCTACAGCAGTTATAGTAACTAGGAGGCTCATAATGGGAAGCAGCTTATTTTGGCAATACCTTAAAGGACTAATGTGAAAGACTTAGGAGAATTTAGTGGCAAATAGAGGAGACAATAGCAGATTGCAACCAGCTGTAAAACAGACCTTGTAATTCAAAACAGTAAATAACTAAGTAAAGCAGTTAGACATTAAAAAAAATATATGTTTTTCTAACACTTGCCTTGTGTTTTTCTCACCCTAACCAAGTGTTGTTTTTTTTTTTTTTGAACAGGTGTTTGCCTAAAGTTAGCCACATGTTAACCAAGGTGTCACGGCATAAAATTAAAAATTAAAACACAAAGAAATCAGCCACATATAAAATGTAAAAATATAAAAAATATAACATAGCCACTGTATATTAGTGATAAAGTACATTCTGGCCATTGGGTTAATTTTCTGCTGCTTATCCAGGTCCAGGGTGTGTTAATTTAATTCAATATATCATTGGCAATTATTGTCACCCTCTGTTGGAAGTATATATAATTCTACGTGGTATTAAAATGTTTAACCAACCGCATTTATTGGTTTTATCTCCCAGCTCCATTATTTAGGCTAGATAGGCCCTGTCACTTATCCATGTCTCCTATTTTAATTCACCTTTAACTGATGCTCATAGTTAACTTTTAAGTTAAATGGTGACAGGTTGTTTCACACAAAATAGTTTTATTATAAGTAACAAGCTGAGCGATGGTGTCATGAGAGCCGTGATGCTGGGGTTCGTGGGCTGTGTGTCCCGTGTGCTCTAATGTGTCATCCCTCCAATAAAAGGTAGAGCTTTTTGCATTGATTTACCTATATACTCAAAACTTATCTGATCAATATGTGTTCGCCTCATGTCTTTATTTTCAAAGCCAGCGGGCCAGTCTGGACTTTATGAAACAGCTTTGCCAAAATAAGCGGTGATAATTTCCTTTCTGCAGAAGTAAGATAACTGATGGTTATCTGCGTAACATGAGAAATACCTGCACTGCTGTAGTATATCTGGAAGTACTATATCACCATACCAGTAAGACTAAGCAGTGGGGCCAGCAGATCTGAGCTAAGAAACACAATCAAAAAGCACTGATAGTGGAAATTACTATTTTTAATATGATTGCTTCATGAGAAAACAGCCATGAAACTCAATAATCATTAATATTTCCAGTCATTATTGTTTGTTTCGATGTGATCATGTTGTTTAGCTGGGTTTGTTTTTGTAATTCTTTCTAAAACAATATTTTTGTATTGTTTTCTAAAACCACAGAAGTTGATTGGCAGGTATTGGAGCAGTACAGAAAGTGCAGGATGGAGCAATTATTTAGCTATTTACAGATGTTCATTCCATCAACATCTTAAGTTTTCTTCCTCCACAGTATGGCTCACTAAGTCCTGACTGACTTGCATTGAATCAAGCCTCTCTGTTGGCATTCTACAATTATTTTGAGCTCTCATGAAGTGAAGCGATGCTGTTTATTTGGTTATACAGAATCCGAGAAAACAAACATTGTAGCGGCACATTAATCAAAGACAGAACTGTTGCTTTTTACTTCCATTGTCCCAGAACCTACAGCAGCACAGGTCACATTTTTACATGGCAGCTGTGGACTTTGTTATATTTAAATATAAGTTATTATAATAGCTGGCTTATGTGAATCAGCTGAGAGCCTACAGTGCAGTTCTGGATATACATGTATCTTGTAGTGACTTTGACTATAAAAATTGAAAAGTTGATAGAACTTTTAACTTAAGAAGGTTTTACCAGAGGAAATGCCAGTTACTTTATATCTGACTGTGAAACAGTTCAAGATTTTTACTTATCAGAGATCAGTAAAGACACAAGCTTCGGTTGTTGCTACAGTTTTTGTCCTTAAACAGACATTTCACCCCAAAATCAAAAATATACATAGACATAAATAGACATTGTAGAGATTTCTGTCTTCTCTTCAGTATGGCAATTGGCTTGGGACAAATTAAAAAAAGAAAAAAATCTACCAGCAATGTGTCTTTCTGCAAATTATGACTCTGCATCAACTGCTAGCTCATCTAGCACCTGCTAGCTCATCTAGCACCTGCTAGCTCATCTAGCACCTGCTAGCTCATCTAGCACCTGCTAGCTTATAGCTCAGCCAAGGAGGATGCTATTTATGCTACATCTTTCACAAGCACAAGCCTCTTCGTCCATTAGTAGATAATGGTATAAAGAAAAAAGTTCCTACATGAAACTGCTCACAGCAAGATCTGTAGACGATCTCAAATGAAGGCAGTCATTGCTATGGCTTATATCTCCAATACTCAGTAACTCATGCCAAAACAGTCTAAATTGATAAATAGCACTTCAAGTAAGAGGAAAATCATGTATGTCTGAGTTTGGGGTGAACTGTCCCCAAGTCCCAACAAACCATAATCCGTATTTATACCAAAGAATATAGGTTTGAATTTTTACATTGTACAAAAAGGTCTCTTCATCCACTTTGTTGTACATATTAGTCAGAGTGAGGCCACTTTATTCGAGCCCAATGTGTTCAAAAAGTGAACTTTCAAAAATGCAGAAATCAAATGGTTTACACTGAAGTCAACAAATGGTTGGTCGGCCTTTGGATGATGATCTGAATAGGTTTTAGAAGTGCTGCTGAGATATTCAGCACTTTACACAGCCCCGAGCGCCATCAACGACATCCAAATTTGTCTTTAGAGAAAAGAGCTTTCCTGTGAAAAATAAGGTGACAACAGGCGTTCCGTGTGTTTGTGTTGAGCGCCGCAAAGATGGACGAGCGCATCTTCAAACACTCTATCTCCGGCTCCCACACCTTAGAGATGCAAATATCTGCTTTGATTTCAACGTGTTGTAGACTGATTTTGTTGTGTTTGACTTTCCGAATTAATGCAAACCATCGAGACTGGCAACGTTTCCACTGTCTCCCTGGCCTGCCTCGGAGGACTCTCAACACTAGAATGTTATACACAACATTCTTCCACGTACAACTATGTGCATGTTGTTCTTTATAATTCTGGCTTCAGATGGGGACAGCAAAGCCAGATACTAGAGCATTACTTAGAGTAATGAAGTTGTTGAAACACTGTGTTCCAAGAAGGGGCTCTGAAATATTTTGCAACCTGTCATGCAAATCTAAACATCATTTTTGGTTTATTTATGTTGCTGTAAAAGTGTAGTCTAAGAGTATTTGCAGTATTCATATATTTCTCTTCAGTCAGCTAAATGTAGCACAATTTAAAGGATATTTCTTGTAGCACAACATTTCGAGGACCACATATTAATTTGAAGGACAGTGTGATGTGGTGTGGGCATGAATATGTGTCAGCCCTCTTTGACGGGGCTCACACGGTAGAACAGGAACCAGCAGGTCAGACTCGTTTGCTAATTAGCAGCCAATTAGAAAGCTGAGGTTTCAGCGTGACACCCCAGTGTTTGTTTCCTGCTGGTGAGTGTGCAGCACCGATATGACCCCACAGCAGAATCCATGGTTATGCTGTGGATCGCTGCTCACTGGCCCTGTAAACACAGAGGGCCTTCACATGACACACACACACACACACACACACACACTTGCACGCGCGTGCACACACACACATACACACACAGAGAAGTGCTTAGTGTGGCTTAATATGCCCAGTGGCTTCAAATGAGATAAATCCAGCAGGAAAGCTTAGATTTAACTTATTCCAATAAGACGGGTGTTTTATGATCTTTCCAGGCAATATTAATTTGTCTGTTTACTTGTGTTTTTCTTTTGTCATGTTTTTTAGTAAAGCTGATTATAACGTAATCAGATTATAATATAATCAACAAAATAATAAACCTTATATAACCTTTGATTTTTAAACTTCTGAACTTTGACAGAATTTAAAAGTACATGTGAGTAATAAACAATTTAATGATTAGAATCTGATTCTTAGTATGGCCTTTGGATTACAGCCAGTAACACTACTGAACGTTCAACTTAGTGAGTTTAACGTGAATGTATCTATATTCATCTTATTCACTATGTCTTTAATTGAAGTCATCTTCTTTAGTAACACATTAGTTGGCTCTACGGTGACTTAACTAGTGTGGCTGTGGGGCCAGCACGTTACCGCCAGCTTTGTTTCAGACCAGTGATGTCCAGGTGCAATACCATTAGCAAGAGGTGTTATAAATGTAACAGCTGCTGCAGAGGGTTTTTTTTTATGTTTTCCTGTTTGACTCAGTTGAATTGGCTGCTTAAATGCTGCAGGGATAACTTGCATGTAGTGTTTATGATCAAAGTACTCACTGATCATTTAATCTACTTTTGTGCTGCAAATGTGACATAACTCTCCACATCCACATCCCAGCTCTGATGCCAGCATCTGCTGTGCCTGGCACATAGTCACATCATTTAGTAGGTGCGCAGCGATTCTCTGCGAGTACCGCAAACCATTTCAGTGGCTCTGCAATAGATCTGCCCAAACTTTTCTGTCGAGGTATAAATTAGGCCTTAGAAAGAAGTAAGACTTCTGAATCCCACTGTTCATCTCTGCTTCGGGCCACAGGCTCAGGGCTACATGAGATGCTAGCATAATACGCCCAAATCACTGACCAAACTGTTGCCTGTTGAAGAGGAAAATTTGTGGATTAAAAATGACAATATCTCTCGTACTGCTGCATCAATTTTGATCCTATTTTCTGTCGATCTTTCAGTCCAGCAATGTTACACGAGTGCAATACTCAACATAAACCTCTTGTTTGAAGAGTGTCTGTGAACGTGATTTAAATGACATGAAAACAAAGTCCATCTTAGGTTTTGTTGCTTGTTATATGATGAGTAAAAGCTACAGCTGATAACTTTCCTCAAAATACCTTTTTGTAGTACTTGCTGAAACTATCATCAGTGATCCAGTGGTACTTGAGACACATCATTAGTGAAAAAAATCATATTTCTCTCTCTCCTTGTAGTGCTTACAATAGAAATTGCAAGAATCTGCCACAGTGGACAGAAAACAACCAATCAGAGACAAGGAGTTTTTAACACAGCTTGTCTATCATGTCAATCATGACCTTCAGATGAGACACTCTCCTCAAATGTCTTCATAAATGTATTTAGGTGTACTGTTTAGCTGTAAGATGAGAAAATTTGTTCTGGCCGATGGGCAGTGCTTCATTTCAGCTCGACTGTTTTAAGCATTAAGGCTGAGTCACAAACTCTGTCATTTTACAGCTAAACAGTAAACTAAAATATGTCTCTGCAAAGATTTGAGTTTCAAGACTCATCTGCTCTGATTGTAGAGGTTGTTTTTTATAATAGTAACCAGCTGCTGCTTTAAAAGCTGCACTTGTGAATGTGTTCTGGTTGGCTTCTATTATTATATAAAGATTGAGTTGTGTTTTAGGGAGGTTACCTTTGGTGGCAGATTTTATTTGCGGCTCTTGGGACAGGAGGAACACTTCTTTGTTTGCAGTGTAATGTTATATGTAGGGAGTTATGTCTTGTCTTTTCGGTATTATGTGGGCTGGACACTTGTGTATGCATGACACAAATATAATCAAAACAAACTCAGTAACCCGGACAAATCATAAAACGAGCACATAAGGTTTAAGACCTTACACTTCATCTCTTTTAATGTAAATCTCACAAACATCCTTCTTTTGTAAATGATTGTAATTTCTCTTCAATCACAGAACTCTAATTACTTCTCAGACCAATAAACCAAAACAGTGAAATTTCTTTCTGACAACCTGAATATCATCGCAGCATCTCATCACAAGCCAGATTAGTTTTTCACCGCTTCATCTTATCACTTTAGCCTTTTCCTCCCTCCTTTTCTTCTACTCTTCCCCCCTCATTTTCTCCCTCGCCCCCCCCCCCCCCCCTTCCCTCCCGGGCCAAACTCCTACCACCTCGGGGCTCAGAGGGCTTATTTGGGTGCTGCTTCCCAAGAGGGCCTGTCCAAGCTGCATCAAATTCCACTGGCGCTGGCTTTGCTTGTCTTGGAAATACAACAGAAATCACAAAGGAAAAGAGCAAAGGAGATAAGATGTTACACGCGTCAGAGCCCTTCTTTTATTTTCCAAATAGCGAGAGCTCATTAAACATGTGACAGCATGTCAGGCCTTGGTTTTTATGAGCTTTCCTGAAATCTGGTCTTCTTTCACACCCTGCAACTGCCAGTGCCCAGTCACTTTTTTAATGTTCTGGCTTGGCTGTCCTCCTTAGGATGGTATCACTACTCTGCAACTATCTGCAGTCTTTTTGGCATGACAGTTTGGACAAAACAGGGTAAGAAGCACATAGTTTACAGTTTGCGAATCTTTGAGCCTTGCCAATTAGACACAAAACAATCACCATATTAGTCCTCACGTATCTGCACTCATCACAAATAGATATTTTTCAAGCTCTCTGTCCAAAGTAGAGCTATTTATTATATTATACAATTGAAACAGCAGGCTTCAATTTGGATGACATCATTCATTTGAAATTCGTACCGCACTTATCTGCATTAGATCTCTCTAAACACTCAGAGATGCAGAATTATTTCCTCTTGAATAAATATAACAAAGTGATGCAGTCTATTTTGTTCTGTATTTTAACTATTTGGATATGTGAAGGCATGTACTGAATACTAAGCTACCATCAGCTCATACACACCAAACGCCACATCTTTGACTAAAGACATCGTCTCCATCTTTGTCTTGCAGTCTGTACGTTTATAAAACAGTAAAAACACAAAGGCTACATTGATCTGGAGCCTCAGGAATAGCTTTTTTAGTGTTTTGAAGTTGATGTGACCATGGTTCCTGTGGGTCCTTAAAAAGTCTTAAAAGGCATGGAATTTATTATTATAAAAATAAGGCCTTAATTGGTAAAATGTCTTAAATCAGTATTTCAAAAGTCTTGAAAGTGCTTATACATGAAAAGTATTGTTCTATGAGTCCTTTTTTGATGTTGCATTTTAAATAAAAATCACCAGTTCTAACCAGTTCCAGTGTTTAATATAACATTAATATTTCTGCAAAATTGTCCTTAACCTTAAGTTAAAAAAGTGGGTTTTTTTTTTGTTTTTTATTTGATTATTGTTAAATCGGTCTTAAATTCCGTCCCTGCTGGTATAAAAATGTCTTAAAAAGTCATAAATCTAACATGCCTTAAGCTGTGGGAACCCTGGCTTTGACACCTATTAAACAAGACAAGCATTTTAGCTAGTCCTCCTTAGGCATGCTGTGTCTGATCTGATGAGGGTCAGAGGAACCAGAACAATTTGGAGATGCACATCTATTCATAACTTCCCGGGAAAAACAACTGGCAAAAAACCCCACACCTGGCCCACGTCAAGCAGCTTCATAAAATGGCGTCGTGGTGAGGCGCTCCTGCAGCATGTCACGTTTGAATGTTTGGGTGGAAGAATGTGCTGGTGTGTGTCTCATGTGCTCCGTGTGTCTGCTGCTCTGCTCATGATAAAAGGTCACAGTGGAATGGGACACTTTGTTATAAAATGCTGTGTTGAGCACAGGTTTTCATGCTACTTTCCAGCTACATGGAAATGGGGGATCCATCGACTTATGATTGTCAAATTGGTTGGTTAATTTATCTTATATTACTTATTATTCCTTATTTATGGGATCACGGTGGAAATGTTTTGAAATTGCCGATACTGAGCCATGTAAAGTCGAAGCAGATGCTTTGTTTTACATCAGCTGTCACACAGGTGCTTTTGTGTTTCATGCATAGAAACGTAGAGTGCAGACTTCGTCAACTCTCCAACTCTGCTGTCTGTCTGTCTGTCTACTGCGTGTGTGTAAGAGCAGAGGCTGAGCCCCTCCTGCTGCAAAACACCACAAACCATAAACGACAGCAAAAGCAGTGTGACACTGTTTATTTACATTATTTATTTTATTTATATGCACTCATTTAATTTCGCTTACTGTGAGAGAGCATCTTATGTTTTGCCTATTTGTCTTTTATGATGCATGGTGTTTCTCACTTCCAAGTGCAACAATAGCTTCACCAGCCGCTTGAATGCATTGCTCGTAATGTATTGCAGAGCTATTCTCTTGTCAAGCATTTTGATTGATTCTGTGCACTGCGTAGCTATGATTTACTATCTGGAAGAATACAAGTATAGGATCAGGTCTGTATCAGCCACCTGTATCAGTAGGTGGTCAGTATTAAAGGGGGGGATATAGACATTGCAATATATCCTGAGACTTTCTCTTGCAAAAAAACCAAAAACTTACACAGGAAAAATGGTGTATAGAGGCAAAAATCTAATCTTTAGCTGCATCCCAAGTCTGTGGGTCACACTGCCCGTGTGAGCAGCATGAGTCCGTCATAGAATCTGTTGTTCGGCACCTGTGTTAACAAAGCAGCCACACTGGCGACGTGAGCAGCGCTGCTTAGGTGCAACTCGGCTGCTGCTCAACTGCTGCACATCTACAGTAACAGAGTCTTGCTGATTTTTTGGTTTTCAGCAAAAAAAGACAGTGAATATCACTGTCATACCTCCTTTCACAACAGTTTCAATGTCTATTCCTGTCACACATATGAAGATTTTTTTTTTTAAAGATTATTTTTGGGGCTTTTTTGCCTTTATTCAGACAGGACAGCTTAAGTGTGAAAGGGGAGAGAGAGAGGGGATGACATGCAGCAAAGGGCTGAGGCCAGAATCAAACGCACAGCCACTGCGGCGAGGACACAGCCTCTGCACATGGGGCGCCCGCCCTACCAACTGAGCCTTGGGCGCCCCATAAACATCTGTTTTCTGTGGTTCCTAGCCCTTGTTTCAAGCATATGTTAAGTTATCAGCATCATTATCTATGGAGCTGGATGAGCGAGAAAGACTCTCCCTAGTGAGTACTACACAATTTAACATGCCAGATTTAAAGGGGACAAAGTCAAGATGCTAGCAGCTAGCTAGCTATTGTTCTGTCCATTTACATGGACTGAACTTTGGATGCTGCCTGAGGAAGATGACCGAGGATGAGAGAAATGTTTTGCAACCAAATAGCTGCTAGGCCAAGCATTTTTTCAGCTTTGTTAGCTATAATATGTTGGCATTGTATTTTTCTGCAAACTACGGACATTCCGTTTCATTTGTGCGTTTCATACATATTGTGTCAACATGAAGTGATGCAGTTTACATTGCATGACCATAGATGTATAATAATAACTAGATACTAGATGAACGTATATATTCTGGTGGAATTGCACAGCTGGTGCATTCACCAAAAAGGTTTCTAACTTGTGGTTTCGCCTTGAGAGGAGCTCAGCCTCTGCTGTTACACACATTGAGTGGAGACAGACTAACAGCAGAGAGTTGGATAGCTGACCATTCCTGCACTCTGCGTTGCTGTGCATGAAACATAAAAACACCTGTTGTACAACAAAGGATCCAGTCTGTCTTTATATAGCTCAACACAGCCTTGATCAGCACAGATACAGATCTCTCAGAATGGATCAGGCACTTGATGATCATATTCATTTTTCTCCCTTTGCTGCATTGAATGAACCTCTTTTTATTTTAGCTGTGTCAATATCATTGTCAATGTTAGTGTTACTGGTCATTACATCAGTAGTGTTTGCTCTAATTCTTTAAATTAAAGAATCATTCAGATTCATTCTTTTAGTGTTCATTTAAGGTTACTCAACAGATGCATGTAGCTATTAAATGTATAACAGTGATCATTTCAGTGTCCTTTTTTGATGGAAGCATGGCATATTGCAGAATTTATCTGACATTTAAGGTCAAGAACTTTAGAGTAAAGTGACCTTAGAACGAACATTTGTGAGGAAATGAGATTGTCCTCTGAGAGCCATATAAAAGCAGTGAGGTAATGAAGCTGAGCTCCTTGGAGTTGCCAGGTCTCATTCTGGAGCTCACACTGGAGTCGTGTCTTAACATGAGGGGACTTGAGCAGGCGTCAAATGTGTTCGCTGCCACTCATAATTACTGTCACCTCACCGCTGCCATTTCCTGGACCACTTTAGTTTGTTTTCTCGACTTAAATGCATTTGAGAAGAGGGTTACGTCATCGCCCGTGTGCCTCGAGGAATCCGCACGACACGCGTTTGTAGAAGTGATTAAATGAAAGCACCAAGGTCAGAGTGACATTTCATATTATTGCAAATGGATTTTTTAAACGGTCACAAGAGAGGGGAACTTTCGTTCTCATAAAACATCAGCTGCTACCATGGTTGTTATTAGGGTGTCACTAAGAAATTCACATTTAGTGAAGTGTCTGTGCTATAGACTACAGTTGACATAAAGCAGATGTTTACATTATGTCTGGGATTTCAAGGTTTTTCATTTCTTTCCGAACTCGAAGGTAGTATATGAGCTGCACATGGATTACTTTAGCTAAAATGTTGCAATCTTTGCAAAAAATATGTGAAGTTGCTGAAGGACTCTCTCGTGTCAGAGGTGTTAACATAGTCTGTGTTTACACGTGTGTGTGTGTCTGCTTTAAATGGAGATGACATACTACTCAATCATACACTCCTGGATTATGTCATCAAAGACTTTCTCGTGAAATACCAGAAAAATTGCTGTTTTTGACTGCTAACCCTCATAAGCAGTCAGATGATATTGTCATTTCTCTCCTTTAACCGCATCTGTTTTTCCTACAAAGCTGCTGCCATCATTACCTAGAACACTTTTTGACTCCCAAGCACCTAGTGTAATGTAAATATTGCTTCTGAGGGATATGGCTTCCTGGAACTGACATCATGGAGACGCGTTATTATTAGCAAATATCAGATCGATGATGTGCTTATCATCTCTCATACTCCGAGCATTACTACGTCTGTTCGTCCCGGTCACAGAGTGCATGTGGAGCATTTTTGGGCTATTTCACTTGCAAACACAAACAAAACATCGATCAATTTTACTTCTAATGAAGTCTCATGAACACAAAAAACTTTATCTGAATACCAAAATCTTGTTATTATCATTCCTGAAGTAATACAAATGTTACATGGAATACCCTGTGTCCATGAATTAGACAGCTGACATGTTTTGGCTAGTAGTGCACTGTCTTTAAATATTTGCTGAAAGAGAAAAAACTAAAAGTCGAAAGATGTAAGCTAACACGATATTTCAAATAATCAGAATCTTGACTCTTTAAATGTGCAGAGAAATATGAACAAACATTTATTGTATTATGCATTTTTTTTTAAAAAATAGAATGTAGTATATATAATATATATATAATATACCTGAAAACCTCTTTACAGTTGTGCAGTACTGAGAGGATATGTTGAGGTCACATTTGGTTTGTTAAAAGAGGCATGTTCTGTATCATTTAGCGTCTTGGGGGAGTAAAAGGCCTAACAAATAATAAAAATAAATGATTTTAGTTTGGGTTTTTGGGTGTTTTTTCCACATTAGCACAACTCAAAAATCAAATGAAAGGCCTGGGAAGAGACACAGATTTAGCTTATTTTTTAAATAGAGATATCAATCTTCATATTGGCTCTGCCACATGTTTACTATCAGCTCAGTACCAAGAATAAAATGTTGGCATTGTGTGTTTCTGCCACTGCTGGCACCTTTTATACATATGTTGTTGTTCAGAGGAGGAGGAGGGGATGGTGGTAAGCTTGACAGCAAGTTGAGACAGCTGGCAACAGGCTACTGTTTGAGATCAGTTACATCAGTGGGGACAAAAACAGGTGTTTTTAATAGCACTTTGGGACATTGGCACTTTTTGTGAGCTTTTGGGACATGTAGAGCCATATTTGTATTGATAAAATTAGGTGTTTTTTTAACCAGGGCACAGGACATTTCCAGTCATGTTTGTAGTGACAAAAATTGGTATTTTTTCATTAGATTGAGACATGTATGACAATAGGGGATATTGTTATGAGCATATGGAACATGTCCGGTCATAACTGTAAAAGCATGTTTTTCAACCAGACATGTCCAGCCATGTTTGTAGCGTCAAAAGCAGGTTGTTTTTTCTTTTTTTTTTTTTTAAACAAAACTGGGAAATTTTTAGTGTTTGTAACAACAAATGATCTAATGAAGTACTCTATTGGTATGGGTACTGCAGAATTGGTACTGGTATTGTAGTTTTTGAAACAATACCCTGCCCTTATTTCCAGCCATGCTTGTGATGACAAAAGCAGGCATTTAATAATGAGAGTCTGGGACTTGTCCAGTCCTGTTTGAAGCAACAATTGCGAGTATTTTTTAAAAGAGTTCAGGACACTTCTAGCCATGTTTGAGTAATTTAATGCAGATGACATAAAAAACAAGTCTTCATACTAACCTGTACTACTGGTATTGTCTGGTAGTACAGATAGTAGTGTGGGTTTTATATGTCCAGGTTGGAGGAGACCTGCAGTGACCCCAGTACAGTGAAGATGAATGGAAATTTAGCTTGTGGTGCTCAAAACCTGACTAAGATCTGGAAGGTGATGTTAAGAATAAATGTTCCTAATGTGCTTTTTTAAAGACCTGGGTAAATAAAATCTAAACCTTGTCAAACAAAAGTGATTGGAGACCACTAGTTACATTGAAGGAAAGAAAAAAAAAGAATATTAATCTGTTGATTAGATCTTCTGTTGATAGATGATTTGTCTATGAAACGTCTTCAGATTGCTTGTATACACAGTTGTAGTCATGTAAATGTGGATGCTAGGGCCAGCAAAACAACGAACCAATCATTAATACTGTTTGTGAAGCATTCACATACTTTAAGAATGATGAATTTAAATGTTTGCTGGCAGTCCAGGTCAGCTCACCAGGTTCACTGGAACTGATCTGATAGCAAATTTATATCGCCGTGGATAATATAACGTCCGTTATCACAGGGAATCATGTCAATGAAGTTTTTAGTTTCCTGAAAATAAACTACATTATCTTTCAAATACCTTCACATTGGCTTGTTTACATCATTTAGTTTCCAAAGAATCCTGCTAACGTGTTTCATCTCTTAACATTAGTAAAACTAGATCCATTACGGACATAAAACAGCGATGTTAGAGCACATTTACGAGGCGGTTTATGGCCAATTTCACCACTTCTCTGTCATTTAGCTAGAAGACAATGTGAGTGCAATCAAAGCTTTTCAGAATGGTCATCGAAGGAGCGGGAGTCTTTCTCTTGTAGCATATACCTGACTTGACTGTTTGCAACGGAAATTGTGTCTTCTTGTCCAACTGGGATTTGGCCCATTCTACACGGTGACACACGACAGGACAAAGGCGGAGTAAACACACAGTAGCCTCTTAGCTTGCAACCTGACAAACAAAGGCAGTATTAATTGTCAACAGTGTTTTTTTGAGACAGGACACTAAAGGAAGCTGGGGAATGCATGGAAATGCTTGAATGGAAAGTGGCAGAGTGGATTCCAGGGAGGTCTGCGACTGTTATGCTGCTGATGGGTATGGTGCGTTAAAGCTTGTCACACAAAGCCCGGCAGAAGTACACTCTCTGTAAACTTTCCGGGAGCTTTTTAAACACAGAGAGTGCCAGCCTACCCAACCAGAGACGGAGCGGGAGGCACAGCCAAAATGTCACAGTCGCACACACTCAGCCACGGTGTGTGAGATTATACGGTTCCTTTGTATTTATATTACCTTATGTATTTAGATTACATGGCTTCTTTGTATTGAGCAAGTTAAACACACAGGCCATTATTCATGATGCCAGCAGGGAGCCTGTTAAGCAGCACGGAGGCTGCTGGGTCCTGGACCAGTGATGTCACAGAGGTTATTGCAGGATAGGCAGATAGGTGTTTGGCAGATGTCTCTTTGAGCGCAATCTTGGAGCGGTCCGACACTGATAAGCCTCTGGGGACAACAGTCAATATTTTGGGAGTTGCGATGTATCCATCGCATATTGGAGCCAAGACTTCCTCCTCGATGCAGCACTGATTTTGCGTTCTGACTCTCCAGATACCATAACACTTCCCATACCAAAGTCTTGTCCCCGTTATCTACAGATTCTGCATACATGTTACGTATACAGATATCTACAACGGCATACTAGGGCCAATGTAGATTTAAAAAAAAAGAAAATGAAAATAAAAGGCCATATTCTGAGGAAAAAACCCTCAGAATTTCAAAGATTAATGTAAAAATTTGCAAGAAATAATGTTGACTATTCTCTGAGTTCAGAAAGTTGCAAATTCGTGAGTAAAACTCTGAAAAATTGTGCTATTTTTTGTTTGTTTTTTGGGGGGTGGGGGGTCAAAAACTACATCACTTCACTGTGGATCAACCTCATCACACAGACGCTGCCACCCTCCGTGTGTTATGCCTGCAGTGGATAAATCTATCAAATCATACTTTGCAATTGCATTTAGCAATAAGGAAATAATCCTGATTTTAACCCAGGATCACCAGATTATCCTCAGCATCCGGATTTTGAAGAGACATTGCCATGAACGGGGCTGGAATGGTTTATCCAAAGGGAAGTGATGTGGTTCTTCGATACCAAGAAAACAAAACAAAACACCCCCACTATTTTTCTAACTTTTTTCTTCTATATATCCAAATTTCTTCTTGCAAATTTCTGACATTAATCTTAGAAAGTTTTTTTCTCTCAGAATATTGTCCTTCTGCTGTCACAGATATCTGTTTCTTTAGATTACTGTCAATGTCAGGTGTAATAGATAATGATAAATAGATAAATGAATACCTGAAGCTTAGGTATTTTTGCAGAACTGACATCTTGCAGCTCTGTATGAAAGAAAAAATCAAAATTATAGTGATACAGAACCTGGTGACCTTTATTTTGATGTGTTCTTTGCAGCCTATGCAAACAATAGACTACAACTAAGGAATATACGCATGCTTTTTTAGGTGGATTAAACCAGTGACGGACAAAATATACATAATTCTTATACAGTGTTATCAGCAGCAGAAAAAAAAATTACTAAAGGGCCGTCCACACCAAAAACGGTAACTGAAAATTGGAAAGAAGCTCTTAAAGGCACTGTGACTGCCTATTCCAGGCTGCACCAATGAACCGCTATGTCATACAGAAGTAATAATTAAACATGAAATAAGGATTCATCTAAATTTCTCAGGGTCCAGACTGCAGACCACCACATGGCTTGTGTGTTTTATTGATGACAAGTTCCAGTTTCCTGGTGATAACTGTGTTGCCTTGAAAATTATCACAGTTTGGCTCAGAAACATGTTTCCTGCAAAAGCCCCAAAGCTCTTTAAATTGGTCCTTGGTGTTCCTGTAAGTTGGATCAGTTTTAGCCCAATTCAGAGGAGGTCAGGGTCACTTCTCCTCTTTGTTTCTTTTTTTCATTTCGTAGTTTTCTCATTTATTCTCTCTTGCTGTAAGAAAGACAAAGAATTCGATTAATTTTAATCACACTTCCTTTTACTACCATGTTTCTTTTTACAGTAGCAATAAAATGTTAAAACTTTGCACATACTTTGGTTGTAAATCCCCTCAGCATGTGTAGCGGAAGACATACAGCAACACGAAGGTGCAAATCATGCATATTGCACTGCTACCTTTCTAACACAGACCATTTAACTCACTGCATGTCTGCCTTTGTGTCTTGGTGTATGCACATGTGGGAGTTCCAGTATTGATATTTAGATATCCCGCAGACCTTTGACCTCCTCAGGTTGCCTTCCTCTGCAGCTCAGCTTGGAGCTGTAATATCTTCTGGCACCAGGGTGGGAGGGACACGGATAGGGGAATCTGCTCAGGGCTGCTAATGTTGGAGTAATATTTCCTCATCCACTACGTGCCACTGCCTTTGAAGTATTTGATGAGTTCTGAGGACGGAGTGGGAATGGAAAATGATGGATTCATAGAAAGCGTGCTTTTCATAACACTCTGGACACAACTGGTGAACTGTAAAATATTAACAGATCCTCTTCTCTGGAATATCTTAATCTTTCTTGGCATGTGCGACCAGACAAGACACGACGCAAGCCCCGGCTGCTGCTGCTGCTGCACGCCATTCCAGCTCATTTCTGTTAAATGTGTGCGTAAGTGGGTCCGGGACATCTTCCACTGTTTTCACTGTGAAAAGTGTTGATGAAACGCCCGTGGCTCGATTCCTCATGTGATTGATGTGGATAAAGGCCGTCAAGCTAAACATTTTGAAGGAGGGAAATACTAGAAGCCCAGCTGCATTGACAAGAGCAGAAACATGTCGGCCTGACTGCGGCTCCTCACTTACCCTCTCATACTAATCACTAAATTCACACACTTAGTGCAGCCATTTGACAGAAGTTTGGAAGATGTGTTGAAGCCACAATACGCTAGATTATTTAAGTGAAAATAAACACAAATGATGAGTCTGAAACTTAAAGTAGCTCTGCAACAAAGACACATACATCACCAAAATGAGGCCCTGCAGATATGCTGTGTTTGCACAAATGTGTTTCTGGTGTCTGATTTGGACAATTCTCCCCATAAAAAGACAAGGCATAAAACCTCAGGGCAAACAAACTTTGTGCTTTCACTCAGGAGTTTGCTGTTTGTGTCCCCTGTAAAACCAAAAATCAAGGTCTTTAAATAATGATGTTGTGTGCTGGTGTGTGTAGCATGCTGCGCTAGTGTCATTAACACCAAGTTCACACTGCAGGCCTAAGTGGATTTTGCTCCCCCAAAATAACCCAGATTTGATTTTTCTTATGGCCTTGTGAACAGCACAAATCACATGGAATCTGATCTTTTTGAAATCAGATTTGGGCCACTTTCATGTGGTTCTTAATCAGATACAGATTTGTTTTTTTTTAAATGTGACCTCAGTCTGAACAGCCATGCAAACCATAACATAATTCAATATGACTTTTACATTATTATAGATCCTTCTATAAGAAAACTCAAGAAAGAAAAAAAAACTCTAGGGGTGTTGGTAGCTGAGTGGATAAAGCAGGCACCCGAAGAGTGAAGGGAGCGTCCCTGCTGCAGTGGCTTCAGGTTTGACTATATTTATTTTTATCTTTTACCTATTAGTTTTCACATGCCTCTGGTGTTTTCTCACTTATGGTAGCATTTTCTTAGTTTTAATGAGTATTCTTTTTTAGCTCTAGAGACTGACGAAGCCCTTTGTCTCATTTGCATACCGCCCACGCTGGTTTTGGATAAAAGTACTTCGTAAATGAGGTTGATTTGCTTCTTCTTTTGCCCGTGGAGTCATTGAGGGTGGAAGCTGGAATTACTGCTAAAATGAAAGAAAAGCCTTGTTTTCATTCTTTCATAGCAGTTAAAATCAGCCTGAAATTGCATGTGAGCATTGACAGTTGCCATAGGTAGAGACTGACAAAGCCCTTTGTCACATTCACCCACTGCCTGTGCCTGTTTGGTGCCGTCTTGTTGTTCTTTTTGGAATGCGGGCCACATAAGGACCATGACTGGTCACACTGGAGTCTGATATTGGCCACATTTTAAACAATAATGTGAACAGCTAAATTAAAGAATCGGATCTAGAAAAAAATCCAAATTGAGCACTAAGGCTTACAGTGTGAACATAGTGTATGTTAGTAACAACTGCACTTATTTTAAGCCAAACCATGATGGCTTTTACTTAATCTAATCTAATGCTTTTGATACCTAAACCCAAGAAAGTAAAACTAAAGTGTTGGTTAACAAAAAACATACTTAAAAAATAAATTAATTAATTAATTTTAAAAAGACTATACATTTACCCCATGTTGGCCACTGATCAAGTGTTGGTATTTGACATTTTGGAGTGAGAATGTGTTGAAGTTACACATGGATATTTGTGGCAAAAATAAGCACAAAGAAAGGGAGCAATACAGGTATTTTAAAAACCCCTTTACAGATTCCAAGTAAACCTTCTTACTCAGGCTATTTGTGTCATAATTGTCTTAGCATTGCATTATAAATGCATAGAAGCAAACTATATTCCCTGCAGGTCTCGTGTTTAGTTTATGTTTAGCAGACAAAAAAAACAACCTTTTTTTTTTTTTTTTAAAGGGAGCAGTTTTATCTGATTATCACCACATACACAAAGGTTCTTTTGTTTTCTACTGCCAGAGGGTAAACAAAAAAGCCAAGAGATATGAGGATAAAATGCAAACAAGCTCCTGGTCATGTATGCTGTCTTTTATTCAACTTACAAATACAAATACTTCACAGAGTTTTTGTGTATTTTGACAATATTAATAAGAATAATAAGATTTTTTACCTGTTTTTTTTTTTTTTTTAAATTCAATTTTGGCACAGATAAATTTTATTTTATTAAAACGCCCCATTATACTGCTCAAAATGGGCACAGTTGTGCTGCTGTATATAAATATCAATGAATTAAACACTTTTTAATAATTAAGAGGAGCTGTGAACATACACTGAAACACTAAACCACCACTGTTATTACATGTTGCCTGCCTTTCACAATGCGCAGCAAAAACATTTATTGTAGCCTTTCCTTGTTTATTTGAAACATCTGACCTTTCAACTTTCTCCGACGCTCTATCTGCCATAAGTTACAGCAGCTCTGTATATGCATCAACTGTCACCCGCTGCTTTTAGGGGCCTTCTAGACTAAACCACATTGGTCATAAAATAGGTAAAAGTAACAAAAATGTTAGGCTTGTTTAATGCAGTTTCAAATAAATAAGCTTAATAATCCTGTGTCCTATAATAAATCGCAGAATGAGCTGAGGCAGAAAAGGTGCAGCGACAGCGCTCAGCATTTTATCTTAATGTCTTATTGATTTGTTTATTTTCTTCAAAGCTGCTGATTTTTTTTTTTTTTCCATTTTTTTAACATCCTTTTCATTGGTGCGTTCTTTCTGCTTTCTGTTAATTCCCTCACTTATTATTACCTACTTGAGCTTCTAAGTTTGCACAGCACTAGAGCACTGTCATCGTTTATAAATCCCGTAAATGGGGGATGAAAAAGGCCACTGGGCTTTTTTGGATAGTTCTTCAAAAGCTCGGGTCTGTGTTTACAGGTTGAGAAAGGGCTGGGCTCTGGGATGTGGAGCCTGCAGTCTTTTACAACGTTGCCTTGTCTGTCACTTGACAGTTGACTGCCGTACAGCTATCCCCCCGCTCAGCAAACAGTCCTGTTATATTTTCCATTCGAAAAATCCAAGGGGTCACCAGTGTGTCTGACTGTGTTGGCTGAAGCCAGATGGGGGTTTTCCTATAAACAAGTGTACAGGCAGTATTTATACAGACTGTGGCACCTGACGCCATAACACTCATGACACTCTGTTTAGTGGCCAAAGTTGCCATAACTCACTTTAGAGAATTAAGTAAATATTTTCATTATGGCCATGCCATTGTTTATTATAGAATGGCAAAAGATCTAAATCTTGCCAAATCCTCTGTTAAAAAATCATTTAATAACAACTTGTCTAAAGTGAAGCGCCATGTACATAAAGCCGATTTCTTTTCATTATTCGCAAGTCTATTTAATTTCAAACAAATCCAGAAACACCACCTGTTTCAACAGCAGTGTGAGGAAAGGCACAGGTTAGAGCAGAGCGCTGCACAAAGTACAGAGTGAGGGAGGATAAAAGCATACCTCTGACCTGGTGAGGGGCGCATTGTCTCATTCAAATACAGTATGTCACCCATCACAGATACAGACTCACATTCCACTCTGCTAAGTATTATCATGCAGCTGGATTAAAGCCGCATGAGACATAAGGATGCACTGTACAGTATTGGATGCTGAAATTATTGGAGATTACCATTTGGCCTGATAACGATGTGAGGGAGAGTTCAGTCTTGGAGAAAAGCCTTTATGATAAAAGCATTCCAGCAAAGAGTGTTGGTCAGTTTGGTGGAAGTCATAAACATGTGGAGCTGTATCATAACAGCACTTTAACAAAGCTGGAAACAGCCAATTATGGTGCTCCCATTAAAATGTACAAAACAAATGTTGTTAAGCAGAGGGGATGATGGTAATGAGCTCAGCTGGAGGATCCCCCATATTGATTGCAACATAAATTCACAATCATCAGTTGGGAATCCTGGACTAACCCCAACATAAATACCACTGGCCATGACAGCCTCCTGTAAATTTGGCCGGGCTTCAGCTAGGCTGGTGGTCGCCAGCAAGCCCCGGAGAGTGTGAGAGAAGCAGGAAAGAGACAAAAGGAAAGAAAACATACCATAATGCTTTATCAATGAAAGATGGCCAGGACTGATGAAGAGATTCAGTAAAGGCTAAGTGTGTGAATCTCTGGCTGGAAATATAAAAACAGAAACAAAAGGTGCATAAAAGTTCACCACAAAATACTGGAAGTTAAATAAGATGAAATCTCAGTTACAGTAAAGCTGCAAATGAATGCAACAAGAATTCTGTAATGTTATTTTAATGCATTGTTATACTATAATAGGAAGTAGACTACAACAAACCAATAGCCCACCTTTAGTGTTCGTATGATTTAAAAGTAGTACCTCTGTATTTTTCCAAACTATGTCATTGTCAAAAGAATGAGATGAGATAGCCTCAGTGTTTATGACGCCACGAAAACTTTTTGTCATGTTGTAGTCTGTAATTCAACAGTACTTAAAGTCAAATTGAACTTCAATGGTACATTTTTAAATCATTTTTCAAGAAGCCCATGTAGTGTTGGTATTAGTGGTATTTAAGACATCCGCCCCTTTTTAACACTTAACTTTAAGTTGCTGTTAAGTTTGCAAAAGTTTCAAATAATGAAGTAAATTATTATTTAAAAAAAAAAAACTTTGTGCAAAAACCTAAGGCTTCGAACCGTTCTAAATAATACTGAATACTCGTTCCCACATTTTTTCTTGGCTTCAAGCTGACTCATAGTGCATTCTTTTATATGGTCGTCTGCTCCAGGTACTGCAAGTGTTTACATGACATAGCCTAGACTGCAACATTAAGCTCCATACCAACGTCGGGATGAAGTAATTTTGGTTGCGGTTGTTGATTTCTCCCCAATTTCAGATAATATTCCTTTAGAAGCTTTTGTCAGGGACTTTTTTACAGGAGAAAGTTCTGCTATACACAGTCATTTCCTGGCTGCAAGTACACCGCTACATAAAGGTAAACTTTATGCTAACATCAAGGAAGAATGAAGGGTAATCTTGGTTGCCAATTTTGTTAATTTTTAATACCTCTGCATCAGCAATATCCATGGATGGAGGCATTATGTTATTGGGTTGTCTGTCCGTCCGTCTGTCCATTCCATTCTGGTAAATGCTATACCTCAACAACACTTTCAGGGAATTTCTTCAAATATAGCACAAATGTTCACTTCAAATCAATGATGAGCTGATGAGATTTTGGTGGTCAAAGGTGAAGGTCACTGTGAGGAGAGCTATTGGCGCCCCTTATTGGTGGTTTTAAAGGGAAAAGGTGCAACTATGCACAGCCATTTGCCAGCTACAAGTACACTGCTATTTATAGCCACATTCTAACATTAGAGAAACATGTTATCTTGGTTGCTGATGTTAATTTTTGTCAATTACAGATCACATTCCTGCTGGAACATGTGTGGTTATTTAGAGACTTTGATTGGTGATTTTTAACTGGAGAAAGTGCAGCTTTACACAGTCATCCACCAGCTACAAGCACACTGCTACATGTATCTACATGCTAACATTGGGAGAACATGTAAACTTTGTCACTGATGTTAATTTTTTCCCAATTTTGGATTGATCTTGTTCACATAATCTTTGATAAGAGTCCACAGGGAACCTAATTTATTATCACAAATCTGTAAGGGCTGGGGTTGCATTCTCCATAATTAATAGGTCCAAGAAGTCCCTCAGCCAATGAAGTTTATTCAAACAGTCTGGTTTTGGCCAGTCTCATCTATTTTAACTATGTTTCTGAGACAAGATGTCTGTTGGTTTGGGTGAGAGGTTAGGTACACCCTGCACACATTGCCAGACTTTCAAAAAGTTGTATGCTACATATTGTGCTACATCACTGACAAAATCTATACCATGGCGTCCTTAAGTGTGACATCACACATTTTGAGAGCAATAACTTAAACAGTGCCAGGTAATAAAGATAAACATTCCACATTGCAGAAGACATAGGAGGGGGTCGTAAACATCCTGAGACGAGTGGGACAGATAATACAACAAGCATGTGGCCCGGCCGAGGCAATCAACAAGAGGTAAACTCTTTAGTGGAACCTCCTATCAGCTCATCTTGATGGAGCTCCAAGTGCCACGTGTCTTGGCTCTTACTGTGTGGACACAGAGATACAGGCCACCATTCACTCAGCACTGCGTCAGATAGCATCAGGCTTTAACCTGCTTCTTTTGAAGATTTCCTTTTCTCTTTTCTCATCCACACTTTTCCCTTCAAGCCTCTTTGTAAATGGGCATTTTTCCTCATTCAATCTTGTGTCGTAAAATCAGCAGATTCACCGATAACTTATCACAGTATGAGCCAATATGAAACATCATTATTGTTATCCTCTTTTTGTCTGTGAGGCAGTGTTCTCCTAGTGGGGGTTGTCACTGTGGTATAAATTGTCAGAGAGGGCCCTATCTGACTCTGGGTGGGCTTTTAAGCCAGGCCCATCAGTTAAGGCTTCATTAAAGAGGTTCTCCTGATGCTCCACGGAGGAGTCCCAGTCTCCTCTAGCCTTTTAACAGACTATGATTTACAATAACTGTTGTCTTGTTTCTGAGGTAAATGCATGGGATTGTTATTGTTTGCCCCGGCTCATGTTTATGTACAGTATAGCGTGCAACCCCTTTTTGTTCCTTCAACCACACTCCACGTAATCTGTGTGTCAAGATATGGCCTGAGTAGATGCAGCGTCTTCAACGTTGTTTCTCAGAAGAGGCGACTGAAATCCCAGAAAACTTCCGGGGCATCCTTCTCTGCATTTTTACAACAGACCATGCAACATGAAGAAGTTCAAATTCATGTCCTGAGAGGGTTTGAAGATAACCTGGGGCTTTCAGATGATAACGCACCCTTCAGTGGTCATGTTGAAGGGCTTTGGCAACACAGGCTCCAAACAGCTGGTTGTCTCTAAAAGTGCTTGGCTTAATGGACACTGTTGAACAGACACAGTTAACTTCTCTATTGATTTTGACCAGAAGACTGTAGAAAAACATGGGTGTCACCCAATATTTTTGAAAGGAAGTTTTGGATCCTAGATTTGGGTTTTGGATTTACCACCATCTTGGCAGTTAATGGAGCCAGACATTATGAATATAGGCAGATACCCAGGTACCATGTGGAGTCTGGGCTGCTGTTGGCCTTTGTATGGCTGCCAGATTGCACTAGGTTTTTTGGTGGACTGATAATCACCTCCAGTTCATAACACACTGGCTAGTTTTTGGCCAGTGGAATCAGCCCAATTTGGAAGAGAGACCCAAGCGTATCATTCATGAGTCATCAGATTTATGACGTTAATTTTAGGCTACTTGGGAAGCAAGTGAGGCCAGGGTGAAAAGGGCCAAGGAAGCAATTTTCACTTTGGTTGAGATTTTTGATACAACTGTTATGCACTTAGAAATGCATTGAGCATTTTTTGAAAGTAAGGACTTTTTATTGATATAAGAACAAGAGCAGCCTTGAGTGACATAAGTGTACAGTAGTTGGTTAAACATATGCAGCACCGGCAACCCAGCTGGCCGACAACTTTGTTAGACATTGACATTTGGTTGAATTTAGGTTGTGACTTTGGTTGACCAGAATTTAATGTCAGAACAACAGTTAAAATCAAGGTCATTTTGACATAGAATATTGACAGAATATACAGATGATGTTGATATTTTTTGGTTTCAAGTTGTGTTGTGAAGTAACCAAAATCCAATGTCTTTTGAACATCTCATGCATCATCTAGATAAAGAATGATGACATTTAGTCATAAGGTATGAAGAACAAAACCCTCTGCAAAATGTCATCATGTTAATGTCCCCATGTAAATTTCTAAAGTCATTAGATATTTAAAGTATTGTAAGACCAGTTATCATTACAACCAAAATGTTATGTCTGTCCAACGTAAAAATCCAGTGTTTTAATGACATTATATTTATTTCCTGTGCTAGCCAGGAATCATCATTTAAAAAAAAACCAATAACAACGTATTCAAAAATGAAAGGAAATATGGTAGTAAGTAAAATACAGACTTTACTGGGCATAAATGCAATGGTGGAAATACAACAAAACTGCAGAAATAGTGTTCTTACATCACTTCAGCGTTCCTGTTCAGGGTGCAAACACAAACAGAAAAAAGCCCTTAATGGTATGTAGTTCTGATGGACTTCTCTAGTAAGTAGTTCCTCTCAGGGAGTCCTTTGAATTGAATTGTCTGTAAATGCCTTTTGACTTTTTATAGTGGGCTTTACAGTTTTTGAGACACTTTATTTGCAGTACACTGTACAGTATAACACGTTGGATGAGGTATACATGGTGGTCCATTCAATCCAGGTCTGATTTATGTGAACCGGCTGAACTGAAATTTGTGTCATTATGTCATGCTCTGGCAATTATAAAAGTAGCCTAAGTCACTGTGCTAAGTCCAACTCAAACTGCATTAGTAATGAGCAATATGACAGTGTGATTAATGAATAATATCTTTGTAAACTTACTAATGAAGCAACAAGTGTAACACAGGTTGTGTAATTTGCCACCGAGCCGAGGCAACCAGTGGTGGTAACATGAGTGAGCTGAAATTTAAGCAGAGGAGGGAGAGGGGAGAGTATTGCACGTTCTGGGGTGATGAGAGAGACCACACAGTTATTCTATTAAAAGACTAAAACTGCACCAATATAGCAACATTTTGGATTTAAAGCTGACAACAGATCTCCTTACTGGCTGCAGGTGTGTGAGCTGAACTTTTGTTGGATGCTATGTTACTTTTTACTCCTGTCACTTGCTTTGAAAGCGCTGCAGTGGCAGAGGGTTGAAATGAGGAAATATTTCTACGAAACCTACTTTTTTCACTACAAAAACCTTAACAGTGTCAGCTGGCTGGAGGGAGATTGCTAGGAAGCTGAAAGTTTATGTTAAAGTAAATGACGAACTCTTCAAAAAAAAAAAAACTAGGCTAACGTTTTTGGATTTTGGACATATTATGTGTAATTTCCAGTAAATATCACAATAGAAGACATGTTTTCTGCTTTCAAAAGTAACGTTACAAGCAGGAATATGATAGCTATGTGGTTTATTTACATTAAGTGATTGAAGTGCACATTTAATAGATTCAGGTTGGACAGAGAGGTCTAATGTAATGTAGTACTATGTGATAGTTAGATACCAGACACCAGAAGCCAAACACCAGACCAGTTTACCGGTCTGGTGTTTGGCTTAATATCAAACCGGTCTGAAAATTTTCACAGTGGCCCAACCATAGTGTAAGTCTAGGTTGTTTGATCTCAAAATGTTATTTTTCTTGATATAAAGATTCTGAAGTAAAACTACAGCCTAAACAGTCACCTAACCTACTGAAGGAGCTTTTTTAAAAAACTATTTTCATAGGCCGTTACATACATTTATGAGTTTTATTGTCCTGTAAGCATATGAGTGGTTCTCCAAACACAGCTTATTAAAGAAAACAGTAATGTATGTTTGTGGTGCCCTATGGTGCAGGCCTCAGGAGATGATGTAGTATGTGGAGCGTAGACAGGCTGCACAGAAGACTTGGCTTGTCTTGGATCTGAGTAAGAGGCTCATTTTTCACATCGACACCTTGTGGGGGCTCTCTAAGCTACTGAATCCACAGAGTAGATGTGTTTAATATTTGCTCAGGAGGTAGGAAGGTCTGCTCTTTGTAAATTGTGTAAATTGATAAGTTGGCAGCAGCGGAGGATAGTGGCAGCTGATGGAGGGATGCATCCGTGAAGTTGAAAGTGGGCTTAAAGCTCTGTAAACAAACAGACACGCGCTCTGCGGTCTGCCCGGGCTGAGATGGACCTCTGAAAAGAAACAATACAAAATCTGGAACTCGCGTTGTATGCTGCAAACACTAACATGGCTTCACTCCAGCTCACGGCACTGCCGAGGTTTTTTGAAATGCAAACATTCAAATGGCGGTTTGCTGTGTCTTTCATGCTAGTTCAAACTCAATTAATGTTGGCTTTCAAACTGCTACAGCTGACTAAGGTAGTAGTCAGAGTCAAGTGCTCTCACTTTGATGGTGCAGAGTATGCTCTCTCATTGGGTCTTGTTCTTTCTGAAAGGGGAGTTGAGGTGACCCGTGTCGAGATGTCATCTACCGGGGAGTGAAGTGTGGGCCATGAATGCTGTGAAATGCTCTGAGGTCCTGGTCAATGGTCCAGAGGACAGACAGTGTCCTGGACACCTGCAGAGGGCTACACAGGGTCATAGAGATGCCACACAGCTGACGGAGACGAGAAGCCACATAGTGAAGAAGCAGCTGCCATCAACAGAGGGCCAAAACGGTAAGTTCTCAATTTTAAATTATCGAGGGAGCTGTGATGTTAGCCTGATCAAATTGTCTTACATCTTCAATGTCCACTGATCATATGATGCTACTTGCTGCTTTTGCAGTATGGCTGTAGAAAGCTACATTTACTGCAGCTTCACAATGGCTCACTTAAAAGTCCTCAAAACCTATTTCCTTAATGAACTCCTTCCTATGAGCACTAAGTCTTATATGAACACACGCTTTAGACCTGTTTGAGTTTTCGGTTGGAGAGATATTCCTATTTGTGCTCCTTTAACTGCTTTGTAGTTAATGTCACTTACATCCCTGCTTTAATCCAGAGCCGTAAATCACCTATTTAATATTAGGGGGGTTCCAACTCAATCCTCCAGGGAGGTCTGGGAGAGAACACTTTTAGAAACTCACAGTATATTATTGAGGGCCACACAGGACTATACAACTATGACTTTTTTTATTTCATACTGTGACTTTTTCACAAACTCTGATATAGCGTACATGACACCTTAGTTTTCCACTTTTTTTTACATTTGTAAGTGATGAATTAGAGAGAAAGTGCAGTGCTACATATTTTTTGATCCTAAGCACAGTAGTTGAGCAACAACTTTTGCTGGGATATGGCAATATACATAACTATTGTTTTCCACAGAACTGAAATAATGGTGTTTCGGGGTGCCTAGTAGCCCACCTGGTAAAGCAGGCACCCCATGTATAGAGGCTGTGTCCTCTTTACAGTGGCCGCGGGTTCGACCTCGACATTGGCCTTTTGCTGCATGTCATCCCCTCTTTCTTTCCTTTCACACTTGAGCTGTCCTAACTGAATAAAGGCGAAAAGGGGGGAAAAATCTTTAAAAAATGTATGTGTTGTGGTAGCTGACAAGGCTAGTGGTGATTTCAGTAAACTTTAAAAAAAAAAAAAAAATTTATGTTCATCCCCCTTTTTTTTTTTTTAAATCAACCTGTGTCCTCTCTCCAAATTTGAACGTTTCTTGTGGATCCGTAAATGCAGAGCAGTCGGAACTCTTCATGAGTTTCTTTCTTCAGCAGTAGTATGTGAAGTTTTTGTTGTGGCGCAGATAGTTCTTCTGGGAGCTGCTGCAGAGGCAAGTAAAAGCAAACTTTTAGACCTAGCGCAAATAACGATTAAGTTTCACTTTCAATGCGCCTAGTATTCTGCTGCTCCGTCTGTGCCCAGAGTGCGGTCTGTGCTCCGAGAGTGTGGTATAGTGCAGCTCCAAAACTATAAAATCAATATGCGGTGGCAGTGGTGGTTTTGATTGTGGCAGGCTGCCACAAATAACTGAATGTGTGGGAAACCTTGTTGAATATGGTGCATTATTTTATAATTACAGCCAAGCTTTAATCAGAGTTCAGCAAATGTTCCTAACAGTATCGGGTACTAGTTTTTTGCCATTGTTGCCAGACACTGTCAATCAAATCTGATCTAACCACGTCAACACTGTTGAGTTTTGTGACATTCTTCAAAAAAACAATATGTAGCAATGTTTTTTTGAGCTGTAACTTTGATTGAAGCTTTTTTAGTGATGGAAATTTAATATTACAAAAAAAATACACAAGATTTAAAACAAGTTTTTCAGGAGCATTAAAAGAATCTCACGAAGCACATCAAACTTTAAAGATTAAATTGTTCATTTTAATAATGCATTCATTGATCAATCTTGCTGTTGTAATTTATCTGTAATTTAAGAAATGGACTCAAGTATAATTTAAGCAAATGTTTTTAGTCAAACTGTATACAAAAGTCCATTCTTCACAATAGAAAGATTTTCTGTCAAACATTTTCATGTTTTAACGTCAGTTACCATTTTTCTGTTTCCAATACACTGACAACAATTTGAAGCTTTTGTTTGAATGTTGCTTGTAGTATCTCAAACATTTGGATTGGCTCAGAGAGAAGTTTCCAGAGGCCTGAACATATTTATACACAGTTTCATGAACAGTGTTCAGAATACAGATACACACACTGCTGATCAAACACTACAAAAGAAAGACATAAACAAAAGTATATTAACAATCAATGACAACATACAATATCTATATCCAGTTGAAACTTACTGTATACAGGGTTAAAAATCGTACAAAAACTGCTGGAGTGAAAACTGTATGGATTGTGCGCTATTCATTTTGATTGTCCTAATTCTACTTTATTGTAGAACTTAATCAATTATATATAAAGATTGTACTCTTTTTGGAATAAGTATGTAATAGGACTATAAAGACATATCAATAATTTGCTTGTTATCTTGAAAGTCCTAATTTTAGCAGCAATGGCTTTCGAAATACAAAAGTCATTATCCAGCTGACTGTGAATTAGCTGCAGGTTCAGGCATGAGGATAGCTGTTGTCTTGGACATTCAGTTTCAGGGACTACAGGCTTCAGATGATTGATGAAGTTGTCTAAATCAGTTAAAAAAGCAGAGAATAAAACACGAACAAGCTCACCTCGACTTAATTCAAGAATTACTGCTTCATGTTTAAAACTTTAGGAGAAAATCCCAAATCAAGAGTATAATTTCAGCCAACGTACACACAGCAGGTAAACAGGTAAGAATGCAAGTCACACATCTTTGCCAAGAAAGTCCGCAGGCCAGATAAAACAAGGTTGTTTGAACATTTTTTTGAATTCGTTTGACGATTAATCCATTCTGAAATATCTCTGCTTCTTAGCTTCACAGCCCAAATCAACTGGGCTTAAATGCCACTCGCATCACAGGGCTGAAGGTGAAAGTATCCGAGGAATCCTGTGATTTCAATCGGTATTTTTAGACCGATGTATCCCCAAGCCGACTCTCAGGATAGCGAGAGCAACACACAGCATTTCCCCCTGCACTCCTAGACCCTACAAAGTTTTCCATGATGTCATGTGTGGCGCGGGAGTGAGAGTAATTGAAGAGGCAGATGAACATAAACTGGAATCTCCTCAAATTCAGCCATTCATTTAATCGCCTTATTCTTCAAATCCGCCCGTTAGACGTCAGGGACAAGAGAAACAAAACAAGTGAGGAGCCCAGAATGTGGCTCCTCATGTTCCTGCCAAACAGTCCAAACATGAATGTAAGATAAGACCGTTACTGACACTGTGACTTTTTCCTCATTTACTGCATACGAATGCAGTAGACATGCAGTATGTACCGAAGGTTCTAATATTATCAACAATAATGGATTTTTGGGCCAATATCAACATGAAGGTTTAGGTTCAAATTGAAAAAGCTTGTATAACATACATCATTAGTTTTTAAAATAAAAACATAAAGGACTGTATGAAAGTTATTGGGGTTTGGTGCCAGGTTAGATCTTATGTTTCAATTATTTTAAAAAGCGAGGCCCTCAATAGTATTATTAATATTTCCTCTGGACCCTCCCCTTGACTTTTGTCTAAGTCACTGGGTTCTCCCTTTTTTATTGATTTATTTGTTGTGATAAAATATAATAATGTTGGAAAGGGTAAAATAAAAAAAAAAAATGAAATAAAACTCTTACTCCTGCTCCATCAAAACATTCAGTCCACTCTGCAGCAAAAAGAAAAACGACACAACCCTCCCCCCTTTTCCAACACCTCCTCCCTTCCAATAATGTTTTTACAGTGCTTAACAATTATAAATGTTCTTGATAAGGAAGGAACGTTTTACTGATAAAAAATAGCCATGTTTAAAGACAGTTTATAAGAAATACAACTGTATTGGTAGGTTATTCTCAGTTAAGACTCAAATGTTGTAAAAATTCATTCCATTTAAAGTTAATAATAACTGCAAATGTTGTGGTGTGCAATTAGGTGCATAGCGATCATATATAAATTTGACCATTTTTAGGTGACTAGAAATGCATAAAATAAAAAAAGAATAAGAACATTACTGCTTCCCCAGAATTTAATTCCAGTCAGTGTGGAGGGGACTTTAAATCCCCATTTAGAAACATAGAAATTGGACTCATGAATAAGTAATACACATTTTCTGTGATTAGGGCCATAGCTATCATACAGGAAAATAAGGTTATCGCAGTTTTTGTGCAACACAAAAGGCTAATTCTATTCTCAACATAATTAAATTTGTCAATTCCACTAATATTCCTATTTACATGCAGCCCTGCATACACAGATTAACGTGCCCTAACATGTCGTTTATAACAGGAAAACATGGCAAAGTGAAGCAGCTGGAGCTGCATCTCATTTTGATTCTTTGCATTAAAACAGTATTTTTTTCAAAGTTTTCCCCTGCTGGCGAAATTATTAGACTGTGCAAACACAGCCTTCCTCTTTCAGTTGAGACACTTTTTCAGATGAATACACGTCGATTAAAAATGCTATTAAAAAACAAATATTATCTGTGTATTCTACATGTCTCAATCAGAAAATGCCACATTCAGAAAAAGGCCTGACTCACAATATTCAAATGGATTATAGTGTTGACATGATCTGCATGAAATTGAGAATATTTTCATATATGGAATAGTAGTTGATTATTAGTGTGCATGTAAGCGTGGCCAGTGCAGTGCTGGGCTCCCTGTTGACTACCTGTACCAGCCTGGAGGCTTTCCTCTCAGTATCTTCAACACATTAAACCTCAGAGCCTTCACTAAAGGTGTGTGTGTGTGTGTGTGTGTGTGTGTGTGTGTGTGTGTGTGTGTGTGTGTGTGTGTGTGTGTGTGTGTGTGTGTGTGTGTGTGTGTGTGTGTGTGTGCGTGCGTGCGTGCGTGCGTGTGTGCGTGCGTGTATCTTTGTGAGACAGAGGGACAGATGCAGTGGCTGAGTTTACACTGAGCACAGAAGACTTTCAGGCTTGGTTCTTTGCCAGCACTAAATGTTGAGAGCTGGTATCTGTGCTTTCTGTGTGAAAGATGCCTGTTTCAGAAATTGTGTTTTTGTTTTGTTCATAGACTTTTGTAACATGTACATATCCTTGGTATAAGATTGCTAGAGCTTTACAGGAGTCTGAATAAGAGTCCACATGATGGCATCAGTAACACAATTTTGCCATCAGAGGTGTTACTTCTTCACACTTACACTTCCAAGGACTGCTACTTTTGGAAAGAGCAGTACTCCTCAAGTACTCCTCTTTTTCATTTTTATATCAATAAAAAAATCCTTCTGAAAATATTTTTTATTTACCATCATAGGAGTAGACAGGAAAAATGGCAGGGAAAAAAAAAACAAATTCTAAAGTTGCACTGATTGATCAGTTTGTCTCATAACTCAGTCTGTGATCGCCGTTTGGTCTAACACTTTATTGAAGAAGTTTCAGCAAACACGTAATCAGACTTCACTGGCCTCACATCAGACATGTTGATTGGGTAACATTTCAACTGCTCAGTTGAAGGTGGCCCAGCACCCCTGTAATTCCTTGCCGGGTTTAACATGAAAACTTAGATGTACCTGATACAAATCTGGGCAACGCTCTTTTCATTTAGTCAAATAAGAGTGGAGGAGAGGTCCGAGTGGGTAAGAACGCTGCTTGGCAGCCCGGGACTCTCTAACACCTGCAGTAAAAACACTTGTTATTGCTCCAGTCTGGCTTTTTCGTGCAGCACCTTGTGGATTCCACACTGATTTGATGGTGGCCAGAGTTGTGGAGATTACTCTCATCTGGAGGAGATTAGTCCGTGATGCTGATAGACATGATCAGCCCAACACTTGATCATTTCACGCAGCTTAACATCGGTGCTGCACACTTGTTTGTGTAGCGCTGTGCTTCCAAACCGACTGATTTTCATCAGAGGAAATTAACTTAGCTGTCTGATTATAGACAATCATGCATTGCACAAGAGCTTTAACTCCATGCCTGTGGTTAAAATTTGAACTTAGTTCAGTAGAAAAAAGCATTTTAAATGAACATAATGAAGAGATATTACTGTAGACATGATAAGAACGGCCTGCTCTGTAAATATAGATAGACACAAATGTTTACCTTGCTATTCTCATTATCAAAAGTGTTTTCTGCAGACCTGCCAGGCGTTCTATCTTTACCTCGATCAGAATTAAACCTCAACGCCATAACAAAAACCTGCGTTTTAGCAACAGGTGGAATGTGTGCCGATCTTTCCTGCTGTTGTTTTTAGCTCCTAATTCATCCGTGAAATTACTCACATGTTCATTCATCATCTGAGCGAAGCCGAGAGCAACAGGCCCCGAGACGAAGATCAGTTGATGGATAGAACATTTCTGAGGGCAAATATTACCTCAGTCCACATGGGCAGTAAACAGATTTATTATTTATCAAACCAGTCTGTGTGACGTGATGAAAAACCAAATGGGAGAGCATGAAATAAATACTTGTATTCAAGAGGAAGGTTAAAAAAAAAGGGACTGTTTGTAGTGCCGACCCAAGTTTGTAATTGGTTTCATATTTACTACAGTAAAACTTATTGAAAGGTATACCAGGGTTCTGTGAGCTCAGACACATAAATAAATCTGTTACCTTTGTTGCAAAAAGCAGCGCACGTCCTCATGCCAAGTGCTCTGTTGACTGGACATTGATCGCTGATTTTCTTTTCTTTCTTTTTTCTTTTTTTTTTTGCTTGTAAGCTTTGAAATATTCGCCTGCCTGGGCCAAGTGCTGTTCACCTATCTGGAATGTACAGTTAAAATTGCTTTGCAGCTAATATAAATACAGGCCACGGCTGTTGTAGTGCAGAGAGATGGCAGGCCCTTGTGTGGAGTGCAAGCAACTCTTAGTCATGGGCTCTTCCACTGAAGTAAAAGGTGGTCATGTTGGCGTTTATGTTGATGAATCTGTAAGTGAGCGTGTGTGTTCTGCTGCTGCCCTCGATCACTGACAAGAAATTAGGAGGATGAGGTCACCGTTGAGAATGCATCGCCGTGTCTCTGTGATCCTCGATGACAAAACGGCTGCTTGTTGGAGAGTCTCACCTCCCAGACAGCATTTCACTATACAGCATTTCTCTGGTATGGACTCCAAAGTGTTTTGTTTTAAGAGCACTGAATAGTTAATTAAGAACTAAATAAGCACATGAATAATAGTGAAAAAAATGTGTATATATAGGGAGTATTATTTAGTTCTATTTATAGCCTTTAAGAGAGAGACGTTATACTAACATGCCACATATTTCTGAAATGTTGTTTCCTAATTTCTACATTCGTAGTAGAGCTTAACTGGAGTTCATTCTAATTAAATAGTGCTTTTTTAATTCAAAAACATAATTTCAAGTCTGTTTCATCTTATAATTGCACTTTTTCCCTTATGGCACTTGATTTCATGTAACTTCCCATAACTTGATACTAATGACACACCCCCTGCCTCACTTAAAGTAGCTATAATTTGTATCTTTATATCAGAACTGGATCACATGACTTCTTGTATGTGAAAGGGGTCACTTGTACTAACGAACCAAAGATAATTATCACCAGATAATTATCACCTGACTCTGCAGTTTCCTTCAGCTCTCTGGTGCTTTATAGCCACTTTCAGTTTTCTAGCTTGCAACTTTGTTTTGGTTCACTCTTTTGGCATGTTGTTTTTTAGCAATAAAGCTGAACACCCCACAGTAATGCTCAGCAGCAGACAGACCATGAATGTATAAAGAAAACTGGATACTGCTATAGAGGCGTGGCCCCGTTCATTCCTATGAAAGTTGCTCTGTGCAGCATGAAGTCAGTACAGTTCCACTCCCTGGTATGAAATGACCGAGATCTTAGTGCAGTAGAGACTAAGCCAGCTGGTAATATTGGCTAACTTCCTTTATAGTCTTACCCTAACGTGAATTGGGATAAAATGTTTAAATCATGAGACTTTGAAAATTGGTCAGTGTTGCATGAAACCTAAAAAGTTCAACTTTCCTGGTGTAAAATTAGTTGCATCTTCTGCATCGTTGGGCCCATATAGCACACACACTAGAGACTTTGACAGCTGAACGGACTTCGGTTTTAGCCCTCTGCTAACTTCAACATGATTTAAACATATGACTTTACTAGATTTTGGTAACTGGACCATATGGATCTATCAGAAAAATGTTTTGGGCCCCAATGGAATCATGTGATGGACCCAGAAGTTGCAATTCCACTGTTTGGCCACTATGTCAAACTAGCTTTAAAATTTTGACACACTTCCTGCAGGCCTGATAATTCCTTCAGGAGGTGGTGGCTGTTTGTAAATATGTTTGGTTAGTAAACTGTAATAAGTAATGCTGTGTTCATAGCTTGTTTCTGCAACCACAACGTGGTCAAAAACTTCATTAATTTTGGCTATCACTGCCAGAAAGCCACTGTTAGCCACATTAACAACAACCAACGAGAAGCTGCTGATTTACACACATGTTGTAAAGGACATCTTTATATTTAGCTTAATAAGCTTCATTGTATGTGCAAGTAGATAACAAGGAAGCATCACAGCAGCAGGTAGCTACTTAATAAGAAACAACTTGACAACATTTTCACTCTGAAGATGTTCTCTTCAAAGACACACAACTCTCTACAGTCGTATTCTGTATCAGCAGTAGGTAAAATGAACTAGCAAATAATGCTAACACTGGCTCTCCACTTAGACGCCAATTAATAATCCAAGCTCAAAACAAAGCCTAGCTAGTTAGCTGGTTAAGTAGATAGCATTTTCAGCCTTGTAAAGCTGAGTAAACGGTAGCGTGTATGGTTAAATAGCAAAATTATGAAAATCACAATGATGACATTTAAAAATAATGACAATGAGTTTTTTTAAAATACTAATTCATTTCCCAAATTAGTGATGCAGTTGTATAACGCACACAATGTATGAAACAAACTGGGGCTCCATATTTAGGCAGCAGAAGAAATAGCATTGTGTAATCTCATTGGCCGACTCACATTTGGACAGTTTTTGTGAGGGGAAATAGATGTTATTATGATTTCATGGCTTTTATTGTTATGAAAAGGATTTTCAGATTTGAAGCTGCTGTCCACTGGAAACAAAAACTCAGCTGGGCAGCTATTAAAGTTTCCGTGATTGTCGCTAATATGCACTGTGGATATAAGCAAGGACAAATGTAATATAGACGGAATTAAAGGGCTTACTTCGGAAGCTTCCATTCAAAGTTTTCATTATTCGTTAGAGTCTTCACGAAGGCAGGCAATTAAAGGAGTGCCCTCTTTCATCTGTCACCACAGATACCAGCCGTATTTATTGTTAAAGCTTTAAAAGCTTCCCTGGAATTAATGTGGATACAGTAACACACACACTGAGGGAGACACAGGAAAAACAAAGTCCATACAGTTTATCAAACATACTACATGTTCTCAGAGGTATCAGTAATCAGAGCACTAACATGTGATTTAGAACTCTTAAGTTAAGAACAACACTGACAGTGATCTAATCTGTTCTCCGCTGCAATAATTCATTCATCAGCTGTTAGTCGGAGAGATAAAAACTGTCTAGGATTATCTATCTCTCCAAACTCCGGAAAAGATTAGGTCATTGCATCCACTGAGCTATTTTTAGAGCCCTTTTTAACGGTGGCATATTAAACAAAACGCTTAGAAATTCAATTAAGAAACCACTCGCCCACAATGACCTGAAAATAACCCAGAGTTATTCTAAAACAAAGGCTCTGCCGACCAGCCGCTGTGCCGCCTCACATGTGGTTTGGAAACAGGAGTGCTTAAAACCACAGATTCTTAGGGGCTGCGGAGATTAATGAAGAGTTTCTTTTTCCAGGTGTTGTATTGTGGATACAAGAGCTTTGGGCGGTGAATTTTTACCAAGGAGAGAAATCCTCACGGTAGAAATGAAAACAGTAACACAATATACAGCTCTGATCCGGCTCATGGCTCAGATGCGAGAGCAGGAGCGCATTCCAGACCCGAGAGAAAAAGGAAGCAAGAAAAGACAGCGCCGGATCATTCTCTGATATCGATCACATGTATGGCATTTATGTGAATCGGCACTGCAGAGAGTCAAGGTCAAATATTCCCACAGGAGCTATTTTAGTTTGTGAAAATGTTTTAGTGGTTTATACAACCTTTTTCCCCCTCAAACCTTTTAATAACACTGCCTGACACCCTGACATAAATATCAATAAAAGAGACATCTTAGTCCATCTTATAATTGTTTCACATATGGGTCTGTCATCATCAGCACTGCCCTCGGCTGTTAGTCATCTACTGTTGCTTTCATTGGCACAGCTTTAAGCGGCCACATGCACTTTTGATTTTTATGTAAAATCACTCTTAGCCTAACCGTTTCAGCCTAAATGACAAAGTTAAGCTGCAACAATGAGATGTGGTTAATCCATACAAATTGATTTGTCATATTAGCATTAGTTTAATGTGCCTAAACACATAGGAGTTGCTGCTGCATTCAGCTAAGCTGTACTTAATTTGTCAGTCTCTTATTTTATGATATAGTAGAGTTATAGACTAATACTAAAGTGATTCAAACCCAAGTCAGCTGATAAAAAGACATTGAATTTAAATTCACTTTGACTTAAGCTTTTTGACATGGAATGACTCCAAGCCCCAAGATAAAAAAAAAAAAAAAAAAACAGAGAAAAATCCAGACAAAGGATATGAAGTGAATTAATCTCCCATTTCAATTTTTACTTATATCATAGTCAGTGTGTTATAAATACATATATATTTATTAACCTCAAAGCTCTAAATCGGGATCTTTAGTGTTGTGATTGAATAGCTTATAAAAATAAAGCGTAATATAATGTGTATGTTAGGGGGTCAACAGTTGTTAGTCTCATGTTTTTAGATCCATTTTTAATCAAGATTTCAAATCATCTTCTGCCAATCTCATTTTTAGGTGTAGCTTGTAAATGTGGAACAAACTGGACTTGTTAAGGACTTGAAACACAAAGTTAAGGACCTGATTTTGGATTTGGGGCTCAAAACTTTACAGTCTTAAACATGACTCAGGAGTTAAATGTCTTGACAAGAGACTTGACTCAGGTCTTAACCACCTTGATCTGGGACTAGACTGTCTTGACTTGGGACTAGACTGTGGACTTGACTGTCTTGAATTGGTCTGTCTGGGACTAGACTAGGGACTTACTTTTCTTTGGTCTGGACTCTGGATTCAACTGTCTTGACTTAGAATTTGACTTGTCACTTAACTGTCTTAATCTAGGACAAGACCAGGGACTTAGTTTTCTTGACTGGGGGACTAGACTGTGGACTAACTTTCTTAAATAAAACTTCACTCTGGATTTAACTGTCTTGATTTGAGAGTCAAGGGACTTAAATATCTGGGACTTGACTCTGGACTCAACTGTCATGACCATAATTTGACTTGGCCCTTTTTTTGACTTGGGAGTAGAATGTGGTTTTAACTGTATTGATGTGAGACTAGACTGGGGACCTAACTATCTTGACTTGGGATTTGATTTTGGACTTAACTCTCTTTATTTGTGACAAGACTAGGGACTAAATTTCCCTGGGGCTAGACTCTGGACTCATCATGACTTAAAATCTGACTTGACACTTTACTGTCTTGACTTGGGACTAGACTTGGGATTTATTTTTCTTGACCTAGGACTAGATTGTGGACTTAACTGTTTTGACTTGGGATTAGACAAGGGACTTAACTATCTAGAAGCAGGAATTAACTGCCTTGAACAAGGACTAAATTCAGGGAATTTCCTTTTTTTTGACTTGAGGACTGAACTCCCTTGACTTGGTCCTGACTGGAGACTTACTTGCAACTTGAAAACATTTGCATTGTTCCATTCCTCACCTGAAAAATTGATGAACATGAGTACTCTGTATTCAGTGCCCTGCTGCCACACCTGTGACACTCACACTCTCTCCTCTCTGTGCCACTGGCAGCTGGTGAAGACACAATCTGTAGTTTTTTGAACATACGTGGTTAACTGCAGCTGCAGATCATGAAAATATCACATTAAAGCCTCTCTGCTCGTGTGCTGTTGTGCTCTTCAAAAGCAACCAATAACCCAAATCACAGTTATGAAAAAAATTGGATCAGCCAAGTACAATATGTCCTGCCTCTAATAACTGTGATCCCGGTCATGTATCATGGTACACACTACCAGCAGAGGAGGGTTGCATGCAAGGTGAAATCATTCTCAGCTCTGTTCCACCTTGCTCTCTCAACCATCCTCATGTGTTGTGAATCATGAAAAAAAGAAGAATTCATTTTACGGTTTTACTAGTCAGCAACCCAGGTATGCATTTGTCAAAATAGGGGGAAAGTTAGAACCATATGTTAATTTGAATCGGAGGCACCTGGTTGTGATTAGGGCCGTGCTGCAGATGATAGAAACACACACGAGATTGAAGCTGGGGAGAGCACAATGAGCAGGACAACACTGGCTTAAATCAGAATAAAAAACATTAAAAGATCTAAATCATATGTTTTAATTGCTGGACTGATGGACAAGCTTACTGAGGACAGGTGTGCTGTGTTTATGAGCACATCAGTGTGCTGATGGACAGGACAGAGTCTCCACACAAAGAGCAAATCTGCCATAAATCATAATGTAATGTATTTTACTACGTCCATTTCAGTATGTGGGCTCGTTTGAGCACACAGCTCTTTTCGTCTCTTAAAAAGGCCACAGCAGAGCTCAAGACAGCGTTTTTTAAGTGTTACTCACTTCAAATTTCAGGTTTTTGTCAAAGCCAAACCTTGAACAGGTGTTAGAAATAAAGGAAGAGGAAGAAACTGTTTTTTTTTTGTTTTTTTTTCCAAACATCAGCTTTTTGTTAAGTGCATAATGCAGACATAAACCAGCTAGAAACCCAACTGAGGCAGAGTAAGTTGATGTAGAACATCCTAGTTCACTATGCTAAGTTAAGTCAGGTATTTTAGAACTATGCCACATTTTTAGGACTATGCTACATTTTGTTTTCAATTTGTCCATCTGTCCGAGCCCATTCGCATGAACCTGTAATCTCAAGAACACCCTGAGGGAATTTTTCAAATTTGGCATTAACTTTTACTTGGAGTCAAGGATAAACTGATTACTTTTGGTTGTCACAGGTCAAGGTCACTGTGACCTTGCATCTGTTTTGAACTCGTGGACATTATATTTCAAGAACATCTTGAGAGAATTGCTTCAAATTTGGCACAGAAATTAACTTTGCACTACAAGGGATTGATTACAGTTTGGTAGTAAAAGGTCTCTGTAATCTAACGTACATCTCATTCCTGCGAAGAGAACATCTCAAGAACACCTTTAGGGAATTTTTTCAACTTTGGCACAAACATTCACTTCGACTTAATGATGAAATGATTAGAAGTTTGTGGTCAAAGGTCACTGTGACCTCAATAAACACATTTTTGGCCATAACTCATGAATTTATGACAATATTTCACCAAAATGCTTAACAGGATGAAGTTATGAAGTATTGATATTATAAATCCATAATGGTCAAAGGTCAACTTCACTCTGACATCATAATGATCTGCGATACGCACTTTTCTGGCCATTACTCAATGCCATGATTCAGGAACAGAATGGAAGACATTTGGCCAGATACTAAATTGATGGTGCCAGTCTTGGTTGTCCAGGTTGAAACTGTACTGATGGTATAGATTTTCTACACGGCCAGAGGGGAAGATGTGTGTTAAGCATCCATGTTTCCACAGACGTGAATATAAACTGTAACTGCAGCTTGACTGGTTCGCTGAGGCATACAAATGCAAAGTGGTAATTGGCGTTAGGATGTTGCCTTGATGAGTAATGAGAGTATAGACAGCAAAATTATCCATGTGCACACCAAAGCATCTTGGAAAACATGTAGAACCAGTTTGACATGTGAGCCTTTCACAGGAAAAAGAAACTCTCAAGTCACAGTAATGTAACATTTATTTAGCTGACACATTTATCCAAAACGATGTACAGTAAGTGCATTTAGCCATGTGGGAATCGAGTAAGTACATAAACTTCATCAGATATGCTGATCTTGTGCACTTCAAGTGATACATTTAAAGACAACAGGGGAAAGAGATACCCTATCAAGTGTAACTTTTCACCCCAGTGGTGAAGACGGAGCTTCACAAAACCAATATATATATATATATACACACACACACATATATATATATATATATATATATATATATATATATATATATATATATATATATATTAGTGCTGGGCATAGATTCATTTTTTAATCTAGAATAATCTCACTGCAATCCTGTAGTTAATCTAGATTAATCTAGATTAAAATTATAGATTTGAATTTTGCCAAAGACATTCAAAATAATATCTATCTATCTAAATGATGAAAATGCATCACAAACTGCTTGAGAAAGCTGTTCTACTATAATATTTGGTAAAGAAAATAATGTTCCATAAGATTTACTTTGGTGTTTAACTTTTTTTATTTTGTTAAACACAGACATTTAGGAACACAGCTTCTGTCTCCATGTGGAAAAAGATTTTTCCTGATCACTGGAATGACTCGCAGTGGGCGCAGCCTCTGATAACATGACCCTAACTGCACTGTGGGCCTACATTAGAGGTCATGAAGAAGACCATTAACAGTCAACAGCTTTGTGACACGGCTTGAGCCAATCACTCCAGTCACTCAGGCAGACCAGCTTCCGCCTTGTTCACGCCCCCTCCGCGTAATTCGACCAGGTATACATCCGCGCTTAAACAACAAAGTGAAATTGGTGCCTTGCTCACTGTATAGACCCAACTTAGTGAATAGTTTATCGCGCGATAAGGAAATTATCGCGCGATAAGAATCCCGCGTTAACGCAGCACGTTAACGCCGTTAACGGCCCAGCACTAATATATATATATATATATATATATATATATATATATATATATATATATATATATATATATATATATATATATATATATATATATATATATATATATATAGTGGTTAACTGTCCCTTTAATGTGCAGTAGAATTTTTATTTTCAGGGCGGCAGACCTTATAAGCTCATTATAATAAAATGTAGTGCTTTTGACTGCAAAAAATCAGACCATGCTGGCAATGTGGACTGACTACAGTATTCCTCCACTTTTTTTGGTGTTTTAAATTGTGGTTACTTGTGCGGTGGCTTATCTTGTCATAGATTTGTAAAATTTGGAAACAGTACAGTAACATAACTAGGGCTTCCCCTATAAAGAGGGAGATTCGAATCATCAGTTGGAGACCCTTCCGTCAACTGAGTTTGCAACCTTTTTTTTTGCTAGTCAGTCTTCTGTGCAGTGTACTTCTGGGAAGTTTTGGTCCCCAGATTTTGCTGCAGAGTAAGTACTCCCGACTTTTACACTACTCTTTGGTATAAGCAGCTGCGGACATGCAGTCAGTGAAACCAAGGGAAAGAGAGACAATACCATAAGCTGAAGAAATGGTGAATTTACAGCTCACAGCAAGCCAATATATCACAGTCTGTGTTTTATTTTTTATTTTTTATATCTGATGTCTGCAAAAAATGTTGTTGCACATTCATAATCTGTTGCATGCCATATGCCTGTCATGTCCCTTACTACATTACATGAATGCCACTGTCACAATGAATGTCCTAATATGCCCCATTAAAACTTTAAATATTTTAAAAATAAAAAAAAACAATTGTGGAATATTAAACAGCCAGATCTGATTCAACTGACATAATTCTGAGTCGGATACAGCCCTAAACATAACACGGTTTAGTGACATTGTAACTTTATGTCACTAAATGATTGATTGTTTGTCAGGTGGCTTACTCCACCAACCACCAGCATCCGTAATCAACCAAAATAATGTAGCTGTAGTGATCAAAACTCATTGGTCCACAGCACCTGACGATATTTCCCGCTCAACATGAGGTAGTGTGCTTTTTTTCACAGGCAAACCGAGGCTGGGTGTTGTGATTGATAAGCCTCTTTGTTCTAGATACGTTCTTCATTAAAATGTGGAGCACTGAATCCATCAAGTGTTACCTCCAAATGTCTCCTAAATGCTGCCTATCCCAAAGGCCAAGTATAACATGGCACTGAGGGTCATATTTTCAAAGGTTTCAGCTGACATACCAGAAGCTATGGGAAGCTTCAGCAAAAACAACACAAAACCAACTTTTATATTGAGATCCCGCTCCAGCCAATTGTATGGAGATCCTATCACAGTCAAGTATGTGTTCATTACAGATGTTCTTCAATTAACGCTCAGGACAGCAATCTCGTCCGATCATTCTCTGTTTATGTACATTGTCCATTTTCAATACACCTTGGAAATTTCATTAAAACGAAGAAGAGCTACAACAGGTATCTGGCTTTTGATCCACTGTTTGCTTTGGTTTGATGTAGACGGCCGTCGAATGATACTAAGCATTTTTGCTAGTTGGCTTTACGGTGAAATTACAAACTGGAAAGACTGAGCTAAGAGAGATTTTGTATCTAATAAGAAGGGGAGAGAGGGGTGAAATGAACCCGTTTTTTTACTTTATATTAATACAGAAAAATAAATATGTACTTATGGCAAACTTTATCTGCTTTTTCTATTTATGGACTCTTAAAGGGGAAATGTTTGACACCTTTTTGTAGAGCCTTTCCAGCAGTAGAGTCTTTGTCTTACTTACATTAACAATCAGCTGTTAGATATTCATGTGCTTTGACCATCTGTCTGTCCATGTTATAACTTGTTCATGATTCATTTCTACACCTTTTTAACAAAATGGTTGAGTGTCAACCTTATCGCCCTACATAAACATTAATGTTGGATGATTCTGCAAAACCCCAGATTTTGTACATTTAGTATTTTTATAAGTCTGTCTCTCCACAGTATAAGTAGGTAAACACTGTGATCATGGAAAATAAAGTTACGATAGGTTTAAAGTGGAGAAAGTAAAACACTTGATTGAGGTGAGAGAAAGATTGTTGATGAAAAGAAGGGAACACTTGGTGCCCCATAGCTTAGTGTTTGGGATGCATGCCATATGCCTGTCACGTCCCTGGTTCAATCCTGGCTCTGTACTGCATGTCCTGCCCCTCCCTTTCTTCCCATGTTTCCAGTTGTTCTCTCATACTGTCACTGTCTAATAACAACAAAAGGCCAAGAACAATCTGACATCACTGAAAAGATTTTACAGATGCCGAATCTACACTGCCTGTTCAAGGCGGGACTATCACGCCATCATACCACCTTGCCATTCTGTATATGATGTCCAGCGCGGAAAGAAGGGACAGAGTGGTCTCTCCTCTGAGCCAGGACAGAAGGTAAAAACAGTGCCACATTGGCGTTTGTGTAACACATAAAGCCAGAAAGACATGACCATGGGCGGCACGAGTATGACGTTTTGACGATATGTTTATATTGGTTTATAAGGTCACACACGCACACACACACACACACACACGTGTAAGGGTAATTCAAACAAGAAGAACAGTGGCTGTAAATGTTTGCAAACTGGGAAAACAGTAATATTCGGGAGCTCCTTTCCCTCCAAGCAGAGGGTGTCAGTCACAAATGATTGCATCTTCTGGAGCCACAAAGACTTCATGCAACTTTTTTTTGCAGTGGTAGTACTCCCCAACACCTGGAATCACACTGTAATGTGTAACATAGGCAAGATTCCCCTTTGAAGGAGGCATAAATTACTCCTTTTCAGATCAGTATATTTATTTTCGGTTCATACAAAAAAATGTGTAAATGATTCAGTGGTCAAAAAACACATTAATTCTCTCATACTGTCTGCCTAATTAACTTGTACTGACCTTCTGTCTGAAAGGTTTCATTTTAGTGCCTCTCTCCTTAACTCTTTGAAACCTGAGAAAACTGGTTTGATTTTAGCCAAAAGTAGAGAAAGAAGGCAATGAGCAATGAAAGGAGAAATGACCCAAAAATTAACAAGACATAAGTAAAAAGTACAAGGAAATTACCCAAAAATTATATTTAATAACAATAATAACTAGTAGTTAGCAAAATAAAGATTAAAAAGAAATGCTACATAAAATGAAGTAAATATGAAATAAAATGATAAATATAGTTTTTCCCTAGCATTTTTCTTGTTTCCCTATTCATTTTTTGCTGGCTTTTTGAAAGATTTATTTATTTATTTAAATGTAAAAGGCAGTAAATTGAAAAACAAATAAGTAAATGACATGGAAAGCATGCTTAAAAATTATAGTGATTCTGGAACATAATCTTAAATATATAATCTTGAAATAATAGTTTTTAGTAGCTTTTGTCTTTTTTCCTAGACTTTTTCCCTAGCTATTTAAAAAGTATTTAAAAAAATCTCCATAAGCCCATTTATTACGTTAATCACGTTGTTACATTGCTTATTACTAACGCTATGTGAGCTGGATTTAGCGCTGTGGCGTAGGTTACTTTTAAACTTTACAAAACGTGTCATAATGACAAACGCTAACAATTGACAGGGTCATACTCATGTAGGAACATATGACTTTTTAATATGTTTTTGGGTCATTTTTGCTTGTTGCTTTCCTATTCCCTTGTTTTTGAAAGAAGTGCCACCAATTTGCTTAGGGTTAAAAGGTTTAAATACTTGTAAAAGGCATCTGAAAGCAACAAGAGAAAAGTGATGTCACTCCATGTTTCAAAAGATTAGGATCTGCCTCCTGAAAAGCCTAGTCTACTCTGATTGGTCAGTGTTCCTGGTCTTTCGAATCTGCTCTGCCGGCATCATTAGCAGTAAGGAAATCACTGTGTATTACGAGGTCAGCCATTGTGAGGAAATGGCAATGGTGTACAGCGAGGTAGATTCAGGACGTACTCCATGCATGGGATGGCCAGTCGTAGGAGGCACGGTGGCACTGCAGGATGTCATTTGGAGCTGCAAGCCTGATCTTGCAACTATTTTCGGATAAATGCAGCAGGAAACTATGATGGTCTTTTCTCACATTGTGTGTAATGTAGACACACACATACAGTATATTTTGTGCAATATGTCACCACTGAGAGTTCGGCAAACTTAAAATAAGCTAGGTTGCACAGCGTGTAATTTGACCACGTCTACACAAAGGTCACAGTTTCATTCCCGGGATGCTTTTTCTGCCCCGTTGTCAATTGTGACACCTTAGTTCAGGCTATCTAGTGATAACAGAGTACTGATCCAATACCAGTGCTGCATTTTTACTATGGCCTATTTTCCTGATTGAAAGTGGAATCACTTCTGTTTGAGGTAACATGAGGCCAGGCATTGCTGTGGCACCAAAGACTGACTCGGAGGCCCAGCATGACTTTATGAATGTAACTGATGGCTTTTCACACCTTCACCTGGCAAATTGCTGCATAGTGTGAGCATAATTTTTGGATTGTCGACAGTTTTTAGATGTGGACACTCGGATGCTGATCCAACAAGAACTTTGTTTAAAGCATACTGATGCCCTTACACAGTGTCCTCTTAGTCTGACTCACTGCATAAAGGGCACTCTGCATCCAGCACAGACTCTGAAAGTTGGCTCAGAATTTACCACATGATGTATCTTTAAGGTTGTTAATTTGCCTTATGCGGAGCCTACACTGTAGCTTACATGTGGCCTACATATTTACAAACATTTATACTTGTGAGGTGGTTTGTCTGCATCGCTCTGCAGTTACATAACCAAGATGCTGGTTGACAGTGAGGTTTCTGTTTTACTTTCTTGAGTTTCTGTGAAGTCCCTGAAGGCCCTGAAGATCAACTAATTCAACTACCATATATAAAACACACATAAAACATTTAACAAAAACAACACCAACAACAACAAAAGTACAAATATTGGCTTTGTTGTATCTCACAACATTCACAAACAAAACAATTGTCTTTTGTTAAAAACACATTTTCCCCACATATGTAGCATGCTAAATTTATTAACATAGACATTTTACATTGCATAAAGTATCCAAGAGGACTTTTCTCTCCTCATGAAGATGAGAACATTAATAACACTGACATAAGTACAATATTCTGCTCCATTATAACTCACAAGTTTCACAGATGAAAAACAAATGTCTTACTAAACATGACCCCACAAACATAACAAGCTAATTTTATTATATAAGCCTATGATATTTTACATTGTACTGGTTATAAAGTAAACATTTAACTAAAGTACAAAATTTGGTTCCATTATAAGTCCAAGTCGAAACAATTGTCTTATACTAGACCTGTATTCCACACATATACAACGTGCTAACGTTATTAGCATAAGCCAGTAGTCTTGCAAAAATTAGCCTAGCAGTTATTGCACTTTTGCTTTAAGGCAGGATAAATCACACAAAATAATTTTGAAACTATTTTGTGAGAGTTGCATTGTCTTAGCAATTTATTGTTTATGTGTGAATTAAAAGTAAAGCTTTACTTTCAATGGAAATGGTTTTTAGTTTAGAAAAGTACACAAGAGGTCTGCATTGTCTTCACATGTGTCAATCAGTCAATCAATTAAACTTTATTTGTTTAGCACTTTTCATACATACAGACTGTAACACAAAGTGCTTTATACAGTAAAACCAGAATCCCCAGCAACACACACACACACACACACACACACACACACACACACACGCACACACACACGAATAAAAACAAGACTTTGTGATTCAGTAAAGCACTAAAAGATACAAGTACTTATTAAAACCAAACGTATAAATAGAAAGATAAAAATGAATAAATAAGTGAATGAAAATAAATAAACAAATAGATAAATAAAATGATAATGGCAATAATAAAAGATAAATAAATAAAATACACAAACTGTAAATAAGAGGTAAATGACAAGATAACAGCACAAAGTTAAATAATAAATAAGTATGTTCAAAATAATAAAATGATACATGAAGCAGTAAAACTGTGAAACAGACCAAAATGTATAAATAAATAGTCTATATATATATATATATATATATATATATATATATAAGTTTAATTAAAAGCCAAACTTAAAAGGTAGGTGTTGAGTTTGCTTTTACAAAATATCAACCCCCTTTCTCTGTACATGAAGCACCTAAAGTAGGCAAGGAGCATCTACCGTCCTGTCTCCCGTCCTGGTATGTGGCCAGTGGCCGATGTGATCTCTGACCTACAGAGACTGAGCCAACAGCCGACCTCTCTAGAGAATTTCAGCCAGCCATCCCCACAGGCCATGAGTGTTCCCGTCTTTGACAGGCAGGAATGATAAGAGTCGCCGGGCAGCACGTTCTCAATCACCATGCAGCCAAATCCTGCAGTACAGTACAAGGTCACACTCGAAAACGTCTCTCTCTCGCCAGATTCTGTCTGCTTATTTCTCCCAGTAGACTCTTGACATCTCACGTAAATGTCCGGCATTCCCTGCAGGTAAGCTTTGAAGCTTTTTACAACATAGTGACATCAGGAATAATATTTCTGTCTTTTTTTTCTTTTCTGTAAAACAAAAAAAGACCAAAAAATGGATTTTCCCATACAAGTGAAAAGGTGAAAACACTCAGCAGGAATACTGTTATCTGTTTCACTAATGGCCTGATTAGTGAAAAGGACACACTGACAGAGATAACACCAGCGACCTGCCTGTCTGCATTCACTTTCCCCAATTTGCCGTCTTCCGCCTCCTCGTCTAACATGCCAGCTGCTGTCTGCTTCTGAGAGTTGTTTATCTGACAAATTGCGCCCTCGGACATGTTGAGGAGCCCAAACATTTCCGAGCTGTCCGTCAAGCTGATGAACAGTTGAGGGGAGCGGTGGACAGTTTGCAGGCTTGTGTGAAGTATGCAGAGAGTGAAAGTGTCAGCGCAGTGCTGAGGTGTCTCCCATCACACGCAAATACAGAGTACAGCTGACAGGGATCTGTGTGTGTGTGTATACATACTGTATGAGGAGGTGTGTGAGTTTAATCCAGGCATCTGTTTCTGCCAAACAGAGGCTCTGCAGACAACCGTCACCTCCACTGCTGTTATCAGAGGACTATTTCTGTCTCAGCGCCCTCAGTTTGTGTTGACTCAGTGTTTATATTGTTGTTTATATTTAACATGACACAACTGACATTGGGTTAGTTATATGATCAAATCCATTTACATTTTCTAAAACATACCATAGTTATGTTCTACCTGTTTTAGTGTTATTGGAATAAATCTTGTAAATAACATAGGCAACTATGCACGACAGTTCCCTCTGGACCTCAGAAATACTAGTCTGACAAGGTCCACTTCCTAGCTTTTGTCATGGAGCTTTCAATCATTTCTCACAGTCGTCATCAGCACATGGAGCTTACATGTCATGAAGATGTCTCATTTGTCATCATGTTAATCAAGTATGGACCTCTGGTGGTTATAACTCACATAACTTCCAGCCCAGACGCTAGTATAACTGTTAGCATTGTATGTTTGTGGATACCATGGATATGCTACTTGTAAGTTTCGTACGTGACGTAGTCTAGATTATATATGAGCTGAGTTTCTCATCAAGAGGAGGAGGGGATAGTGGATGGCATGACACTACGTGAGATGGCTACCAAGCAGTAGACAGTAAATCTGATCACTGTTTGAGACCAACAAAGGCAGGGAGTTTTTAACGAGAGTTCAGGAGATTTGCAGCCGGTTTTGTTGCGACCAAAGCTGGTATTTTTCCAGTAAGGGTTCAAGACATTTCCAGCCATGTTTGTAGTGACAAATGTGGGTGTTTTTTTATGAGAGCTCAGGACATCAGGCGTGTTTGTAGTGACGGAAGCAGATTTTTTTTCCACAACAAAAGTGGGTTTTTATCAGTGAGAGTTCAAGACATTTCCAGCAGGGTTTGTAGAGACTAGGGTGAGAATTCTTTAATAAGGTTGTGAGATTTCCAGGTGGTTTTGTAGCGACCACAGTGGGTATTGTTTAACAAGAGTTCAGGAATATTTCTAGCCATTTTTGTAGCTACAAAGTGGGTACTTTTAGGGCATTTCCACGTGTTTGTAGCCACAAAAGTGGGCATTCTTTATTGAGCGTTCAGGGCATAATTAGAAGTGTTTGTAGAAAACAAAGAGGGAGGTTTTTTTTAATGAGAGCTCAGGACTTTCAAGCAATGTCTATAGTGACCTAAGGGGGTTTATTTTAACAAGAGTTCGGGATATTTCCTGCCATATTTGTAGCGACAAAAGCAGGCTTTGGGTTTTTTTAAGAGTTGAGGACATTTCCAGGCGTGTTTGTAGAGACCAAAGACGAATCAGCCTCTGATTCAGCATCATTCCTCTGCAGCTGAGGACACTGTCAAGCTGTCTTTAGCTGTCTTTTCTACCATTTACTCTCCCTCCCTCCCCCTGTCTCCCCTTCGTACTCCCAGCTCGTGTGGAGCCTGTGAGTCGTTCAGTCTGTGATCATGGCGCTGGTCCACGACTCAGCGGACAGGCAGCCAGTGACATCATCCTTCACTGTGGATATGTGTGTGTGTGTGTGTGTGTGTGTGTGTGTGTGTGTGTGTGTGTGTGTGTGTGTGTGTGTGTGTATGTGTGTGTGTGTGTGTGTGTGCAGGGGGGTAGAAAGTGACACCTCTGGTCACTGTGACACACTATCTGTCTCACCCACCAAGCTCACACTCTGAGTCACATCTAATTGTGGTTATGAGAGCGCGTTGCATTGCTAATCCAAAGACCTGTGCCCTTCATTATAGGCCTAGGTGTCTTTGTTGTTGTTGGTGACTCCTACAGTCACTCTGCTAAGGACAGACAGAGGCTAATGATTATGTTGTTGTTATAACAATGGTAGCCTGATGATTTAAAGGAAAAAGACATTTCAAAAGCAGACTATTCTGATTCTTGTCATTTGGAGTATTTCATTCTGTACTCGAACATGCATGAACAAAAGCAAATAAGCGAGCCAACCCTCTCATCTCTAATCTGTGTGACATTTAATATCATTTGTAACGGAACTACTGTCACTTCAACACAGTAAATCCATAAACGGTGATCTGAGCAAGGGCTGTGGACACTGTGACCGTACACAGGGTGATTATAGCAGGATATAGGAGCATTTTGTGTTTCAAAGCTGTCTGCAGTGCAATGAAATAAAGCTCAGATGGGTGTAAAACCTCAAACAAACTTAAGCCGCCAGCCAGGAAGTGCCATTAATAAAAAATAAAGTCTCAGATCTTACTTGTGTCTGTGGGTTACCTGTAAAAGAAATTGATCACACTACCCAGTTAACATAGGCTCTGTTTTAATCCAGAGTATAAAAGTTGATTTTTGAAGTTGGAAACAGTATTTTGAAAAAAAAAAACAAAAACAAAAACTAAATCTTAGCTCAAGGCCCTGTCACTGACTTTCACCTGCATTCTGAGATCTTCTTTGGTGGATGGAGTCATTTTAGTTGTCATTATATGGAAATTCAGACACAGGATATAGTGATGCATTGATCTGATCTGCTGGTTCACGATTGGCTTCAGCGCTGACCTTAGATCAGGTATCGACAGTCAAGTTGCCACAAGAATATGTTGGCATTGTACATTTCTGCAAACCACAAATATGTTATATTTGTACATTTAATAGGTATCATATCAATTTGTCTAAAGTTACATAGTGTATGAGTCAAGTTTGTCATTCAGAGGAGGAGGGGTCAGTGGATGGTGAGATGATGCAAGTCATCTGTGACTTTCCAGTAGTTTTTTAGCCCACAAAAGTGGGTGTCTTAAGGTTTTTCTATGTGTAGTGCAACAAAAAGGGGTTGTTATTTTGCAGAACCATTTCGGTGTTTTCTGCCGGGACTGTGCCCCCAAACCTGGCTATTTTAAGCCATAACATAATCTTTTCAAAAAAACGGGAGGTTTAGTGCCCAAACCTTAATACATGCCAACCACATGTTTATTGCAACATTAAAAAACATAAAGTTTTAACATAATGGCTACATAATAATGTAAAAATGTAACATATTCATAGTTCGGTTAGTATTGGTCAAAGGTGACATACTCTCATAAACTCACTAAATCAATCATTATTAAATGCATGCATTCAGCAATTGTGATATTATTATTTTTTAATTTCAATCATACCCCATTTTATTAGTGAGGTCATTTTGAAACATTAGACACACAAAACAGATTTTATAAAAAGTGTAAAACAGCTCAACAAAGACTCATTATCTCTACATCCTATAGATTAGAATTGATGAAGTTAGAGTCTAGAGTTACAACAAGAATGATCCCAATGAGGCGACTTCATGGCTTTTTGGGTTGAAGGCATCCAACCCCCTGAATGACCATTTGTATGTCAATTACTCACCATGTGTCATATTAAATTTGTGTTGTACTGAGCATGCGACTGGATAAATGAGACTTGGATTATAGTGCACGAGTTGTGTTTGTAAATAGATTAGATAGATAGCTTTGTTATAGGTTTGTCTGCATTGTTAAACGCAAACCCCTTTTCCTTCAATTAATCAAAAATGCTTGCCTTTTTTGGATTCTTCATTCACTGTGGAGGCACAGGAGGGTGAGTAATTGACATACTAATCATTTGGGGGTGAATTATTCCTCTAAGGCACCAACCATGAACCCAACCTTGAGTTTTATTAGAAACTGGAGATTTACAGTCGGTGCTCATTCATACATGTCAGAGTCAGTAGCAGGAGAGAGACAAATGATTGCAACACTGTGGTAACAGGTGAGGTTGTAGAAGGTGTTTATACTGTATATCTAAAATTAACATCAAGTGACAACCAAACTGTCTCAGTTGCACCTGAGCAAACTCCAGGTGCGGCTGAAAGCTCTGAAAAAAGTTAGCAGACTTTGACATTTTCAGTCAAAATTCTCTTTCATTTTGGTTTGTCTCTGGCCCTCAGTGTAGACTGCCCACCCTACTCCAAGTCCAGGCTGCCTCCAGGGCATGAAAATTGCCATAACCAATGAGGTAAAGGCAGTAGTTTTCCACAGTTCACAATCCTGTTAGTTGAGTCAACACCATCAGCTTCGCTTTATCCTATTACTCTCAATCACGACAGTTCTACAAGTTTCCAAACCCACCGAGTCTGGAAGAGGTGTGCTGGGGTTCACACACTCACACACACACACACACACACACACACACACACACACAGACCACATAGATAGGAAAAACGACAGCAAGAAACACACACACACACGCACACAACCCCTTTCAGAACCCTAGAACAACATTTGATCATGACCCACTGAGCGTCCCTGGGGTGTTAAAAGCAAGCAGGACCATGTAGCTATTGGTGCCCCTTTGTTGTTTCAGCTTTCAGAATCGGGAGAGGAAGAAAGAAAGGTTTGTCCGACCAAATTACCTATCGCAGGAAAAATAATAAAAAAGGCAACGTACCGAATCAATGGGTCGGCGTGACGATAGCGCTAGTTCTTACTGACAAGCCGCATAAGTCAGGCCTCTCAACATCCCGCAGAGTGGAGATAGCACATGTAGCTGTGTGTTTGGTTTGAACGCGGAATGGCAGAAAATGTCACCCCTGATGAATGCTCTGTGGCGCTGATAAGACGTACTCCCCTCCGGCCGAGCGTGCAAACACATAGGACACACGTGCACGCATGAGCAGATAAACACACACATACACACAGAGAGACATAGGCCTATAAATAAGTCTTTGGTCCTGTGGGGTCAAGTGGAGTCCAGCCCAGCAGATACCAGCCCTGTACCCAGGGATCAGTCTGTGGCCCGTGGCAACCCCTGTGTCTGCTCTCTGTCTGTCAGCCCACTCAGACACTGTACCCAGATCAGATTACACACAAGCTGAGCCTCGATGAAACTGTTTTCTGTAAGAACAAAAATCTGATCTGGTGTCAGCGTCTGGAGCGGCATGCTGTACTCTGAAACAGACGTCAGCGGGGGGAGGAGGGGTTGCGGGGAGGGTCATACCAACAAAAACATGGCTCTGGTCGGCCTTCATTGAGAGAAAGAATGTGCTGGCTGACAGACCATTTCAGCTAGGCCATTTGGAAGTGCTAGACCAACTCGGGAGATCCAGATAGCTAAATATTTGCACTATTGGGTTTTTTCTTTATGTTCTCTATTAGTTCTGTAAAGATGCTGTGGTGGACCTGTATCACTGAGACTCCCTGCTAAAGTCATGTGATGGGGATGCAGGTCTAGTGTTAGACTGTTTGAACCCCTCACTCCCTTTTATTTGCAAGCTTATGGAGTAGTCCCTACATATATGTTATTTCCAATATAGGTTAGGCTTAGCAGAAGGGCAAGTAATTTATATATCAGTGGCGATGTACATGTTCTCTGACAGTTTGGCATCCTTTTCAGTTGTTCCTTATGAGGAGCAGGCGTCTGCGGGTGAATGTGTTCAACTTGAGAAAATGCACTGGCCCCAGCTTCCTTTTTTAGAGCGCTCCACCTTTTTTGTGTGGCCGCTCCCAGTGCTTCAAGTTGAAAATCTCTGAACTTTTTGAGAAAGGCGCAGCGATGTCACCACCGCTCTTTTAGCAAGACTGTTGTCACAACAAAGACAGAGAAAAAACATCTGTGGGAGCAGATCAGCTGGTGGACGCTGGATATTGCTGGTGTTTGTCTTGCTTTTATCACTAAGTGGGTTTCCATTACATATTTGTGAAAAAGTTAAACAATATTTTTGAAATATTACACAGTTACGCGATGACTGCATCGGGAAAGAGGTGTCTATAAATCAGTGGATAGAGCATTATATCATTTTGAGCATCATAACCCCTGCAAAATGGTTCATTTCACTATGAGGATTTAATCAGTTTGGTCATAATAAGTCATTTTATACCCATTTAAGTTAACAGAGTGCTAACCAGGAGTAGCTGGCTCAGCTGGTGGAAGTCTCTTGTGCGTTTGCTTGATGCATCCAATGATACGTAAGCAGCACTGGTAATTTGGATAATTTCATTCTGCAGAAACAGAGCTTTTTTGGCTTCATGGGCCACTGAGCAACTTTCATAGGAATGAACAAGGGTCCTGCCATGAAGCCTGTATCCAGGCCTCTTTATACATCCATGCTTACTGCCTGTTTTGATTATTTGTTTTTCTCTTTCTTATTTATTAAGAAATTCATGATACCCCGTGGTTCTCTCTTTTTCCACTTTCCCCCTTTTCAGCGCTGTCACAGTGCTACTAAGGCTAGGTTGGTGACCAGTGAAAGAGCAATGCACATCAAGATGACTAGCTAAACGTTAGAGGCAACATCAGAGAGATTCAGTCCTACATTTTTGAATGTCGGTTAGACAGACTCAGATGAAGAGTCTGTTGTTCGGCAACTAGTAGACATAACACAGTATTAAGAGAAGTTACCATCTTCTATTTGTTTATGTTGGCGTGTTAGCTTATAGGCTGTGGTGATGAAACATACAATAATATCTGCTACGATTACGGTTTTTGTGGATAGCGTAAGGAAGCTCCTCCTAATAGTAACTCTGCTCTCTTCTCTGATGAGTCTGCTCTGTGCTTTTTTGCTGGTATTGTGTCGAAGTCTGTTTCCCCGTTGATATGCATATCCTGTATAAAAAAGTGATTGGCTTCGGAATAAGAAACATACCTTATCTAGCTTTCCTACTGTATGTTTAAATCTCAGATTTAAGGGAAGTACAAAGATGTGGCCCCCTTCAGTTTAGGATGTGAAAACACCTCACAAGTGGCAAACTTTGCATGGATATAGGTCAGTTAACCTTATGAGCAAACCTGAGCTAACCTGAGTTAACCTGAGCAAATTTGTTAAAATTTCTTTCATAAAAATTGGGATAATGCACTCAACAACTCGTCAAGACATAGCCCAAAAGTTATCAAGAAACTGGTAAAAAGGAACAAAAAAAAAGGAGTTCAGTGAAAAAATACAGAAAATTCCTGGTTGTGTAGTGGTATAAGAAATATAGCTGATCTGGTCAAAATATTTAAATCTTTTGGAGAACTCAGTTCACAGTTCACCCTGAACAATAGATCAGATTTCTGGAGATATTTACAAATAAGGAGCAGTTTGGGCAATGTTGTTAACCAGTTGCCTGGGGAGGATAATATGCTACAGCAATACTTTAAACTACCTAAAAACAATCACTCAGACTCCACGTTTTATAAGATAACTGCTAATGCAATATCTGGAAACTGCGAGGACCTCAGACTTATCTGGCAGAGGGATTTAAATATAAGCATTGATAAGGATTCCTGGACAAGGATAATCACCAGTGCAAGGCTGGTCTACAAGAGAAGCACGGGGAAAATTTTTACACTATAAGATACTTCATGGATATTACTTTACACCTGTTCGTCTTCATAAAATGGGTTTCTTTGAAAATAATCGATGCTGGAAATGTAGAAGGCAGGAAGGCACCTTTATCCATGCAATGTGGGACTGCCCTTTAGTTCTGCCCTTCTGGCAAGAGAGATAATAAAAACAATACAAGAATGGCTAGGTACACCTGTTCCTGAATTGGTTCAACTTTCCTTTTGGGAGACAAGTTGTGTTTACCTAACATCTCAGCCCTCACAGGTTTTATGATGACCTTCACAAGGATTAATACTGTGCTGATGAACTTTTGATTCACTAATGTTTTGAATATTGTAGAGATGATGCTGTACTTTTGTTAAGTCTGTGCTTTTTTTTCCTTTTAAAATTGTTTTCTCTTTTCTATCTGTCTCAATGTTGTTGAAATGGAAAAACTTCCAAAAAAAAAACTTTCATAAAAAACAATGTAATTAAAAAAATTAAAACGCATATATGTATATACATTTTTACTGTAACACACTTTAAAATCTAAAATTACAATGATTAAAAATTTAGTTTAATGGATATTTAACCCACCCACCCCCCCCCCCTTTTTAAAAACAATAATTGATTATCAGGTCATTTTCTTGTCACCTTTCTAATTCTAGTTGCTCATTCTCTTTGCCCCCCTGTTTTTGAAAGAAATGAGACCAATATGCTCAGGTTTCACATAGTTAAAAAGCTTGTGAAAGGCAACTGAACACAGCACAAGAAAACTGGCTGTGATCCAGGTTTCAAAGGGTTAAATCAAGGTCAGACATTTAAGGCACATAAACAGAAGGAACCCACATTAATGAGTAGAGGGGGACTTTTTAATGAAAAATACACTTACAGGATGGCGCATGCCCGTAACTGACGGTGACTTTGAGTCCCATGACAATAACCAAATATTATAATGGATAAAGAGCTGATGAGGAAATCCTGATCCTGGTGAGGAAAAGAGCTGTGAATCATGTTTAGTTTTATTGCAGGAAAGTTTAAGTTGCTGTAACAAAGCCAGACTGGTGGCTTGCCACAGTTTGATCCAAACTGTTTGCCCTGGAATCATTTTAACTAATATTGAGTGACTCTGTTTCATTTTTACTAATTGATTTCTGTTTATAACGCAGTCGAGCATGACGAGCATTTGTCTGGCATGGAAGGTTGTTCCTCTTGATGTGCCTTTCATCTGGCCTGTTAGTCACGGACACACACATTAACAACAACAAAGTAGACTTTGAGTTATTAAATTTCTGATAGTGAAGTTTTGGGAATACCACATAAAGCCAGCCCATAGCCCTTGGTAATAGGCAGGAGTTAGAGTTAAGCTGTTCTGATGCAGGCCCGTCTCTGCGCTGAAGCCTCACAGACGCCCCCCACTCCCCACCCTCCACCCTGCGCTGCTGTGGCCGTCTGCCAGCGCTTGCAGACTACAGCGGAGGCAAAGTCAATTGCCGAAATCTAAACAAGAAGAAAAACACAAAACAGTACCTCCCTCTGTGTTTTGGGGTTTTACAAGATGTGGAGACAATCTGTGTCCCTCGTGCTCTGCCATTCAGAAAGGTTGTAGCGCCGCCGTCTCTCAAACACACTGACATTTCCAGTCTGGCGGCAGACGCGCGGCGCTTAGACCCGCAGAGGGCCAAGGAGAGAAAGCAGAGTGGAAGTGACCGAGCCACAGACCAGATAAAGACGGAGACAGGAGTGGAGCTTGTTGGCTGGGGCTCGTCTTTCTGTCACTTCTGGTTTGGATTGGGCTCGCTCCCCCTGGAGCTTCTCCGTTATAAAGCACAGCTCAGACACAGAGGGGGAACGCTGAACCTGACTCCACGTCTGGCTCCATCCGTGTCTCTCTTTCCCACCCTCCTTCACCTCCTCTGCTTCTCGCACAGTATATGTCTGCCTCCTCCACCTTGTGTCGTGAGAAACCCCGCAGTTTTCTGATAAGACTGATTGGATGCTGATAAAAGAGCGAATCACTCTTGAGTCTCTCTGTTGACTAATCCAACTTCCATCATCTAACCTCGTATCACCCCGTTGACTTCCTACATTTTTTACAGTGGAGCTAAATGATAAATGATAGCTTACAAAAACATAACTTCAAGTTCACTTTAATATTGATGGAAAATACATAAAGGAAACAGGCTGCATGATGAATTGAAATTCTCAGACAAATTGAAGTCAAATGGCAATTGAGTGTCACTAAGCCCTGCCCCCCTTAGTTGCTGTTGCCATGTCTGTCCAGCTCCCTGTCCTGTCATGGCACGCATTGAGTTTACAGTAATAATGGTGGAATATTTATCAACAGGATTTCTGAACTGCTGTTTTGTCATTTCACATGAAGTCAAAGCTTTATGATTTCAAGCTTGTGACTATCCAATTTGCTGCTTGATGTGATAGTTAACAGCAGATTTTATAAGCTTTAGCTAACTAGCTAATTGAGCTAATAGTGGCTCCATTTGTTGGTTGAAATAGCTGTTGCCAACTGACTATAATATTTCCAAGTGACTCGTTTTAAAACAAAAGTTTAAATATGCTTTAAATCGTACTAAAAGACTTAAGCTGAAGCTACATGTCTCCCAGGCCAAACGTTAGCATCTTCTCTAGACATCATAAATGTGATAGGGAAAAAAAGTTAAATCAGACGGTTATTCTAATAAGAAACCGTTTCAGCTCAGCTTGGCTTTGTGTCATTCAGTGTCCTCAGTCTAAAATTGTAGGTTTTACGTAGGTTGCAGCGCTACAGACAAAGCTCTTAATGGCTTCTTTTTCCTCTGCAGCAGTTTGTCACTCATTGCATGTATAATTGATTTGTTGATCTGTTCCTGATCAGATCACATCAGTGGAAGACAGGAGCAGTCAGTAAGTGAAAGTAGATTTTTAGACTCAGCAAAATGAACTGTTAAGTTTTAATTTCAATGCATCATTTATGCCCCATATGCTCTATAAATAATCCAACTGTATATATATTTCAACAACACTCCTAATGAGCACTCCAGCTCCAAAAATCTATATGTTGCAGCAGATGTGTTAGTTTTGGCCTGCTACAAATAAATGAATTTGAAGGAATGCCTGAAGCTAGTTAGATGAACATGCTATTTTTTACATCTTTTGCTCCACCAGAAAAACACAGTTTTATCTGCTCACACTATCTCACTTACTCTCACTATCTATCTCACACTTTCGCTGCTGTGGTTTTGTTTTCAGTTACAAAGCTATTATTGCTTAATTATTGTTGGGGGAGTTGTTTAATTTAATTCAGTTTAGCGTCACTAAGCAGCATTCTCCAGGGCTAAAGAATGAAGCCATAATGGAAGTGCCAAAAACTGCAGTTCCTGCAGTGTCCACTTGAAGCTGGTTCTAAAAGCATGTTGTTCATTTACTGAACACAAAGCAACTCGGTTGAATGTCATCTCAAGTTTGTATTTGGTCAAAAAAAAAAAAAAAGCTTTTGATCAATGTAAGGCTACCATTATAACATAACACTTTGCTCCCCCATTGCATCCCTGTGTGTACTGCAGTTCACGTAAAGCTAGCATAGGATCAGTTAACTACGCTAAATAACAGCTGGAAATAATAATATATAACCAGTTGATGCTTCACTTCATTGGAGTGCTGAAAAAAGCTGAGGCTAGCTCATCTCTGATCTGCGCGCACTTTCTCAGTGACAAGTGATGGGCATCAGTTTTTAGCTTCATGTCACTGGCTTTCACTGAAAATAAATCATAACCTGTGGCTGTGTTGCTAGTAGTACTCACTCATCTGCAGCTCTGCCCACCCATCCAAATATAGTCACTTTTGGCTCCTAAAAACAATATGGTGATGGCCAAAATGCAGAGTTCGAGGTTTCAAAACTCACAAACCAATGGGTTGATGTCACAGTGACAATGTACATTATTTTATACAGCCTGCGGTCCTCACTGCTAGACTCTTTCTCCAGCCTCCTGACTGAATATTTGAACGTCAGTGTTTACCTGAGAGTCACCTAGCACAGGGACAATGAGCAGAGGAGAGCTGCGACCTGAGACACAGCAGTAAGACAACGCTCAGTCTGACAGGACACAGCTGCTGCTGCTGCTGCTGCTGCCAGGGCCACAGAGGCCACTCTGTCTGCCCCTTTACAAACACAGTGCCCCCCAGACCCCCCACCCATATCCTCTGCACTCCTGACAGTCTCACCTCTTGTCGTCAAACAAAGTCTTTACCCACGCTCTATCAACCCTCTATCGCCCATAGACCTCCTCTAATGCAACCCTCTTGTCTCATCCCCTACAAGCTCCCAAGTTCATCCTTTACTTTTACACTGTCTATCCTAATCTTCCCCCTGGAAAAAGCAAAACAAAAAACAGAACAAATCACCAAAAACACAATCATCATCATCTTTAACCCTTTCCCTTCTATCAGTAAAAGACAAGCACCCCACAGAGTTCTGAAACCATTGCTGGTAATAAAACGTAGGGAACCGTGGTAGACTGTGGGGCCATTAACATGGCGACGGGTCTTGCATGCAACATAAACTTTTGTCGCTTTTTCATTCACACAAAAATAGAATTTTGAGGGGTCTGACAACACAAATTTTTGAAACAGGTTCCAGGGTGTAATTTTTTGAAAACACCACTCCTTCTGTCACCGTGTTAACTTGCAGTGCGCGGATCCTGTGAGAACAGTAACGGCACGGCAGCACTTCGCACATGCACATAACATTTCAGGCTAATAGCCGAGTGTGAGTAGGAGGACAATAATGGCTGACTGCAGAACTGCGTTTGTGCCGATGACTCTGCTGAGTTTATCAATGTTGTTGGTTCTCATTTGTGCGTCCGCCATCCTCTTATTTATTTATACTCACTGCTCTGTAGAAGAACACCTTTATGCACAGGCACGTGGTGTTCTTTTCTATGGTGTGTCATTACAAAGTTACACCACCAACTTCTGGCCTGGCATGCAAACGACAGCATTTTTGGGTTTTTTTGCGAATCAGTGTACATGAGAATTGTTCTCACAATGTTATCATGTGAACACTGATTTTTTAAAAAAAAAAAATGCAGTAGGGCCATGCTCATCTAAACGTGGCCTGTATCAAGTGACTTCAGTGTGGAATGAGTTGCATGTATACAGAAAATATCACTATAATACAAAACTGACGTTATAGTCAATTGAAAAATAGTTTTTCTATTTTATAAAGAGAAGCATGGCAGAATTTTGTTCAGTGCATCAAATTTAATTCTCACCTTTTTTGTGAGCCCAAGCACATGTCTTTTAAATGAAAACTTGTCATCTAGCTAGGGGCCAAGATATTTGAAGTGTGTAACATGTACAATTTGGGTCCCATTCAGGGAACAAATTGAGAAGACTTCTTGATCACTTCCTAAACCCTGTAAAAAAAAATACAAATTTAGTTTTAGACTAATTTAAAACCAGTTGAAAGTTTGTTTTTTTTTAAGAATTTCTGCACACAGTCAAATGCACATAGGAGTTCAGATACAGCTTCCTTCAGAGATGGTACACAAGCATAAAGAACTGTATCATCTGCATAAAAATGTGCTTTGCAGTTTTCTACTGAGGCACAGATATCACTTATATAGTGAACAACGATCGGCCTAAAATTTAACCCTGTGGCACAAATGCAATTAACCTGAGGTTTGGGGGCATATGGTTAAAGGTAGTTCTCACTTTGCCTAGTTGCCTAGCTCCTACTTGGCTCTGTCTGGTGTGAGGGACTGTCTGTCTCCTCCAGTGATGGAAGTGAGCAGGAAGGATGGGAAGACAAGCAGCCTGAAGATAGAGATGAAGGCAGTATAACAGCTGATTACATGTTCTACAGGGCTGCTCCCATAGTGTCCAGCACACGTTCCATTCATACCATACTGGACAGTGCATTCTGCTACACTTCCTCCTGTGACGCTCTCTCGGACAGATGACAGAGGGACAGCTGGATTTCCTGGATGGCATCTGAGCAGAGATATTTAAAGCATTTCAGATACGTGACAGCTGCTATCAGCAGCTAAATACCACTGATTCATCTTTTATTGGAACTGAGGACAAGAAGACGTAATGATGATCTTTTTAGAAATTCCAGACACATCTTATAAGTGTTTGTAAATCACTGAATTTAGACCTCATTTTTATGGTATTTTGTGCAGTTTGTGCATTTCAACTGGTCACATCTGCTTTATCTAAAACACAAGAAATCACATTAAACACTAACAGTCATTTTTGATCTAGATGTCTGTGCAGTCGGCCAATAAACACGCTGTGCTCACTTGTGGCATCATGGAATGTGTGTTTTTAACATGATGTATGCAAAGGCATATGACTTACTGCATAAGAGGAGCGCACATTTTGCAATATGCATGACAAAAGAGCCAAAGCGTGACACGCTGCTGCAGGCTTGTTGTATATAATGTGCAAAATGTGCACTCGAATCTGTCTAATTGGTATGCAAGTGTGATCTCCCTCCTCGCTCTTTTTCTTTTCATATCACACACTCGAACACACACACATGTACGGCTCCAGACAGTTCAGATGCGACTTGTCACATCCGTTGACATAGGGCCCAATTAAAGGGGAGGATTAAGCCAGGGCTGGGTGACCTCTTCAGGAATCTCTCTGAGACACTGTGTGTACACTGTCAAACCCTCTGACAGACCTTCCCTTTAAGCACTTTCACCTGCTAATTAAGACGCAGCACTGATGTGTGTGCGCATGAACATCTGTGTAATTTGTGTGTGTGTGTTCATTCACCGCGCATACAAGACAAATGTACCCGAGAATGTCAGCGATAGATTTGCAGCCTGAGAAGTCTCTATGTAAATATTTGACTTGAGCATTGTATGGGTTTTTGGAGCTCACTCCGGCACACGTCAGCACACGGGCTACAGCAAACAGATAGGCTGTGTCGTTTATTACATTAAATGATTATATGTTTTGGTGTGTGTGCATCACGCTGCTGTGTGTGTAGAGGCTTCTCGGCAACAAAAGCCGAGCAGTGTTTATGGTGTGAAGAGATTAAAATGGATAGCGGCGAGGCAGAAGCAGTGAGCTGTTGCTGGACAAAGCTCTCAATGACTGATTAGTGCTGTGTCACTGCAGCTTTACACAATGTGGAGAAAAGGCCCGTGGTAATCACACTCTTCTTTTTTGGTATTCTTTTTATTTACGGTAGCAAACTGTATAGTGGGATGGGAAATTAGTGGATATTTTAAGAGAATAAGAACTTTGGGACAGAGTCAAGCCGGAGATGGGCATAAAGGGAAGGAAGGCATTGAGTATAAATGGAGGAAAGCATGATGCGAGGACAGAGGGGGAAGGCTGCAAAATAATCCCATTCTTAAAACGAACAAAATATATTGTGCAATCTAGAGAAATCTGCCAGCATGGAACACAAAAATGTTATTAGAGTAATCAAAAATTACTTGATAATATTTTCTCGACATTAGCATAGAAATCAGTCCACTGTCTGGCCTCTAAAGTAGTATTAAATATTTGATATAAACCATGAAAACTGTATGGGAAAGGGTCTCAAAACAAAACATGGATTGTTCTACTTCTTTATATGTGACAGTGAAAAGCCTCAGCAGGAGGATGTAACACAAACAGATATCATGCCCCTTTGAGCAGATATTAGTCATAATGAACTGAACCCTGGTCTCTGAAAACATTCCCTTACATACATCTTCAACAGAGCCTCGAAAAAAAGGCTCACTCAACTTCTTTCAAGAATTTTATAGAAAAAGCATAGTTTTTCTTAACACTCAAAAAGCCATCTGCCGTCAGTTCAACTAGAGGTTAAGTCTGAATATAAAATTCTTTCTAAGATATTCACTTTGCATGCAAGTTTGTATCTTTGTTCAGGTCAGCCAAAGAGAATAACTGTGTCATTTTGTATCACTTCGTGTTGCCTAGTTTTAAGATGGAGCTTATTCTCAAAATTAACAAAGTAACCCAGCTTTTCTTTAAAGAAACAGGTTAACACATAGCTGCTAGGAATGGGTTAACAGGCTGATTAAAATTAGATAAAATCATATATAACATTCATAACATGTGTGCATAGTGTTGAGCAAGTGCCAGAAAGACATAAGCCTAGCTTAGCATAAATACTGGAAGCAGGTGGGAAACAAGCAAGCCTCGCTCCCACTAAAGTTTAAAAATGTGCCAATGAGCACCTCAAAATTTACTCAACTCATGTTACGTTGAATTCAGGACAAAATATTTGCTTTTCACACACTAGTGAATTGAGAAAACGCAAAACATTTATCCAGATTTATCCAGATGTATGCACAGTAATTCCTAAACATATTGCTAAAACCTTCTGCATAAACTGTGCAGGTGTGCTACATGTACGTGCATGAGATTGTTTCTGCGGAAGTATTTTACAAAGTAATGTAAATTATACTTCTAGAATTGTGTGGGAGTTTGTAAACAGCTGTTGTGATATGGTCTTATTGTTGTTGATCTTTGCCGTCGTTGTGTTCTTCAATCACTGGAACATTTTATGCCCAATATTCAACTTCACACGGAATGAGTAATTGATGTACAAAGTCATTTGGAGGTATTTAGGAGTATTTCTTCACTACTGTGATTTGGAGTGCAATCTAGTGGGCCTTAGAGGTACTTTCAATTGGTTAGATTAAAAATACTTTTTTCTATGTATTTATGAATCTAAATGTGCTCAAGACTTCAAAAAAAAAACAAAAAAAAACGGTAAGACTTGATGTTTCCCATTGCTTCCATTCTTTATGTTAAGCTAAGCTTAGTCCTGGCTGTGGCTTCATACAGACATGACAGTGGGGGAAGTCTAAATATCTAATTTACACAAATAAGCTTATTTCCCCAAATGTTGAACCATTCTTTTCACAAATATGAAAAGCTCAACAACAATGTAACAATGTATTCCATTTTTCAGACCTGTTTGAAAGAGATGAAAGAGCTTGAATTAGGTTACACAATAGGTTAAAGAATATAATAGCAAAGATGGAAAATGTAATCTTGTGACTTTCTTAAATTACCCTGGTACAGTGCATGTAGGGACAGGAAGTCAGATGGGTACAGAGACAGGTTTAGCCTCCCCACATTCTCAGCTGTAACCACTGAACCTTTTAATCTGGCTTTAGTGAGACAGTAGCCTCCTGGAACAACAGCCATCACAGACTTTGACACCTGCTGTGCAACCAAAATGAGGACACATAAATGACTTAACATTCTTCCTGGGTTGGATTTTGATTCTGCGTTTCTAGCGTGCAAAGGTTCAAGCATTGTGTCACATTCCATGATATGGCCAAATCAATCCTCTGAATAAACAACTGCAGAGAAAGCCCGATGTGTCCAGCTGACGTGTTGTGTTGATGGACATTTTGGAGGCTCTGCAATGTATAAGAGCTGCAGTTGGCTAACGCTGACCCCGAGGAGAGCGGGCACAAAGCTTAGTTCAACTGTGACAAATGTCTGCCTGGTATGTGGGAGCTGGAGGAAGGGATGCCTTCCTGAATACAGGCTGGAAAAGAAGATAAACCTCCTGCTTCTCAGCTGCTGGCTGACTGACTGTGCTCAACTGATCACTTATTGTAGTGTACATCAATAAATCAGAGTGTACACAGACCAGTATGGACCCCAAAAAAGCCTCCCTGTATACTTTATTTCAACTGAGTCAACAATAACAGAAGCACACTTTGTGACCTAGTGCACACATTCCATTAAACCCATTATAATGAGTACATTTTTTGAATCTCATATTAAGGGATATGAGACTGGATGAAAGCTACAACTTCAAATCAGAGATTAACAAACTTTCTTTATTACCGCTCATTCTTAACATTTGTGTTGCCAAAGCATAAAGAGAGAGAAAACGGTAGATAAAGAAGCACAAAAGCAATGTTTGTTATATTACAAAACTGTTTATGTGAGAAAGAAAATCATAAGCAAGTGTCAGCAACTTAATCAGTTTTATTGCATTGTTTTCCCCTGAACCTTCCTACCTGCCCGCGGGCGACACAGCGTGATGCCAGGTTCACACTGGACACGGAACCGCCGCGAAGCATGGCAGTTTTCGACAGAGCAATGGTCACTTCCTCTCAGTGCCAGTGTTGATCTGCAGTGATAGTTTCAGCATCTGGTCTATTTTAGCTGCGAGCCATGAGCAAATCTAGCAGGAAAACACATTGAAACACCGTTACAAATGATATAAGGACTATATTAGATATGATAAAAATGATTTTGATAAATGTCAAAGTATGCATCCAGTGCTTTCAAATTTTTGTTAGTTGCATCTAAACAAAAAAGACAAGCAGACACACACAGACAGAGACACACATGCAGTCAGGATCAGAACCCTGGAAAAGAGCAGAGGAGCAGAACTGCCTGCTGGCCGACACCAAGAAGCATGCTTCTGGTGTGAATGGCCAGGCGACTGCTGACTGGCGGCTATGCAACAATTGACATATCAGGGTAGTTCCACGTCCAGTGTGACACAGCAACACAATGTGGTGATCTGTTTTGAGTAAAACTTTTTTTGCACGCTCCATTTCTGTTTTATTCCTGGAGCTTGTGTTGAAGGTGTTGCAATAAACAAGAAACAGCTGATTACAAAAGTTGAAATTCGGATTTACTGCCTTATTTCATTCCAAGAAACTATGGGGCCATTTGCACTGCAACAGTTCTTGCATGAAACGTTAAACTTTTGTTGCAGTTTGGTCTCTTGGTCCCACAATAATGGCATTTTGGGGGCCTGAAAACGCAAACTTTTTAAATCGGGCTCCAGAGTGTAATGTTTTGAAAACACCACCCCTTCTGTTGCCGTGTAAACTGGCAATGTGCAGATCCTTTAGAATGGTGACTTCACAGCCGCGCTTGCATGCTGTTCCTCTATGATGTGTCATTACAAAGTTACACCACCAACTACTGGCCTAACATGCATACTACAGTGTTTTTGATTGTTTTTGTGGATCAGTGTACACCAGGATCGTTTTCGCATTGTTATCATATGAACATGGATTTTTTTTAAGAAGTCCCGTTCTTAGTAGGGCAGTTCTTATCTGGCCTAAATGAGTTGGCATCTGGCTGAAGGGAGAGTGCCAAATAGCTGAAAGTTTGTGTTGTATTGTGTATTGTGTTGGATGCTCGGCAGAGCTAGCACGCTATCTTGTTTTTCAAAGTGAAGATGGTGGTATGATATAGTATGGTAGTTACAACACTGATATCTATAAGTTACTTGCAATAGTATTATTGTGAATAAGAATAATAAGGAAGTACGTATTCACCCATCTTTTCATTGGTTACTCTGAGACCACAGCTGATAGGTAAGTGGTTTGTTTACATAACGTGATGGAGGTCCACATTTAAGACAAAGGGAGCGTCCAATGTAATGTGATACGAAACACTTTGCTTGCAGCTGAAAACAGTGAATGTGGCATAGTTTAGATTACATGTATACGAGCTGAGTTTGTCATTAGGGGGAAGGGCTAAGGTTGAATATTGTGAGACTGGGATATTTTTATCCCAGATTATGGTGACAGCAGTGGGTATTTCAAACTAAAACATGATGTTTTTGCATTCCAACTCTCAACACAAGCTGTTTACCTGCCATTCAAACATGATTGGTCAATACTGCTCAGACAACAAAAGGAAACCAGAACACCACTGATACCAAAATTCTGCATACCTTATCGAGATTAGTACAACTGTAGCAGATCCATGTTTTGCAAAAAAAAAAAAGATACAATGCCAACATTTATGCAAGGGATTGGGTCTACCACCGAAGGTTGTGGCCTGAAAACCAGACAATAGGCAGGTTTCCATTACAGATTTGTGCGAAACTTAAGAGATATTTTCAAAATATCAATAAAACACAATTAAGAGATGACTGCATTTCCATTTCGTGATGTTATGTAACTTTTCTTGTGATGTTAAGCGACATCTCCTCTCACGATAACAATCCAAGAAGTATAGTGATGGATGTTCAAAACATTATCAGGTTTACTTCTATTGCAGCCACACACTAGCCGTCAGTATTTCCAATCAAAGGTGACGTAGGCGTGTTTTGGAGCCATAATAGAAAGGCAAGCCCCTTATACATGGGAGCAGCCACATATGGGGGGTTTCTGGGAGGTGATAGTCCATGATTTCACAGAGGTATTGTGGATTCAAAACTTACAGATGACTCGTCCCACTTTTGAAGAGTTGATGTGATGCAATAACACCTCTTGTAGTGCCTGTTGCATCACACCCAAGGGAGCCAGTTCCTACCCACAAGCACATAGCCATAGAATCATGTAACCTATAAAAGCAAAAATGTGTTTTCATTGCAGTTTTTATATATATTTATATATATATATATATATATACACACACATACATATATATATTCTTAGCTTTAATTGTTATTATAACTGTATTACAAATAAAGTAAAAACAGTCAGATGTAGGCTGACATTATATTTTTCAGCTGCTGTCAAAAGGGAAGAACTGGAACTTGTTGCATCCCTGCCTTTCCCACTTTCTCCCTCCTGGCTGTACTGCTGCTCCACTATCAGCATCTGTCTCTATCTTGATCTTCCCCTCCCTCTCTCCTCTCTAATGACAGTCAGCGGGGCTGATAGGCAGATATATTTACACTGGTGGCAAGGGAGGAAGAAGTCATCAGCCGAGCCCCGTCCAGCCTCCGGGCTGAGGCAGGCGGGGCTTAGAGGAAACCCTGGCTGGGTAGCCCCTCCCCGAGTGGGGCATATCTCTGCGCTGTCCCTGGCCCTGCTCAGAGTTCTCAACTAGATGGGACCAAAGCTTAACTGGCCCGCAGATCCACACATCAGCCCCCGGGGGAGAGAGAGAGCAGAGACGAGGAGGCAGGAAGGGAAAGCAGCTCACAGAGAGCAGAGAGCTGCTTGTGTGCACGCCAGCTGAGAGAGATACACTTTTCCTGTAGAGCTGTTAATGAGGCAGGCACTCCACCTCATCTCAGTCTGGCGTCCAGAGGTGGCCAGGGGGGGACGAAGTGTGTGACTTTATTTTGCAACTTTTGAACACTGGAACTGTACTGTGAGCATTATGACTCTTCTGGGCTCTGAGCACTCCATACTGATACGAAGCAAGTTTAGATCAGGTAAGTCCAACGAGGACTGACATGTGACTTCTCTGTATGTGTGCATGCACTGTTGAGTTTATCAGGGAACACATGCTGTGTACAGCTGTGTTTATTCCACAGAGCCTTGCAAACAGTGTGTCTGTCAACACTTGGCATTTATAGGCAATCCTGTGTACAAAATGTCATTCATCTGTCTTGGATGAGTTGTGATGACACTCCCAATGTGCTCTTCAGTGACACCAGCAAATTGACAGGTGTGTGTAATGTACTGCGTGCATGAGGAATACCAAAGGGCGGCCAGTGTAAGTCAAAAATCTTCCCGAGCCCTGAGGACAAGCCCTGACACTCTGTGATGGAGTTACGGCTGGTCTTTGATGTCCGTCCGCCTCCTCGTAAAAAACATGTCATGTGAGGGCAATTCCTCGGGCAGGTTATAGTGCACTTGTTGCGTGCCAGTCGCGACCTGCTGAAGGAGAAGCCAGCGAGGCGTTCTCACTCCGTGGCTCTGTGCACGCTGATAAAGGGAGATTAGACACTGGAGAGGGGTCAGAGGTTATCTTAATATGGCTGAATTGGAAGCTGATGGTGCTTGTGTATGTGTGTGGGTGTGTGTACCTGGGCATATCAAAGAGGGAGGAAGGGCACGGACTACAGCGCTGATTTAAACTCCCCTTAACGCACAGCAGCTGTTGGAGCTTTGTATCCATCTATCTGCTTCACACACACATAGAGCATACTTTCTGTGAGGCTGAGCATGTGTGTTTGCACTGCACTACTACAGTGTGTGCAGTCTGACCAACACTGCCACCTCCCTGAGGAGAGTGTAACTGATGGTGGCAACAACAGAACTCAAATCCGGCTCTATGCACTGGAGAGCTGGATATAAATGAGTGTCTCTGCTGTGAATGTACAATCTGGAGGATTCAGTCCTTACTTGCAGTTTGCCTGTGAGCTGTAATTGCCTCCCAGAATTGGGTAAATTATGCTTTTCCTCTGAGCTGTTTAGAGCACATCAGCAGGGTGGGAAATGACCCCCTGTGCTCGGGGGAACATGACAGGGAGGATGGCTCAAAAGCAGCCTGGTTGCTGGAATAAAATGTTGGCATTGTACATTTCTGCAAAACATGGATATGTTACATTTACAGTTTCATACATATAACGTACTTCAGATTACAAATATGAGCTAAGATTTTAATCAGGAGGAGGAGGTGATGGTGGATGTTGAGGCGGCTACCAAGTGACAGACAGCAGCACGCCGCTGTTCAAGCCCAGGGAATTGTTTAATGATAGTTATTCCTGCCATTTTTGTTGCGGCAAAAGCAGGTATTTTAAACCAAAACATGTTTTTTCACCTTAACCAAGCATTTTTTTGTGGTTAATCTAACCACACATTAACTACAGCATTTAAAATGTAAATTGAAATCTAAAGTTTCAACATATTCGCTAAATATGAAATGTACAAAATGTAACATATCCTTGGTTTACAGTAATGTGTAATGTTTATTCTGGATATTGGGTTGGCTCAGGATCTGTGTTGAACATACAAACATGTTCTAGTTGGCTAATATGGCACAGATGTAGAGATACTGTCTGTACTACGATAAAGGTCATCTTCCTACGAGTCTGCTTGATGCTGCACGTGGGGGGATTAATGTTGGGTTATACAAGGTACAGCTGACATGACTGGTTGGGTGAATTTATGTTTGCATGAGTGAAATGTGCGTAAGAGGAGTAAAACTGTCCGTAAATCTCTCTGTGATAACTGCTGATGACAGGGGGAGTCTTAGACGATCTGGTTGTTCAGGATTTACAGTTTTCTGTGAGCTGCAGCAGCTCCAGTTACATTCAGCGCCCTGTGAAAACCAGCATTTGTTGCTCTTTTGCACCACGCTTTAACTACATTATCAAAGCCATGGGAACTGCCGCTGCATGGTCCAAGCTAAAGGGAAAGATAAAGATCTCACTTAAGTGCTCCCTGTGGACCACCAAATGTTTTGTGAAAGTGTATTAGTGACTAGTTCTCATGCCGATTTGATTAACAGCTCAAAGGGCTGTGGCCCGTGCCCTCAGGCTCACTGGTATTGCATAATAGTATAACAGAGGCGTCAAATAAGAGTTAAATCAATGGTACAAGGTGTCAAGCACATGCTGAACTGTAAATCTGCACCACACACACTTACTTCCCCAAACACCTGTTTTATATCAGCTGCCACACCCAGACAGAGGATGTAGAACATAATGATGCTGGAAGTTTTTACCTGACTTACTGAGAAGATCTGACTACTAAATGGCAATATTCCCCTTATGTTATAGCCTGCATATTGATTGCCAATTTAGCTGTAACTTTATAGACAAAATTATACCACAGTTTGGTAAATATAATATACATAAATCATTCTATCAGTAATGATCTGTGAATACTCTATTCACATGTAACACAGCAATCGATGCACTTCATCTTTCTGACCCACTGTGGGCCCTGTCATTGAACTAAGTTGTTGTTTGCAAGGCTAATGCAAAATGATGACTTCTAGCAAGCCACCCGAAATGGAAAATCAAGAATCTAAAACATCTGAGAAGTAACAGTGGACGGTAAAGAAACTGTGAAGGAAAAAGGCTGGCTAAAATGAAGGCTGATATTGGATATGTAACCCCCTCAGGGGCCAATCACACCGAGACATGTTGTTAGAAAAGCATCACCAGCAAAACCATTGTTTCCCTGTGGTACAGCGCACCTGTCAGACGCTCCTCTCTTGCGCTCTTCTTCTTGCTACTGCGCGACGAGTTTTTCTGGCGGTTTTTGGGCACGCATAAAAGTTAACTTTTTAAATTTTTTTGCTCAAGGCATGGAGTTGCACCACTCATCAACGTCACTTTTGGCCACTCAGCCCCGCTACACAGGCACTCCCAGCTGTTTTTTCGGATGTGCTTCCAAGGCGTTTTCGCAGCAGTTGGGCTTGGTACGATGTGTCTTGGTGTGATCGGCCCTTTACTGTAACATTAGCATGTTATGTTAGCTTGTTATGTTAGCTTGTCACGTTAGCTTTTCTCTCATGCGATGAACAGAACGCCATCTTATGACATAGTTTAGGAATAAGCTAGTTATTAAGGATGGTATAAATGAAGGTTAAAATTAATTAAACTTAATTTAAATAAATTTTATTTGACATGCAACTGCTTTACTGTAACATCAGCATATTATGCTAGCTTGTCATGTCATTCAAGTGAGGAACAGAACTTCAATTTACAATATGTTTTGGGCAAAGCTAGAGATTAATTCAACCTAAATTAATAAATTATAATGAGTTATGTTTGAGGAGCTTTTTTATTTTATTAACTGTTATCATTGTTTTGTGCGGATCATGTTAATTGAGCTTTTGCTGTATAAAATAGCTTGTGAAGCCCAACAAGTCTTACTCCAATAATCCTGGCAGATTCTATATCTTTGCTAAAATTTATGACAAAATTGGTAATAAATTATAATATGAGAGACAAAACTTTGACACCCTCCACTGACAATGAATGGCACTCTGGCAACAGATAAAAAAGCACTTACCTGTGGAATGGGTTGCGCTCAAGTGAGTTTTTTTTCTTTATCACCCTGCTATCCCACTGTTGACTATAAGTCACTGTCAATGGAGCTGCTCCAGAATCTGTATCTTAATGGTGGAGTGTTGGCTCCCCTGCATCTGGCTCTGGCTCACGTTCACAAATCTGCCTCAAACTGTCCAAGAGCATAGGGGTAAAGTATGCGAGTTCTGTTTTAAGGTGGATTTTCACTTTATGCAGAGGTATTAGACTAAAATAAACCTAATACTTCATTTAGGAATACCTGTTTATTAGATGTTATACAGTCACGCTCATACATCTGTCGCAAACACATTCCTGCTAGTGCTGAGGGAACGTTCAGGAGAATTCATGTAACAAATGCAACCAGTCTCTCTAGCAAAGCCGTTAGACTCTAAGTGTAAAAGTGTGGTGTTATTATTAGACCTTTTCTTTCTTGTGTGGTGGATGTGAATGTGTTAGCGACAGGAGGACAATGAATCAAAATATCACTACACTGGCCTGTGTAATTATCACCACTTCACAGTTGCAAAGCAGGCCAAATGATCACTTATTTACACTATAAATCTGAAAACTTGTAAATGTTGCTGTGGATTTGTATGTCCTTTGTTGTCAAGAAAGCCCGAGTTAAAACAAATGTCTTTAGTTTCAAAGTCAACAGTGAGAGAGGCAGAGTATCGCATGGTTCAGTGATCTGTGATTACACAGCCGTCCTATAACATACAGCTCTGCAATCAGGATGGACACCACTCTGGTCTTTGCAAAGCTTTTTAGGAGAAAAGCAGATTGTTTGGCAGCTGCTTTGTTTTTTCACTTGAAATTACCGATAACCTTTTATAAAAAGGAGCAGCAGAGAGTCAAAATCAAAGATGCTTCATAGTCTTTTGTTTGTCACCTTGTTTTTCCATGACATAAGAGACAAACCTGCATCTATGTAGATTAAGGGCTGTTAGCGGACTTAAAATGAAGCTGGCGTATCGCTGTGTTAGCTTGTCATGTTATCTTGAAAAACCATAAATGAACAGAACACCAGTCCTATTACGGAGTGTGAGCGTTAAAGGCTAACTTCAGTATTTTTCAACTTGGACGTTATTTTCCCATGTTTTTGTGTCCAAGTCACTAATGAAATCAAGAGTTTTTGAAATCTCGCTAGGGTGCTGCAATCGGCAGTTGCAAAACAGGCTGCAATGTAACCCCTCTGGGCATCTTTCCACCACCAATTCACACCCACTAAAAGTGCTTATATAAGTGTCCAATAACGTTGAGGATGTGATCCCTACAAAGACAGACGTTTTTGTCAAAAAGTGAGCTCCTTTTTGTTCAACCAGAATCAGCACCGAAATCACTATCGCCAAATCCACCAGATTCCATTTACACTCATTTCATCATCATAAAATACACCTCATTCAAAGCTGACAGAAACAAAAATAATTATTAAAAAATAATAATACTAATGTCTTGGTTGATCTTTTCACTATTCTAACAATCAACAACTGTTGTTTCGTTGAATCAAGCCCTTAATATAGCCATTTAGATTTGAGAATATGCTGTAGTTTTGGGGCTGATTCAGATTCACCAAAAAGGATCTTACTCCTAACAAAAACGCCTTCCACTGTAGGGATCCTTTACATGCTGTTTTCATATACCATTTATAATAATCTGAGCCTGTCAGTGGCAAAAACAAGATCTTTTAGTTGATGTTAATTAAAATTAAGTGTCAGCTCTGAAAACAAAGTTGTAACAATTAAAGATTTCAAAGAAAGAGCAGATTCAGTGGCAGCCACAATGCTTTTTCATGCAAAGTTATTGATAATATCATACAGAGCAGTAAGGAGCTGTCCCTTCAGTTAAAATCAAAGAAGCAGCACAGAATTAACCAACACAAACAGCTGCATTCCAGTGTCATCCTGCCTTTTCCATGACAGAAGAGAGTAACCTGCATGTGGGGATTAAAGTGAGACTGTTAGCTGTCGTAAAACGCAACCATGACTTCAGCTTGTTACTCAAGTAAGGCACAAATAAAAGCAATTATCCAAGATCTAAAAGGCTATGTGGGATTGTGCTAGAAGTGTTGGCTCATAATACAAAGCAGCAGAGCTGATCCTTGAGTTCAGATCAAAATCTTTTTTCATGACAGAAGAGACAAAACCTGCATGTACAATATATGTGTTTGTATACATGGATGTGTGCTCACTTGACAAAAAACTTCCCTCTACAGAGGTTGTATCAGTTACATGTTTTGGTCAACTTCCAGTGAGCAACTAATGCCTGCGTTTGCTCTCAGCGATGTTGCGAGCAGCAGGTCACGACCCCCTCACTGTAAACTAAAGCAGATGTCAGATGAAGGGAAGCGCTTGGTGTTACATAATGGAGGTGCTCTCTCTCAGCGGCGCTGCAGTGTGGCACTTGAGCTCGCTGATATTTAGTCAAACTGTTAAAAAATCATCAAAGGAAATTTTAAAAAATGCTTAAGCCAAAAGTGCATGAATATGAAACACCTGGGGGAGATAATTAACAATAGGGAAGACAAGCAGAAAGTGATGAGGGATGCAGAGAAGGAGGAGCAGATCATAGCTGTGTGTCAGATCCAGGATCTCATGGAGAGACCTTCAAATAACAGTAAGGAGGAAAAACACACACAGACAAATAAAGAACAGAAAGCAAAAGAGCCACAGACACAGGCAGACCAACAGACATGGGGGAGGCTCTATGTTTATGACCCCGCACTCCCACCTAGACCACTTCCACACACACACATACAATGAGCACGAAGAAACGTGCACACTCGCTGCAGACCACACACTGGCTAACAGATCTGTTTAAAAGCCAGGAGCTGTGTTTATCATTCCCTACATCCTGCTCGCAGAAATATTTGTGAGCAAGCAGCGTTGTTTTTATCCCATGTTTTCTGAATGCATATGTATATATGATACATGTGCGTCTTTTTATATCAGCCTGGAGGTGAAGTGAAACTTCTATTCTTAACTGCACTACGAGTTATGAAACATTTAAAATTGGTTGAATTCTCAGTCTCTTCCTGCTTTTTTTCTGTCCCTTACCTGTCTTTCCACCTCTTTTTCTCATCTTTCCCCTTCTTCTTATTCTCCTCCTCCTCCCTCCAACTTCAGTCCTACAGTTAAGACTTCAGCAGAGGAGGACACGAGAGCAGCTGGCAGACCAAGGCATCATGCCTCGTGAGTAACGCCTTCTAACACTGAGCTGCCGCCGCACATGCAGGCACACACACACACTTCCACTTACATGCTTTTAGACTGCAGTGTGAGTAAGACAGACAGAGACACAATGAACAAGCAAGGGGACACATCATCCATGGGTCAAATTAGTAAGTAGTCTTAGTGAGACACACAGGTGCAAAAAAATAGTCATACCCTTTTAGCACTTACTTATGTTGGTGTTTAGCCATGCTGGGATTTTTGCCTCCACCCCAATGCAATTAGGATAAACAGAACTACCTTTAAATGACATTCAGCAGTAACATATCCTTTCAAAAACACTGTCCTTGTTATTATGGTTAATACGCTGATCATTGTGTGAACAGAACTCCTTTTTACTATAGAATTAGCCACAAAAACTGCTAACAATTTGTTTTGTGGGTTATTCGGAGTAACAGGGACATTATTACAATAATGTGATATTACTGATACATTATTATTATTATATATACATTATTATATGACATTTTTGACAACCAAAATACCATTCATCTACTTTGTAGTTGGGTGGAGGTAAAACTGTCACAACCACAGAGTGTAAATAAAGATGGGCGGCGCAACTCCACTTAACCTCATTGCACAAAAATAAAGCCAAAATATCCCGCATACAGCTGCTGCCAACTTGCACTGGTGACATCATTTGGAGCCAAAGTCGGCACAGTGGTGTTCTCCATAGTGTTGACTTCCTGCCCAAACACCCATTCAACCAATTGTGAGCAACGGCATTAATCGCAAGCACACCGATTGGCACACATAGCTTTCAAACCCCCTTTTGGTCAAAACCAAAATATCAGACAATAGAACACTTGAACAAGCATCCAACAAAGACCTGAAAGATGCTAAAACACTCCTGAGCTGAGAGGAAGTCTTTTGTCATTTGTTCCCTTGCTAATATAAAAAAAATATATATGCAATTATACGCTCAACTGTGGAGTTTACATATGAAGAACATCATTTTTAAAACTCTAGTAGACTACAGTGCAAAGTCTAATGTATGTGTTGACAGTTTTGGGGAGCAACATGGATGTAAAGGTTCTAACATCCAGGCCTGTGAGGGAAGTATGAGCAGTTATTTCCTTTTCAGATTTGCCCTTTAATTGTGGTTCTGCTTGGTTCAATCAGCAGTATTTTGAAAGTCTTGGAACACAGCTGTGAGAAGCATCATTTTATATGAATCAGATCATTGAGTCTGACGGGTTGCATGCCATGTAAAAAGAAGAAAAGATATGACTGATTTAATACTACCTTTTCAGTTTTAAAATGAAACCGTGAAATCAGATGCCAGCTGATTGTATAAGAACAAGAAATGATGGGAGAAAGAAGGAAGGAGATTGAGGAATAGTGTAGTTCAGGAATCAGCAGATGATTTCGCTGATTAACCTCAACCAGAAAGAGAACCAGTCAGTGAATCAGACTGCTGCAGTAATCTTTTGGAATTAAAGAAGTTGACATGCAGATTCTTGGTAGTACAGTTTTTCATGGTTCCCAAACTTATCTTGTCTGAAGTATCCCCACAGTTCTGTCAAATGAACTCGAGTACCCCTTCATTGACAACACATGTTCCAAATATGTTCTTTTCAGTTGGTTATAAACTGGAGTTAACACTATTGATTATATAAAGCAATATTTTTTTCAGACATTTAAACAATGTTAAGGTCTGTTTGGTCAATTGCATTTGTACTACTACCACTTTGTGTGGCAAAGGATGGACATTTCAACCATTTATCTCAGTTAAAACTAGCTATTAAAACTATTCATCCATTGCTTCTAACTGTTAACCTGGTCTATTATCGGCTTTTGCTGTTTCGACCATTTAGTTTTAGCTCATTTTTTCAACATGTCTTCCAATGACGTTTAACAATAGCTATTTCAACATTTATCTATTACATTTAGCTGACTGTTTTAACTGTTCTTCCACAAATTTAGCTATCTGTTTTAACCATTTTATCCCCGATACTTTTAACTTTAGCTATTGTAACTGTAACAATTAAAACAGCATTACTTTTACTTACCTAATCCAACCATTTATCACTTTAAGCGTACTGTTTGAACCGTTTATCCCTTACTTTTAGCTAACTTATTCAACCTTTTATCCAATACATTAAATGCTAGCTATATCAACAAAAAATTATTAAAAATTAAATTTAGCAAAACTATATTAAGAATTCTTTTTTTTTTAATTGTTTCATGTTTCAACCATTTTTTTCAATATACATTCAACATAAGCTATTTTTACGATTTATCCATTAATTTAAGTTTGCATACAGTTTATTTTATTACTTATTATAACTATTTAAACCTTTTATAGCTTTTAGCTGTCTTCTCCATCCATTTACTATTTAAGCTAACTATTTAAAGTGTTTATCTCTTGCTTTTAGCTAAAGCTTTTTGCTGAGCTACATTACATTTAGCTAACTATTTCAAGTCTTTGCATTATTTAGCTATTTATTTCAACCATTTTTTCCAATGCATTTTACTATAGTTGTTTTAACTATTTATCAAATTCTTTGTGTGTGTTGTAGTTAACTGCCATTTGGGACCGTAAGCTAACTATCTGAATTGTTTACTTTTAGCTAACTTTTTAAATCTTTAATTCAATACATTAAATACTTGTTATACCAACAATATATTTTTTTTTCATTTTCAGTAAGCTGTTTAAACAGTTAATCCATTTTTTACTATTTAAAAAATTTATGTCAGTTTTAGCTGTCAATCCTTTATCTTTTACTTTTAACTCTCTGTCTGAAACACTTTAAGCTAACTGTTTAGACTTCTTTGCTACCTTGCTCACTAGATATCATATTCTCTTTATTTATTTATACATACATTTATTTATTTTATTTATTTTCAAAAGTAGCTGAGCTACTCTTTTCTTTTCCACATACCCTCTACCATCTGCAGGAGTAACCACCTGGTTGGGAATCACTGCTCTACAGATTGTAACTTATGCTTTTTGAGTCAAACTTTGCCAGAGCTGAAGTCTGCTTACACCGCAGATTAAAGCATTACAAACAGACATGTAGGAAGAAAAGAAAACAGTAAGGATGACAGATGCTTGAAAGAGAACCAGATCCAGACTCCAGACGGATAAATCCACAGGTAGTGACAGATACAAAGGTGAACACAGAGGAAGCAGGTGGATATATGCAGCAGTGAGACAGGCGGACAGACAGGCAGTAATGCCTGCAGCCAGCGAGTAGGCAGACAGGTCGGTGAGTGACCGCGGAGGAATGTTCTTACGCTAGAAGAGGTTCTGGGTCTCAGAAGAAACAGATTTACATAGACAGTACCTGTTTACAACAGTGCCCTCAGAGAGGTACGCCCAAACACAACATGAAGTGTCAACTCGTGAGAACAAGTAGACCTGAGCGTACTCTTTGATCATTACTGTTACTTCGATTAATGGCTTCTCATGTTTCCTCTCATCTTTAGGCCACAGCAGCACATTATGTTGTCAACACACTACATGCCACAAACATCATGCACAGATGTCTTTGCCTGCATTTACAAAATCTAAATTTCAAATATTCATCGGAAACCAAAAGTTTGTTGAGCATGAGACATTACACAGCACAGAGCCACTTATAAACTCAGATCTTATCAATTTCTTATACTTTAAAGCAACACCGTTGTCTTGGCAAATGCAGGAAAACTGAGTGATGCCAGTGTGCTGTGTGTACGTTTTTTTGGAACAACGGGGGACTGGGGGACTTGGACTGCAGGCCAGGGATTTGTTGAATGATATCTCTGGCACCGTTTGCCATTTCACAGAGGCTCCAGCCTCCAGATAAACTGCTGGTAAGTGTGCGGGGGAACGGAATCCAGAGGCCCGGCAAAGCCCTATCAGTTTTTAGGAGTCTGTCACAGATAAGGCAGCAAGGAGAAACACAATTGGCCAGCGAGGCTGCAGGCGCTTTTTTAAAAAAGACATTTCAATTGGCTGTTTATCTCTTGATTGCAGGCGGTGGCGCACATGAAAGAGACTTGCAAAGACTTGTATTTGTTAGTATACACTTCTCTCACACCCACACACTAGATCTGTAATCACAACAGCGTCATTTGTCCTTCCAGCTCTTTAGGTCCAAAAGTAAGACATTTTGTCAGGGCGTCACAGCATCCTCCTCCCCCTGCATGCTGCTGTGAATGTGATCCTTCAGATGCTGGCTGTGTTATTCCTGCTGGGGAGATGGACACGGCACAGGGTCTGTGTATATATTACCCAGGGAACATCTGGTGTTTATTAGGCTATTGGAGAATCCGCCCCAGCCTCTCAGGCCTGACTGGCGTGTGGCCTGCATAGGAGCACGCTGTCTGCCTGCTGGCCACAGGTCTGAATACACACACATACAATCTAATATTTCCTCATAAAGATAATAGGGCTGAAGCTGCAGGTTTACTGTGCTTTTTTCTCCTGCACAAAAACACACACGTCTACTCCAGCAGCAGCGGTGCTTTAATCCTCAGTGGATGGAAACACAAAGGGAATGATTCCTCCTAATGCACCATACGTCTTACCTCTTAGTGTGCTGTTTACATTTGACAGATACGGTCAGCAGGTACACGTATCGCAATAGGTTTAAAGTGCGTTGTGTGTTTTTAATACTGCTGCAGAATGTTTAAAAGTCTGTAAGCCAGCTTCAGACTCACAGGATCGTGTTACATTATGCCCGTGTAGGCCTGTGCAGCTGCGATTGGACGCGTTTTTATGCAGTTTAAACACACTTAAAGCCTTGTGTGTCCCTGCGATGTCAAATCAGATCTTAAATCAGTACAGTCAGTGACAGGGAGGCGGGAGAGTGTGAGACAGCAGGGTTGACTCAGTGGGCAGCTGACTTATAAACAGATAATGATGTCATCCCGCTGGTGGATGGCGACAGCTCGCCAACGTTGACCACGGACTTGCAGCTGGTCCTTCCCCACTGGATCCAGGCGGGCATACTGGATTATCTGCTTTCCCCACTGCCCTCCATCTGTGTGGCATTCAGTCCATCACGGCCGTGTTACAACTCTTTATCTCTCCCTCAGTTCCACCCTCTTCATTCTTGCTGTTATTCTCTTTTACTTCTCTTGTTTTACTCTTCTTTTCACAATGTTTTTGACTACTTTCTCTCCTCTCTTCTCCCACATGAAATTATCTTCTGTGTTTATTCCCTGTCTTGCTCCCTCAATTTTTATATCGACCTTTATGTCAAATTCCAATGTATTTTCATTTTTTATTTTATTCGGCCCATTATTTTTGTGTCAACTTTTCTTTCTTTCTTTCTTTCTTTTTTCTTTCTGTCATTCTTTTTATTTTAATTTTATTTTTCTTTCTTTTCTTCCTCTGTTTCTTCAAATTTTATACTGACTTTAGATTTTAGTTTTCCTGCTATTCTTTCATTGTTGCTCTCGTTCATTCTGTATTTATCCCTTCTTTTTATTTCAAATTTAATTTTCTCCTTTTCTTCCTTTCTGTCTGTCTTATTACTTAGGTATCACATTTCATGCATTGCAAACAAATTCACTCTCAGACAGATCATTTTTAATTTCAAATTGAAAATGTTCTCCTTCATCTTATCTCTCAACTCATTCTTTTTTTATTCTTGACTTTCCTCATTGGTCTTACTCACAAATATTATTTCCTTCTGTGTTTTATCCCTCCATTCAACCTCCTTCAATAACAAGCTTTCTCATCAGACATCAACACTCTACCTGAGTGGTTCAGCAAAAAGGTCAATATCATCCCTTTGATTCTGGCTTTGTATCCTGTGTCATCACTCAGAAATATCCCACTAAAATTATATTTGACCAAATAAGTGCCGATGCTCTTTGTTGCACTCAGATGATCACAGTGATGTGCTGTGCTCTCCTCTCTGCTGGGTAATCAGTTCTGAGAGTGCTGTGGATGGACCGTTGGCCCAGCCAGGTTAGATTATTTACACTGGGTTTAACAGAGAGAGATTGTGGAAGGTCGAAAATCTCACCCGCTGCAGCCCTTTAATTACAGCCACTCCGCTTATTTTTCTAGTACTCAAAGTATCTGGCTGTACCGGGAGAGGAGCAGCTGAGCAGATATTAGAATGAAATATTGATTATTGAAGGTTTAGGGAGGTCATGTGCAAAGTGTTTGTTGAGGAAATTACTGCTGAATACAGCTGGGTTAAACTGAATAGATGAAATAAAATACAAAAAATAAAATAAAATGTGACATGAGAAATAAAACAATATGTAGCAGAAAATTCTAGGTTCAGCATCTATATATATCAATAGATGGCCCTGTTGATTTTACGAGGAAAGTTGGTTATTGAAGAAAAGAAAGAAAGAAAAATAGGACACATAATAGATTGTAACAAAACTAAAAGAAATAAAAATCTGTCTTTAAAAATCTGTATACACTGTTCATGTTAAAATGTTATTTTTTCATAAATATAGAATCTTTGTCATAGAAAAGAAACATTATGCACTAAATATATTTAAATCTATCGTTTATTTATTTGAAATACAGTGTGACTGTAGCCACATTGTACTTGGCTATGGGATTTGTCATAAAAGCTGAATAACTGTGGCAACACTCAAAGTGAAAGCCCTCAAAGTAAATGTACTCATTATGCCACAGAAGACTCTCTGCCAGTGTTATGTTATTAACTAATTGTAACTAATTTATTTGCTGTTTGGTAGTTTAATTAACTCTGTACCAGTGTATTATATTTTAGATGGACAAATATGTCTTTAAACAATATAATTTAATAGTAACTACAGTCCAGCTGTCAAATCTAAGTTGTGGAGTAACTGAAGTAAAGGAATAAAACTGCACAAATTTTGAATAATCAAACCAAAAGTATCTTAGGTACAATTGTCCCTAAAGGGACACTTCACCGCAAAATGAAAAATATAGTTTAAACACACACTGTGTCATTAATCCATTGACATGAATCCTCCCCAGCTGAGCTAAAATGTTAGCTGTGCAGAGGCTCGCAGAGGCTGATGCTTGCGCTGTCACAAGCATGAGCCTCTCTTCCAATGAATACATGCACGTTGCCTTCTGGGCCATGAAACTGTATTTTTTGACGCTTTGAGCACCACAAGACATGTGCCATCTAGTTCCATTATATTAGAGAGAAGGCAGACATCTTTACGGCCGATGTCCTCAACATTTGGCAACTCACACCAAAACAATCTAGACTGATAAACAGCACTAGGTAAAAGGGAAAATATGTATTTTTGTTTTGGGGTGAGCTGTCTCTTTAAGTGCAGGTGTTGAACAAGTATCTGTAGTTAGAGACATGCATAAGCAGTGTTTCCTTGGTGTGTCCCATGTTGCTTACGCTGTGGTCCTGCTGTGTGTTGTGCAGACCCAGCCTCAGACGGCTCCTCTTTAGAGGACCAGATGAGGCTAAAGCGAGCCCGGCTCGCCGAGGACCTGAATGAGAAGCTGGCTCTCAGGCCAGGGCCCCTGGAGCTGGTCCAAAAGAATATCATTCCCCTAGACTCTGCCGTCACAATGACAGGTATCAGCAGAGAGGTGCTGAACACACCTCTAACGCCTGCTGCGTGACTCCACGTTTGTGTGTTTCATTGTAGCATTCACTAGTTTTCCTAAAATGTAGAGCACGCTTCACTACTGACTGTGTGTTTGTGTGTATTTGTTTACAACACAGTCACATCAATTTGCTCAGCAAGCACCAAATTTTTTTTTTTTTATTGTAGATCTTAAATAAACATGTTCATCCACCACAAAAAGTGACTATAGCATGATTTGATATTGCACTGAGCCTGTGTGTGACACATCTGGCAACAGTGCCCCCAAATCCAAAAAAAATCTTTGCTTTTCACAAACTGTTGATGTTAGGAAGCTTTTTATCCAAATCTAAGGTTACAGACCAAACCTTAAGCACTGGAGTTGACTGAATAATGATGGTAATGCTTAAACCCCTCATAAAAGGTTTATAATTTATATTGTGGTGGTGCTATTTGTTTAATTAAAAATAACAATTTTTGTGTTGTGAGGTTGTCCCTTTGCCCCTTGGCCAATTTGTTAGGACAACGTGTATTTATAACTGCAGACTTGATAAGATATAAACACTTCATCAGTGACCTTTTAACCCCACAATCATATATTAATGGATAAACATTTAAAACCAGCCACCCATGGGTTTTTCACATTCAACATTCCCAAATTAGATCCTCTTAATGGCTTGACACAGATCTCTAAAGCTTTAGTAAAATATTAATCAGTAGTAAACTCATAAAGCCTTTGTAACAGGCTGCTGGCTGTCTAGGTATCACACCATCTCTTCCTCCTGATTATAAACTCAGCTCATATACACGTAATCTGAAACCTGTCATCCGTTGATATATAGAAATGTAACCGATCCATGGTTGCAGGAACTTCTAATCCCAACATTTTATTCTAGCAACTGGACTGCTCCCTCAGTACCTGTTTCCTGTTGTCTCCCTTAATTTGATCCAAATTTCTTGGCAGGAAAAAGTATTTATTTGTATTTCTTTCACAGAGAATGTAAATTCCTTTTTTTAGAACATTGTGCATATTTCAGAAAATCTCTTGATCCAGTGTGGATCTCCAAAAATGTTTTTATTGTGGCACTGAAAGGACTCATTTTCTTTAAAAAGACATGCGTTTACAGATGTATATTGTGAATTAAGGTGTATAGGCCGCCTCCTCCTGTGTTGGATTTAAGAAAGTGCACAACGTGCATGCTTAGACACTCCATTGATTTAGAGACCTGCAAAGCTTCAGTCCCACTGTGCCGCTCAGACCTCACACTGTTTGTCTTCTAATCCTCAACATGTTACTCACTCGCTCTATATCATTCTTGGCAGTGCAACTGGTGGTTTTTAGACTGGCGTTTTAGAGGTTTTATGTTTGCCCCCTTGAGCTTCCAGTAAACATGTTGCATACAGGAAACGGCGGCCTGCAGTCAGCTGGTTTACACTACCTCTGCAGGAGGAGGGGAGCGCCGTTTATTGAGATGAACAGCAGCTGTATTTGGGTCCACCCTTTTTCTTTCGAAGTGGTGATGTGGTTTTGAGTTGGAGTGCATTCTTGTGTGGGCGTACCTGTGTATGTTTGTATCTACCACCCCCTCCTCCTTGCTTTTGTCTCTGCTTTAACCAACCTCTATGGCTCCAGTCACCTACAAAGCTCAGTGACAGGGCCAGGCTGTTGCGTTCCCCTTGCCTGCAGCATTAACCCCTCACCTAATAGCTCTATATCCCCTGACACAACACTCCCAATGATTGGTTCAACCTCTGTCTGGTAATTTTGGAAACTATGTGACCCGCCGGAGCTTCTAAACCAGCCACTTGAAAAGCGGAAGTACACACGGCTCGTAGATTTCCTGCAATTCTGCCGTCTCAATCTCCCAATGACATCAAATTGACTTAAAGACTCATGGAAACAGCATGTACTGGAGCGCCTATAGCAGAGAGGACACGTACCGAGATGAGCAAACTCACACATGACCCCTGCAGAGTGTGTGTTGGTGTTTGTGAGTTAGTGAAGAGTGAATGGGTTAAACATGAACAGGTGGGAGGAAATGGCATTTAGGACAATGCTGTGCTCTAAGCTGTGTGTAAAGCTCAGTGCGTGTGTGTGTGTATGCGAGGTCATTGAGTTGCACAGAATGGGCCTGGTGCTGTGATTGAAACCAGGGTCTGTTCCTGCCTGTCACATGTTTGGATACAAAGAGAGAATCTTATACCTCTGCGCACACACACAAACACACACACACACACACACACACACACACACACACACACACACACACACACACACACACCTTTACCCCTGGCTCTGTCCTTTCAGCTCTGTTAGATAGTCGCTCTCAGCTCGCCCAATTAAAGCTGTGTTCACTATCAGTTCAGCCAGTCAGGAGCGTGGTGGATGTATAGTGGCGGTGTCAGTCTCTCACCCGCGCAGCGTAACACCTCCGGGCTGAGTGTCGTACTAGGTGTCAGTGACAGACAGGCAGTGTGTGAATACCACTGGTCACACAGGGAACGTGCAGCGCCTTGCAATGTGCAGCCGAGCTGCCTGCAAACAGCTCCATACAAACACAGGATCATTCCTCTTCATTACAAGCTGCTGTGGGGTCTGTGGCAAAAATTACTCGCCCCTGTTTCTCCAATCATGATAATTACACTTAATTTGTATTTGTATACGATGACAGAAACTTATTTCTTTAAATCTATCGTACAAGTATACCAGTATAAACTGATTTAATAAAATCTTGAAATTAGATTTTAAACCCTGCATTAAATTTTTTAATCAAAACATCACGCATGCATGACTAAATAAGCTGCAATCAAAGTTAAAGATTTGAAAATGGTCTTTAGGTGTCACTTTCTAAGAGATTAAAGGAATACTTTACCTTTAAAATGATCGTGTAAATCAGTTACTCACCCTGTTCTTGGTCAAATTCAAGAAAACTTTTTCTGACATGCCTTCATGGTAAACAAAGAATCCAAAAACTAAGTAAACTAAGTAAATGGGTTCCATGTTTAAAAAATCAACAAAAAAAAAAAACTATATCAAAACACCTGTTTCCAAATTCACATGAAACTGGTGTCATATAATCCAAGTCTCACTGATGCAGTCGTATGCTAAGTTTTTCGCAAACAGACACATTTTTGCTAAAGCCTTACTATTTCAAACACTTCTGCATACTAGTAGTGCGCCCGGTCAAGTGCGTGCGTTTAAACTCATTATACATTCCAGTGATTTCTCCAGGCATGCTACTAATTCGTGTGTAAGATTATTCATGCCAAAGTGTAAGGTTTATGTAAAAGTGCATTTGTTTAGGAAGAGAATACGACTGGATAATTGAAACTTAGATTATACTGCAGTTGTGAGAGAGCTTGCAAACAGATGTTTAGGTAATATTTGCTATTCTGTTAGTATACTTAAATTCATGATACATTTTCTTAGTTTTTGAATTCTTCATTAACTTAAGGCATGCAAGAAATTTTCTTCACAAAATCAAGGTAACATGGTGTGTAATTGATACAGAAACGGTCCTTTTGGTGAAGTTTCCTTTAAACAGTGAAAACACATCTGCTTCACTGGGCCTGTGTTGGTTTGGTTTAATCATATTTGACTGACAATGACCTGGCAGCATAAGCAAACAACCCCACATCTGTCAACACGTTTTGATTGTAAAAACATGCAAAAATTGCAATATTCCAATCGGTGCACAGAGGCACGTGATGTAGCCTTTTTCTGACTTTAAACTGGAAAGAGGACAAAAACACAAAAATCTCTAAAAAGTGTTCTTCAGTATGTCTGTAGGACCACATCACTCAAGAAAATATCAGGGGCTTTAATTCAGGGCCAGTCATCAGCACGGGGCCTCAAGATTAGGTTGCCTGTCATTAATGTGCTTTAGAGATGCATACAATATGAACAAACTTAAAAACACCACGTGCTGAGCCTTTATTGGCACCCTGAAGGTTTTGGGTAGTTGCTTCTTTTGCCTGGCTGGTAATCGAGCTTTAAGCTTGGATTTTGCTTTCATCGTTTTGGTCACCATTTATTTTAATCAATAATAATGTAATAGTAATCACAGAGGATCCTGTAGGTCACTAAAAAGACAAAAGATCAGGAGGTTTTGAATACGCAAGAGAGAAAACCAAGCCAGATGATGAACCAAACTGACAGCAGAGATTACAGTTTACAGACTTCGTGGTTCAACTTGACCCTCTGTGCTTGCCGTCATTATGTGCACTCAGTTCTTCTGTGCAGTGAGGGATTATTAGTGGCATTTTAGATGTATGTATTTCAAGTTTTACCCATAAAATAAGGTGATTAAGATAATGTGGGTAAACTTTGAATCCAATTGCTTCATCTGGCTTCTTTTTTTGTGCACAATGTTATCCTAATCAACAGAAACAGTGTCCACACAACTAAAATAAGTATCATTTAAAAGCATGCTGTGTTATCTCTCATCCTTTGCTCTGTAATCTTGAGTTAATGCATATTAACCCCCTGTCTCCCTCCTCTTACAGTTAACCATGGTAAGTTCCCCAAGCAGGAGGACTCTTATGCATTTGAGGAGGACAGCAGCAGTGAGAGTCTGTCTCCAGAGCAGCACCACAGTGACGAGTCGCAGGGCTCGGCCTGCCCTTCATCTGAGGCTGTCGGCAGTACGCCCTCCTCCTCCTCCTCACCTGCCCTCACCAGCCCACGTCAGGTAAGACTCCTCTCTGAATTCCCTCCATCTCTGCTCTATGTCCCTCTGTCTGTCTCTCAGGTTGTTGTGCCTCTCGCAGTTGTTGCTTTGCCTCTTCTGCCTCCTTGTGGTGGCAGAATGAACTGCACCCCCATCCTCTGTTTTCCACTGGGCGTTGCTGGACAAAGTTGAACTAGTCAGGTGTCACATTCCATCCCACCGGCACAGCTGCCTTTATTTCCTGGCTGCTTACCTTTCATTCCTGATGACCTCATTCCAACGGTCACCGTCAGCAACGGTCACTTGATTGAAAGTCATGCCAGAATAGGGTTGTTTATATCTATGAGACATCATGAAACGTTCCAACCGAAACATCAGCTCTGAATCAACAAGTGTAAATTCTTGTTGAGATCTTTGTGCAGCACTTTTGCAAATGAAACGTCAATATAAGTGCATTTTTGTGTGTAATTACTCTATTTGGATTACAAACGGACTGTCTCAAGCATTCCCCTCAGTTCAACTTTTTAAACCTAAAGGAGAAGTAAGCATTGCAAAGAAACACTGACTAAATAGATGCAATTTAAAGCAACAATGTGACCAGACCAAAAATAAAACTGATGCCCACTTTCACTCACTTTTAGTATACACTGTGAGCTAGATGTTTAGTATCATTTGTTCGTAGTAGGTGCAGCAGCTTGATGGATCATCCCTTCTAAACACTCCAGTTTACCATATGAAGAATGAAAAACTAAAAATATTCTGGTCATCTTAAGTGTTTGGTGGTTGTTAGCAAATGTTAGTGTGAAAACAGTAAAAATTTACTTAAAATTTACATGTTAAAAACGTGTTAATTTGCTTGATTTCTTTCGAAAACATGTAAAGAAAGCAATAAGCAACCAAATAAGAAATTACCCAGAGATTTGCAAGAAATTAGTAAATTAAAAAGCAGCTGTATTTGTAGAAAAAAAAGCATTAAAAAAATAAATAATAATAACAATAAATACATGCGTTTAAAAAAAGTTAGAGAAACAAGGCAAATCTGCTAATATCTTGTCATTAGGAGAACATTTCTTACCAAGTTGCTCATTGCCTTTTTTACCATGTTTTTGAAGGAAATCAAACTAATTTGCTCTGGGTTCAAAAGTGAAAGCAGCACGAGAAAAGTGATGTTGCTCCAGGTTTTTAAGTGTTAAACATCAGCATGTATTATGGGTAGACATGTGTATACACAGAAATATAGTATATGTACACATGCAGTACATTTATTAGTGAGAGTCCAATTACTATCTACTACTATACTATGCATTATCTGGGTAAGATGAGTAGGATTTTTTTTTTGTGATCATTTATCTTTTCGTTGTACTAAATTCTGTGTTGATTTTTAAAATGTGTTTATTTAATTAATTTATTTGTTTATGTTATTTTATTTTTTAAATATATGACTCAGACATCACAGGTCATTCTAGGCCAGGTGGGGAGTGGAGGGTTAGAATGGCTCAGTGGACACAGAGAGGACTTCATACAGTGTGCTGTTTCTGTTGGTGAACAGGGAGGTGCAGCCCGGGATCCACCTGATCAAAGCCAGGATGAAGGGCTGTCTGGTGCCAACAACAGCCAGGCTACTCCCCCAATACCTGTTCCTGCTATTGTCAAGGTCAGCCGCATTTCAAGAACTTACTTCCATACTCCTTCTACTTCTTAATTTGTTACTCTCCTTCACTTTGCATGTTTAATTTTTAAGTCCCTCATTACGACCATTATACTAGCTCATCCCTCTTCTTCTGTGCAGTCCAAGACGTCAGACAAGAACCGACACAAGAAACCCAAAGATGTGAAGCCAAAAGTGAAGAAGCTCAAGTACCACCAGTACATTCCTCCAGACCAGAAGGCTGAGAAGTCTCCTCCGCCCATGGACTCGGCCTACGCCCGACTCCTCCAGCAGCAGCAGCTCTTCCTGCAGCTGCAGATCCTCAGCCAGCAGAAGCACGCTCACACACATCCGCAGTCGCAGCAGTCGCAGCAGCACACACACACTCCACAGACTCAGGCCCAGCAGCGGCAGCCCGCTTTCAGCTACCAGCCTCATCCACCAACCCAAACCCAGAAGTGAGTCGCACAGTAAATCTGATCTGATCTTAATTCAGAGTCCCATCACAAGCTTTCTCTGGAGCTTTCAACCTCATGATTTTACAGCCTTCATCGGGGAATGATGTTTGCTTAGGTCCATAGGTGGGCTGGGCAATTATGAGAAAATCAGATGCCATATATATCATAACATCAATATGTGATATAAGAAAAGTATTAACAGTGCCATTGTAGCTAAAAACTTTAGCTTAGATGCTAGTGGAAGAAAGTTTTTTTTTCTCCCCCCACTCTGCCTCTGATTGGATAACCCTGACATTCTTACCCTCTAGCTCTAACCACTCACTGCTCTTGCTTTAACCATACTAATTAAAGCCTAGCTACCATTAGCTGATATGCTAGCAGAGATGAGGTGTGTTAAACTCAAGTCCACAGTGGCAAGCGAGTGATAGCTGAGTGTCTTAAATTGTGTTAAACATTAGTTGATATACTAGCAGAGATAAGTTTGGTGAGTGTAGTGAAGAGTGAGTTGGAGGTTTGGGAACAACAACACTTATGGTATCCAAAATCTAAGATATCACGATATCAATATATAATCAATATATTGCCCAGCCCTATAGCAAAGTATTGATGATAATTCCATGACAAGTGAGCAAGCACCATTTACTGATGAAGCCCGTGAAATGCGGTCAAAAGCTTTAGATAAATTAGTTAGTGGAACTTGAATTAAGATTGTTGTATCAAACTGCTGTTACTGACTGAACTTTCACACAAAATGTAACCATTTTTAGAAGGTGTCTACTGTAAAAGGTTTATAAGTTGGCGCAAATATTTTTTTTAATTGTTAATAAGTAATTAACTAATGCCACATAGATCAGTATTAGGCATTATTTTTAGTTAATTGGAAAGCTATACCCACCACCCCTTTTAAATACCTATCTAATGTTTGTATATTTGAAGGCTTATTAGATTAAGTAAGAAACCTTCCATTGTTGATAAGTCATTAATGAATACTGTAGTCTCAGTTTCTCACAATCTGTAATTTAGTAGCTTCAGGTTCAAGGCTAGCTAATCAATAAAGAATTAGTAGAAGACTTATAAACCATTAGTTAAGCCATTTATTACATTTATAATGGGCGCCTTAATAGAAAACTATATCAAGTTTGAACTGTTGTTATTTTTACTTTATTATGTGACTAATCCACGTCAATTCTGTCATTGTAGAGGAACCAGTGAACAGCTATCAGCTTGTAGCTCCAGTGGTCCGTCCAGCCAAGCCAACAGTAACTCGTCCTCACCAGTCAAGAACACATATGCCAACCAGAGTAACATCTCCCCGGTCAAACCTGGGCCCCTGCCAGCTAATCTGGACGATCTGAAAGTAGGTGTTACAAAGTTGAGTTAAGATAAGAAAAAGAGCCCAAAGGTCTCAGATAATAATATGTCTTTTTTGTGATAGGTGTCAGAGCTCAGGCAGCACCTTCGTATCCGAGGCATGCCCGTCTCCGGCACCAAGACGGCCCTCATCGAGCGGCTCCGACCCTTCAAGGACTCCAACACCGGCTCTTCGCCCTCAGGCTCCTCTGACATCACCACAGTGACCTTCCCTGTCACACCCACAGGATCCCTGTCATCCTACCAGTCCCCATCCTCCTCCAGCGCTCTGTCTCAGGGAGGCTACTACCCTTACCCCAGCACCTCCTCCACCCCTCCCATCTCTCCAGCCTCCTCGGAGCTGTCTCTCAGCGGCTCCCTCCCCGACAGCTTCAGCGACGTGCCCATGTCCTCGCCAACGCAGTACGCCCTGCAGCCGTCTCCGGCCCAGCTCAGCATGGAGGACGGCCTGGGAGGGGGAGGACAGAGGGTGGGGGAAGGTGGGGGTATGGAAGGTGTGGATGCTGAAAAAGATAAGATGTTGGTGGAAAAGCAGAAGGTGATTGAGGAGCTGACATGGAAGCTGCACCAGGAGCAGAGACAGGTGAGTAACCAGCAGTGTATCAGTCTGCAACAGTGATACTTCATTTATGGCCTGCAGGCCAAATCCGGACACCGATACGGTGCCGGATGGCCCCTCAACCATTTTCTAATTCATAATAAAAAATAAAGTGATTCACATTGGGAATAGTTTTTGTACTTTCAGTATACAAAAAGGCGCTAGAGTGCATAAAAATGCATCAAAATAGAGCTTAGTCACAAAATCTGAAAAATGTCCCTAAATCATAGAGACATCCTAAAATCTTAGAAACGACTTAAAATCCTAGAAATCTCTAGAAATGTCCTAAAATCCTGGAAACATCCTAAAGTCGTAGAAATATCAAAAAAATCAAACAAAAGTCCAAAAATCAGGCAATGTCCTAAAATCCTAAAAATGTCCCAATATCCTAGAAACATAAAATCTGAGAAATTTCCTAAAATCCACATAATGTCCTAAAATCCTAGAAATGTCCTAAAATCCTAGAAATGTCCTAAAATCAAGACATTGTCCTAAAAACCTAGAAATGTTCTAAACTCCTAGAGACATGTATGGGGCTGCTGTGACTGGCCCCTGGCCTCCTGTCATTTTGAAAAAGTGGCCCCCAAGCAAAACAAGTTGAGTATCCCTGGTCTACAGTAACACTTTGAGGGTTAAAGTTATTCAAAATATAAAATAAATAAATAATGACTAAACAGAATTATCACAAGACATATATTTAAATGCTGACTGACACATTTACCTGTGTCACCGTGATGATTAGGTTGAAGAGCTGAGGATGCAGCTCCACAAGAGGAAACGCTGCTACGGAGCAACGCAGGACACGGCCCCTCCTCCATCTCACCCCTCCATACACCATCAGCAGACTCCAGCCATGATGGGACAGCACTTCTTTGGGGTGACAATCAAGCAGGAGCCCATGTCTTTGTCCTCCAGCTGTCCTCTGTCCTCTCCCAAACAGCTGAAAAGCTCTCCTGGCAGCTGCATGGAGGATATGGGACACTGCAACAACCCCCTCTCCACTATGGGGGGCTCCGGGGGGCCGCAGTGTATGGACACTTCCTCTGGCAGCCCCGCCACAATGTCTGCGTTCCTCAGTCCACAGTGCTCGCCACAAGACTCTCCTATTGGAAAGCCTTCCAGCAGCCCCCAGCCTTCGTCTCCTAATAACCCTTACTTGCTATCACCTCCGCTGGGAAGAGACGGCTGCACTCACCCCCACCCCCAGAGCAATAACAGAGCACGCAGCATGCAGGTATGATGTTTTCATGGACAGAAGGACCTCTCTTACCAAGAGTCTACACTCACAGAAAACACACAAAAACCTGAAAATGCCACCGCTTATACCATGCTCTTGGTGAATACTAGTTTCTGATTGGCTGCAAGTTGTCCTCTAATTCTAGATAATTGACCATAGACCGTATATTAAGATGGACGTCTTCACTCACCCCCACTGTACAAAAATGACGCCAAAGTATCTCAGAGTGTGCACACAAATTAGCACACACAGCTGTCAGTCATGTTGTCAAACTCTCTTTTTATTGCATTAAATAACTAACTAAACCAAACATAACAGAAAAACAAACATCAGGGTGATGAGAACTACCTTATATGACAGGAGACATCTTTGGGAAAAAATTATTAGATGTCTACTTTGATTTTTTTTAGTGTGGCCTATGTCCCATTCACAAACACAGAGGGGATGTTGTTTATGACCTGCAGCCAGCCACCAGGGGTGATCAAGATGTGTTTACCTTACTTTTGAGCCGCTGTCATGTCGTTCATCTTAATTTATATACATTAACTGACACCTACTGAGTGAGACCGTCTGTTCACCTCTCTAAATTAATGCACTAACATTTGTTCATGAAAATCTTTGTATTGATTTGGGGACAAAGACATGACTGGATAATTACTGTAGATAGTCATGCTACATGCTGTCAGATTATGTTTACTGTTTGTCAACAGTACGCAATGTTGTTGACTTTGAATCTTGCAAGCATAACATTAGCTTTCCGGCTCATAGCTGAGCCAAAAGGTTCTATTAACGACTCCGTGAAGGCAACAGAGAACAGGTCTTTTCATTAATTATTGATAATAGGCACTTCATCTGGCATTATCCCTTACATATACCATTGATATTTATCTTACAACCTAACATACCCTGTTACACAGAAGTCTTCTGTTTTATTTGTAGAATTAGGTAACAAGTTACAGTACTGAACTACTATCTCCTCCATTTCTTCTTAACCAAAAGCAAAAGGGCCAATTAACTGATCTGCCAGTGAAAAACTTCCCAGATATTTCAAAAAAACATCCAAATAATCCAGAGATGCTCAATGCAATGTTCAGCATGTTTGCTGTCTCAGTTTAGTTTACTGATGACATTCTCACCAGCATCAGCTGTACTTTCTGTTTAAGGCAAGTTAGCCAAATAGCTTAAATGTTAACATTTTGACCAGAGGATGGTGCTGGAGGACCAAAATATGTCACATATCCACATTGTGTCCAGATAGGATTTAACTTGATTACATATCTATGTTTTCTATGAATAAGATCCAATCACAATTTCTTTGACCAGTTGTAGTTGTTCTCCATCATTTGCTTAGCTATTTCTCCATTAATGTCACATTGTTTCTCCATAAAATCACAACCGAGCGTTGAATGTTTTGCTTGTATACTTTTGTTGGACCAAATTGAAAGCAGACAATTGGTCTGTCTTGAATAAGCTTTGTTGCTGCTTCCTTGCTAGTAGTTTAGTTCTCAAACTGGCTAATGCTTGTAACAGCCATGTGCAGATGTTGAATGTGGATTGAAAATGCAAATGCAAAAATGTCACATTGTGTCCCTGGCCGATTGGATCACAGTCTGTCTTCAATGCATTTTTGGTGATTTACACCTGTACCTTCTTGTAATCAAGCACTGATTACACTCCAAACACCCAAAACGCATTAAATGCAAGATGTAAAGGCTGTTTAAAAAAATGGGTGGATCATCAAAGTTGTTACCATTAATCCTTTGAAAAATAGACTCTGATGTTGCATTTGTGTCTCTAATTTTTTCTATACTTCTTTATTTGCATATTATGCTTTCTAACATGCATGATTTTGTACTTGTGGCTCAATGCAGATGCAGCAGAAGAACGGTGGCCAGGCGGTGAACTGTTCTTATCCTTCTGACCAAAGAGGCCTTCAAGGAGTCTTTCCCAGCTCCGCTGACTGTGGCCACAGCGGTTCGGCTAAGCCTGAGAACCAGAATATGCAACCAAAGGTAAACATTTTGTCAACATGAAGAACATTTTGCGATGTTGTCATGTCGGTGTCATGTACTTCAGCTGAATCACCTCACATTCACGTAACCGTTTTTCTCTTTTCTATTCATTTGTGATCTGTCTCTGTATAATTGTCTTTTGTTATGAGTTGCATTGTCACTCTTGTCATATCTCCGAGTCCCTCTGTTTTCATCACATATTCCCTCACATGTTGGTGACTTTTCCTTTACAAGAACACAACGCCAACCCTTTCTTAAAATGAAATGTGTCATGTGATGAGATTATTCAGTAGACACGAGGGCCTGATTTTTAGTTCTTTTTACTTTTCTAAAAAAATCTGCATTTGGTAAGCTCCCCTATTTTAATTGGTGGGCTAATGTCACTTTTCACTCATGTCTCATATAGATGTCAGTATTACCCTCTCCTCGGCATGCTGGCCAAAAGTGCCAGGTCCCTCCCCCTGTCTTCAGTAGCTCAGATTCAGATGCATCAGACTTAAGACAGCCCCCATGCTATGAGGATGCAGTCAAGCAGGTAAACTGAAATTCATGCTAAATTTAGTAGATAATGGCTGGCCAGAGTTTTTATTTGACCTATCGGCGTTGCTCTAATCCCACTTTTCCTCCTGTCTCCTCTTTTTTGTCTCTTTCAGTCCATCACCTGTATCGCACTTCATTTTTTCATCCATTTGCTTTGTTCTCTGCACTAACTTCCCACCCTTTACCAAATCTGAAGCAGATCGCTGTTTTAGTTGTACAAACATTTTTTGAAGGCAGATGTAGCAATAAAGTGGTTAGGCTCAGCTGATTTTAATAGTAAAGAAACATCAAATATGTTTTAGATCATTTATAACAAGTGTCTCTTTTATAGAGTTCATCACCAGAAAGCACTGACAAATTTATTTGCCTCTTAAATGTCTCACTCACTATGTATCTGGGTTGCAGAAAAAGAAAGCAAATCTTAAAGGAAATGTGTATGATATTCAGAGCATATCTATGATTCAAAGTCTAATTCAGGTTGTCTGCACATGGTTCTCAACATGAAGGTGGCTGAGTCGCCCAGGCGCCCAGGAAGAGTGCTGAGCTTTGAAGCCAGTTTTCATAGTGGCCAAACATTTGTACTGCTATTTTTGCGCGCCGCGCAATGCCATTGGTCCTGAAAAGACATTTTCCCATTGACTTACATTGGGAAATGTAACTCAGTAGATACTTTTTTTGAGTGTCACAACCCCCACAAGATCAAAATTGCATCCATTCAGTCTGATAACATTTGGAAATTCTAGAAGAGCTGCAAGATTAGTTAATTTTATCGACATTCAAGTTAGTGGAGCGCTAAACCAGAAATTAGTCACATGGCCGGTGGTAGTTGGCTGCTGGTCTGCACTCCGTCTGTTAGTCTGTAGTTTGCTTGCTCTGTGTGCCGCACAATAGGAAAAATCCAGGTTATTACATAGCGTGGAAACTGAGCATCTTTGGCTCCATACACCACTGAGCCAGTAAGTTTTCAGGTCTCTTAATACATTTGTGGAGCTGGCGGTTAGCAGCTAACAGTGCTTACTTCATAAACAGTGCGAACAACGGCAACAGTGCGAACAACGGCAACAGTGTTAACCAGCGGAGAATCAGAGGGTGGGTGTTCCACTTCCATGAGAAAGCTGTGGGTCGGGACAGTATTATATCTGCTGGACCGTCTACCACAACAAAACAGAGCACACTCCAGTAGCATGAATTCATTCTCTGCCCAGGACCCCATTACTCCAGTATATCTCTATGTTACAATTTGTAATTTGCTACTATTATATTAATGCTATTATATTAATGCTCTGAATGTCGTATACTTTAAGAATCCTTATTAAATGATAAGTTTCTTTTTAAAAGATATTGGCCAGTCATTTAATCTTTTAAAACTATGAAATAATTAAGTGTTGGTGTAGGTCTCACTAATCCAGTGTCAGTTGGGCTGTTACAGCTTACTGGTGAAGAGCAACTTCTCTCTGTGCCGAATCTAAAATATATGGGTAGAAAGGCTTTTTTTGGCCTTGATGAAGTTGTTTACACGGGAAGCTAACCCACCAGCTCAGCTCGACACTAAAGCAGTTTGACAGTGGAAATAACCGAGGCTGCTAGCTTGATTGCTAACCTCGAAAAGCGAACATTGAAAAGTTCACCCAAATGACAGAAAGAAAGTGGTATGCTAGTTTTGGTAGATATGAAGATGGATCGGGTTCTATTCATACGTGTCTCCAAGAAACGTTTGTATTACCAAAACTCTGTTCTGCAAGTCTTTGTAGACTGCTTGAAAGCTTGCATATTTTTATGTAAAATCATTTGTAATTATTTGACATTCAATTGTTAAAACAATGTTCAACTGATAAAAAAGAATCACTTTCTTATTATTGTTACAGCAACTGACCAGAAGTCAGCAGATGGACGAGCTTCTGGATGTGCTCATAGAGAGTGGAGGTAAGATGAACTTCCATAAGTAATGTTAGTCTAGCTAGAACTGCACATGCATATGCAGTTTGGTTTAAAGTCCACATGTAAATCACAGTGACATCACAGTGTGCCCCAAACATTGGTACGGGATCCCAGTACCTGCTGTGACCCTCCCTCCTCTCCTCTTTCTCTTCAAGAGATGCCAGCTAACGCCAGAGAAGAGAGGGAGAGGGCCTCTGTAACCAAAGTTGTGCCTCACATTACTGTGTCCCCAGGGTGTCCAGGCCTCCTCATCCCGAGGTTCCATAGACACTACGAGCACCTGTCCCCCAGCCAGCACCCTTACGACCACTCGGCCAATCACATCCCCGAGAGCCACCTGGAGAATTTGCTGGGAAGTCCAATTGGCCGGGGAGGGGAGGTGGCCCTTCTTAAAATGGCTGCCGAGGACGGAGGGCAGGAAGACGAAGGGAACAGAGATGGCGAAGGGTACGGCAGCCCCCACCACCACCATCGCCACCCTCACCATCCCCAGCAGGACAAACTTCTGACCAACAGAGATCTGATGGACACTCCTCTGTCGCCAATCGGCACCAAGGTGTCCAACGTCCCCGAGGTGCAGGGGATGGTCAGCATGACTTTCAGCGAGACGCCATGGGAGACGATGGAGTGGCTGGACCTGACGCCACCGAGCTCGACCACGGCGTTCAGTATTGCTCCAGCCAGCGGGCCCAGCATCTTCAACACAGAGTTCCTGGATGTCACAGACATTAACTTGAACTCTGCCATGGACCTTCACCTGGAGCACTGGTGAAAGCAGCATGCTAGCCATCGGCCGTCAAGTAGCTGTATGGACCGCTGATTTCAGCCATGACCATACCAAAGAACCATTGACTTCTTCCCTTCACAGATTCAGTCCAAGCGCCAGAATGTGCCTTTTGTTATAACATAGAAGAATGTGACATTAAGTAGACCATTAGCCTTCATTTTAAAGATTGACAACTGAGTCAGAAGTTTAACTACAGAATAATATGTTGACTTATTCTCTCCACTTTACAGAAATTAGCCTCTCATGTTGTGGTCATGCCAAGAACCCAAAGAAAGGTGCATCTTGACATATCTTTGTCCTTTTTTGAACAATGATGCGCACAACTGCCAAACAGTAAAACAGTGGACACATGAAGGATTTTCTAGATAATGGATAATGATTACAGTGCTTTATACCAACACTTTATGCAATATCAGTGTTACCCCACTTAGACTTGAAGACACATTTTGACAATCATTGTATATTTTCTGAGTCTATGTTTGTATTACTGGAAACAAAAACGAAAGGAATTACAAGTTGAATTGGATTGCTTAGTACGGCCATTTTGTAAATATCTTAAATGTACTGACAGAGACAAGTTGACGTCTGCATATTTTGTCAGTGGTGTGGGAGAAGCACACAAACGAATCAAGTGTATTATGTAATCGGTATATCGAACGATGTAAATATGACAAAATTATCTCACTGTGCACCTCTAGCTAAATACACTTTTGTCACAGTTTGCTTGAGCTTAGAATACGTGTGTAGAAATGGTTGTCATTCCTTTGAAGGACCTTTTTTTTATACAACTTTCTTTTCACTATTTGGTGTACTTATCCACAGAATGACATTATTGAGAGAAATGAATGTCTTTGAGTAACCTTTGGTCTTATCGGTTTAATTGGCAGACAAATTGTACCTTAATTGCGACAGATTTTTATGATCTTTTTATTCCAGTTTCCCCTTTACAGTGTATTAGTAATTAGCGATTCCCTGAAAGCTATTGACAGACATGAAAGGGACAGTTCACCCCAAATTACAAAAAAAGAAATTCTCTCCTACCTGTGGTGCTGTTTATCAATCTAGATAGTTTTGGTGTGAGTTGCTGAATGTTGGAGATATCGGCGGTACGGAGATGTCTGCCTTTTTCTAATACAGTGGAACCACTTAGCTTGTGGTGCTTTGAAAACAAACAAACTTTTGAAGCAATTTCACGTAGGAACTATTTTCTTTCTTCAGAACTGCAATCGCCATGCAGAAAGAAGTGTGTATCTACGGCTAGCTAACATTGCACCATTGAGCTAACATTACTGCTCAGTCTAGGAGGACGCCATTAATATTTACCTTGTTGTGAGCAGTTTCATGTAGGAACTATTTTCTTTCTACCAAACTCCTCTTGCCAACCGTATAAACGTAGAGAAGGAAGCATGCATCCACTCGTGGACGTCGGCCTTGGCTGAGCTGTAGCGTTAGCTAACTCATTGATTCCAGGAGAGCTGGCAGTAGATGCATGTGTCCTTCTGCACAGTGATGGGTGGCAGGTGTAGTTTTGTTGAAAGAAAATAGTTCATATGAAACTGCTCACAACATAAACTGTGGATTTTATTAAGAAGCTAAGTTTTTCAAATGTTTTTTGGCTCTTTGAGCACCACAAGCCGAGTGCCATCTAGTTCCAGTATGATGGAGAGCAACTCACACCAAAACATTCTAGACTGATAAACAGCACTGCAGGTAAGAGTAAAAGTATGTCGTTTTTATTTGGGGGTGAACTGTCCCTTAAAGGGCTGATGTTGAGCAAGTGTCTGTAGTTAGACGTGTTTTCCTGGTGTGTCCCATGTTCTAGATGGTGTGGTCCTGCTGTGTGGTGTGCAGACTCAGCCTTAGAGGGCTCCTTTCTCGAGGCTCAGATGAGGCTAAAAGGGAGTGCAGCTAGCTGAAGACCTGAAAGAGAAGCCAGCTCACAGGCCAGAACAATCTAGATTGATAAATAGCACTACAGGTAAGAAAAAATATGTATTTTTTATTTTAGGGTGAATTATCCCTTTAATATAGAAAGCTCCAAAATCAGTCGCAAAATTTGAAAAATGTTAATGAAAAATACAACCTCATCTCTATTTTTCATTAAGTAGTCCTTACAAATTTCACCCTTTCTATTCCCAGGCCACAATTATTTATTTTGTGTTTTTATATTTATCCTGTATTTATACTGACATTCCTCTCTAATAATCTTTGATTTACTGGGAAAACAACAGTGCTGCCATTTTGACCACAGACATTTCTTAGTAAATCAACTCTCTTAAAAATGTGATACAAAGTGAAGGAACCACTTCGAGAAGCCATGCTTACTTAAATCACTTTTCTTCAAAGAAACCTATGTGGTGGACATGTCCATTATTAGCACTTGTGAATAGGAAAATGTAATATATTCAGATCTTTACTGTGAATACTTCATATTACCACCGCATAAATGTGTACCAGAGCCAGCCTATACACACAGTAGTTACACTAATGAGAGAATTTAAGACTCAAAACTTTGAAGTTTTTAGTTTTGGTAAGTATTTAAGGTTTTTATCACATATTTAAAGGGGTTTGATGAGAATATCAATACCACTCTCATATCTATACTAAATGCTAAATATCAGGCTGCAGTCCGTTAGCTTAGCCTGCATAGAGACTGGAAGCTGGGAAACAGCTAGCCTGCTAGCTAACTTACTGTCGTTTCCTGTCCTTGGCAGCATTTTAGCCTCTCCCTTGGTTAAGCTAATCGCGGCTACTACCTCCAACACTCACTAATTAACACATTATATCTTGTTAACAGACCGCCCCAGGGATGGTGTTTTTCTGTAGGCTGATGTGGAAGTTAGCGTTGCCCTAGTTCCCTCGTCAAAAAGCCTATGGGATTTTATCATTGGATCATTGCAGAAACTAAGCTCTGTGGCAAACAAACATTTATGATACTAACATGTTCTGTTTAACAAGATAATCTTCACAAATGAATACCACTTTTAGGATTTTCAAGCCTAAATGCTGCGGCCAGACATTAAAATGCTATTGTTAGGCTATAAAGGAATTACACTACAGTCGCATGACTTAACGTAGCCTCCACGAGGAGGCTGCACAGCTGTATCTAATGTGATGACGGCTACTTGCTAGCAACCACATTTTTAAAACAATAAAAGGTTAAAAATTCACAAGTGGGGTATTTACTGACATATTTTATGTTGTAGGACAAAACATGATAGTCTCTTAAACTTGTGTTAACCACAGATCTTATTCAAGGCATCTAACAAAAATAATATTTAGAAAACCCTTTTTCTTCAAGATGGGGAAACTGGGAGTGCTGAAATTCTAACTCATTTCCAGGTTTTACAACTCATTCCTGGGGCACTCTGTATAAGGCTGCAGTGTGTTAGCTTAGCTTACATAGACACTGGTCACTGGGAAACAGCTAGCCTTAACTTACTGCTGCCTGTAAAACACAAGGCAAAATCTGAGCCTGTCTCTTACTTAAGTGTATCTAGGCAAGCATCTCCAACGCTCTTTTATTTTCGCGTTATATCTTAATTTAATGCAGCACATAACCCCTCGTAAAATCACAACGTGTTTTTGCACTTTGTTTTTTGTGCAAATTAAACACATGAAATATAATGTGTCAATTAGTGAGCTATATTTATCCTGGTGGGTGGATTTCATTACCTTTGGACAGTCTGACTAGCTTTTTGCTTGTTTTGTTGTGTTAAGCTAGCTAAGCTAGGCTAATCATGTTTATATTTAATAGACAAATATGAGAGTGATATCAATCTTCTTGTTCTAACTATCGGCAAGAAAAAAATACTTCCCAAAATGTTAAAATATTGCTTTAAGTGCATTGGCCAAAACATTTCTTGCATTTACAGCTACGTTGTCTGTAAACAGGTCTCAGAGTTCTGTTGACACCAAGTATTGCTTTATTTCCTGTTACTTATGAAATGTTGCACTTGTTAAATTGTTATCTTTGGTTGTATGGTTACATCTAGGCGATGAATTCCCATCTTTAATATATGAGAAAGCTGATATTCTTCACTTCATGTCTTCTGCTGTAAGAATATCGACTGGTCTTTTTTATCCGGTGGGGTTCAATAATTTCCCTTATCAGGACAAAAAAAACAAAAAAAACAATCACGTCTGACAGGAGCTTCCATGTTGCTTGGCCACTGACTTGCGTTACTATTGTACAGAAACATCCCTGTATACTACAGAAAGAAGAGCAATAAACTTATCACAGCAAAATCATTTCTGAACTTTTTTTTATTAATGTCCAATTCACAAGAAGCACACAATACAGGTTTTCAATATTTTCCATGGGAACTTTATTTGTAACCCTCGATAAAGATACAATATAATATTCATCGACCTTAATACCTTATAATCTAATATGAACATTCTAATAAATTGCAATTTATACAACATGTACCCTGGAGATTCATATTCACCAGTGGAAATGTGTCCCTTGAGTGAGGAACAGATCTGGAGGCTGTTTGCAGTGACGGCTCCGTCTGCCGTGCCAGATTAGACTGTGGGTTTTCTCAGGGTTTGCACCATTTCACATCACAGATAGAATAATGGAGACAACAGAGCTGACAATATTCTCCATTCAAACTGTCGAGAACATAATGTCTGGATGCTGCATCTCCACCAACTTGGATGTGATGTTTTACCCTCCTGAATAAGTCACAAGTATTCAACAAATAAAGAGGGACCCCAAACTTCCGCATGACAGTGGTGGCCATTTAACAACATGGGGGACATCTGTAGAGACCTGTGATAGAATTTTAAATAAAACCTAAATGGGAGCTCCAGCTAATTTGATCAGTTTCCTAGTTATCAGGGGGACTGGTCAGCCTCTTAAACAAACAGCTTTTTTGGCTCCAGAGGAGTTTTGTCAAGTCTGAGAAAATAACCCTGATGGTGTCATCAAGGTTATTCTTTTTTGTTTTGGAGCTTTGCCCAAATGAAAGACTAAAAGTCAGGATAGCTCAGGCATCTGTTTAACCTTTCATTGATCATCTGTCTCTTACAGACATTTCTTTTAATGTAATTGAACTATATGCAGTAAATCTAACAGTGAGGGGAAAAGTCAAGAAATAGAAGTCGATCAATCATTAAGCTAGAAGAATACAAATAATAGAAATACCGAGCTGATCTTCAGAAAGCCAACAGCTGAGTTTAGGGAGTAATTAGGGAACTAATTACTCATTTAGGGAGTAATTAGTTCCCTAAATGATCATTTGTATTTCAGTTACTCACTCAAACAAAACTTTGTTTTTTCACACGCCTGTTCATGAATAAGGAATCCAAAAAGTGAGAACGAGTTTGATGAATTGAAGTTATAGGGGTCCAAATAAAAAAACAAACAGCTAAACTAAATCAAAACATTACTTTACAAACTCTCACACAACTCCCGTGTTCAGCAAAGTGATATTGCTGTCTATGGAGTCTGGTTTTGCAGAGAGCATGAATAAGTTTCAGTTCCCCGGTGAAAAGCGCTGAATAAATGAGACTTGGATTATACGGCAAGAGTTGTGTGAGAGTTTTGATATAATTTTGCTGTTGTTTAACACAGACCACATTTACTTCAATTTATCAGGAATTTTCTCTGTTTTTGGATTCCTCGTTCACCCTGGAGACTTGTGGGAAAAACAAAGTTTACTTCAGTAATTCATCATAACATAGGGTAAGTAATTGATACACAGATGGTCATTTGGAAGGTGAAGTATTACCTTGAAGTCACTGTATACCTCTTGGCTTATTATTGTATAGACTGTGTTACATTAAATTGCTTCACATTATTAGTATTTGCTCAGACAAGGCAGGCCATGCATAATGGTATATTAATAGGATTTGTTGACGAACAACAAAAAATAAATAATAACATCCTTATCCATTAAGGTAATTTATTACATCACAGGTCTCCACAGTGTCCTATTTTGAAGGACCACCTTCTGTTTAGAGAGTGTGGTTAAGTAGCGTCCACTTTACGGCTGAGTGATCCCACCTGATACATGTGGTTTTCTGCGAGGGAACGATAGCAGGTGGATCTCAATAGTCTCAAACTGCGGCCTCCCCTTCACCTGTCCTGGTATATATCAGCACCAGTGGCAGTAGACAGGTGAGGGAACTTGTTTAAGACTACAGAGATGCATCCCGAGTGAAATACATGGTATGGCGTGGGAAACATTCTATCATCAGTGCGAGACATGCCGAGTCACGGAGGAAACATGCTGAGTTAATGCAGACCTTAAGGGTCAAAGAGCAGTGACGGCACGAGGAGAGATCTACCTCCTCTCCTGACAGTTATGGGGATGGTACAGAAGTGGACATTGTGTCATTTAGCAGCATTTATAGGTGTCATTTTTTGTTTCTTGTCAGGACTTTTAAAAAATGCAGTCACTACTGTTTGCCTTAACGTGGCAGCATGGTGGATCTGTGATCAGTGTGGATGAGCAGTTGAACTGTACAGTGCTATGGCAGGCTGCTGAGGAGCATCAGGACTCAAACTGAAACATACAGACTTTCATTCTTCACCCGGATCTCCTCACAGTTTGATTTGAGCCTTTTACTGTCCAGCAGAACCTGCCAGGAACAGCAGATTAGATGTTCTATATACATACACATTTACATCAGTGGACATAATGTCCTAAAGTAACTTTACATCAGGCAATGAAGCATTGCATTAGACCCAGTTTGTGCATCTTATATATTGTCATAATGTTTGAGTGACTGAGCATAACAACTGTTCTATAGAGAAATCGCAGATCTCTTAAAAACTTGTTCACTTACAATGCTTACTGAAGTTCTAATTCTTAAAGTTTTCGCAACTCATTCTCATTCCCAGGTCGTCAAATACTGACCCTTTGTCATGACCCCTGGAGTCTCATAGCGACACACAGGGCACCATTTATCTACATGTCACACAGCTGAAACATATTTCAATGCAGGATCAATGTTGTGAAAGTTAGGTTTAGGCAATAAAACTAATAAAACTACTACTTGCAGACTTCCTTACTCTTTATACTATGTCAGATGCAGCTCAGCATCAATGTTAAAATCGTGATGTGTCTCAGAAAGACACTAAAGGGAGCCTTTGGCGTCAATATCACACGCAAAGGGAGAGTGGTCATGCATTGGCATTTGATTACCTGAGAATGAGAATGTGCCTATCTGTTCTTCTGAGATATTGCAGATCTCTTAAAGACTCAAGAGTTCATTGCTTCACTTGATGCAGTTCTAAGTGTTTTCATAACTCATTCTCATTCCCAGGTTGTCAAATATCAAAGTTTTGTCACACCCCTTTAGAGTCTAATAGGGACGCACAGGGCACCATTTTCACATATCTATGTGACACACAGCTTAAATACATAGCGCATGGTTAATGTTGTGAAACAGTCTCAGGTATAGGCAACATTACCATTTTGTTAGGTTTAGAAAAAAGATCCAGTTTTGGGTCAAAAGACACGTTTGTTGTTATGTTATGTGAAAACAACATTGACTTCTGGTTTTGCACAGGACACAAACTGTGGTGAAAGTCCTGTTTTGTTTGACCCACCTCCCCTTTCTTCTGCCATACACAGATGTCCTTTCTCTTTCTGTTATGTCAGTTGCTCTCACTGTCAAAGATTGCCATGGGGAGTTTTTTGAAAACCTGATGTCTCTCAAAAGACGCTAAAGGGAGCCTTTAATGTTGATATAATACACAAAGGGGGAATAGCAAAGTATTAGTATTTGACAACCTGGTTTTTCACTTACTATGAATTATTTAATTTTTTTTTTTTTTTATTGTGCATTTGATACCATACCAAAATATTCTTCCAGAAGAGGGCTTAAAAGCCATTTGGCAAACAGCTGCGTTGAATGATCTCCTGAGTTTAGGGAGTTTATGGATTGCTTTAGAAAACCACATGCTTGGCTCTGTGACTCAAACATTAAGCTAACACATGAAAGGTACAAACTGTGGCTAACTTTGGATGTGAGAAATGTATATGTCCTAATCATGTGTCAAGACAAACTCTCACAGATTGCATATTGAAAAAAAAGACAGAAGTAAAGCCACGCTACCGAATCCATGAGCTCTCCGAAGAGAAACACTCTTGCATACTCATTCATTTACCATGAGTGAAGGTGCCAACAACAAACTGTGTGAAAAGAGTGTGTGTGTGTGTGTGTGTTTAGACAGTAGGTCTATCAGCATACATCTGTACATGTCAATAATTCAGAGGTGAACACACATATGCATACATACAGTCCACAATGTACATTTCAATAGGTGGCTATTTTTGTTCATACGTCATGAGTGTCACTGTTCAACATTTTATTTGGTAGATTCTGTATTTGTGTACAACTTCAAGTATATATATATACCATATATGTATACTCTATTCCTTTCTCCCCACAAAAAGATACATTGCAATTCACGAAGACAATGTCTTCAAGTTTTTCTGGGTGAAGATGGGTGACAATATTTTCGGTCTTACTGACTAAAATGAGACGATGAGAGCTGGAAGAGTTAACAATATTCTGCTTGTTACACCGTTCGGACTTAGTTCCGTTGCTCTTTGGAACGTGTGAATAAACAGCTGATCCTAAGTAACTCTGAGGGCTAAGATCAAGGTCAAAGCGTTGCATCACAAAGCTTAGTGTCCCACCCACTGCATGTTGGGTGACCCCCCTGCCCCACCCCCACCCCTACCCCTTTCCCCAGCCAAACTCCATCAGTCCACATACATAGGAGAGATGGGAGAAGCGGGGATCTGATCCAGGATGCGACATACATAACTGGCGACATCCACGAAACGCTCTTCATACATCAGAATGAAGGGATGTTTCTGGAAGACAGACACAGTGAGCGTCAGGCTGATGCACGACACCGAGGAGCTCAAAAAGATCACTGATGACATTTCTTCAAGGAGTCTTAGTTGTTGTTCCTCAGACAGCCAGCTGATTATGTGTTAACCTTTAGGGACTGTTTGGCTCATTTTAAAGGCTTTTCATTCTTCATGTTTTAATAATTTTGCCTGTGTTCACGCATATTGCATACATTTTGGAGCAGATTGTGTAATTTTGTTTAATCTTGGAATTTCAAGCTCAGCTCCTACAATAAGTCTAAAATAAAGTGTGTAAACAAAAAAATGCACCACTGTAACCCATTCAAACTGCAATTTTTGATCCCACAGCCATCAAAGCATAAAAACATGCATTGTATTATTTCTGGATATCACACTGGAATTGGAATATGTAATTTTTACTATTTTCTCCCTGATGATGTCATTTTTTCCATATTTGGCATATGGATAAATACATGCTATTTCCACTAGGTCCACTGGGTTCCATGAAAAAAAAGTTTACAGGTTTTTTATAGAGTTGTCATGGTAACATTTCTTTGCCAGTTTTGCCTATTAGCCTGTTTACACCTGGCATTAACATGTGTCCTGGGTAATCCCATTACAAGTGGACAGGGCAAAATACAAGTGACACAACCACTGAGGTGTATTGTGATGCAATCACTCAAACCACTTGCTGAGGTGGTCTTGGATGCATTTCACCACATATCTTTTAAAGTGTAAAAGCATATGCGTCCCTGTCAGTTTAATCAGTAACTCTGTGTGTGGTATCAAATGTAGCAAACGGTTTCATCTCCATAAAATACTCTAAAGTGGAGAGAAAAATCAATTCACTGCCCTTTTCAGAATCACTGACAGTTAAGAGACACTCTTGATCTGAAGTACTGATTGATGACAACAGACAGAACTTACCAGAAGCTCCTTGTACTTTGGCCTTTTTGATTCATCCTTTGTAAGGCTGGACAGAAAAACAACAAAAGGTCTCCATCAGCTACTCAAATTCCCACAGAAATTGAAAACTGCACAAATGAATGATGTGTTTGACTGTTCTGTGTTGCATTTTAACTGGATGTTGTGCCTGCTCTTTGTAATGTGTGATAGTTGCCACACTGATCGGACAGAGCAAGTGTCATGCTGCTTACCATAGGTTAACAAAGTTGATGAACTTGGGGGAGAACTGCCTCTCCTCAGAGTTGCTCAGCTGCGGAGGCTCCCCTTTCACCACTTGCGTCAGCTGATCAAAAACACTATTCCACTTGGGATACGGGAACCGTCCCGTGGCCAGCTCATACTGAAAGCAAACACAGATTTAGATGGTGTGTTTTTTACTTTGTGCGACTGCTCTGTTCACTCACACTTGCTCAGACATAAGAAAGCTAATATTGTTTTAGTCTTACCAGGGTGATTCCCAAGCTCCACACATCAGAGCGCACATCGTAGCCTTGTCTGGAAGCACTGGGGTCTATCCTTTCAGGCTGGAACACACACAGGAAACAGAGCTGTGATACTGAGATACCTCACTGAATCCACACGACAGCTGTCTCCTTCCATGGGCAGGTCAAAGGTCAGGGTCAAAAACTGAGCACAAAAATGTGGTAAAGCTTATGCCTCTACCTTCTCAGTATTGTCAAGCATGTTTATAATGTCACAGCATGTTTAATGCAAGTATTGGTGAGAAAAGGTGAATGATGAACCAGTGCACGCAATGCTTCTATAAGTTATTACAAACGCAATCATGACAGCTTGACATTTGGGATTTTTCTACATAAGCTTACCAAACTTGCCTTATCACTACTGTTAATATTAAATATATTTATGGAAAAAAATTAAATTGTTGTCAATATAGCAAGTAAAAATAATATCTTAAATGCTGTAATGCATTTCTTCTTCACATTTTCTGTATTAATTAATTAATATTCTGTGTGCTGGCCCGTGAACCGCTCGCTGACAATCACTGCTGTAAGACATTATGAGAAACTTGTATCTCAGCCTCATATCTCAAAATAATAAGAAAATTTCTTAAAATAATAATGAGTGTCTCAAATAATTTAGCTGTCTTAAAATGAATTAATATTTCACAATAATGAGAAACTTTGTCATAGGATTTACTTATCTCAATGACATCGCCTCTCAAAAAAAAAACTTTCTCAAAATAATGACTTCTTAGTACGCCAAAGTAATGAGAAAATTTGGCACAATTATTAACTTCTTAAAATAAAGAGAAATTTTCAAAAAAATAATGACTTACTTATCTCAAAATAATGACTTAGTTTTGCAAAAGCTATTGAGAAACTTTCTCCAAATAATGACTTATCTCAAAAAATGGCTTGGCGTCATTTCTCATCACCTTGTCACTTTCCCTCACCTTCATATGAATTACATCGTTTGTTTACAAACTCAATTTCAAATTATATTTTTGTGATCACTGTTTACATAAATGCTATGATGTAGAGAATCGGACAGTGTCTGCTTCATAAAGTCTGTTTTTTCATCATGTTTTTGATATGTGAATGTGTCTGCCTTTATCTCTGATACTTTTAGCTGTCATTAAGTTGGGTGCTCATGCAAACCACAGTGGCAAAGGGATTATGATGTTTATAGATAAACCAAAAAAAAAGCCTTAATCTCTGAATTATAGTGATGACAATATATATTAAATACTTAAAACACAACGAATAACAGTATTCGAAATGTATAATATACAAAATGATTGTGCATTGTTGATTTTGATGGACAACCAAATATTATCTGGTGGCTTCCTCGCTGTCCAATGAAATTATTTATCCCGCCCACCATGTAGCAGGTTAGATTACATAGGTAAGGTGAAAGGGCAGATAATCAGGTTTGGTTGAATATCGGAGAAAGTTGCATGAAACGCGGCTAAACACAGAAAACTTTCACCTAAAGTTAATCTGCTGTCTCCATGTGTTAATATGTGTTTAGTGTTAATTATATGAATCACAATGTGGATAAAAAAAATGAAGTACGCCGCCTGTTTCAGCGCGTGCACCGAGTCCTGACGCCTTTTGCGAAGGTGAGTTCAGTCAGCCGCTAGCCGTGATGCTAATTTTTTCCATGTTAAACTCCATTTAAATGTGCTAAAAACATTAGCGTCTAACGCCCGCTAGCTTAAATGCTAATGAGGGCCATTTGAAATCCCACTCCATGATTCTAGAGCGGTTTACGGCTGAAAAACATGACAAATAATAAGTTTTAAAAATACTTCCAATAAGCAATATGTTCTGTTGTGTTAGTATATTAAGAAAACTGTCGTTTATTTTGTTTCCATGCACATCTTTATGCATTTTGAGTTAACTGTTGTTGCCTAGCTGTTGGCTAAGATGTACTTTGTTAGTGAATTTAACTATTGGCACAGATATATTTGTTTTACTCAATATTTTAAAGGTTCGTTGAATTTACAAAAATAATACTGTTGTGCTGCAATTAAGTATTTACTACAAGTATAGCTCTTTAAACGACTTATATTTGGATATGAGTTAAATTGTTATTTTTGAAAACACAGTTGAACCACAAATGTTGTACACAGAAGTTGTGAATTGGAGCATTAAGTTGATTTCATTAGCTGTATTCTATGACCAGCAAAGCTCATAAAGGTGACAATATGACCTCATGTATAGGTTATGCTGTTTTGAGTCCCTCGAAGACAAGCTAAGATCTTCAGAAGAGAGTCCAAAGATTATGAGATGACTTCAGAGAGGACTGTTTTCCAGAACTGGACGGCGAGCCCAAAACGTGCTGTCCCAGTGAGGAGGCTGATCATCTATGTCAAGAATGGTAGGACTAAACTCTACACACACATACAGATCAGAGGACAGGGAATATCTTCCGGAATACCAGTCCAATAGACTACTCGTGTTGGATAAAAAATGTTTCTAATACAGTAGTTGAACCATATACTTGGTGCTTATATATATATATACATATATTTATACTTTTTTTTATGTGCACAGTTTTTTTTGTTGTTTATTTCCTGATTAAATCTGCGAATACATTTATATGATAATTTAAGCTTATCTATTGAACTTACCTTAGGAGTTCAACCTTTTATTTCCAAACATTCAATATATGCAAAGAATATCTATATTTGAGTCCTGTGTTTCTGTTCTCTATGGTCATCTAGCCTTTTGGCTCCCATCATTCCTAAAGTTTCCTGAGTCTGGTCCAGCTGTTACAGGTGTCTGTAACGTCCCTTTTTTCCATACTGTACTTTGTTGACACATATGCCCCTTTCCACCAAGATCAGCACAGGTTTTTCAAACATGGGCAAATCTGCTCAGTATTGGTCTGTTAAATATTGTGTATGTTGATGTGTCAGACAGACAGGAGAACGGGTAGACAGCAACAGGAACAGAAGTCTGTGAAAACTTTAAATGAAGCCTTTAAGATTCAGTGCAGATGTATTTGGATCGTTGTTTTAGCGCTGCTTTAGGAGGTGACGGATGGTAACTAGTGACAGCGGGTCATTGTATCTCACTGGTTAGGGAGCTGAAATTAGCCCATTCACCCGGGTGTTGTGTTTCCATCAATGCCGATTGGAACAGGAGGTGATAAAAACCTGAGTCTACTGAGGAGTCATGTGGCCCAGGTGTGAATGCTAATTGTACGCATTGTCATTGCATTAATAAGCCAGATGTTAGGGGGTGGTAGCAGATTTTTTATGAAGTGGGAATGAGGCTCTACTGGTTACACTTACCGCCATGTAGGGCCTGCAGCCCGCGTCTCTGGTCTTGGCTATGGAGTCCACCAGCTGACCGCTGATGCCAAAATCACACAGCTTGATATTACCCTTTCGGTCCATGAGAATGTTGGAAGGTTTGATGTCTAAAATGACAGGATGAAATGGTTTTTAAGCAGAGTTACATTAATAGAATTGATCCAAGGATCTGAATGTTATTACCAACAGACATGTTTGGATTTGTCAACAGCCAATACTTTGTGCTGACAGTAAATATCTTTCAATTGAATAATATGACCTGTACGAAATTTTCCAAAAATCTTCTGAGTTGTAATTAATTACATTTTGCAAACAATATACAGGGTTCCCGCAGTCATGAAATTTCAGGAAAAGTTAGGAAAGTAAAAAAAAAATTTTCCAGACCTGGAGATGGTTTGGAATTAATAGAATATTTTGGAAAAGTTTTACAGAGACATCATTTTGGCTGTTGTTTCATTTATATTCATAAAATACTAAAAACATGTCTAATATGATTCAAAATATGTTGTGTTAAAATGTAGATGTGCATGTTTCTAGGCCAACCCATTTTAAACTACTTAAATAAAGTCATGGGAATGGGGTGAAATATTAAGGAAAAGTTCTGGAAAGGTTTTAAAAATTAATTTGTAAAAATGTGTGGGAACCCTGATTAAAAGGGTAAGACTTACCTCTGTGAATTATTTTCAAGTTTTCTTTTAAGTGGTTCAGTGCTTTAACGGTCTGTTGAAGACAACATTAAAACACATCAGTTCTGTTTCCCTGATACACATGGTGTGAAATCAAAATAAGTACGAAAAAAGTGAATAATCTACTTACCGCTAATGTTATTTTGCCTAATATTTCCTCTGGAATGACGTAATCTAATGCACAATATACATATTTGTAGAATTTGTCTAATGAGGTAGCCATAAGTTCCATACAAATCCAACAGTCCCCCTGAAACAGAGAGTCAGAGGTCAGTAAGAAGCTCCATCAAATTCAATGTGTCACTGATTATCAAAAAATATTTGATTCCATGCAAGTGCTGCTACAAAGTAAACAAAGAGTACTGCAGGGATGATGGGTATTTTTTTTGTTCTTTTGTTTTTTGTAAGCCAACATGGATGTTAACATTGTCTTGGTTCCCTTGACAAAAATTAATTATTTTCCACAAGTATATGATAGTAGTAGTATATAGTGGTATATAGAGTATTTACTGAGGAATCTCTCAAGCCTGTGATAACCACAGACCTCATTACAGTCATCTGACCAAAAACCCATTCAAAAAGCTACCTGACTTTGAGATGAGGAAACTGGAGCGCTGAAATGCTAACTCCTTTCTGTGTTTTAGGACTCATTCCTGCTGCACTTTGTAGACATCAGCCCATTTACACTGCCTGTTCAAAGTGGTGATGTCAGGCGAAAACGGCGTTTTGGAGCCCTGAAAACGCAAACTTTTGAAACCAAGTTCCAGAGTGTAATCTTTTGAAAACGCAACCCCTTCTGTCACCGTGTAAACTGTCAGAACAGTGAGAACAGCGACGTCACAGTCGCACTGTGTTCATACGCCTGATGTTCCTCTATGATGTGTCATTACAAAGTTACACTGCCAGTTACTGGCCTGGCATGCATACTACTGAGTTATTGGTATTTTTTCGGATTTGTGTACACGAGGATCGTTCTCACAATGTTATCATATGAACTCAGATTTATTTTAAAAATGCAAATAATGGACGTTTTTGGTTTTATTAGGGTCATTTTTGTCTAAACATGGCCTTAAAAAGCAGCTAGCAGCAGTTAGCAGCTAATTCAAAGACAAAGAACAGCTGCCAAAAAATGTACGCCCTGAAACTTTATACAAACGTCACAACTCCGCAACTCCGGTATCATTCAAATTTCCTACTCGTAATTACAACTTTTGAGGGCTGTTCATGTGCTCATAACACCTAAATAGTGTATTTCCGAGGAGCACGTGATGACAGTATTAGTGACCCTATAGTGCGATCTGTCTATAAAAAGGGCGATAGACGAGACAGGAGCATGACGTGGTGCGTTTGAGGTCAATGAGTTTTGGTCAGACCTCTCTGAAGAGAGCGCCGTAGAACTGAACGATGTAGGGACAGTCACTACTCCTCATCACCACGTCGAGATCCATCAGCAGCTGCTTCTGCTCCTTCTCATCCACGGTGGAGCGAATCCTCTGAGAGACACAAAGAACACTTTAACACTTCAGATTTATTCATACTTTAAAGATCATCTGTTGGTGATTAGCGGAATGGCACAGTATGATAACAAGAGTCTTGGATTAATGAAATTATGGATTCATTATTGTTGTGGATGAGGTAAAGTCAGGTGTGGTGAGGAGTCTGTCAGCACCTTGACGGCCATGATCTGGCCTGTTGGTTTGTGGACCATCTTGTTGACGGAGCCATACGCCCCGCGACCAATCTCCCCGAGGTCTCTCAGATCCTCTGCTGTGAAGTCACAATGCTGCTCAGGCGAGATCTTGAGCTTCCCCGACGACTCAATACTGTGTGTCCGCAGACGCTCTCTGGAGGAGCACAGAGGACAGGATGAGACAGGAGGAGACAGAGTCCACAGGAAGGAAGGAGGAAGTAAAGAAAGAGCCGTGACAGGAACATGCATTATAGATTAATGTGGAAGGATAGATATTTAAAACAACTGAAGTGGCTTTGTAATCTGAGCTTCCCTCTATGATTTGACTCTTTGATTATCTGGAAAAAGGAAGCTAACTAATGATGGAAGCTGCTGTGAATCACTTCCTGCCTCCATCCCCCAGATTTACTAAGTGTATGTGAGGGTGAAAAGAACCCACCATCAGGCCTTTCGTGCTGGATTGGTGCAGAGTGAACGCATCTTTCTCTGTCCACTCGTCTTTGAAAACTCAGTTTTCTTAGTCAACTTTTCTTTTCTTTGCATATTTGAATAGTGACCTCCTCATCGCATTGGGGACGTAATGTCCACTGAGAGAAGACGCCCAAGTCTCGCTTTCTCATGCCCTCCGGTCAGAAAGTAAACCGCTGAGTTAGCCATTAACTAACTTGCTAATTTTGAACGGACGCCTGTTAGCCGACCCTTGAATTCTGACATGCAATGAATTTAACGTCATACACTTGCCGGCTCTCAATGTTGTCATGACAACAATGTCAAACAGGGAAACAATTACTTTTAATGCTTAATCACAGGTCAGGATTGCTGTAACGATATCCAAATATATATATAAATAAGTAGATATATAATATATTATACAAAACTGTTGATTTATTGATAAGTATAAAACGTTTTTCTTTTTTTTTTTTTCAAAGTAGGAAAAGTACACTTTATTTCATTGCATTAGTGTATTCCCAATACTAGGTGTGGGCTGGCTTCGGATTGACTTGTCTGGACTTTGAGAATGTCTACTCTATGGGAAAGAGTCTTTTTGGGCCTTATGGCATCAGGTGACGCACCCAGATGGTGGAATTCCACCTCTGGCCACTATGTAAAATTGGCTACAAAGCCGGGTGTCGTTTTCTCAGGACTTGGTCTCTACTCACATGTGAGGGTTCTGGAAAGACGGAGCCGTTGGATGGAGCGGGAGCCTGGAGGCTGGTTTCACTGGAGGGTTGGCGAAGTTCAACTTCAAAGCTTTACGTTTACCTGGCAGGACAAAGAGAGAAACAGATCCAGATTCCCACAACATGCACACCACACTGTGGGTTCAGCCAGCTGCTACACACAGTGTGATCAAGTAACCTCAGTAACCTCTGTCTCTACACACTTGAGATAAGCCTTTACATGTTTTCAGGAAGCAATATTATGTCAATTTTCTTATGACCCAGGTACCAGCACGTTATTGTGTTCTGTACAGGTAGATGCGGCTGAAAGGTCAGGTTATTTTGTTCCGGTCAATGACCTTTGGGTTATCTCAAGCTCTTGTGAAGATCAGAGGAAGCACAAAATGCATTTTGAACACAAGCAAGGTGCCCAGATGTACAGGGGTTCCCAATACTCAGACATTGAACCAGTTCCTTTAGCTCTCGAGGGTTCCTTTTCATCCAAATCATGTAGTTATTTGAGTCACTGGAATGCCAAAAGAGCCTTAACTGCAGGATACTGACATTGGAAATCCCTGTCCAAAACATTTTCATTTAGAACTTTATTTAAAGTGTGCAATTCAAACCTGAGCAGTTCCCTCGAAAAAATCAAAGCGACCCAACACTTAGACAGCACTTGATTCCAATTTGAGTCAACAGTCACCTGTTAGTGCACATTAGGATGCATCTGCAGAATAAAGCTGCCCATCAGCATCGCTTCTTTGCAAAGTGCCTGGTTAAAGTGTTGGGTCGTCTTTGCCATGCCCTGTCCAACCAGCTCCTCAGTGCAAACAGACCACTTAACCTTTAAGCCCCGGTGCAAATGAATCTCTCTTGGCCATAACTGCATTTGTGACAGTTAACAGCAGTGAACAGTGGACAGAGGACAGACTCCCCAACTACCAGAGCACCACACAGGCTGTGTCAGTAGTATACAGCGGCTTCCTGTCACTGAATTTATCCTGTTAAATTTGAGCATGAAGATCAATAACAATGTGGATCAATCACTAGAGAGCCAATGACTGAACAGAAACACATCTCAATCAAAGTCGGTGAAGAAAGGAAACCACTTTAGACTACTGAGGTGTGCCCACAAAGAGTAGAGGTCGGTGTGCGAGTCTGTTGCTTACTTTGGGGCACTCCAGACAGGCTTATCTGAAACCCTGAAGTAAAGAAAAAACATTTTACTACATTTTCTTTGAGCTTGTTAAAGTGCGAGGGGGTCATTGTTTAGTAAGACAGGGTTCCTGCAGATCCTTAAAAAGTCTTAAAAAGGCATTGAATTCATTCATCTAAAAATAAGGCTGTAATTGATATATAAATGTCTTAAACCAATCTTTTAAAAATGTGAAGACATGCAAAATAGGATGTCTATGTATTGTTTTTTTTTCTGGCAAAAATATAATTAGGTAACTTTAAATATCTCTTACATTAATGTCACCAAAAAGTCATGTTTAATGTTACATAAATATTTGGGTGAAATTCATCCAAACGGTAAATAATTAATGCCGCTTCTTTTGTTGTTTTTTTCCCTTTAATTTTGGTTACTGTAAAATTCTAAAAATTCATTCCAAATGGCTTTAACAAAGACTTAAAAAGTATTGAATCCAACTTGCTTTAAGCTGTAGGAACTCTGGTCAGAGCCAGTGCTGACAGTGGAATACGAGGCAGGTTACTTAAAATGGCAAAAAAAGCACCATATTTAAGTGAGTCTGGTTCGGTGCACTGACATGCAGCTGTACCACCCGTAACTTGTTCCACTTTATTCCCAGTGTAGTGAAGGATAAGTCAGCCTTACCAGGTTTAGTCAACACTAGTCCAATCACAGATTGTATTAAAATGATTTGATTGCTTTGCTTCATCTCCTCCTGTTAGCATTTCTGTACTATTTCACATTAGACAACAAAAATTAGATGAAAAAGTGGATGATGGTTCTGGGTTTAGTTTTTGACAAATTAGTCATTGATTGTTAGAATCATGGAAAGACTAACCAAGATGATTTTAAGTTTTATTTTGTCCTTGTCAAGTTTGAATGAAGTGTATTTCATGATAAGTTAACAGTTAAGCTCACATTAGTCGTGTTCAGATAAAGAGAGACTTTCAGAAGGTGTACAGTCGATTTTTTCTGTTTAATAAGAAAAACAGGTATGAGAATATCTACCTATCTACTGATCTTTAGAGTTTGACTTTCTTTTGTTTATTTTTGAAATCTCACTAACACGATACAATCCTATGCTACAAAACCTGGTGAAATGTCTGTAAGGTATGAAAATATGGATACCACCTATGCCGGTCCGTTAATCTATACCATAAGCCAGTAGAACAGCAGCAGCACTCCAGGGGCCAGATGCATAAATGATGTGTACATACAAAAGCCATGTGTACGCCTTTTCCCAAACATTAACTTTTATTTTTAAAGTCTGGATGTGCAGTCGAGAATGTCTGCACCTCACACACTCTTCATAGCCGCGTACACACACTTTTAGCTAAGATAGCTGTAGGTAATATGATAGGAAGGAGATTAAATATAAGATGAGAGACTGAAAACAACGTTTTAAGGTTGTTTGCTAACTTCACTTTTTTAATTTATTTTTTATTTTTTGCAGTGTACACTGCACACTTAAAAATGTCAATTAAAGGTGCATTTATAAAGTTCATCCTAATTTGCGTGGGTAATACATTTCAGCATTATTTTTATTTACATTCATCTCCTTTTACCGGCATTTTGTAAAGTTAAGTTTACACATGGACGCTATGAATGAACCATTTGTCCTTCAGACATTTAACCTTTAGGGACTGTTTGGCACATTTTAAAGGCATTTCATTCTTAATTTTTTGATAATTCAAGCTGTGTTCATGCATATGGCATACATATTGCTAAGATTGGGTGTTCTTGTTTGATCTTGGAATTTCAAGCTCAGCTCCTACAATAAGTCTAAAATACACTGCTTTAACAAAACTGTTACATTCACACTGTTAAGTGCAAAACATTGAGCCACTGAAACCCATTCAAACTGCATTTGTTGATCCCACAGCCGTCAAAGCATAAAAACATTTACCATATGTGGCATATGTTATTTCTGCGAGGTGCACAGGCATAGTCAGTGTTGTTGCAGGACATATCCCAGGATGTGATAGTAAAAAATCTATTTTGCATGTAGTATATTGAAACTATATATATATATATATATATATATATATATATATATATATATATATATATATATATATATATATATATTTTTAGTATTTTTAGTCTAAAAACATAGTGGCATCATGCCAAAACCCTGGCATTTAAAGGGTTAAAATTCTGAAAAGTAATGAATATTTGATATTTAAGATTAGGGCCGATGTTACTTAAAAGTATGCTCAATGAAAGTAGAAAACAATATTAACGTATAATACTTGTAAAGCTTGATTTTGAAAAGTGCATTTTGTGCACAGAGCGATACAAGTGAGTGCAATATTAAAGCAGGCCCAAAGGGTTAATAATATTGACAACTGAGATTTCAGGGCAACGATAATTTGCAGAAATGTGATGAATTAGTGGTACCAACGCTACAAATATCCACAGCTGTGCATGTTGATGGCTGAGCGCTGGAGAACCTCAACGATGCAGCACAGTTGGTGAAATTGCCCTTTTTTTTCTGCAATTCTCACTAACCGGTGAAACGTATGGTGAAGGGGCACATGTATGAAAATACAAAAGAATGTTAAAGAGCATTTCTATGTCCAGTGATGATGAACTGCAGATGTGCACCCCATGCCACAATGGCATAAAAAAAAATAATTGCGTATGCATATTTCTGCCTCTGTGCGTTTGTTGTGAATCTACATCAACTTTTATGCATCTGGCACCAGGAGTTAACTGTGGCATTTCTTTAAGAATTTGGATGTGAGACTTTAACAGCCACATTCTGATAATCCTCCCAGACGTGGTTGCTTGATGCAGTGTCTCATCATGGGGTCTGTTTACTGTGTCTACTTATGTACATCAACATGGGAACAGGCAGAAAAAATGGATAAAACAAATAGAAATAAAAATGGTCAATAGAGGAAGGTTGATGAGGAACATTTCAAGGAATCCCTTTGCCAACATATGTCCTGATCAAACACAATATAAACACATAAACCCCAATGGCAGGCTAAAACCTTGTAAAATAAGTGTGAATACCTGTTTCATTTTGACATCTCCAGCAGCTGTTGGTTTCTGTAAGGTTTAGATAGAACATTTGATACTAGACATCTGTCACAAAGGAAGAAATACAACTCAGATGTGTTGACCACATGACTGTACTGCTGTTAATTAGGTTGGTAAAAAGTCAACCAATCGATGGACATGCCATTTGTTATCCACCATCAACACATCCATAATCACACACAACGCTGCCTGACTGCTCGACTTTTAAAGTAAGATTTAGACATAACACGAGCATACAGTATGTGAAGCAGTCACCTCTATGCTGGGTGTGATTTAATACAAGCTTTCATAAGGAACATTTCAAATGGACGATGATCCATATTAGTGTAAATTTGGGACTGTTCATTATTTATCAGAGGGGATTGGGTGGTGCAAAAAGGGGGAGGCATGTCAAATATTTTAAGCACTGGGCAGAAGGTTATGTTTTTGATTTAGGCTAAGGGGAGGTGCATACCAAACCAAGGCAAGTCAACATTAAAGATCCCCCAAATTTTTCAAAGCCAGAAACTATCAAACTTATGCTTATAGTTGGATTTTCACATTTCTGACAGTCCCTGAACACATTATGTGGGACAAATGCTTCCATCTAAAAAAAAACCCCAAAAAACATAAACCAAATCTGAGCTAAATTGGTGATATTTATCAAAATTACTTTATTGTGCATATCACATTTAAAAATTGGCCTTTCAAACTTAATGTTTAAAAAAAAATATATAACAACTACTTTATGGTGGAAGGGAGGTCATGCATTTTCCCCAAGTCAGTCAGGGAGACTCCAGAAGAAACAATTGTGTCTTCAGGGAGGACAAAACACAAAACAAACAAACAAACAAAAAAAAAACACAACACAAAGTCACCCCCCTCTAACAGTAAATGGTAAATACTGAACAGTCCCTTACATTGGCTACCACAGACTATCTGCCTCAGGTGGCACTAGACTCTGCTTTGCCATTTTCTATTATGACTTTATGACTTGTATCTAAGGACACCGATGTGGTTCAAAGCATCGTATAGAAACAGTTGTGACTGAATTAGTCGGATATGCAAAAACTGTTCTTAGCTGGCTATAGGCTTGGCTTTCCGTCCGATAAAGGATATAGAGAGTTGACTAGCAGTTAGCTTGAAATATACAGGGCTGTATTGTGTGAACAGACGACAGGCGTAGTGTTTGAGTTACTAACGTTATTGTAGCAGTATTTCAGACAGGGGTGTTTCTCACATTGACGTTATTTGGTGTTAACAACATACTAAACGACATGAACCTCGTGACGTTGTCAGACGACTATAGCAAATACATCGGCGATGTTTACAAGTGCTAAATATTCCCACTGTATCAAACTTTAACCGTATTATTATGTGTGTTATAGACAGCGGTGTATTCAAACAGTGGCCTGGCTCAGGAGAGAGAGATACTTGAGTGTAGGCCTTCGTGCTACTTGTAGCAGCCTGGTGCTAATCATATCGGTAAATAAACATCCATTGAATACATCTTTATGATGCCACACGCTTGTAATTAAGGTTTTATTACTATTGTCAGACTGGAGGAATGATAATACCTCCACGGGTCTGTGGGTTCGGCAGCTAGACTGGGGCTACTGCATCACTGCTAACCTGGGAACCGTGTAGTTTCAGGGAGCTACTTCAAGCTAACCACAGAAAGCTAGAGACTTAGCGGATGCCGCGCAATTCAATCTTCAAAATAAAATCGGTGTGACGTCCAGCTAACGACCCTGCAGAGATCACAACAGTATTCAAAATATTTTACATACGTTTAAAATATGCATAACACTAATTGATCATTTAAGTATGTGAACATTCCAATATTTATATTTATATATTTATATATATGGGGCGTTTAATGTCTACACTGAAAATCAGTCTAAATATTAAATATCTTATTCTGTTTGTTAACAATATACCTCAGTTTAATTGAGGATAAATGAGAAGGGATTTCACAAATAGGCTTTGTAGTGCTCGTACACATATAGCCCCCTACTTTTTCTACAACGACAGTAATATATTTTAATTTGCCAGCTCAGTTCAGCCAGCTCAACACCATATTAAACCAGTCCAAGGACCACATGTTAGATTTACACGAGCAAATCATTTTTAAAACATTTAAAGTAGTTCGTATTTATAAATATAGTTAGCTAAATATTGGTATGAGTGATGTTGTCCTGTTTAAAACAACGCGGATCTTATTTTGAAAATTCGGACCGGAAAGTTGTGATTATTCTGTGGGTTTTCTGCTTCTGGAAAGCTATAAGCTACATTTTCTTACTAACTCTAAAGTCTATGGTAGAAAAACAAAGATCTTACATAAAGACCGTTGCCTACCTTGCATGCTGCTGCTCTGTGTCTGCGGGTGAAAATGGTGCGACGTGGATCCGACAATGTTGCTGCTGTTGCTGGAGCTTGTGGAGTTGCTGTCAGGACTGGGAGTCGCCATTGTTGTCTTGTATTCCTGTGGGCAGCAGCAGCAGCAGCGCTCGGGCTGCAGTGCAGACAGGCAAACTTCCTCTCTGCCTCCACACGGGACACTGCGACACTTGAACGCAGCAGCTGCGCCACGGCCACGTCTGTGCCGCTGCTGCCTTCAAGATCTGTCGAAAATAACCACATCACGACTTCATAACGCAGTGTTTGATGGATTTCTGTCTGTTTTATTAATCAGCACACTCTACCCCCTTTAGTTCTTCATATTCTCACGTTTTATAATAAATCAATGACCTCTTTTAAATCTTAAAACACGTTTTTGTAGAGCTGCTTTTATGTAATAGCTTTTTATTTATATTTTATTTACCCTTTTATTTTTTTTAGTCTGTCTCGATCCTGCCTATTATTATTATTATTATTATTATTATTATTATTATGTTGACTTTTTTCTTTCTTTCTTTTTATTGTATTTACTTTTAATGTTTTTAGTGTTTTTATCTCATTATCATCTGTCTTCTTTCTAATATGTTCTTGCGTCTGATTGCTTGTGTAATTCTGCCTTAATCTCTGGCCTTAGTATTACAAGATTGTTGGCCTTTATTGCTTGGTTGCCTTTGGGGTATCTGCTTCTGCTTTGCTTTTTTGTGTAAGAATTTATAAACTCTGTTTTTAAATGTGCTATATACATAAAGTTATTATTGTTATTCTTAGTAGTAGTTGTCGTAAACACAAAAGTGGGTATGTACCTTTAATCAACATAGTTACTGTGTTCTTGTAGCACTTTGGCCCTCCCAAGGCCGGCTCTCGCCATTTTGGTGCCCGAGGCAAGATTGGGATTTGAAGACACGTTGAAACATTACAAAATTACCTCAACTTGCCTCCTCAAATTCAGTCAACTTTAAAATTTGAGGCAGCCCGGACACTAACGTTTTTATGTTAATTCATTTTTCAATCAGCTAATTGATTCATCGACTAATTGTTTAAGCTGTACTTGTTTAAACTGGAACTTATAACAAAATTTTACTAACTTAAGCTTTTTATGCAAAATCTAAATTTGTAAAGTAACTTGTGCAAAGTACAATTTGTTCCCCCTGGAATGTAGTGACATAGAAGTATTGAGTGGTATGAAAAGAAAAGTTCAAGTGAAGTCCAACTACCTCTAATTTGCATTTAAGTACAGTATTGAGTAAATGTACTTAGTTACTTTCGAACCACTGGCAGTACTCTCAATAGAGCAACATGTTTAAAATCGCAATAATATTGTATTGTGCAAGTATCGTAATAATATTGATTTGTGGGGCCTCTGGTGATTCCCGTCGCTACTAGATAGCATTGGTGTAATCTGTCATCAACCATTTGATTCTTTAACTCCGACATAACAACGTATAGCTCACGTAAAAACAAAGAACACAGGCCTATGCAACAAGCAGCGTCATAAAAGGCCCTAAAATAAAAAAAAATCATTATATATTGCCTTGCTTACAGTATCGCGATATATTGAATTATAAATCCTGAATCGCGATACTATCGTTTTTTCTCATCAGATTCTAGCCAATACGCAGCCCAGACAGACAACTTGTATCAGCCACTTTCCATGTATCCTGAATGCAGCATAAGACAAGATGCAAATGTGGCATTTAGCCATACACAGAAGTGCAGCTAGTGCAGTTTTTATTATTGGTTGCATTGTTTTACATAATAAATCATACAGACTTGCACATATCTTGTGCCAATTCTTATACCTGAAAACTGGATGATATATCAGTTATAGTTAGCAACACAATGCATCAATCAGGAAATAACAGTATAATGAAATCCCTTATGTGCAATATGCGACATGCAAAAAGGCAGCAAGTGCAAGTAAATCATTTCCTTCTTAAAGTATGTGCATAAAAATATGCAAATTAATTTAATGTCAAAGTTAAAACATGTCCAGTGTATGAGATATATTTCACACTTCGTCAGGATTATAAATAACAAAAACCCATGAGTGCAATAACTTATTTGAGGTACTTTTGCTCTGCTGAGGTAAGTGAATGTGACACGTGGGATCTAAAAACAGAACAGAGTATATGTAGGTCTGTATTTTTGTAATAGTTGTTAGTATTTAACCTCTGAAAGTATTCCCAGCTTTACTAAAACTCAAAAGTGGGCAGGTTTGGTTCTTTATCACTAAAATGAGTAAATTTGTGAATGTTTTTGTCATCTGAGAAAAACATGTAAAGCCCTATGCTATGGGAGATTGTCTATCTTGTAAAGTAACCCGTGTAAAGTTCAGACTTCTCCAGAGAATGTGACAAACATCCTCCAAATGTCCCAGTCCAGAGTTTCTAAATCCCAAGACATTCTAAAAAATATTGCCCTGACAGCTTCAGTAATATGAATCTTAACTGTGATCTGTGTCACTTTGGCATGGAAACAAAAACACCCGATCTCTGATCCGCCCGTTCCCTTTCAGCACCATCTTGTCCTCGTACACGGACACCGTGCCAAAGGCATTGCCGTTGGGTGGAGTCTCGATCACCCCCTCTAACGTCAAGTGGTGCACTCCCGTGTCTTTATCCTGGTAGTATCCACCGTCATGGTCGTGTCCAGCCATGAAACACACCACACTGCTGTGGGAGCTTATGATGGCCAGGAGCTCGTCAAAGTTCCAGGCGAGGCAGATGGGTTCTGTGGAGCGAGGGTGAACAGGGAGGTGACCTAAGGAGGAAAACAAACGTTGAGGTTTTTTTAAGTTGCACAGGAGGACAGCAAATGATGTCCACGATATATGTCAAAACTGAAACAAAGACCGTTTTTACACATTGCATCTAGCCTTGGGCAGTATCACAGTATTAGTGTATTCCAGGGTATTTCTAAATGTTTTTGTAATACTGTCATAAATACAAGCACCCTCTCTCTATTAAACTCATTGTATGTAGTGCACAGCAGAGCTCAATCTCTGCTCTCTACTGGAGAAACAGGCAGCTGAGCTGAAAGACACCGTAACACCTAGTGGTGCAGGGAGAAGTAACAGGACTGTTAACAGCTGGCAGCCAGCAGGCAGAGAGAGGCTGTGGGGAATGACAGTGCTTTTTTTATATCTAACATGGTGATTAAGGATTCATTTTGACCAAACCAGAACTGATGATTGTTGAAACAGTGAACTTACTTTTTTTTTAAAGATTATTTTTTGGAGGCATTTTCCCTTTATTTATAGGACAGCTTGAGAGGGACAAGGAAGGTAGGACGCAGCAAAGGGCCACAAGCCGGACTCAACCCAGGCCGCTGCAGAAGCTTGAGGCATATGGGGTGCATGCTGTACCCAGTGAGCTATAGGTCGCCCCGGAACAGTGGACTTACTAACTAGATTACTAACAAGAGTAACCAAGACGGTTTGGATGAGTTTTATTGTGTTTCTGTCGAGTGTGTTTTATTGATTAGTTAGATGGCAATTATGCCTTGAAAGTCCTCAGTGATCAAAACAAAGTTTTTTCAAAGTTAATTCAAAAGGTGTACAGCTGCATTTCTGTGTTTAATAAGGAAAATAGCTGTGAGAATATTACTGTTATTAACATTTTGTGGGTTTCTTTTGTGTATTTATTAGTCTGGAAAGCTGAAAGTAAGTAGCTAACTTGCTGTTGGGGGGTGAATGTTAGCACCGCACACTTGGAACGTCATATACCATGTACCTCGGTGAAATTTCAGGAAGGTCTAAAGGTCTCAAATATTGCATACCAACCAAGCATACTTGCATCAGAATGCATTTTGGGTGATCACATTGCAATCAGACCACATAAAAGTACAGGTATAAATACACCAAAACTGCATTGAGGAGGGATTTTTATCTGATCATATTATTATGAAAAGGTAAAAAAAAATAAGAAATTTCTTGTACTCAAATAAATAAATAGCAAGAGAGATATCGGGGGAAATTATCTTTGTAACTGGCACTTCATAAAAGCAACAGATTTACTTACTGACAATAGTGACTCTTTCCCTTTTGTCATCCGCTGAAGACAGAACAGAATCCAGCCAGTCCAGCTGGTCCTTACTGAACCCACCATTGAACATAGTAAACCTCTGCAGCAGGCCCTCAGACACTGACACAAGAACACGACAGGGGGAAAAAATTATTATCTACTAATCTAAGAATGTAATCATAGGTGTGAAGGTTGTGACTTTTTGACAATGTGTTATGTGTGCAACACACTGCAGGAGAGAGTTCAGCTGCCATGTGACAGTGAGGGTCAATTATTGTTATTGTTATAAAGTGCTGCTGACGTGTATGTTACACCCTAGACACATGGCAGACGGTAGATGGTTGGCTTTGTGTGTCATGGCCTTAAAATTTCGCTCCTGTCACACTCGTTTTGTTTCGGTATTTGACAATGCTGGCTCACAGAACGCGAGCAGCATGATGCCGCTGTTGTTTGTTTCTGCGTTAGCCTCGAGTGGCCATTAGAGGGACTGCAGTTTTGGCAATTCTTCATTTTCTTGATTTTTCATATATATCTTAGATTTTCCTATTGTCTGTTGTAAATTTTACACTATTCCTCTTGACTTCTGCACTTGATTATTTGCACAAAATCACCAAAACAATTTCCTTGGCAAACCTATAATAAAAAACTTTTCTGAACACTCATGACATTACAAATATATTATTAGTTTGATTTATTAAGAAAATGTATTGGATTATATATTATGATGATAAATGTAGAACTAGTTATAAAGTAATATTGTGACTTGTTAGCAGGACAGCATACCTGGGGGACAGTTGAGATCCTCGTTGTTGTTGTGCTGGCTTATTAAAGTCAAAGCATCGCCGTACTGTCCGCTGGACTGCTCTCTGCCCAGCAGGCTCACATCGTAAGCATCCAGTACCACGAATCTGAACCCGGGGAACGGGCTGAACTGGTAGGCGTAGATCTCCCCGCCGGCCGGGGCTCCGCTCTGACTCCCGTCGGTGTGCGGGGTGCTGTTGAGCTGTGACCGCAGCAGCGCGCTCCTGCTGAAGTTATAGAACTCGTGGTTGCCCCACACATGGTGGACCTCCACGGGGCTGGAGCTGAACTCTCTCAGCACCGTGTCCAGGGCTCGCTGCGAGGTGGCATGGCCCTTGTTGAAGCCGTCGATGATGTCTCCCAGCTGGAGGATAAAGTCTGGTCTGACAGCCGACTCTGACCAACTTTCCTGGGCTTTCCTCAGCAGCTGCAGACTGCTCCGGTAGTACCGCCTCCTCGTGCGCGTGAAGTTGTATCCGTCGTCCAGGTCTGCGTACTGAATGTCCGCTATCACGCCGAAGGTAAACAGCGGCGTTTGAGGAGGACACTCGTCCATTGTCGATGATGTCTTTGGAAAAGGTAATATTCGTTTGTGTCTGCCGAGGGAGCAAAGTGTACAAGTGACACCTGCCGGGTACCGATACTTTCTCAACCTCCGCACATGACGAAATACAGCCAGGCTGTCAGAACTGTAGCGGCGTTTCCGCTGTCGCCCGACACGATGACAGCACGGAGTCACAAGTACAGACAGATAAACCAACGACTTCCGGGTGTATCCTTCAAAATAATGCGAGAAAAAGCGTGGATATCAAGAACAAGTGGATACGTGAAAGTAAAATGGCCGCCCATTTGTTCAAAAGGAACTTGTTCATTCAAAAATTCATTAATTTTTTTCTTTGTTTGTTTGTAAAACACTTTTGCCACTTTTGCCTGCCTGTTGACAGGCAGGCAAAAGTGTCTACCCCAATATTTTCTGTCTACATACCGAAACATGAAGGTCACAAATAGTATCACATGGTCCCTTTAGCTGCTCAGTTACTTATTTTTAATAAGTATAATAAGGGGCTGTTTTTTATTTATCAGTGGAGGTAGCAGGGGTGTGTCTTCATTTTAATTAATTCTTCTGTTTTTTCATTTTGTTTACTTTGAAAATAAAAAAAATAAATAAATATAGGTGGTAACATATAAACAAAGTAAAACAATTGAAAGTTGTATGTCCCTTCCCTAAGCCAAACTAAAAAAAAAAAGGGGATAAACCCCTCCCCAGTGGGTACAAAATATTTAACATACCTCCCCCTATATAAAAAAACAGTCCCTAATAGAGAGTGGATTTCTCAGCAGCTATGAAATCAGCTCTGCCAAACATTGTCCCTTCCCCTTAAGTTTCTGGACAACTACATGGTATTATTTGCACATATTTTATATGGGGCTACAGTGGCTCAATTTTATGTCATTCATTTCTAAGAAACTAATTATTAATCATACAGTTTAATTGTCTGAACCATTCAGGAGCCCACCTCAGTGAAGAAGAAGTGGTTCTAGAGCTGTTACTGAAAGAAGCACCTGCAACAAACGGTCTGATCCTCAAACACAAACATATTTTCAATTCTGTTAATATTGTAAATTGTTCAATACACTAATGTGATGCAGGAAATTCACTTCCTACGCTCTTTCTCTCACACAAATATTTTGCTCAGAGTTTGGTCGTCCCCGGGGAGACCAAACAAAATCTATTTAGGGCCCTAAAAGGAGTTTGACTGGCCCCAATAGAGGTTGTTTTTTATTTTGCTTTAATTCTGTGGTTTTACCTTACATTAACAGAATAAAGTTACCTTTCTCAATGTTGTAACAATGTTGTTCTGGAAACCGCCACGGGGGGCACTGCACTGTATAAAAGTACACACTGTAAACATCCATGATAATTACATTAGGTAATGGAAAGTTTCCAATTGCTATAGCCATACATTTTCTCAAGAAAACACTGAAAATACAAGCTTAGGATATGTATTAACATATAATATATTAATATTGTTTTTTTAAGCACAGATAGAAAGACGCAGGTCTGTAGAATGATGGCACAGGTCAGTTCTCTGTCACGTCTTCTGCTGAAGGGATTTCCTTTTCCCCGCCTGACAAAAGAAAACACACAATCACTTAAGTGCACTTTCAGGTCTCATTATATCAAAGCATTTTAGGCATATGGCAACAACATTTGAAACTACGGTCACAAAAACAGCCATGACATTAATGAATGCCTCAGAAACATCCAACACGAAGGCTGAGTTTAAGCAGATTGGCATATTTTCTGCAGGTTTCTGTAATGTAAGGTAGATTATTTTTCTGTTATTTTGTGCACCTTCTATGTAGTAAAGCACAAAAAGCTCAGATTTGTCTGTTTTTTTCCTCTAAAATAGTGTTGATGAAGTTCACCTGAGGTGTCTGAGCCTGCAGTCCACAGTGTCGGACCGGTCACACACTTAGGAATCCACTTGAGGATGGTGTTGGAGGCCACCTCGCCCCACTCACCCTCAGCCCGGTCCTGCACAGAACGAAGGAGACTATTTTTTAAGAGGAAGCAGCATGACTGTCGCAACAAAACATCTGCAAACTCCAAGCTCACTGAGGATGACACACACTGCATTTTCATCTCCAACATACTTCTTATAGTTACTAACATGCATCTTAAAGTTTTTATATAGTCACTCAGCATGGCCAGTCACATGCATATACAGTCAATCATGCACTTAGAACAGGCAAGTGTGCACAATGGAAAAGGAGAATAATACTTTTAGCAGTGTATTCAACAGCAGTGATGCATTCTTGTGCATGAAAAGACATTGTCATATTTAAAAATACCCAAAAATCATCATGCAAGTCATTGAGTGATCCATGCTACTGAAAAAAAAGTTGTGTATAGAGGCAGCTGCAGCACCTCCTCTGCTCCCTCTGACGCCCCTAAGGTGAAATAACCTTCTCTTGAGCCCGGATAGGATGACTTCTGTGTTTTGATGTTTTTGCCGTTGTCCTCATCAGTCGCTGGCTGGAGTTTCCGTGAAGAGAGTTGGTTATGGTTATGTTGTGTCTCTGCACTGTGTGTTATATCAGTGTGTTCTGACAAGTTCCAGTTTTCCAGATTATTGTAGGGAAATTAAACTGGATTGTGTTGATGTGGAGTTACCTGCTCTGATTGGTGGTATTCGCCATGCTGCTCACAGCCGATATCGAACTCGTACTTCCCCAGGCCATTCGGCTGCAAGATAAGAACAGGATAGCAACGACAGCTTCAACATTGAGGACAGAATCTGCTTTGTTAATGACAGTGTTACAAAGTGATACAATTATATAAACATTACAATTATTTAAAGTAAAACTACAACCAAACAGTATTTTAAGCCATAACTTAAATACCTGGCAGCTGATCATTATTTGAAACCAACAGAGCTTTTTTGGGTTCTTTCTCAAGTGGATTTCTGGCATTTCTTGGTGTGTTTGTAGCAATAGAAGAAGGTATAGTTTTGGACAATTCCAGCCGTTTGTCGGGACAAAAACAGGTATTTCAAGCCAACAGACCACTGTTTAAGGACAAATTTTAACTAGAATTCAAGCATTTCTTGATGTGTTTGAAGCAAAAGTGTTCATTTTTTAACAAGAGTTTGGAGCATTTCCTGGTGTGTTTGTGGTGACAAAAACAGGCATTTTTTAGTGTGTGTTTGGGGCATTTTCAGTCCTGTGTGCAGTGACAGAGGTGGGTATTTTGTTAATAAAAGTACTGGATATTTTCATCTGAATTTGTTTCAACAAATGTAGGGTTTTTGTGTGTGCATGCATTTTTTTAAACATCATTTTTTGACAGCTTTTTTGTCTTTATTTGACAGCACAGAATGTAAGGGGGAGAGAGAGGGGACAACATGCAGCAAAGGACCGCGTGGTCGAAGCGAAACCACGGCCGCTGTGGCAAGGGCACTGCCATTGTACATGGTGCACCTGCTCCATTCACTGAGCTATTGACGCACAAAAGCAGGTATTTTTTAACAAAGAGTTCAGGACATTTCTTTAAGTCTTTGTAGCAACCAAAGCAGATACTTTCAAAAAGTGAGGGGGGCATTTTGACCCCTGATTGTAGCAGACATTTTATAATGAGAGTCTGTAACATTCCCAGCCTTGTTTGTAGTGACAAAAACAGTTATTTTTAATGAGAATTTCTGACAATTCCAGCTATGATTGTAGCACAAAAAAAAAAAAGCGGGTACTTTTTGAACAAGACTTTGGGACATTCCCTTATCTATTTGCAGCAACAAAAGCAGTTATTATTTAACAAGAGTTCAAGAGATTTCCAGCTGTGTTTGTAGTGACAAAAGTGGGTATTTTTAATGAGAGTTTGGGACATTTCCAACCATGTTTTGTAGAGATCTGGAAACAAGCTCAACTTAGAGGTTGAATGTAAAGTGAGTGCACCTGTAATGTTGCTAATAATACTTGTCTGTGTGTACTGTACTATGATGGAATTTAAAAAGGTCAAGTTTGGAAATAATTTTATCATTTGTCTAACTTGTGAGTTCACAACCTGCCCAATTGTCAGACTGCTCATATTTCCTGCCTAACTGGATACATTTTAAGCAATGTTCGCGCATTCTGAATTTTCTACAAGCAATCATTACAGCTTTATTCTGCAACTTCAAAATGGAGTGTAGAAGAAGTGAGTTTAGAGATACTGCCAATGTGATTAAAGTAAAGAGATTTACAGCCCAATATATAGGCCTACTTTAACTGAAAGCTGAGATGGTATAACTACTTGTATTTGATATTATCCTTAAGCATCTACAGTATTACTCATCTGACAGAGATTCATCTTGCCTAGCATAAATAAACCAAACTGTTTAGACCATCATGGTCCTGCAGACCCTACTTAGGCAGCATGAAAGATATTGCATATTTCCATTGATCATTTGCCAAGCATTTTGTAAATAGTAATCAAAGTAATCAAAGTAGAACTTACATAGCTGTTGACAAAGTTCCCCTTGTATCTGTGGTTAGAGTGGATGTACTCTCCAGCTGACTCCATCTTGCCGTTCACCCATGAGCCCTTGTACTTTGAGCCAGTTTCGTGGTAGTGGTAAATGCCCTGACCATGCCTGGCAATCAGACAACACAGAGGAAGTCACCAGTTTTAAAATCACCATTTTATGTACGTAAGTAGAATGAATTTCATATTGTGCACATAAAAAGATGTACATTTTTACTAGGCTAAATCTGGCTGAAAAGAGAGACATCTGTTATTTAGATTTCCGAGACTATATATCACATTTAGGTCCTACTGCATTTTTAAACATACTAATTTGATGCTGTCAAAACAACACATGCAACCTACGTAGATACCTGAAAATGTCATCATCTTCATCATATAGTTTGAAATTTAAATCAACAATTCCACACTTAACCCTCTAATACGTGAGTAAATTGGCTTGATTTCTTTCAAAAAATAAGGGAGGATGAGAAGCAATTTAACAAGAAATGGACCAAATAATAGCAAGAAATCAGTTAAAAAAAAAAACAACAAACACAATAACTTTAGAATAAGCAAAAAAGAAAAAAAGAAAGGTAAAAAAGAGAAAGAAATAAGGGAAAGAAAATGGCCTAAAAAATGTACTGATTTTTTTTCTCTTTTTTTCTGTAACATAATTTTAAATATTTTAACAAGAGAATTTGAAATCGTTTTTATTTATTGATTTATTTATTCAGTTTGCAAGACATTTCTTGCCAAGTTCCTCATTATATTTTTTTCTATGTTTTTGAAAGAAACCAAAACTGGTTTTAGAGATTTACATGGCAGTAAAGGAAACTGATGTTGATCCAGGACTTAAATGGTTAAAAAAATATATATTTAGATTTTTTAAAATAATGATATCCCAAGGTAAATGATGTTCTCATGTAACTGTTGGTATCACTGAGTTCAGATAAAAGAAATCAAGTAAGCTTCAAACTGAGATGATACTCGAAGCAGACAAAAGAAAAGTGTGCTTCCAGAAAAAAAACTACAAACGTCTCAGTGACACTTGTGACTGTAAAACTGTAGATGTACCTCATATGTTTCAGCCACTCTCCATCATACGTGTCTCCATTGGGGTACGTGTAGACCCCATGATCCTGTCTCAGGTCCTCAACCCATGATCCTGACAAAGAGACAAAAAGAGTCTGTTTCTGAAGCTCCATGTTAACTTAATTTTTAAAAGACACTCCACACACGCACTAATGAAATGCAGAAATTGGCATCTATCTCAACTCGCACGCTTTAGCTTTGTGGTACCTTCATATTTGGAGCCATCTGGATAGTAGAAGGTGCCCTGTCCATGTTTCATGTTCTGGTAATAATCTCCCACATATCTTGCCCCATTCTTGAAGTGATATGTCCCCTATTGACAAAAATCCATATACATCAGTCAGAGAAAATATTCTTGTTTAAGTGCCGGTGGAAGATCCCCCATACCCCCTGACAGAGGTTCTAACTAAGCCTCTAATGACCTAAAATCCTAGAAGCATCCTAATATCTTAAAAATGAACTAAAATCCTACAAACATCCTAAAATCCTAGAAGTGCTCTAAAATTTTAGAAATTATCTGAAATCCTATAAATGTCCTAAAATCTTACAAACATCCTGGAAACCTAGAGATGTCTGAAAATCCAAGAAACGTCCTTTAATCTTTGACATGTCCTAAAAATCCCAGAAAAGTCCTGAAATGCTAGAAATTTCCTAAAATCTTACAAATTTCCTACAATCCTACAAACATCCTAAAATCCTAGAAGTGCTCTAAAATCCTAGAAATGTCCTAAAATCCTAGAAACATCTGAAAATCCTCACAAATCTTAGAAATGCTGGAAATATCCGAAAGTCTTACAAATATCCTGGAGACCTAGAGACGTCCTAAAATCCTAGAAACGTTCTTAAATCCTTGAAACTTTCTAAAATCTTAGAAACATCCCCAAATCCTCGAAACGTCCTAAAGTCATAGAAACATACTAAAATCCTAGAAATTTCCTAAAATCATAGACATTTCTTAATGACTTAGAAATGTCCTGAAATCCTTGAAGGTTCCTAAAATCCTAAAAATGTCCAAAAATCCTACTGCGACTGGCCCCTTGCTTCCTGTCATTTTGCAAAGGTGGGCCCAAAGCAAAGCATGTAGACTAACTAAACTCTTTAAACTGTTATCTGCCACATACTGTCAATTTTGTGTGGTGGACCTGTTGAATATTTAAAAAGCTTTATTAATGACAGGATACCTATCCTGACCATACTTAGACTATAGAGCTTGTGTGATTTTTTTCAGGGCATAGCAGGCTGCAGAAATCTACTGTTTATCTACTGCACTGTATTATTACTCCTATTTCTTGGTTTTCAGTTTTTTGTGTACTTGTGTTCACTTAGCTTTATCAAACTTTGTCACAGCTGACATTTTGACTTCACAAAGCAGAAAAAGCACAGGTTAAATTGATAACGTGCACAATACCAAGACTTCCTCTTAATGGAATGCAGCTATCAATAATGTTAATAAATACACCCGTGCTTTTCCTGTTAGGACATTTCAAAATGTGTGCCGTGAAAAAGGTCTATGAAGGTGGTGTTGACTTGATTTGATTAGACTCGACACATCATAACGGTACCTGTCCGTGTCTCCTGCCGTTCTCGTACTGTCCCTGATAGATGTCTCCGTTTGGCAGGACAGCTTTACCGACTCCGTGTCTCTCTCCGGCTTCATTTCGGTCTCCTTCATATTCCTGCGCCAGTCAAAAAACCAGAAAGTTTGTCTCCAGCGACAGAGAAGGTGAGACCTCCTACCAGCTGCTGTCAACTAACAAGGTGAGTTAATGCTAACATTAGCTTCAGCCTGCTACCGTCATAACAACAAACTGAACACAGCATGTAACGCTAGCTCTTTCATTAAAGTCTCTCACCCCGAGTTTACTGCGTTCATCATCAAACTCATCAGATCCGACATCCGACATTTTTCTCTCTAACTCTCTTAGTAAAGATGATGTAAAGATTTATTAAAAAAGCTAGAAAGATACAGACACACCGCTGTGCGTTTTAGTTTACGGTTGCCATGACAACAGCTAATCCCACGTAGTGCACTAGAATAAAGGGGCTCTGATCTCACGTGACCAAGAATTGCCTATCCATAAAAGTTTTTTTTAACGCCCAAGGGACCGTTTATTATATAGGGGTGCAGGGAGACCTGTGTTTTTTTTAATTAGGAGTAAAGTAACAGCATACAAATTTGAACGCCTGTATATTGTCTTTATTTTACCAGCATTTTTTTTAAAGAAAACATGCCATTTAAACTGTTTTCTTTCTTTCTGTTTTCTTCTTCCATTTATCATAGCTACAAACTGTGAAAACAGAAATTATCATTGGTGCATGTGCAACAAACGCCTCCTTCAGAAGAAAAAAAACCCAAAACATAATCTTAAAATGGTGATATTTCATCAAAATCACTTTTTTTTTCTACGTCTCATTTGAAATTGATCAAAAATAAACCATGTGACAATAGTTCTGCCTCCTCCAGACTGTTGGGACGGTGGGTAGAGTCCGAAATTGGAAAAAAATACGGTCTAAATATAAAAACTATATAGCCTATGTACAATCATAACACAATACCAACACTAGCAGGAATGGATAGACCCAAAAATACGTTTTCTGATGATATGGATTTTTTAAAAATGTGACATTAAGGTAAAAAAAAAACAAAAAACAAAAGAGCCAAAAATTTTACTTACACACTGTACCACCCCGTTCTCTTCTAACAGGCCTCATACCTTTTCAGAAAACAGTTTTGTTTGCAAATTGACAATTTAGAAATTATCCACTTTTTTAGAACTTCTAAAAGGACATTGTAGCTTTTCAGCCTATATGTAATCTTCAAACTTTTCTAAAAACCTAAACATGGAGATATTTTTAGGAAAAATAGTTTATACTGGACAGTAGCCAGTATTCCAATATTTACATAACAGAAAGTCTTGTCTAGGCAGCAGAAAACCCTTGGAAGTTTTTTTGTAATATCGCCCATAATATCCCAACGTCACCATTAAGGCTGTATAATTCAACATAAATCATTACATTCTATGATGATTTGGCTGTGCAAAACTTAAATATAGACTTTTGTTTCCAATTAGGCTAAGTGACCCTGAATGCTCAAGCCCACTCAGCAGTAGGCCTACAAAATGTTTGTAATTTATTCATGTGATTATCTGCTTTATAATTATTTACCTATTTATTTAATTTTGAGCACTATGACGCTCCATGACTGCTAAACAGTATTCATTCTATTGAGGACACTTGCATTGAATTTGTCGTTAAAGCAGCTATAATCAGTTTCTAATAACAATGTATTAAATGAAAACATGACAACAATGTGGAGGAGGTCGCTCATAGTGCACATAGTGAGAGATAGTGAACCTACAGAGTATTATCAGCTTAATCTGCAGCTCTGCTCGGCTTTACAGAGCTTTAAAGTGACTTTCAGCTCATTGTTTATCTGTCCGGCTCATAACTTTACTGTGCGGTTGACTCTCACAGCTCTCATAGTGTCGCCGTCAGACTCAGCAGGCAGCTGTTGTTCCAAAGAAAAAGCACTGATAAAAAAACTGTACCTGCCCAGCTGCAAACACTCACAGTTAAAGAGAGGTGAACATTATTGTTGCAGTAAAGAGTGTAATGTGCATACTGGGAAACCTGTGATGAAGATCTTTTAGTTGTAACAGGTGTCCTGCATGACATGACTTTTGATAATATTTTGTTCATTGTTGTCCAGTAAATTAAAATATACTATTTGGGGATTGAAATTACCCATTTCAGTGTCTGCCATCACACAAACACATTGAGAATTTACTGATTTATTTTAATTTCAGGGTTTCAGAGAGTACATAAAGGGATATGTAGGATTTTTTGAAGTGGGGTTGTATGAGATATTTCATAGTGCGTTCCACAGTACAAACATTACAAACAGTAGATGTCAGTCGTTACGCCTCTAGTTTGGAGAGACAGACTGAAGTCTGACATGGAAGCTGAACAATCTACTGCTGTGGAAGTGTCAGCAACAAAACAATTTTTAGCCACCTAAAAAAAGCACCACTTAAAAAAAAATCTTTTTAAATTTGAATGTAAATGAGAATATTTTCACAGCTTAACATGATGTCAGACACTGATTTCCAACAAAAATAAATGAAGCCGTTATATAGTTGTCTTCCAACCCAGACTTCATGTAGAAAAACAGCAATTTAACATTGTTGATTACAGGGAGCTGCTGATCTTACACCCTCTCGAACATTTAGTTTGTTTGTGTTATTGTGTGACTTTGACATTCAGAAGGGTGAGACAAAATTCAACAAAGTCACACAATAACACTAACTAACTGATTGAGGCAGTAGACCGGCAGCTTCTATCTTCAGTGAGATAAAATTACTGTTTTTATTGTTGCAGTCTGGTGACTGACAAGAGCAAGACCTAAACCAACCTACCTAAAACGGCTTTCACACCCAGAATGGGCAGTCTGACAGAAAGGTAAAGTGTTGAAAATACTTTCAATAGAGTGTACACATACTCATATTGATTTTTTTGGTGGGAAATTTTTAAATGGCTAAAATAAAAGTTGTTGCTGACCCCTCCACAGCAATATTGCTTGGATTCAGTGTCTGACTCCAGTCTGCTTCTCTAAACTGGGATTTTGCAGACAAACATCTACTGTATGTGATGCACTATGAATGAGTACCCCATATTGCCCCAATTAAAAGATCCAAACTTGGTGCGCTTGGTGGCTCAGTGGATAGAGCGGACACACCATGTACAGAGGCTTTGTCCTCATCAGCCCTTTGCTGCATGTCATCCTCTATCTCTCTCTCTCTCCCCCTTTCACACTTGTGCTATCCTATCAATTAAAGACAAAAACACCCCAAAAAAATCTTTAAAAAAAAAAAAAATCAGAACTAACTTACTAGCTTAAGATATTGGAAAGAAATTGGAAGAAAAAACACAGTTTCAGCAACAACAATTTATTGGCAGGTTTGCTAGTATGTGTTCTGAGTCAGTGGCTCACAACTGGTCCAGCCATGGGGTCCATATTTCTCTGAAGTCATTAGTTCAAGTTCCACACATTTGATACATTACCACATATACAGTCCTATTTCATAAAATGTAAACATCACATTAGCTTACGACACAAACATACTGCAATAGTAAGCAGAAATGGCACTTCAAAATAAAAGCTTTGTGCCAGAAATTCATTGTACTTCAAAATAGAGTGTTTTTTTTTCAAACTTGGAATGGACCTATGAGCCACTTTTAAACCGCAACCCACCAGTTTGGATCCACTGCTCTAAGTCTCATAGTGCACTTGATGATGTCCTCAAAGAAGATGACGGTGCTTGTGGTTTTTTATTAGTGACACTGGAGGGCGCTGTGGTCTACCTTTTAATTGGCAAGGCATTTCATAGTATCACTCCATAAGCAGCTCTGTACACACTTTTTCTTTGGTTAGTGTATTTAATGTATCTACACACAGACAGATGCCGCCAGCCCAACATTTGATGTACCAAGGTAACAGCACCTCAAATTGTGTAAACATCTCCAGCAGGTTTGAGTGAGCTCATTTGGTGTCATGAGAGGGAGATTAGACGGCTGTAAACTGACAAGAAGGGTGCTAAATCATGAACAAGCAGCCAATGAACCTACGGCCTCCATCTTAAACATGGGCTACTTCATGGAATTAATCAGGAATGAGATTCTTACGGGACCGTTGTCAAGGAGACAGTGATACTCAGTGTGAGGACAATGACGGACATGGATTATCACCACTGCCACAAACTGCCTTTCATTTGCCTTTTTTTAACCGGCATGATTAAATAACTGCTTCAGACATTTTGAATATCGCCTCCTCATGAGTCTCAGAAAGCCAAAGTGAATGCAGCGGATTGCGTTCAGAGTTCATTCTAATCTTTAATGCAACAGATGGTAAAATCTCACGGCTTAGGAGTTAATGTCAAGTCAAGTTCAAGTTGTCTAAATAAAGGGCTGCTAAGTAGAGGTCACACAGTCTATTATCTGTCTGTCAGAGATGCACTTTGATATCATTTGATGGACAGCTGATGGAGTGCCTTCTTGAGCGAGGAGTCGTTTATTATCATTAATAATACACCCAAGCAATCTGATATACTGAATATATTTTTGATTTGTAAACACTGAAGGGCAACTTTGCCCATTATCAATATCCATGCTATTCCTATGGTCTATATCAGTCTAAAAATATCATTAAACACAAACAACTCTCTCCCAAATTGAAAAAAAAAATGATACCCTATGACAACACAGGTTTGAGACTTACTTCTCTGGTTTCTGGCTTTGAGAGAGTAGTTCATGTTCACAAATGCTGATTGACCTTTCCTAGGTTATGAAAATAACATGTCGGTATTCTTAATTTAAGTAGTCAAAATTTTCATGCATTTAGTTAATTTCTGTTGGATACTGGATGGTATTTAGGGTTTTATCTTGGACAACCTTCAAGTTAACAAAACTGAACGTGTCTTTTTAGGTGGAAATGAGTAATTACAAATATTGCAGCCATGTTTAAATCCCTGTGTGACAATACTGAGAGTGCCTTGTTATGAAATATGCTGATTAGCTTTCTTTCCATGTCTCTGCAGTGTTGGAACCAGGAGATGGTTAGCTTAGCGTAGAGACCAGAAGCACAGTAAACAACTGGTTCAAAAGACCTACCAACACCTCTGAAGTTTGCTAATTATCCCCCTAAAACCACAAATTGTTGTTTTACATCTTGCTGCAGCAATTAAACAAACATTTGATGTGTTCATAATTAGTCAACATTAGAAGTTGGTTTCATTTTAACAGACAAGCTAGGCTAACCACATCCTGGCTTCAGCTGTGATGCACAGTCAGTACGGTGAAATATGTAGCTGGAGCTATCAGCCCGTTAGCTTAGTTCATGGCACAAAGACTGAAACAGGGAAACATCCAGCCTGACTCAGTGCTGCAGAAGTGAGTCCTAAAATGTGGAAATTTGTTAGCATTTCTGCACTTCTGGTTCACTCATCTCGAACTTAGTGAGTTTTCTTAATTTTTTCTCTGGCAACTGCATTTATGCTTCAAAAATCTTAAATGATGTTCATTTGTGGAGATTTTCTGGCTGAATAAAGCATTTGTTTGACCTTTGTTTGCCATAGATTTTCTGCAATAATCCAAAAAGCAGGTGGAAAAATCCCATTGGCTTTTTGTCGAGGGAACTGGAAAATTTTGCTTAACCCTTGAAAAAAAAAAAGTTATTCCTGCAGCACCCTTTGCGTCACCTCTAAAGCTAAATAAGATACAACATGTTAATTATTGAGCTTCAGAGGTGCCAGTGCATGATTTTATGAGATTTAGACAGAGCCAGGCTAGCTGTTTACCTGTTTTTAGTCTTTATGCTAAGCTAAGCTAACCAGCTGCTTGCTAAAGCTTTATATTTCAGAGAAAGCGGAATCACGATATGACAGACCAAGTTTACTGTACCATAATGCTTGAGGTAGAGGAAACAAGTTGCAAGAAACATTGTATCACATGCTGTAACTCACCAAGAAATTGTTCACACATAACTTCTCTTTCATTTTTATGTTTTGGTTTCTGTACAGATCAAACTAGTGAAATACAACCTGTTAATTGTTAAGCTTTGAAGATGGTGAAACTTTTTTGTTGTTTCCTTTCCACTGCTTTACTGTTTTTCAGACTATATGCTCAAGCCACACTAACCATGCATTTAATAGGGGACCGTTTTTGTTTTTTTAAATGCGTATATTTTAATGTTAAGTGCAATATACTGTACAATTGCACTGTCTCCAAGGCATATTAACTGTTTTGAAATATTACATAAAATACATCTGTGACTCCTGTGATTGCCATGAGAGGCTTATAAATAAAGGCATAGCTGATGAATCCCTCAATAGAAATTCCCCTAGGATCCTCCTGGGACGGCTTTAGAGATTACAGTGGACTAATGGTCGTGTCGGAGATTTGGAGTCCTCTTTTTTTTCCTCTGCCATCATCTTCCAAAGAGGGACGCTGAGGACAGCGAGGAAAATAATGACCCGTTAGGAGTACAAGAGGCAGAGAGACAAGTTGCTGTACTAGAAAATTAGATAATAGAAGATTTAGACAAAACACTTTTCCTATAACCCGTAAAAAATGAAAACAAGAGTTCGTCGAGGAGAATTATGAAAATAGAATCATTCAAAATAATACTTGTTATGTCATTAAGTTGGAGAAATTCAACATTTTCAAAATGATTCGCTCTCTTTGGAGACTGAGGTGAGAAGATCAATATCACTATCATGTACAATTGAAATTCTGCTCGTCTTACTTTCAGAAAGACAGCAGATGTATACCCAAAAATCATTCCTGTTTACATAACTTTAAGCCTCAGCAGTAAATATAACATATAACACTATTATTACTTCCAGTTTTAATAATATGGTTAATATTATTATGAAATAATGTTATGATGTACAGCAGTTCTGCGTATGGTTTGCACAAGTGGTGGCGTACCCCAGCAGAATCTGTTGCTTCAATGTCAAGAACCACACTCGCTTTCAATAGAGTCTCCCAGGAATGAGTCCTAAAATCCGAAAATAAGAGAGCATTTCAGCACTTTTTTTAATACGTTTTTGATTAGATGCCTAAAATAAGGTCTGCGATTAACACAAGCTTAAGAGATTTTTAGGTTTTTTCTGTGACATAAAATATGCCAGTAAATGCCCCACTCATGAATTTTGACACTATGCATCTTAAAAAACACTTACTAACAAGCGGCTAAATGGAACTACAGACTGAATCACACTGAACATGGCTGTATTGCCTCGTTGTCATGGCGATTTTAGGTCTTGTGATGCGGTGTAGTTCGTTAATAGCCTAACATTAGCTTTTTACTTCTGCAGATTGTACTTAGTCTTCAAAAAATTATAAAAGTGATGTTAATTTGTAAGGATAATCTTGTTGAACAAAATGTGTAAGTATGCTTCTTTGCCACAGAGCTTTTTTTCTGCAATAATCCAAAATCTAATAAACAAAAATCGAACTTTCTTTGTGACAAAAGAATCAAGGTAAAACTAACTTCCATGACGGATGTAAATAAAATGTAATATAAGTGCTACGTAGGCTGCATCACTGTCAACCGTTATAGTTTTGGGTGTATAATGTTAGTATGTCATAAAAATATAATAAAAAAATAATCATAAAAAAACTCACAGTATTCAATGGTCAGTTAAGCTGTTAAAAAGACCCCCTCGAGAGTTGGGTTGCAGATGGTGTAAATTGAAAATGGTCCCCCCAGTGTATCTTTTTAACATTTTGTTAAAAAGATACATTGTTTGTTTGATTGTTTGCTTTTTAAATTTCATGCAGGTTTTATGTTAGCTCATGAATACTTATGCTGATATTTTGTTTAACATCTAAAAAAAGATCTGATCTCAACTGGTTAGGGCAACCCTGTTCAAATAAAGGTAAAATTCATTAATAAGATAAATAAAAAAAATACTACCCAGAATACACAGAACTTTTTCTTGTATTTGTTTTTTTAGGACACTGTACTGCCTGATAAAATCCGATAATAGCTGATAATTGTAGAGATGTATCCTTCACAGTACTCTTTGCCTCTAATCTTTCAGACACAGCTCTGAAGATGCTAAACAAACACTACATCGGTCTCTGCATGCTTGGAACATTTCAGCATCGATGTGAGAGCTGGATCTCTGGCAGAGGTCACCCTCCTTTGGCATTCATTCTTTTCTTGAGCTGCAGTTGCTCCCTGCCACGGATTTATAACAAAAGCTCGGTGACATCTCGGTGATATCACATGCCAAACTAATCGCTCCTCTCCACCCACATTCATTAGAGGCTTTGACCTAAATATAGGTGTTTGCTTTGCCTCCTTATGCACCAAGAGGGACCTTATAAAAGCAGTAAGGGTCAAAGCCGTCCACATTTTTCATCTGGAAGGAGTGCTGGTGAGGACACGCTCCTGTGTGATTGTTGAGTGGCTGTGATAGATACTGACTTTACTGTTGGGATTTGATCTTGTTTCTGATTCAGGTGACTCCAGGTGGAGGATACTTAAACAGACCTGGTGTAGCCCACAGAGGTAAGAGTTGATGTTGATTATGATCATTTCTGCAGTTATTAGAATCATCATTTTAACCTTTAACTATGGACCTTTCAGTCCCCTCCGGGGTGCGTTGCAGAGATGAGTTCGGATGCTGAAATGACTGTGTTTGGGGAGGCTGCCCCGTACCTGAGGAGACCCGAACGAGAGAGAATCGAAGCCCAAAATAAGCCCTTTGATGCTAAAACAGCAGTGTATGTGGTGGATCCAAAGGAGCTGTTTGTGAAGGGCACTCTGCAAAGCAAAGAAGGAGGCAAAGCCACCATTAAAACTAATGCAGGACAGGTACGTTAGCTGTGGACAAGGCAAATCACCCTCACGCTCCCCGTATTGTTCTGCTGATGAAGGGCACATCTCTCCTCACAGGTTGTAACGGTGAAGGATGACGACTTCTTCCCCATGAACCCGCCCAAGTTCGACAAGATCGAGGACATGGCCATGATGACCCACCTCAACGAGGCCGCCGTGCTGTATAACCTCAAAGAGCGTTACGCAGCGTGGATGATCTATGTGAGTAGTGCAACATTTGCTGTAGTTGATGATGGACATTCACACAAAATGCCCGAGCAGCTGACACCACGTAGACCACTGTTAGTTTGTGGTGCCCTGACGAAGGAAGCAATACCTACTTTTCATGCACTTTCAGTGGCAAGGATTAGACTAAAATTTGATTTTGAGAAATTGCATCCCTATACTTAATTATATATACAATATGTTAAGTCTGCAGTTAATCCTTGGAAACCTGGACTGACACCACTTTCCTAGTTCTGACGCCCGCATATGTGTTTAAACTTTCAAGCCATGAGCAAATTTGATTTCTCTTGGTAAAAAAAAAAAAAGTGCAATGAGCAACTTGGCAAGAAATGTTCAGCAATTACTGTGATTATTATGATTATTATTATTGATATTATTATCATTATCATTATTATTATTGTTATTATGTCATTGTTTTTTGAACATTGTTTTGTTTGTTTGTTTTACTTTTTTATTTGTTGGTTGTTGGGATTTCTTTCTATGTTTTGGGTAATTTCTTCTTAATTTTCTCATTTCCTTTTCCTCATGTTTTTGAAGAAAAGCAATATAGGCCAATTTACTCAGGTTTCAAAGGATTAATTATCTGACAGCCACAGGCAACAATCTGTAATGCTTTCTTTTTCATGTATTTTTTTGTGATATTCATATATATGTGATTTTAGAACCAAATTAGATCCAAACAAGCCAATATTGAGTTCACACGGGCTTATAAAACTTGTTGCAAACTGTGAGTCTTTTGTGTATCACTATTCTTTTAGAATTTGTTGATGTATCCTGCAACTTTTGTGTGTTTCTGTTGTTTTACATGCACTGTAATTAGGGAATCCTTGTAAAAGATCAGCTTTTCACCACATCCATGCTCACTTAGACAAATGTTTCTCTGTTTTAGACGTACTCTGGGCTCTTCTGCGTCACTGTGAACCCCTACAAGTGGCTCCCAGTGTACAACCAGGAGGTGGTGTTGGCCTACAGGGGCAAAAAGCGCCAGGAGGCTCCACCGCACATCTTCTCCATCTCCGACAACGCCTATCAGTTCATGCTTACTGGTAAACTGAAAATGGGAAAAAAATACATATTGTTATATTCAGTTATCTATAAGGTTAAGGTTCTGCTGCGATGTATGACACCTCTCTGATATGACTCTGGTGTTTTTTGTTGTAGATAGAGAAAACCAGTCCATCCTCATCACGTAAGCTACATGTCGATTGCTACAGCCTTTCTTTAAGGCTTTTTTTGTCAATGAGGAAATGAAACATTCCTGGTGTGTTTCTCTTGTGTGTAGTGGAGAATCTGGTGCAGGAAAGACTGTCAACACCAAACGGGTCATCCAGTACTTTGCGACAATCGCAGGGTCTGGGGACAGGAAAAAAGAAGCCTCTGGAAAATTACATGTAATGTTGTCATGATTGTATAGCCTTTGAAAAAGGTGTTACCGGTGGTTTACTAATAACCTTCCGTTGCATTTATATTTGCCAGCTGGCTTTTATCTGCATGTGTCATTTTGTGTTTTGTTCTCTCTGTTGCTGTAGGGGAACCTGGAGGATCAGATCATCTCGGCTAACCCACTGCTTGAGGCTTTTGGAAATGCCAAAACTGTCAGAAACGATAATTCGTCACGTTTTGTGAGTGACAAGACCGAAACTTTAGTATGACCCTTTTCTGACTGGTCACCTTGTTTCCTAAATTAATCTTTTATTTTCTTTTTTCAGGGCAAGTTCATAAGAATCCATTTTGGAACCTCAGGAAAACTGGCTTCCGCCGATATTGAAACTTGTGAGTTAGAATACAATGTAATAATTTACAGTTAGAGTGTTTTGTTTAACCCTTTGAAACCTGGAGGGACATTACTTTCATTGTGCTGCTTATTGACACATTTCAGCTGCTTTCAAATGCCTCTCAAAACGATTTAACCCTTTCAACCCTGAGCAAAGTGGTGCAATTTCGTTCAAAAATATTGGAAAAAGGCAAAGAGCAACTTTGTAATAAATACATCACAAATTGCAGCAGTTTTATGTTGGAACTATCTTCTTTCTGTCGAACTACACCCACACAGATGATAGAGTACTTACATGAAAGCAGTATAGGTTGATAAATAGCACCAGAGTTGAGGTGAAAAGTATGTATTTTTGATTTTAAGTGTGAACTGTCCCTTTAAGTCAACCCTGCTTCTTTTGGTAGATTTGCTGGAAAAATCCAGAGTAACGTTTCAGCTGTCTGCAGAGAGGAGTTACCATATTTTCTACCAGATCATGTCCAACAAGAAGCCTGAGCTGATAGGTAACATACTGGAGAACAGTCGTACATTTTGAGGAAATGTCTTGTTTATTGTTAGGATGTGATTTACCTTGCATATTATTTTTCCATCCAGAGACTCTCCTCATCTCCACCAACCCCTTCGACTACCCTTTTGTTAGCCAGGGGGAGATCAGCGTGGCCAGTATCGACGACAGTGAAGAGCTGATGGCCACAGATGTAAGTCGTATTTGCTCATCTTTTCTGTTTCACCCCTGCAAACATGCACTGAAACTAACACAAGCCCTGTTACGGTGTACTTTCAGAGTGCTATCGACACCCTGGGATTCACTGGGGAGGAGAGGATTGGCATCTACAAGCTAACAGGTGCTGTGATGCATTATGGGAATATGAAGTTCAAGCAGAAGCAGAGAGAGGAGCAGGCCGAGCCAGATGGGACAGAGGGTAAGTGTTACTGACAGGATTCTGACTTAATCTTTGGATTTCTTTTTTTTTTTCTTCTTGTTGCCATGATGATAGTCTCACGTTGTGTTTATGTAATGATCTTTATTTTTTATCTAACTTTTGCTCTCTTCTGTCACACTCTGCGTCATAGTTTTCTTACTTGATCTTTTTTTTCTTTGACCAGTGGCTGACAAAGCAGCTTACCTGATGGGTCTGAACTCTGCAGACCTGCTGAAAGCACTGTGTTACCCTAGAGTGAAGGTTGGCAATGAGTATGTGACCAAAGGACAGACTGTTCAGCAGGTACATGTGTGTTATAATGAAGTACTGTGAAAAACTCTGATGCAACCAAATAAGACTTTTATGTTGTTTACAATTTTACAAGTGTTATAGCACACATGCAAAAGCGTATTTCAATACTGTTAAGCTTGCAGATATCAGCCATATCCTTTATTTTGATAAAAATCTTTCTTGAATGCCCTTATGTAAATTAAAACACTTATTGGCTACTGTAATCATCCCCATTTTCTGTTCTAGCCAGAAAGTGATCCTTTGTAATTTAATTCTATGTTGACAAAAAAGTTTCAGTAAAAAAATGGAAATAACCCGCTTTCTTTTAGTATTTATCTTTTAACTAGGGCTGTCAAGCATTTAAAAAAAATCCAATTAATTACATGCTTTGTGATTAATGAATCTAAATGAATCGCATACATTTTGGCTGTGAAAGTATTTAAAATACTTCAGTTCAGCTGAATTTTCTGCAGATCAGTGAAGCAATGAATATCTGAATAATTTTTAGTGTGTTATGCATATGACTGACGTTTCCAGTCACTGTCAATGATGTGATTGCTAACTGAAGAGGCTGTGCTAGCTCAGACCTCTGGATTCGCTGCTAAATGCTTTCAGGTTTGAAGTGCTCAGATGAAAAATAATGTCACAAACCCGCTGTGGCCTTCAATGACACACCAGGTCAAAGGGCACCACGGAATGCAATTAGTCAGCATCATTTTTTTAACACGTTATTTTTTATTTTGGGATTAATTAATTGAAATCAACACTATATTTTGACAGCCCTACTTTTAACAAACGATCAACTGCCTATGTAAAAGCTTTCACAAGTACTGATAAACCTGCAGATAGCAATGCAATGCCATAGTCCAAGCGATTCAAAATTCTGAAGCCCCATTAGTCTGAAAAATGTCCCATTGGTTCGACGGAGTTTCTCAGAAAATTCAAACTCCCTGCAGTTAGTTTTAGTTTCCCAGCAGCATTTGAGCCACCAATCACCTGGTGTTTTTACCAACCTTCTTGTTTCCCAGCAGTCTTTGAGCAATCAACCCAAGGTGTTTTTACTGAACTTTCAAGGTGTTTCCCAGCTGTGTTTCACTGATCTGCCCCTGCTTCTCTAGTGACTTATGTGCCACCAAATGTGGGTGTTTAAAGCCAAAACATGACCTTTCCTATCCATAACCAAGTAATTTTGTGCCTAAATCTAAACACACATTTACCACAGCATTGTTGACAAATTTAACTTGTGATTGTCTGCCCATAGGGTTGCCTTAATACAGGAAGTGTGTTTTTTTAGGAGAAACAGGACTTTGGAGCAATAGGTGTTTGTTTTTGGAAAAACAGGCTGTTGGAAAAATGTGCTTTTAGTCCAACTGGATACTTTCCAGATTAACAGGGCTTCAGAATTTTGGAATAATAACCACCCAACTTAGCAATTCTTTTAGCCTGTTTTAGGGTTTGGTTTTACAGCAGGACAAGGTCGCACATGAAGAAATTTAGAGGATATTAGCTTGCTTCCACAGGGAAATATAATGTTATGTATTTATTTATTTATATATGTATATTTTACATTTTTTTACGTACCATTCCTGTCTCTTGACTCACTGCCAGTCAGACAGCATTCCTCACATGGGGCAGTTTTAATGTTTTTATGGCCAATATCATACAATATTGACTGGTCAGACATCAAGCAATATTACATGGTTAGACATGGCAACATCAATGTCTACTCCATCAAGCCAGATCAACCACAAATACTTCTTTGCTATTGGGTGGGGCTGCGACTTTAAAGGTAATAACTTGTCAGTTACTGAGGAACTTATGTGCTTGAAAGACACCACAAAAAGTTCATAGTGTAGTATTTTGTGTCCTTCAAAGGCCTTATTTCTTTGATGTTTTTGGATCTGACTGCTACATGTCATTTTGCAGGTGTATAATTCTATTGGTGCTTTGGCCAAATCAGTCTATGAGAAGATGTTTCTGTGGATGGTCCTCCGCATTAATCAGATGCTTGACACCAAGCAACCCAGGCAGTTCTTTATCGGAGTCTTGGACATTGCTGGGTTTGAAATATTTGATGTGAGTTTGCATTAAGTGTGTATCTGCTGTCATTTCTTACATTATTATGTGGTCATACTCTACAGTAAATGGTTTCTTTTGCAGTACAACAGTCTGGAACAGCTGTGTATCAATTTCACCAATGAGAAACTGCAACAGTTTTTCAATCATCACATGTTTGTGCTGGAGCAAGAGGAGTATAAGAAGGAAGGCATCGAGTGGGAGTTCATTGACTTTGGAATGGACTTGGCTGCTTGTATAGAGCTCATTGAAAAGGTCAGTTTATTCATGTACAATATTGCACATACTGTATATAGAAAAGAATGCATAGTGTTTTTGTATAATGTACTTTTGGACTGTCCTCAACAGCCAATGGGCATCTTTTCCATCCTTGAAGAGGAGTGTATGTTCCCCAAGGCGTCGGACACCACCTTCAAGAACAAACTGTACGACCAACATCTTGGAAAATCTAACAACTTCCAGAAGCCCAAACCTGTCAAAGGCAAGGCTGAGGCTCACTTTTCCCTGGTGCACTATGCTGGCACTGTGGACTACAGCATCACAGGCTGGTTGGACAAGAACAAGGACCCACTCAATGACACTGTAGTCCAGCTCTACCAGAAAGCCAGCCTGAAACTACTTGCTTTCCTCTATTCCAACTATTCTTCATCAGATGGTAAGAACTGATACTAAACTTTTTATTTTTATTATTTTTATTTAAAGGCCCGACTGTTCAGCCTTATAATGTACATAAAAACATTTGTTCTTTCAGACAACACAGCTGGAGGTAGTGGTGGTACTACTGTTAAGAAAACAGCAAAGAAGAAGGGCTCATCCTTCCAGACTGTGTCAGCCCTCTTCAGGGTAACTGCATAGTAAAACAATAAGGAATGTTCATAGTTTTGTTGAAAAAAAAAAAAAGTAATCCTGACGCAAACAATAAAATATTGCAACAATAGTTGTGCCAGGTATTGACATTGATCATCTCGTACAGGAGAACCTGGGGAAGCTAATGACAAATCTCAAGAGCACCCATCCTCACTTTGTTAGGTGTCTGATTCCAAATGAAACCAAAACTCCAGGTATTTCTTTTCATGTTACAAACATTTTATCACATTAGTTAAACACTATCTCCAACAGCTCAGTTATCATGTGGTTCTGGCTGATTTTCAGGCATTATGGAACACCATCTGGTTATCCATCAGCTGCGCTGTAATGGTGTGCTAGAGGGTATCAGGATCTGCAGGAAGGGCTACCCAAGCAGGATCCTGTACGGGGACTTCAAGCAGAGGTAAGAAGCAGTAGAATGGATGTATGAAAAACGAAGAAAAAACTAACTTTTCTCTCATTTTTCTTGTAGGTACAAAGTACTGAATGCTAGTGTAATTCCCGAGGGACAATTCATTGACAACAAGAAAGCTGCTGAGAAGCTCTTGGGGTCTATCGATGTGGATCACACCCAGTATAAGTTTGGGCATACCAAGGTAATTTATTTTAAGTTTGAGGGCCTCAGTCTGTTAGAACTCTAGCTCTTAAGGGATCATCTAACAACATTTGAAACTTCCTTTTCAAAATCAGAAAAGGGTTGGCTGTGTCAGTCGGTTTTTAGAACTTTTTGGAAAAGACCCTCTGACAATCATGCAATCTTACAAAAATCTGAAAGTGTACACCAAAATTCACACTTACATGATTCATTTTGTTGTGACTAGAAAGACGCACTAAAGCTACAAAGTAGTGTAAAGAGTGAGAAAGTCTGATTTAGGTGGGAGGGAAGGCAGGTGGATTGGTTAAACAGACACAGGACTTTCATGCAGGAGGCTGCTGGGTTTATTTTTTACATGGGAAACAAAAAGGAAAATGTAGTTATTTTAACAGCATAATGGAGTATGTTGTAGTTTGTCATGTGACAAACATGATGCATGTCCTATGAGATAAGTCACACCATGTTACTTCAGTAACAAACTGACTTATTTTAAGCCAAACCATCAACTTTTTTCTAAAACTAGCCATGTAGTTTTGGTGTGACCGTTTCACATCGCTAACCACGTGTTTAAAACTGCGCCAGTTAATGGTCATATATGAGCACTACAGTTATCCACTGCTTATTTGGATAACACTCCTATAGACCATAGTCTGAGGGTAGGAACAAAAGATTTTTGTGGGTGTATGGGTTGAAGGACTTGTTGAGAGTTTGAGGGCAAGTTTGACACAATCAGAAAAGGCTATAATGGCAGGATTTTTGCTGCACCTTCAAATGTAGCCTTTCAGAACAAATATTAACACTTTTGCAGTTGATATATCATACTTTGTTAATTGTTTCAAGCCTTGATGTTAAACCTCTGTAGTTTATTGATGAAGTATCCAAACGTATCTCAACATATGCCAAACTTTTCCTTTCCTGTAGGTATTTTTTAAAGCAGGGCTCTTGGGTCTACTAGAAGAGATGAGGGATGAAAAACTGGCCTCTCTCATCACCATAACTCAAGCCTTGTGTCGTGGCTTTCTGAGAAGGAAGGAGTATCAGAAAATGACAGAAAGGAGGTAATCAGAACTGTGGTAGATTATGATCAGTGGTCTCATGTACATTAAAGCCTGTAGGTCTAATAAAATTGCATGATTTCTTCTTAGTTGATCAAAACATGAACACTGAAACAAACTCCATCTTTTCAGAGAATCTATTTATATTGTCCAGTACAACATTCGCTCTTTTATGAATGTAAAACACTGGCCATGGATGAAGCTCTACTTCAAGATCAAGCCACTCTTGAGGAGTGCTGAGACTGAGAAGGAGATGGCCATCATGAAAGTGGAGTTTGCCAAGTGTAAGGAGGATTTAGCCAAAGCTGAGGGTAAGAGGAAGGAAATGGAAGCCAAAATGGTTTCCCTGCTCCAGGAGAAGAATGACTTGGTTCTGCAGATTCACACTGTGAGTAGAGAAAACTCACATTTTGTAATAGATAATGCTGTTTAAGTAAGTCAAAACAAAGTGGAACTGCATGCACATTGTGTTTTATATTTTATAGGAAAGTGAGAGTCTGGCAGATGCAGAGGAAAGATGTGAAGGGCTGATTAAGAACAAGATTTTGCTGGAGGCTAAAACAAAAGAACTCAGCGAAAGACTGGAGGATGAGGAGGAGGTGAATGCCGAACTGACCGCCAGGAGGAGGAAGCTGGAGGACGAGTGCTCTGAGCTGAAAAAAGACATTGATGACTTGGAGCTTACCTTAGCTAAAGTGGAGAAGGAAAAGCATGCCACTGAAAACAAGGTCTGCGTCAACTTGGCGGCCATCTGAGCATCAAACCCAGTAACTCAAGCATTTACTAACACATCTTCTTCTTTTTACACATTCAGGTGAAGAATCTGACTGAAGAAATGTCATCTCTTGATGATACCATCGCCAAGTTATCAAAGGAGAAGCTGGCCCTGCAGGAGGCTCACCAGCAGACACTGGATGACCTGCAAGCAGAGGAAGACAAAGTCAACTGTCTGACCAAAGCCAAGGTCAAGCTGGAGCAACAAGTTGATGATGTAAGTCCATGGACAGTACTTCTTTGACATCATAGCATGTATGACCTTACTAATTTCACTGTCCATGTGGTAGCTTGAGGGCTCTCTGGAACAAGAGAAGAAGATTCGCATGGAAATCGAGAGGGCCAAAAGGAAGCTTGAAGGAGATCTGAAACTAACTCAAGAATCCATAATGGATCTGGAAAATGACAAGCAACAGCTGGAGGACCGCATTAAAAAGTAAATACTGGTGCAGGTACATCTAAGCATAATGAAAAGTCCTTAGTACATGCTCTAATCATATGGTTTTGCATGACAGGAAAGACTTTGAATTCAGCCAACTTTTGTCCAAAATTGAGGATGAGCAGAATGTGACCTTACAATCTCAGAAGAGGATGAAGGAGCTTCAGGTACTAAGAAAACTTGAGGGTTAACTGAAAATTTGTTGCAAGCCAGCGAATGATCTTAGGTTTTTGTTGCTTAACCCAGGCCCGTATCGAAGAGCTGGAAGAGGAGATTGAAGTGGAGCGTGTTGCCAGGGCCAAAGTGGAGAAGCAACGGTCCGATCTCTCCAGAGAGCTGGAGGAGATCAGCGAGAGGCTGGAGGAGGCTGGAGGAGCCACCGCCTCTCAGATAGAGATGAACAAGAAGCGAGAGGTCGAGTTTCAGAAACTGAGACGAGACCTGGAAGAGTCGACCCTCCACCACGAGGCCACGGCCGCGGTTTTAAGAAAGAAACACGCCGACAGTGTGGCTGAGCTGGGAGAACAGATTGACAACTTACAGAGAGTCAAACAGAAGCTGGAGAAGGAGAAGAACGAGTACAAAATGGAGATCGATGACCTGTCCAGCAACGTAGAGGTCATGGTCAAGGCAAAGGTTAGCTAAACAAGTATGCAGAGGATATGTAATCCATAACACATGGTTAATCAACTTTTTATTAATTAATTGTTGTCAATCTGGCAGATGAATTATGAGAAGATGTGTCACTCCCTCGAAGACCAACTGAGTGAATACAAGACGAAAAATGATGAGAACGCTCGTCTGATCACTGAAATAAATGCTCAAAGGGCAAGACTTCAGAATGAAAATGGTATAGCACTGAGTCACACCATTTCCAAGAGACTTCTGAAGTTCAGCTATTTTCTCTATTTTCTAACATTGTTTTTTCAAATCCCTTGAACAGGGGAGTTTTCTCGTCTTCTCGAGGAGAAAGAAGCAATACTCTCTCAGATGTCGAGGGCTAAACTTGGCTTCACTCAGCAAGTTGAGGAACTGAAGAGGCACACTGAGGAAGAATCAAAGGTTTGTTGCACTGCATGCAATCCGTGGCTTAAATTATGGTAACCCTTTCAAACCTGAGCAGTTTGGCTTTATTTGTATAACTGACTTAATAGGATCTTTTTCGCTGGGTTTCATTTTATTTAGAGAGAAAATGGCCCTTCTACTGTGGCTGTCAAGGATGTTAAAGAAATAGTTAGACATTTAGGGGAATGTGCTCATCCACCAGTAGAGAGTTATTGAGCTTAGCATAAGAGCCTCCAGATATAATCAGATTTGAACAAATGGTTTCTTCCATTTAAAGCCAATTCTGCCTCTCTGTCAGGCTAAGAACGCCCTCGCCCACGCTCTCCAGTCTGCCCGTCATGACTCTGATCTGCTGAGGGAACAGTTTGAGGAGGAGCAGGAGGCCAAGGCTGAGCTCCAGAGAGCAATGTCCAAAGCCAACAGTGAGGTGGCCCAGTGGAGAACCAAATATGAGACTGATGCCATCCAGCGCACTGATGAACTAGAGGAGGCCAAGTGAGACTTGTTCTCATGCATGTACCATAGATGAGAAAAACAAGTATAAACACAAGAAGTGGAACATGTGCAGTGTAAGAAAGTGCCAATCATTAGTCATGCTTGATTGTCTTATGCTCAGGAAAAAGCTCGCCCAGCGTTTGCAGGAGGCTGAGGAGGCCATTGAAGCTGTGAATGCCAAGTGCTCGTCTTTGGAGAAGACGAAGCAGAGGCTGCAAGGAGAGGTGGAGGACCTTATGGCTGATGTGGAAAGGGCAAATGCTCAAGCAGCCAGCCTGGATAAAAAGCAGAGAACCTTTGATAAGGTAATAGAGACATCCTGCCAGTTAATTCTGTTACACCGTCACAGCATGTCATAGATGCAAACAGTCAGCAATGTTTTCATTCTCGAAAACTTCATTGTATGTCTTGCTAGTCACTTTTGTTGATTGATATATAGACCAATATACCATCCTGCCAAATGACCATTTTTATTTTAATTCTCACCCCAAATTACGCAAATTGTTTTTCTTACATGCCTCCTCCATGAAGAATCCAAACACACTATTTGTGCAGTATGATCCAAGTCTCATATTTGCTTAGAACTCTCCAAACAGCCAGCCCTTTCAACACGTTCTCCTTCAGAACTCATAAAACATTGCTGCTTTGCAGTGGACTTTCGTGTCTACATATTACGTTTTATGTATCCTTGTGCATCTGCTCTTTATATTCTGTGATGCCACTACTCTGATGTCAACACAAGCACTAATTATGTTTAGGCAACAAAAGACATCTACAAGTGCACGTGTTGATACAGGTGGTTATGATTAAGGGAAGAAGACACATGGAAAGGTGTAGAAAAAACCATCACATTCAGACGTGTTTGTGCCGCTGTTTAATAACACTGAACTTATTCTGTCCGGTCGCGTTCTCACCTTATGCTCTCCTGCGGCGATTCAGGTGCACATAAAAGTTACTACTGTCAAAGCAGTCGTATTTTGGTTCAGATTGAGAATGGGTTCACCCTTCCCAATGAGGGACTGAATGGAAAGTGAAACTTATCTATGCTATTTCAAGTCCAGGCTTCATTGACAAGAACAGTAATTTTACCACAGTCAGTTATTTTGCTGTTGCAAAGATTTAGTTTGGATACACATTTGAAGTCATACAGTAAAAGAAACAGTTAAACAGTTACAAAAAAGCTAACTAATCGAGGCAGTGGTACACCAGCAACTCTCATATTCAGTGAGATAAAACTACTGTTTTTGTCAGTGGAGTCTGGCTTTGAAGAGAGAAAAGTTGAGTTTCACTTTCGGTTCAGTTCCGTCACAAAGGGCCGTCTGTATGGGAAACAGAGTGTATGACTGGATAAATGACACTTGCATTATACTGCACACGTTTAGTGAGAGTTTGTAAACGTGTGTTTTGATACAGTTTTGCTGTCATAAACGCTGACTCGTATGACTTCAATTCATCAAGAATTTTCTCTGTTTTTGGATTCTTGTTCATCATATAAAAATGCATGAACAGGAAAGTTTTCCTCACAAATTCAGCATAACACAAGATGATTAATTTTGTCTACAGATGATCATTTAGAAGGTGAATTATTTTCAACTCCAGTTACATGATAGGTCATAAAAATTTGATGTAGGGTGAAGATTTCATGCAATTTCTTTAAAATATAAAAGAACTGGATTTTTAGCTTAAGCAACTATAACTGATGTATGTGATCACCTGGAGAGAAACAGCAATTGGCACAAAAAGCTCAAATCTTATAAATCAGAAAACCGTCCTCATCCAAACCATCATTTTGTGTGTTCCTTAGATTCTGGCTGAGTGGAAGCAGAAGTATGAAGAGAGTCAGGCTGAGCTGGAGGGATCACAGAAAGAGTCTCGCTCCCTCAGCACTGAGCTCTTCAAAATGAAGAACTCTTATGAGGAAGCTTTGGAGCACCTCGAGGTCCTCAAACGAGAGAATAAAAACCTGCAACGTACGTTTATGACTGTCAAATCATACTGCTTTCTTCAAAGACAGTTTCATCTGGAACATGTTTGACAGTCAATCAGATGATGTCATGAAAAAGTAAAGTCTCAGCAAACTGGCTTGATTTCTTTCAAAAGTGGGAAGAGGGAAATGAACAACTTATAAGAAGGAATGAGCCAAAAATCTGCAACAAATTAGTTACAAAGTACAAGAAAAACACCTGAAAATTTGCACAATAAAACGGAGTATGGAGTAAAAAAAAAACAACAAAGAAATAACCTTACAAAAAGGCTTAAAAATGTTAATTCTGTAACATGATCTTAAAGATACACATATGTAATCATGATAATTGTTAAATCTAGTTTTCTCAACATTTAACTTTTCAAAAAGAAATGTTCTTTATCTACTTATTTATACTTATTATACTAAGGCATCTGATAACAGCAGAAGAAAATCAATATCTGTCCAGGTTCAAAAAGGTTCAAAATCCTTTAAAATTTTAGAAAAGTCAGGGAAATTTGTTGTACGTAATAACATTGTAACAGCTATTTTTCGTGAATAGCCTTTCAGATGATGTAACATAACGTAACATAACATAATATAATATAGGTTGTTGAACAGTCATAGAAAAGACAAGACAGTTGCGTGTACTGCCAATAGTGGACATTAATAGAGGAATCATTTTTTTGTTTGCTGGTTTTGTTTGGTTGTTAAGTGAAGAAATGTGTTCCAATGTGTTTCCAGAGGAAATCTCTGATTTGACTGAACAGCTTGGAGAGAATGGTAAAGCCATTCATGAGCTGGAGAAGATGAAGAAACAAACTGAGACTGAGAAGACAGAGATCCAGACTGCTTTAGAAGAAGCTGAAGTAACTTCAAGAATTAAAAAAAAAAATTATATACTTTTATGTAAATTTCAGTGCACAGTTTATCAACTACTATATACTTATATTTGTCTGTACTCAAGGCTTCACTGGAACACGAGGAATCCAAAATTCTGCGCATCCAGCTGGAGCTCACTCAAGTCAAAGGAGAGGTTGATCGCAGGCTGGCTGAGAAGGATGAGGAGATTGAGCAGATGAAACGCAACCACCAGCGCGTCGTGGAAACAATGCAGTCCGCCTTGGATTCTGAGACCCGCTGCAAGAACGATGCCATGAGAATCAGGAAGAAAATGGAGACTGACCTCAACGAGATGGAGATCCAGCTGAGCCACGCTAACCGACAGGCAGCTGAGGCCCAGAAGCAGCTGAGGAACATGCAAGCACACCTCAAAGTGAAATACTGTTTACTCTGCTTCACCACAAAGTTATTAGCTTTTAAAAGTCAGTTTGGGTAAATCTCACCATCCTGCTTCTCTGCAGGAGCAAACCCTTCACCTGGATGAGGCCCTGCGGAACCAGGAGGACCTGAAGGAGCAGGCGGCCATTGTGGAGCGCAGGAGCAGCCTGTTGCAGGCTGAGGTGGAGGAGCTCAGAGCTGCTTTGGAGCAGTCGGACAGAAGCCGGAAATTAGCAGAACAGGAGCTGGTTGATGCCTGTGAAAGAGTCGGGCTGCTGCACTCTCAGGTAAGCACCATAGGACTAGGGATATCTTTCTGGTTGCCATTTTGGGGAAAAAAAGAAGATACAAAACTGCGGCTGCTACAGTAGCTTGGCTATCCAGTACCATGTGTTGGAAATGCGCCAAAAGAGTTGTAAAATTAATCATAGAAAGCTTAACAGATTGAAAAATGTTCTTTGCGATTAATTGACGTCCCTAAAGTAGACCATTGGAATCTCATGGGACAGCAGTCAGGGGAGACCAAAACGCAGTGAAAAGAGAGAGAAAAATAGACCCTGAATGAAGAGTGTGGAGCAGAACGAAAGTCTTCTTTACAGTTTCTTGATTATTCCTTTGAACACAGAACGCCAGTCTCCTCAGCTCCAAGAAGAAGCTGGATGCAGATGTGTGCCAGTTGCAGGGCGAGGTGGAGGATGCAATCCAAGAGGCTCGCAATGCAGAGGAAAAAGCCAAGAAGGCAATCACCGATGTAAGTATTCTGCACTTTACCTCTAATTCCTTCTGGAAGTTACTGCTTCTTACATTGTGATAAAAACTGAAAGTTAAAAGTGATGACTATCAAGCAGCCTGGCTGCCCCTATACATTCTGATGCTATAAGGTCCAGCTTGATAACAAGCTTTCATTTGGGATTCAGGCTCAAAATGCTGAAACCCTGTTGTTTTGGCAATTTATTGTAAACAATCTTTTTCTTCATAAATGTTTTCACAAATTTTCATCAGATGGTTCATCGTAGACACCTAAAATTGTAACCAGTTATTGGAGGTTGTGTGCAAATGCTGCCCAAGAAATATGACCCCAGATGGTCTGATTAGGTCTCTGAAATCAAAGGTCAGAATTTTAAACTTTGAAACGTCATAATTCCTATGCCAGAAATCCAGTTTACACAAAACACAAATTGCGGCATAACACAAATCAGACCATTTATCAGAAAGTTTTAGTTCAATTATTACAAAACTTGCAGGTTATGGTGTATTTTGAAATTGTTTAGTAAGGAGCACCACCAGTTCCATTCAATTGCATTGTTCAAGGTGCAGAATTTGGCCATAAATCAGTTACAGTTTGTCCAAAAATCCCCAGACTTGATGGATGTTTCTAACTAAGCTGTTGAAAAGGGTCCCTAAAATATTTTCAAAATTCACCAATAGGGTGTAACGACATTGCCCGTGAGCCAACAGAGAGTCGATCTTAATGAATAAGCATATGTCGCATTGTCATAAAGCCTGTTCGTTATCATTAATGCAGATGTTATTAACTGTCCAAGGTCACAATCCTTCACGGTTTGGGTTGGCTTGAACCTGGCAGTTGCTGCTTACAAACATTTGGTATTTGATGTGATAAATTATACATCAGACACCAGTTGAGCTTACTGTGTTCTTTTAGGCCGCCATGATGGCAGAGGAGCTGAAGAAAGAGCAGGACACCAGCAGCCACCTGGAGAGGATGAGGAAGAACCTGGAGGTGTCTGTGAAGGACCTGCAGCACCGCCTGGATGAGGCTGAGAGCCTGGCTTTGAAGGGGGGCAAGAAACAGCTCCAGAAACTGGAAACCCGGGTATCACACTCATCCATAACAGGAGTCACGTAGCGTTATTCAGAGCAAAAATGAAAGCTGATGTTGGTTTGTGGGGTTTTTCTCTTGCAGGTGCGTGAGCTGGAGAGTGAAGTGGAGACTGAACAGAAGAGATCTGCTGATTCCGTCAAGGGAATTCGTAAATATGAGAGGAGAGTGAAGGAGCTAACGTACCAGACTGAGGAGGACAAGAAGACTGTTGTGAGACTGCAGGACCTGGTGGACAAGCTGCAGCTCAAAGTCAAGGCTTACAAACGGCAGAACGAAGAGGCTGTAAGTTCTTCTTCAACTGGCAGAAAAACAAACAAGAATTGTGTTTTTGTGATATTATTATTGTTAGTTTTTAATTTATTTTATGATTATAGCTCACTATGTGTATTTTTTTTATTTTACGACTATACCTAACTTTGATTTTGTTGTTTTTTTATGATAATAGCCCACCATGTTTTTTTTTGCTTCAGGAAGAGCAGGCAAATTCTCATCTTGCTAAGCTAAGGAAGGTGCAGCATGAGCTGGAGGAGGCTCAGGAGCGGGCCGACATTGCAGAGTCCCAGGTCAACAAGATGAGAACCAAGAGCAGAGATTTTGGAAAGGTAACACTTGACACATTTATGGTTGAAAGTACAAAGACCATAGGAGTTTGCAGATATACCTGTAGTAAACCTGCACAGTGGCAGCTCCCACATGGATGAGAGCACCAGTGCAACACATCAGTAGCTGTGTACAGTCCACATATGCTTCAGATTAAATGGCACCCAGAGTAGAGTTTAAAAAACTAGGCCCGACCCATGGCAGCAGTTTTGTCCCTAAGCCTGATTAAAAAACAGACTTTGTACTGTAAAAATAGGCCTAGAGTATATTGCATTTTATATATTATGACATACATTTGTTTTTTAGTCTGTCATCTCATGTATCACAGGTTTGGCAAAGCAGGCTGCGCTCCTCGGTGCGTCTAGTACACACAACAATGCAGCACGCAGACGCTGATCACCACTTTCCTCAGCATGTTGTTTACATCTCTTCCACTGCTGGGGAAGCAGACACACAAACTGCCAACCAGCTTGCTTTGCAGTTCGCCATTTCTCTTTCTCTCGTTTTCCTCCTTCTGTCACCTGCGCTCTCTCTCTCTTCACCAGTTCTCCACATGTTCCGTCGTTTTCCATCTCTCTCCACCCTATTTCTCTTTTTTCCCCCTCTTTATTCAGTCCATTAAAACTGCTGCCAGAGTGCCATTTAAGCATGAGACCGTTCACACAGTTTAAATGTTTCATAAAACATTTTCATAAAAAAAACAAACAGTTTCATAAAAATGAACAAATAAATAAACGTTAATTTGGATAGAACCTGACCTGATTCAAGCCCTAGGGAATAGTGAGAAATTACAGCCAAGCCTGGTCCCGAGCTGGGCCCGAGCCCAGTGGGTCGGGTCAGGCCCAGTCAGGTTCGGGCAGAGAATCAAAGCTCTAACACAGAGACCCTCGTGGATTTACAGTAGCTGTTCTAGCACATTTGGAGCCCTAGGCAAGGTTCCCAAATGTCACAAAAGCTACATTTGACAGATTACATTGAATGCATCATGAGAACGTTAAAGTTTAGGGCTGTTTCTGGTTAAAAAAGGATCTTACTAATTAACAAAAAGCTCTGTCTCTGTAGGGAACCTTTCCATCATGTTGTCAGGCATGTAGAGTACCAACCTGAGCCTGCCAGTGCCAAAAACAACCACCTTAAGGGAACGTCGGTGGTCATTTGCCCGCAGCAGTCACATTGCAGCCTGGTCAACTGCAGCGCTCTCACTTAATACAAGGCCAGCTTAAAAAAACTGTTATTCCTGTTAGTCACATAATCATAGAAATGTGGGAAAATGGGTTGAAAAATACCCAAATTACCCATTAAGACACTGAAATAGGTGAATCTGATTGGAAATTTACTATCCAGGAAATACCCTTTTCAGAGAGCTCAATGTTACTTACTGTGTGTTGATGACATTATACGTTATTTAACTCTTTGAAATCAAATTGGCATGGTTTCTTTCAAAAATATAGGAAGAAGGCAATGGGCAACTTAAGAAATTACCAAAAAAAAATTGAGAAAAGGGCAAGAAAATTCCTTGAAAATTATTATTTTTTTAAATATAGATGAAAAGAAGAAAATACCTACAATTGTAACAATATTATAAAAAATATAATCATTTTAGAACATAATTTTAAATATGTAATTATGATAATGCTTTATCGTTATATTTTTTCTTTTTTCCCTTGACATTTTCCCTAGCTTTTTTTTCCAATTAGAATCTATTTTATAAGGGTTACAAGATGTTTTCAGAAAAACTTAGGAAAATGTCCAGAAAACTATATTCATGATTCTTTTAATGCTATATTTAAAATTATGCTACCAAAAATATATATACCATTTTAGTGCAATTTCCTTGTTCATTTTTATCTTTTACTTTTGTTTTTGTGCTGATCTTATCATTTTCTTGTTTGTTTTTTACTTTTATTTATTTATTTTGCTTATTTTCAGAAAATCATTTATAGTTCCTTTCCTTCTTTCCTGTCCTGTCTCAGGCTGCTGAATCTGAGTAGACCTTTGCAGCGATGACACAGAAGACATCCTATATGGACATTTTTAGTTTTTAGAGTTGTTTTGCTGTGAGACTGTAGCAGAATAAAGTGGTGTGAAGCATGGGTGTGGTCTGATTTTAATGTTTTAATGTTAGATATATTGTCCAGACATGTTTCTGAATATCAGCACAAAGGACTGGATGCTGAGTATTTATCATAGTTCTTGGTGTATTAGCAGATTAGTGGCATTGTAGTGATAATGAGGCAGACAGAGAAGTCACTTTAACACATAATCAGTTTGATAGAAGCGGTGTGAGTTTCTATAAGTCCCTCTGACTCTCATTTGAGTGCCTGTTTGCAGAGATCAGGGCAGATCCCAGCACAACGCCTGCCAACATTTACATTGTGACTTAAAATAGCCGTCCTTTTCTCTGTCACTCTATACATACAATGAAGCTAGCATGAGAGTGCCGGATTAACTCTGATTAGACCAATATCATCAAAGGGGCCATATGGAGCAGTCACAATGTCTGCACAGGATTCATTTAAGATAAGGCGTGCGATGAGCTGCGTCATGTTTGTTTAGCACAGCAGACAGTGGGATTCTCTTTTGTTTCTCTGTCTCAAAGTCCTCATCGTTACAAGAATTTCATTTGTCTGAGACCCGGATTAGAAGTTTAAGTCTGACACAGAAGTATAATACTCATCAGCATGTCTTTCATACTTGCAGTTAGCCACGGGTTTAATGAGTTTTCTGTCAAGATCGCCAGCGTTCTGCCTGATTCAAACGAAAACGCAGCAAATGTAATATAAAGCTGATACGTTGGGATGTTTTATTCAACATAAACAATGTAAATAGGTTGAAAATAGGCCCACAAAACCAGCCTTTCAGAAATACATGCGTAAATATAACAGGCAGTGCTAGCACTCCATCACAAAAAAGTTTCATAAATTATTAAATAAAAAACTTTTTAGTGAAGAAAAAAATCAGTATAGAAACGTATATATCATATCTACTTAGGGCTGTAAATCTAATGCTTATGCTTTCTTGTTTTTTACATCTTTAATGATCAGGTGATAGCAAGACTATAGACTGTAAAATGACACAAGATATTTTACACTCCCTGTACGGGCTAGTATATCTCTCATTGTACTTAGTACCCAGTGTTGTGGTATCATTTGTTATGCTTCAGTACTAGCAGCTAGAGGGCCCCCCTGAACAACAGATAGAAAGAGTTAAGATACATCAGGGGTCTTTAAGGATTTTTATGCCAAAGACCCCTTAACTATAAGAGACGGAGCAGAGACCCCTATGACAAAATTGAGTTGCATATTAAACTGAGCCTACAGTAACATGTAGGGCGGCCATAAGTGCCATGTATAAACATATTTTAAAATGGTGCATATAGTTGTAAACTATTAGATCAGGAATACTCAACTTGCTTTGCTTGGGGGCCACTTTTACAAAATGACAAGAGGCCAGGGGCCAGTCGCAGTAGCCCTATACATATTTCTAGGATTTTAGGATGTTTCTACAGTTTTATACATTTTCTAGTTTGGGGAATTTGGAATTTTAGAAAAATTTCTAGGATTTTAGGACAACTCAAGGATTTGAGGACATTTCTAAGTTTCCAGGATGTTTCTAATATATCTGTACATTTCCCAGATTTTTGGACATTTCAACAATTTTAGGACGGTTCTATGATTTTAGAACTTTTCAATGATTTTAGGACATTTCTCAGATTTTTGGACAATTCTAATATTTTAAGGACATTTCAAGGGTTTTGGGATGTTCATAGGATTTTAGAACTTTTCCAGGATTTTAGGACATTTCTTGTATTTTAGGACATTAGGGGCTTGGCTAGGACCTCTGTCAGGGGTTGTGGGAGATCCTCCATTGGCACTTTTTTAATGAACAGTATTTATTTTGATGCTGTTTTCTGCACTCTGACAGCTTATGTCTGCTGAAAGTACAAAAAAAAATCCCAGTGTGGATCACCTTATCTTTTATTGTGAATTAGAAAGTGGTTGGGGGGCAACCTGCCATAAGTTGAGTATCACTGTATTAGACAGTAATTATTGACAGATTCCGATATTTACGCCTCATAGAATGGATAATTTGACAAAGATTCATGGGCAACAGTTAGACTATCATCAATTTTTTTGTTCTTATGAATATGCTGATATACCTTTACTAATATTATAATGACTTCATCTTTATGCATTTTTTTTTCAGATATGGTAATTTTTAAAGAAAAAAAAAGTTTCTAACTATATTTTGGCCGCCCCCCTGCAGTAACTCTGACGACCCTCTAGGGGTCGCATCCCACCTGTTGAAGACCCCATGAGGGTTACCTTTTCCACCGCTTGGAAATTCAGTTGCAGCAATAATATACAATGAATTTAGCAAAAAAATGTGGATAAGTACAGTAAATAACAGACATAAATAGGAGGTACATTAAATAAAATGAAATTAGATTTTAAAAAAAACCATTTAAGAACCTGTACAAGAGAGCGGAGCAGCAGCAGAGCCATCAGGTCATGTAAACAGTGTACATCAAAACTAATGCATACGTCATATATTTTAAGATGGTATGTTATAATTTAGTAGGGGATATGAGACTGTATAAGGTGAAGTGTTGTTATATAGTATAAAAATAGGTGGTACAATAGCAACAAAGACAATAGAGATATTAAATGATTGCTTCAAGTGAACCAGACACTGGAGAAATGGCTCTCTGTGTGTGTGTGTGTGTGTGTGTGTGTGTGTGTGTGTGTGTGTGTGTGTGTGTGTGTGTGTGTGTGTGTGTGTGTGTGTGTGTGTGTGTTTGTTTGTGTGTGTGTGTGTGTGTGTATTATACAGTCTCTGTTGTACAGAGAGGGTGAGAGGGTTTGTCTCGGATGGTTTTGATCTTCTCCCTCATTCACCACTGTCTCCAGACTGTCCAGCTCCAGTGCGACCACAGAGCTGTCCTTCCTCACTGCCTTGTTGAGTCTGCTGGCCTCACCAGCTTTGATGTTACCACCCCAGCACAACACAGCAAAGAACAGTGGGGCACCAGGGACAGAGCCAGACCATGTAAACATTCAGGGCTCAGCCCAAACCTAGGGGTGCTGGTGGGGGAGGGAGGCATGCTCCCCTGGGGGGATTTTTTTCCTGTTTATGGCAGCTATATACACTATTTTTTAAGCCATTTGAGATAATAGAAAGCCTAAAAATCTGTACATCATTTAGGAAAAACTGACATAACACCATAACACAACAAATGTTGAGGGTGACTCATTTTCAATTGGTGCTTTCATGACCAAAGAAAACAGAAAAAGGACTGAGGCATTGGCTTTTGCACAAGATGTTGAAAACCTACAACTACCAGAATGCAGTGCACCATACCAGACCAATAAAAACGGCCTGCTAGTATCAAATGATCTCATGTTACAGTTAATAGATAAGCTAAAACATGTTTCTGAAAACATTTGAAGGGGGAGAAATATGCAAAGCAGTGATATAATCTTGATTTATATTTGATCAGTGCTGCTTAGATTTACTGTTTGAAGTTTTGTCTGCCTTCTTTTTTTCACTGTGCACGAAGCAGCATGGTGCCCACTTCCTGTTCACAAACTCTTGCTATTACAGGTAAACAGGGCTCTAAGATATGTTTCTGAAAACATTTCAGGCAAGAAATGGACAGTGCAGTGACAAAATGCCTGTTTTTACTGTTTGATTTGATTTTGGTCTGAGTTTGAAAGAGAGGGGCGGATCTGACACAAGGTTCCCTTCGATAGTCTTTATTTTCGCAGTGGCGGCATATGTGGCAGGCAATACAGAAATACAGCCTGTACAGAAAGTACAGCCTGCAGTTTGAGCAACAATCCGAGAGCAAGTAAAACATTGCCAGGTGAAGTATTTTACGTTGGCTCAATATCCCTTCAAAGTTACATAAACTCATAGGTCAGGTAGGACTTTGGCGTATCAGCATTACTAACCTTCAACCTTTTTTTGTTACACTAGAGTGAGGTTCCCAGAATGAATGTTAAGATGACACATTTAAGTCCATCCCATAATAATCTGGACTGCTATTATTATTATTATTATTATTCAAGGATCCTTCAAAAATGCCAAATTAATGTAATCAAATACAACGTATGAGTAAAATTTAGTAATAACAAGATTTAATAAATAGGTGTGAAAAATGTTATTTATAATATCCTGCAGAGAGAGCAGCTGGTGTGATTCACTCCCTGGTGGACGTCATCTTTTCCCACATTCGACTGAAGAAGGCTCGCATTCCCTGCTTTTCCTTTTTGTCCATCTTTTCATCTAGAAAAAGCAAAAACAGAAAAGTTGTAGCAGATATAAGCCTCAAATTTAATGTGCCTTTGGAAATGTGTTATAAATGATCATGAACTCACCAGTCATTTCGGCAGCCACCTCACAGCTCACCTCTGGAGTCTGAAAAAAATATATATGAACCTTAAATTAGAAACCTCTTTATCTTCTGCATTGTCAAACGTGTAGCTGTAACAGTGTGATGAGTCCTTCAGTAGGATTACCGAGGGCTTTTCGTCAGGAAAAAGCTGATACAGACTGCACTTGTATGCAGCGCTTTGCATGCTGTCGTTTATGTCCTGGATGGCACAGACGACGCCCTCTCTACCTATGATGAAGCTTTCATCAAAGTCCATGAGGTGGAAGGTTTTGGAGCGTACAACAAACCTTTTGTAAATGGCTTTGACCATGACCTGAGCCTCTGATGTGCACACGCTCAGCAGACAAGCTTTCATCAAACATGTATTCATACAGAAGCAAGTCGCTGCTGCGTCAGCCAGCTGTTCGCCAATCTGAGCGCTGGCAACTTCAGCCCTGTTCCTCAGAGCCGAGGTCAAACTGCTCATGCCTTGAGTCCCTGAAGTCTCAATAAATAGCTCTGGTTCATCCAGGAGGAACTTCAGAGTGGTCTCCACCACCTGTGGCGCTAGAGGCGCTGTAGTCCGCTGAAGCTTGGCCAGCTGTGCTAGTTTGGAGCGCTTGCTGGTGTGAGAGCCCACACAAGAGTTGAGCAGCTCGTTTGACAGGTGGCGGAGGAGGACTCTGACATCCTGCTCTGCTCTCGGGCGGATGATTGAGAGAAACATTTGAAGGCCCTCTAGTGTTACCTTCACATGGTGGGGAGAGAGAAGGAGAAGAGTGAGTGACTGTGATGTTGCAGCTCAGAAAATGCTGCATTTGATCTTCACCTCTCTTCTGAGCAGCAGTGAAAGGCATCTCTCCTTTTCAAGCTCCTCCTGGAGCTCCCGCTCCATCTGATCGACACAGAGGCTCCTCGCTGAGGTCCACGCCTGCACACATCACTCATTACTTAGACTGCAATTTGTAATTGTCTGTAATTTAATATTTATTTTAGAATTTTAATTATAAATATTCTGGTAAGAGGAAACTTTGTGACTACTTTTGACTGTAGTAAAGTAAAAGTAAAAGTGTTGGTACATTTTATAATTATATTGTTTATACTGTTATATATAATATATATTATATATATAATTGTTGGTGTATTTTATTATGTATGAAGCATTCCATTTTCTTTGTGAATGTTACTTATCTGTGCATCTGTTGTACTCCTGCTGCTGTGACCACCATATCCAAAACTCTCTATAAAATAACAGTAATATATGGGAACACCATAGATATGGGACTACAATTACGTGTCACTAGGTGGGTTTTCATTAACTGTCAAATTGCGTGATTTGAAATTGGAAATATAAAATATGCCTGATGGAAACACATCAACTTCTGAAAATCTCCCATTTATCGCTTTTTTGTTGTTTTTCTTCTTTTTTTTTTGCACTCTTTTTTTACACTGAGTTGGTATTGAAAAAGCCTACTCAGCACATTTTCTGCAAACAAAAACTTATGCCGTTGAAATTATATTTTTAAAAAATGGTACTACCACATAATCATTCTGTTGTTCTACTGTGTGTGTGTACAGTAGCAGGAGCTCTGTACAGTTTTCAGAGTGTGTCTATAATTTAGAGGTTATCTGCACACAGCTCTCAACATGGAGGTGTCTGACCCAGTAAAAAATAAGAACATTACTTTCTGTTTTTACTTTATGACTCTTGTCTATATGTGCTACTGTTTCACTCCATATTGAGATCCGTCATTAATATGTATCAGCATCTTGGTGCCACAGTGGCCGCTGTTTTACCACACACACACAGACAGCAGGTTGTATTTACCAGTTCAGCTGCGTGGAGCTCTCCTGCTTCTGTCCCTTTTGCTATGTCCTCAGACCTTCAAAAAGAAGATTTTTGTCATCCATGTTGTCTAATTTCTGTGCATGTGCAGTAAACTTTGGTCTAATATGTCCTTGTCGACTCACTCTTCCAGGAAGCTTCTCCCAGCCAGCAGCCATTGCTTCATATCTTCAGCTGATATATAAATGGGAGTTTGACCCTGCAGCTTCATGAGCATGAACTGCCTCATCAGCATCTTCTGCAAGACGGTCAGTGCACACTTTGTATCAGCTGACTCACATACTGACGCCATACTGTTGCTCATATGCTCCTATACTTTGATATGAACAGTGCATCTGACATTAATAGTGACAACACTGACCTCTGCTCTGTAGCACTGTTGCTCTATCTCTGAGAAGGAGGATGGTTTCATGTGTTGAATTTGCTGAAGAATAAAGGCAGAGTCCATGTTGATCAGAGGTCAAACTCCTGAAGAAAAACAGGAAATACTCTTATTAAGTTGGTATTTTAAAGAGGGGATAACACAGCTGTCTAGGCTTGGGGTGAATGTTTCTGTTAGCGACAATTTGATAGAATCGCATCATTTGAACAAAACCATTCTGAACTGCTCCTTAGTGTGAGACATGGCTACCAATATTACTGCAGCAGATCTTTTTAAAATCATAGTACAAACAGCTGGTGTTATCCAGCTTACATGTGGCTGTGGAGCACGAAATCAAATACATCTTGGTCAAAGTGAGCAACATTTAGCAGGAAAACCCAACAGCCACTTTGTCACAGAAATAAGCCAATCTGAAGGAACTGCAGGTTATAAAATAGTCAAAAGCAAACTGTAAAGATACAGTCTTTACATACCTGTTACAAAGAGAAGGTGACACGCTTTGAATGAAGGGAGATGTGTCCTCAGATGGTTGAACACTGTCCAGACAGCAAAGACGGAGAATGTGAACTGCTCCCTCAGGTTAACCGTGTGCACAGTAGACCATAATCTGTATCAAATTGATGCTTCCTGTCAACACATCACCATGGAGCTCATACTCAAAACAAAACACAATGATTATGATTGTTAATAATACCGGATTACATCGTATTGTCTTTATATATATATATATATATATATATGTATATATACACACACACATATGTATATGTATATATATATACATACACATATATAAAAAAACAAATTGAATTTTAATACAATCCATAATGCAGACTCAGCTGAAAATAAGTTTATATTTTTTGAAGAATGACATTACCCTTTTTTTTGACATTACAAAATCTAAGGGTAAAAAAATATATATATTCTTTTCAATGAGGTGTGGAAGTTTATACATGACTTATCATATTCTGTTTTTCATGTAAAAATGATGTCTCACATCAAGAGCTTGAGTCAAAAGTTTCTCCCCACAGAGAAACTCTTGACCCTGTTGAGCTTGATGAAAGATGGTAGCGCCACCTTGTGGTGAGATGCAGGCCTGAAACACCAGTGATTGCAGCTGGTTTATCTCAGGAGATAGGTTTTATTCATTCCAAATGAAAAGAATATATATATATATATATATATATATATATATATATATATATATATATATATATATATATATATATATATATATATATATATATATATCACGATGCCTCTTTGCAGCCACATTTAAGAAACATTCCTAATGTCTTACATTGTGTTGCAATGGTCATTGCCACTGTGCAGCCATGCATAAACAATGATGTGTCATCATATCAAGCAACAGAGCAAATGAGGAACTTGTGGGTTTGGGGCAAACTTCATGTTCATGTTCAATTCAACTCGCTCAAAGATGCTTCAGTTGAAATGAAATCTTTGAATTTAAGTATTAAGATACCATCAAAATACTTTGACTTGACTTGAAGACTTGATTACTTTATCCTGGGAATTGTTGGACAAACTAAATTATAATGTCTTTTCTCTCCTGTTTTAACACAGTCACACCCACTTCTAACAGCAGCCTTATTATCCTAATCATCAATAAACTATCATCACCTGCCTTACTGTAATCAACTTCCCATTTGCAGTAAAACAGTAACATAGCCCCTCATAAAAGGTGGAACAAAACAGGAAAAATGGCAGTACAATAAATAGTAAAACAGGACATAAAAGCGAATCATAAAATGTGCACAAGTTTCGACATTAAATCACCATCGTCGTATAAAATTGAGTGTATGAAAAAGTAAAGCACGGTTGGAGGGGAGCTGCAGATTTCACATTCAAGTCAATCACAATAACAGTAAGATTTTCCGGTTAAATATTTCAAAATTAAAGTAGAACGTATCATTGCATAAAAACCAAATGCCAGGTAAAAATAGAAATGTCTCAACTGAAAGTCATTACTAATACGTTTACTCTTACATTGGGCATCAGATAGAAGCTATCAGTTCTTCTTTATGGTAATTAGGCCATTAAGGTTAGCTTTAATAGTAATATAGGCCTATATTTATAGAGCATAATTCACACACTAGTAGGGAGCATTTTGCTGCTGCTGTACTCACAGTATAACTTTGACAGAAATCAAAGTAACCTTTTATTTGTTGTAGTAATGCTTCTTATGGTAGTACTATTATTAAAGAAAGATTATTTCATATGGCTAAATATTACTGCCACTGACATGGAGGTCATTTTAGGACTGTAGCCTAGTGCTGTTACTTATGTCATTAGTCATAGCATTAATAGTAGTCATACTTTTCTCAACACTTCCAGTAGTGGTAGTCTACTAAAAGGGAGTTTTAATGGTAAGGGTTCAGTTTTGACTTTGGGGAAAAATAAAGAAAAAGAAGAAATGTGAAACTGCTAACCAAAATAACCACTCTTTTTCTTTTTTAATCGCATGTCCTCAGCAGATAGAGTTTGCTTGGTAGTCACTGGGAGAGCTTACAGAATTGCTTTTCACTTGTTTACAAACTTTAAACAACGCTGTGCTTTTATTTTGAAGTCAGGCTTTTGTATTTCCGGTTACCGCCCCATCTCGCGCTGCGCGTCTTGACGCGAATCTTGTAGCCCTCAGACAGCGCGTGCAGGCTGGCAGGCAGGCTCGAGGAGCAGAGCGTTGAAGAGGAGAACCTGCCCACCAACTTCACACAAGTTGGACTCTTCCACGAGCCGAGAGCTGCACCAGCTCCAAACTCGGACACAAACTCTCACGTGCCGCTCAAAGTTATTTTTTTCGTCCTTGGAGATCATTATTATCATCACTGCGTGTGCGAGAAGTCACGCTCGCGATGTCTGGATCGTACTGCAAAAGTTTGTACCCGTTCAGCGGGGAGCAGCACCAGCAGGGACTGAGCTTCGAGGCCGGGGACATTATTAAGGTGGTGCAGGCTCTGCCCGGAGGCTGGTGGGAAGGAGAGAGGGATGGAGCCAGAGGGTGGTTCCCCTCCAGCTACGTCCAGGTCCTGGAGGTAAGACTTGTTTCAAATGTCTTATTATTTGGCGTCTTATTTGGACATAACGCAGGTCTTGGCTGTTAATTGGATATAAATTAACTTAAGTGAGGCCGATGTTTCTTTTCTTTTTTTTTTAAATGATTTTGTTCTAGTGAAAAACATTTTTATTTTCCATTTGGCTCTGTCACAGACACACACCTCCGCATACACAAAGGATAAGGATATTTGAACCAGGTATTTTCTTTCACAACTGTTCGGGACATATTCTGCCATTTTTGTAACTACAGAAGTGGGTATTTTTTGACCAAACCAGGCAGTTTTTAACAACAGTTCACAACATTTTTTGACATGTTTCGACATTTCTAGATGTCTTTGTTGTGATCAGACCAGGTATTTTTAACGAGAGTTTGGGACATGCCCGGCTGGGTTTGTAGATACAAACGCAGGTTTTTTTTCCACAACAGTTTGGGTCATTTTCAGCTGTGTTTGTAGCAATAGAGGAGGGCATGTTTAACAAGAGACTGTGGCATGGATAGTTGTTTTGATGGTGACCAAATCAGGTGTTTTTTTTTTTTTTTAATAAGGGGATGGGACATTTTCAGCTGTAATTGTAGCCACAGAGATTGATATTTTTCAACAAGAGGTCATGACATTGCCAGCTGTGTTTGTTTGCGACAAAAGCGTGTATTCTTTAACAAGATTTAGGGACATCTTCAGATGTGTTTGTAGTTACAAGCAAAGTTGTTTTTTAATGACAGGTTAGGATATTTTCAGCTGTATGTAGCGACCCTACCAAGTATTTTTTAACATCAGCCCATGTCAACTCGTGTTCAGCCTTGTTTGAAAACACCAAAAGCAGCTTTTTTTTAAACAGATGTTTGTGATATTGCTAGTCATTTTTGTAGCGCTCAAACCAGGTACTTTTTCACAACAGGTTGTGACATTGTCAGCCATGTTTGTATCCACCAAACCAGTTGTGTTTTTATTAAGTTTGGGACATGTCCAGCCATGTTCAGTGACAAAACCGGCTATTTTTTAACAAGAGGTCCTGACATTGCCAGATTTATTTATTTATTTTTTTGCAACATAAGTGGTTGTTTTTCAGGGGGAGTTTGGGAAATGTCCAGCTGTGTTTGCCAAGACAAACTGAGGTGTTTTTAACGACAGGTCTGGATATTTTCAGGCTATTTATCATGGCCAAACCAGTTACTTTTGTAAGAACTGTTTAGGACATGTTTAGCCTTGTTTGTAATGATGCAAGCAGCTGTATTTTTAAGTGTGTTTTTATGACATTGTTTGTAAAAACCAAACTTGGTGGATTGACAAAACCGGGTATTTCTTAACGAGAGGTTATGACGTAAGCAGCCGACTTTGTAGTAATGGAACCAGGTATTTTTTAACGAGAGGTTGGGACATTGCCAGCTGTATCTGTAGCAACGAAAGCCAGAATTTTTTAACAAGAGTTTGTGATATTGTCATCCTGTTTGTAGAAAAAAAAAAGGGGGGTATTTTTCAATGACAAGGGTAGAGGGCTCCGACCAGACACACTCACACACTTGAAAATAAAGACAGCATTGACAGATGCACTAATAAATGGTTTTCCCGTGCTGGGCTTATCAGATTAACTCTAACCTTCCCAGCAGTCAGCTCCCTGCCTGGCTGAGCGGCTGCACACTTCCTCATTCCACACACATTCCAGTGGAATTCTCAGGTCTCCTCTCTGTGCGAGTGAATGCACAGGACATGCTGCTCTCTCTCCGCATGGTCAGCCCCTCCCTTCCCCACACAGCCTCCCTCTCAGGGAGTTCAGACACTCTGCTGTTGCAACTTAGAAAGGATCTCCCACCACTTTCTTGTATTTATTTCTTTTAATTGGCATGCTTGGCTCTATGATTGAAATGATTGAGTTTGTGGCTGAGTGGGTGACACCACCCAGTATCCTGACAGTTTGTCATAATCAGCTTGTATCCAAGAGGGATGGGCAGGAGGCCAGCATTCCTAGCTATGGCACCAGTGCCGCCATTTTTATCACATCTTCACTCTGAATGTGAGAAGATATAAACAGAAACATGATTTGTGTCCCAGTGACACCACAGCAATGCCTCCTCCTGTTTGTAGGTTTGTGCTGATTCAGATAAGATCACATAAACCTGTAGCAGCAGATGGCTCAAGTACAACGTCCTTTATCATTTCTAAGACCAGTTTAAGGAATGCAGTTGATGGGTGGGGCAGAAGGGTGGGGAGGATAGTTTCATCAAGCATCCACCTTGCTGAAGTGTTGCAGTTATAGTTTTTTATACAGTAAGTAAGATGCTGAAATTTTGTTGGACTGCAGCTCTGCAGCTTGAACTCATCAGTTAAAGAGAACTGAACCGAACATTCAGTGGTTCCAGTCTTCCTCAGTCTGTTTCTCAGCAGTCGTGTTGCTTCTCTGCAAACGTAGTAGTAATGTCATATTGTGACATAGTTCAGATTACATGTGCACAGTGGTGCAAGGCTGTCACAACGGGCCCAAGTGCATACCAGTTTATAGTGACTGCTCGCTCAGCTTGCAGATGTGCTCAGCTTGTCAGTCTTGACAGATTTTGTGTCTAAACTAGCTGTTGTATATAGTGTGGTCTCATCACATGATCAAATACAGGGGTCGACCGATTATTGTCCTGGCTGATTATTGGGACTTTGGCGGATTAGCTGTATTGCCTTTCTATTTTAATGATTGCCCATAAAATTAATTAATTAAAAAAGTGCAAAGGAAATGTCAGCATGGGAGGTTTACTTGTGAAACCTCAGAGAGCTAATTTTATTTCTTCATTTTAAATTTAAATTGTCACTGTATTAAAAAACAGTTGCAAGGAAGTTGCTGTATATGATGTTGAATGTTTCAGTTTTAATTTAACATTTGCTAAAAGCATTTAAACAGAGGTTGTGTTGGAGTTTGTTGTATTCCAAATACTAAATATTGACAGAAAAAAATCTTTTTAATTGTAAATGTGTATCAGTTCCAAATATCGGTTATCAGTCTCATTAAGCACTAATAATTTGGCCCTGAAAAACTAATATCGGTTGATCCCTGATCAAATGGACTCTTCACATTGGCAGCATCAACACTGTAAAAAGAAACTATTTGTTTTAACCTAAAAAAAGTTTGTGTTAGGGCTGCCTTTAATTTTTAAGTTGACTGAATTTTAGAAGAAAGTTGAGGTAATTTTGTAATAATTCAACTCTTTAAATTCAGTCGACTGGCGGTCCAAACACTATCTTTCTGAAGTTAAAACTTTTTTTTTTCCAATGAACATACATATAACCCAGTAATCATCATTGCATAACAGTTACAAAACTGACCAAAATACCAAAGAAAAAAAGGAAATTATTCATTTAATTGGATTGTTTTTGATTATTTATCTGTTTATGTGGTTCCTTATTAGTTATTTTTAAGGCAACAGCTACTCCTCCAGTGGTCCATGTTAAGAACATAACAAACTGAAACAGATTAGAAAACAATTCATTTATCCCCCAAAATGAAAACCACAATAGAGATGGGTTTGCCGTAACAAGACCTTTCTTTCAGCAAAAGCATTTTTCCAAGAAGGTTTTCTGAATCACTCTCATGGGTCTGTGCTCCACCCAACAAATGGAGCCCCCCCACCCACGGGTCTGTGTGCGACTGCACTGCCTGCACTGTCTGAATTTACGCCCCTGCATGTGTATGAGCTGAGTTTCTCATCAGGAGGAGGAGGGGATGCTGGATGGAGAGACAGCTTCCATGCTGCAGCCAGTAGCAAACTACTGTTCAAGACCAACCAAAGCAGGTGCTTTTTAACGAGAGGTCATGACATTGCCTGCCATGTTTGTAGCAACCAAAACCATATATTTTAAAATGAGAGCTCAGGAGAATTCCAGCCGTGTTTGTAGCCACAGAAGAGGGGGTTTTTTTAACGACAGGTCGTGACATTTCCAGCTGTGTTTGTAAGGACCAGTCCAGGTACATTTAAAGGAGAGCTCGGGACATGTCCAGCCGTGTTTCAGCGAGCAGCAACCTCTGGGCCTAGAAAATGAAGCAAACACCCAAGTGCCAAAAACTGCAGTCCTTTGACAGCCACTTGATGTTGGCATCAAAACAGAGGCAATTCCCATAGACACCCCATGTTAAAATTTTCAGCTTCACAGCAGAAATAAACATGTTTACAGACTAGTAAAGACTACAGACTAGTTCCCCCTTTATGACTACTGTACAGGGGGTGATTTTTTTTATAACCCACTTGTTTATTTTTTATCAAAGCTAAAAGATACACATAATTAAGGGTGGGCCCTTTTAAGTTAAATGCACCCCTCACTCCTCCACAGGGCCAGCCTCATTCCAAATATGGCCACTGCTGGCTCCTAAACGCCAATATGGCGACAGCCGAAATGCCAAATTCGAGGCTTTAAAATGGTAGTACACAAAGTAGTGGAGTAACATGGTATCTCTGTCCATTATATTGCCAGCAGTCTTTTGTAACGACCAAACCAGACATTTTTTCAACAATAGTTTGGGATGTATTTAGCCTTGTTTGTAACGACAAAAGTGGCTATTTTTTTAACAAGTGTTTTGGACATTGCTAGTCATTTTGTAGTGACCAAAGCATGTATTTTTCACAACAGGATGTGACATTGCCAGCCATGTTTGTATCAACCAAACTGGGTATTTTTTAAACAAGTTTCGGACATGTCTAGCTGTGTTTGTAGCGACAAATTGGGGTATTTTTTTTGGTATATGCGATGAGCATTCACAGACTAGTGCTATTTATGGTCAGACTTCACACTCATAGTAATCAGCAGGCCTAACAAACAGGACACAAGAGATGAGAGAGGATAGATTTGTAGAGAGGGAGAGAGCATCATCTGGTTTTGATCTCTGCTTGTCCCTCAGCTGGGAGCATGAACGCGTTTTTTTTTCCTATAAAACTGATGCAAAGCTAAATAAAGGCTCAGCCTGAGGGCTAAATTAAGCTACAACAACATGCTTATCTGATGTTGGGTGACTTATCACAGAAAGGCTCCTCTCACTTTAATGTGAGCCCACACTGGGGGAAACTGCGGTCTGCAGATGGTGTCGGATGTTTGTGGTGTTGTGGGTTCAGATCTACATTCTCACCACTAACCCCGCTTTCACTCTCTACTGTTTTCTGCACTCATGTGGAACCGCCTAAAAATAACCAGTAAAGATGAGTGATGATATGACGACTGATATTTTATAGAGCAATGCTAGAGTGGCATTAATCTTCTACAAAGCAAATAAATCAGCTATTCCTAATCCCTTAATATTGCGAGCACTTGATATTAGATACTTTATTTTTTTGTCACATTAAGATACTAGAAAAAAATCTAATCCTAGTTGACCAACATTCATTCTCTTAACATAAGTGAACATTTTGTCATGAAGATGTGTGTGAGTAAATATGTTTTACAGTAGAACAAGAAATAACAATAGATATATTTGATTTAGAACTGTAAATGGCATTGTATAGTATAAATAGTGTAATATAAATTATTGTCAATAATGATGCTAACGTGAACCAAAATTCTATTAATTGTGACTATGAAAATGGTGAATGGTGAATGACATACAGTAAAATGCTGCCCTGCAACTTCTTCCTGCATATCTGTCAACAGATATAATCTAGGGCTTGGCAATATAGCAATTTTATATCGATATGGTGATATGAGACTAAATATCATATTACGTTTGAGATATCATAATATCAAGGTTAGGGTTAGTGTTGCCTTTTCCTGTTTTTAAAGGCTGCCTTATATTAAAGTGATGTGGTTTTCTGAACTTACTGAGCTGTGTATACATAGATGCAAAGTATCAGTTTTTTTTATTATATGAATTATTAATATTGTAAAAACAAATGTAACTTTTGGTAACCTACTAGAATTCTAAAACCTATTTCTTTTAAATTTCAGTCTATGATACACGTTTTGCAGCAGTAAAAATGATTGAAGTGAGAAACATTTATCTTTAAAACTTTATCTCAGAAGTTAAAACAGATGTTGACATTTTTTTCTTTTTAGACATAACTAACAGTTTTAAAAAAGGTACCAAATCATAATATATGTTATTCCAATACTCAGCATCTCACAACACATTTAAAATTGAAATAATGTATCGCAACCAAAGTATAGTCATAACATCATATTGTGGGGCCTCTGGTGATTCCCACCCCTAAGAAATCAGTTGATGATATTTGCTTTTCGGGCTTCTGTATCAGTGTCAGTTTTACAGAAGTTAACATGAAATTCGGCATACATCACATAGACTGAATTAGACATGATGAAACTGAAAGATTCCCTCAGTTATCGGTAAATGTGTCATCTGTAGGTTGGTGAGACGGGGGGTGGATGTCATGACGAAGTGACTGATGGTGAAACAGAAAATACCTCTCTATTTCCTCATTTTGATATTCTATTGAGACCCAGACAGTTTCTGTAGGGAAATTACCACCACTGCTTTCGAACTTTAAGTTGACTCACTTTTATATTGATCATAACTGGAGGCTGTTGTTTGTTGATAAGCCAGACGGGGATTTGTACAGCTGGCACAGTGAACAATGCAGCTTTTATCTTTTACTGTTGTCATCTTCGGTGGCTTTCTTCTAAACAGCGCCATTCTTCGGAGAACACTGAATCATTCACTACCTGTTGCTGCCTGGTGCATTGCATCAGACCAGTGCTCACTTTACTTAATATATATCTTTAATTAAAGATGTTCCGATACTATTTTTCTTTCCCAATATCATCTCCAATACCAAAACTTTCTACAGCAACCTTTCTACAGCTTATTTTAATCAGTATCAAGATGAAACATTGATTACATCCAATCAAACTTTCTCTTTATTATTATTATTTAAGTATTTTATTTATTATTATACATATGTGACTGTCCTCCCATTTATCATCTTTACACATTACATTTCACATTATCTGTAAGAATAGGGACAAAGTTTACTGGTAACTAATGTAATCTGCGATTTATCTACTACTGTTGACTTCTGTTGTGCGTTGTGCAAGGCCCTTTGTTGATGACACATCCTTGTTTACAATGGTTCTGTACAAAACCGGTGTAAACGCTGGTTCACTTGAGGTTCCAACAAACCTGAATGTTACCAGTTCAGGAACCAGAGCTAATTTGGTGAAAAAAGGGGTATTAGTGTCAATTTCCAGCTATTGCTTTGAGAAAGAACACTTTGGCGTCTTCTCTCAGCAGGTGTGTACAGTGTGGAAAGGTCCACTCATCTACTCCAGCAGAGCGTTGTATTTCTGTATCTGTGGGGTAATTATACCCACCACCAGAGTATCATGAGTCATAATGACAGTGAGTCATATTAGTGTTTGGCCTCTTAGTGCTCAATGTTCACCTAATGAGGGGGAAATGAAAAGAAAAGCACTGAGAACAAAAGGGAGTTCCAGCAGCAGCTGAAAGCCATCAGTGACTTTCTGTGGAAGACACTGACCAAAACAGACACAAATGCTTTAATGTCCGGCTGCCTTTATCAGCAAATGAATGGACTCATTCACTCAATCAACCTGCTAGCTTGAAAAATGTCAGCCACCCCACAGTGTTTGGAGCTGTCATCACTGTTTCCAGGCAGATGTTGAAATGTTGTGGAGATTTTCGTGACAGAGTCTGGCTCTGAGTTATTGCTCTGTTACTCCATCATTCCATGGAGTCATGTCTTATTGCTGTGCTCCACTTTTTTGTTTTATGTGCGGAGGAGGTGCTTTATTTTTTATTTTTTTACTTGTGACAAAGAGGGGAGTTTTTACACCTTTCTAGCTTGTTTTTCTCATGAAACTCATAAAAGGATTTTCACGGTGTTCTGGGGAAAGGCTGGGCTTGGGCGGAGGACAAATTGATTCCACTTAGGTATTTTCCCTGTTCTTTAGTTTCTGTTTGTAGCAATAACTATGATACAAATAGAAATTTGATTCCAAACCTTGAAGTTTGAACTGAAATTTGAACTAGAGATTGATGTGATAGGGCTGCTGTCTTTGAGTGCAGAAGAGTTGGAGACTGGCATAGTTTTACTCTCTCTGACTGCCAGCTGGTTGCTTCTTTTCACTGGCTCAGCAGTGGCAGGTGTCTCAGAGCATTGTGACATTGTATAGTAATTAAATTCTGAATTCTTCACCTTTTGACTAAATCCAAATACATGCATCAAGACTGCATTAGCTTAAAAACATAAATACTAAAGAGTTTGCCATGCATTCATTTATTTGTGGCAGCCTGCCATGACTAAAACTTCCACCACATATTAATTTTATATTTTTGGAGCATGCATTTTTGATTTGGTTGTGAATGGTCCCTTTAAATGGTAACATTTGAGCAAATATGCATGTGATTGGGAAATACTGAACATGTGACTGAATAACTAAGACTTGGACTATACTGAACGGGTTGTGTAAGAGTTGGATGTTTTGATACTGTTTTGCTGTGTAACGAGATCCCCTGACTTCAAATTATCAAGAATTTCTTTTTCACTTTTTTGATTCTTAGTTCAGAGTAAAGACATGTAAGAAAAACAGTTTTTTTCCTTGGAATTTGATGTAACACAGGATGGTTGAGCAAGACACAGTGTATCCCTTTGGATATGTTATACTTTTGCATATCATTCTATTCTTTAATACATCATTCTGTGTCCCCTCTTTAAATTTGGAGATTTTTGCAGGTCCTTGAAAGCAGTGCAGGTGGAGCTCTCCATGAGTTCTTTTTTTCCTCAGCAGCAGTTTGAGACTCAGGGGATGAGTAATTTCCTATAATCTCTTCACAGCTGATCAGATGTAAACTTTTAGACCCAGCATAATGAGCAGTTAATTTTCCTCTTCAGTGCGCTAAGTGTTCTGCTGTTCCGTCTGTGCCCAGAGTATGATCTGCGCTCCAAGAGTGAGGTGCCATACCCGAATAGTGTATATTTCTATAGCGGTCCAAATTAACAGTCCAGCTCCATGGGCTCATTCCAAATATGGCCACTGCAGCTCCAATAGAAAATCAACTTGTGATGGCAGATGTTTTGATAGTGGCAGGCTGCCACAAATAAATGAATGTGTGGAAAACCCTGCTTTACTGATAGTGAAGATAATGGTGTGTGAAACTTTACGTGAATTGACGTGTTCACGTAAACAATTACGATCGCCCCAGCCCTAATTACATCCCTTGTTTCCATTTGAGCTGACACTGTAAAGATTCCAAATAGACATTGAAGTAGCTGCTGGTGCCATGTTGGGGGCACATAGTAAAACCAGTTTAATTGATTGGTGACACACACTGGGTTATAGCCTTTAACGACTAGCCAGAGAGTAGTTACACCTTCTTGTTGCTTAGCTTGAGGCTAAATGTGACATAACAAATCAGTGTTGAAGTGTGAAAATATCCACATGAGCAGTTAATGTGTAATTGAAGCCCTGCAGCCAGGCCTGTCAGGGGCCATGTGGAGGGAGCCCCCCCACCCCCAGACTCCTTCATGTGGATGAAATATGTTGAGTGCAGGTTGCCACGTATTACTCAGTAAAGTGTGACTTTCTTCTTCCACTTGAAGAGGTCAGTAATTTGCAGATGATGTAATGTTGATTTTCTCTCATTTTTAGTACCGGGCTCACATTATTATTCTAGCATCATGTATTGTTTGTCTTCAGTGTGAATTACCATGTGCCATTATGTCTCTCTGTAGGCAGGGGAACTACTGTAAGCAATTAGCTGTAAATGATGGAGAACCACTTTGTCTCCCTAAATCCTTCTCCTGGTAGAGTGTCAGCTGTTTGTTATGAAACTATAGAAGTGACAGCAAACAGGGGGGTCTCTAGCACAGATTTTGGACGGTGATTTAGCCTGGCATAATCCCTGTAGTGGAATGCCGAGGGGTCAGACCGCTGCTGTAGATCCTCCATCACACAGCCAGGTGCTTCCCCTGCATACTGGAAAACCAACAACACCCCCCCCTGTGCTGACGTCATACAAAAATACAGTAATTTCTTGTCATGGAAGGTACTCGAGCAAAGCTGTGAAATATCAGCTGAATGACTGCGAAGCACCCACTGTGGCACCTCTGTCAACCACAATCTGTTGTTTGTTTCAACACTGAAGAACAGGGTTGAGGTTTTCACACATCTACTAGCAGAGCTGTCATAGCAGGCTGCTGGAAAATTGGCTTTGTAGAAAAAATGCCTCACTACATAGCAACAAGCAAAGGAGAGTCAGTATAATACAAAGAGGTAAATTAGTCACTGATTTTAGCTTCTGATGGCAGAGAGAAGTATTTTAAATGTTAATCTCTTTGGTCTTCTGTGCCAGTGCAGCTATTTTGAGTTATAGCTCGAAAACATTAGCTCAGTTTAAGAGTAATTACAGTTATTTTCAACTTGGGCCTCATTTTCCCACTTTTTTTTCCTTCACACCAGTGGAATTTGGCCAAAATCTAGTGAAATACTCCTCTGTGGCGCTCTGTAAATCTTAACTTGCAGGGATCACTGGACTGAAATATGGTTCAAAGGCACAAAATTGATTAATCAGTTCTGCTTTTAGTCTGAGTCACCCACATATGTATTCAGCCTAGGATCTAATGTGAATTAGCGGACTTGCCAGTCGACAGGATCTGAGCAAAGTATCATGTCTGCTAATTTGGGAGAACGCCCAGATGGTTTGGGTGGTGTTGGAGATAGAAAGTTTATCAAGTGTCAGTGTGTGTCTGCCATCTTTGATGTTTGGTTTGGTGGTAGTTTAAGGACACATCCAAAAATCATGTGAGCATGTCAGAATAGGAAGCGCAGTTCCTCTGTTGGCAGTTGGTGTGTTCAAATACAACTTGATGACTGGTGTTTTGAAGGCTGTGTTAAATCATGTTGTGTTCAGGATCAACCCTTCCTGGAAGTTTAGATTTTCCACCAGATGTTACACCCAGCGCTTGGACTTTGACAATTGATATTAGGTTATTGCTACAAAATGTGAGTACAGGCTATCTGATTTGATCAGCTCAATTATCACAAACTGCCGCTGAGATAAAATAGAACTAATGAAGCTCACTGTCTGTGCAGACGGACGTGTCAATTCAAAGCCTTTGAATTTAGAAAGGGACATAGAATAATACACAGGGACACGCACATTTAGAAGAATTCCGATTCTGTTTGTTGTACACATTATTTTTATTCTTTCAGTCTCTGCAAAGCTCACGACCACAGTTGAGGTTTGGAATGTATGAAAACTAGTAAATGAAGATCTTTGCCTGCATATTTAGCTCCCTCTTCTACTGTGACAGTCCAATGCAACTCCAGCATTACTGCCAACCTTACTGAACCCTTCAGCCTTTCAAAGTGATGCTCTAATCAACCCTAATTGGAACAAGACCCTGAGATATTTTAAGTCCCTCACTACTGGCGGCAGCTCACTTCCCAATGTGAAGTGAGCATCAACCATTTCCTGACAGAGCTCCATGGCCTCAGACTCAGGGGTGCTGAGTCTCATTCTTACCGCTTCACACTCAGATGTGAGCTCCAGTGCATCTTGGAGGTCACATGTTGATTAAACCGGCAGAGCTACATCATCTTGATACTCGTGTGAAATGTTAATGTGCAGTGAACATATATCAGAATATACTGTATATTAATGCATGTGATTCATACCTTACAGTAAGCTTGGTGCTTACAGAAGCGTGGGGGCCGAGTGGGACGTTAGAAAGGGGAACTCCGGATCAGGTGGGAAAACCCAGATCAGTGTTACAACAGAATTGTACCAGTTGATATTGCCCAACAGTATATACACTGGCACAACTTGTGCAGTAAAATCCAAGTTTCAAAATCCAAGTCTTGTGCGACTTTGCTGAATCCAAACGAACCCTTTAAAACACAAATAACAAAAGATATTTAAAAATGATGATCATGTGTGAGGGTGGAGTATTCTTTTACTCTTAATGTTGAACCGACTCATGGACACAACCAGGACGTATGGCAGGAATATTCAACTTGCTTTGAGTGGGGGTCTCTTTTGAAAATGACAGGGGCTAGTCACAGCAGCCCTGTACATGTTTTTTGGATTTTAGGACTTTTCTCGGAATTTAGGATGTTTCTTGGATTTTAGGGCATTTTTTGGATTTTTGGACATTTCTAGGATTTTAGAACAATTTTAGGATTTTAGTACGTTTCTAGGATTTCAGGACATTTCTAAGATTTAGATTTGGCCCGTGCCTGTAAGTTGAGTATCACTGTATGGAGTTGCAAAACTTTTCCAACTGAGCCAAGCAGTCAGGCTTTGAAAATCCTTTACAGTGTGGTCCTTCAGTGGCTATTGACTGGTCACGGTTAGAAATGCATTAGTAAGTGTAGAGTGCTCAGTAAGTTTAGTTTTCAAGTGGAAAGCAGAGCAGTGGATTGACGTGCTGCCATATCTGATCTTGAGAATGTAAGCAGGACTGTACAGATAACATCTGCACACTGGAGAGCACACTCCTTCATATGCAGTGCTCAGTGTGCGCTATAGTGGTCCTGTCTCACTCTTGTGTGTGTGTGTGTTTGTGTGTTTGTGTGTGTGTGTGTAAAGCTGAAGCTTGGAGGAGAGGCAGTGAAACGAACAAGGCTTGAGAAATTCACATAAACTGAATGGGGCGGGGTGCAACAAAACAGGCTTTGTTAGCTCTACTGGACACTCCAGCCTGCACACACTCACACAAACACACATGTACCCCGTGCTGAGGCATCGAGCAGACAATAATTACAGTTTGTGTGAGCGTATGTGTGCATGTGCAGTATACATGTGTGACTGAGTGCATACTTAAACATGCATGCGCGTCCCTCCTCCTCTCTTGAGTGTCTAAAGTGTCTCTACATCTGAGAATGTGGCTTCGCTTCAGGCTCCCACATCTGCCCAAACCAAAACAATGTCTCCCAAATAAAGATACGCTCCACAGCCCCCATCGCTCTCTTTCCCTCTCCTTGTCTCACTGTCTCCCTCCAAGGACTTTCATTCTTTCACTCCTCCTCCTCCTCCTCCTCCTCCATTCACTCAGTCTTGCCATATCTTGACACATTCTTCTCTCTAGGTCTGGTAGTTAGCGGCCAAGTGTACATGTGAGAAACTTCTCCTCGGCTTCATTTCCCACCAGAGACCTAAATGACCGCTGAGTGATCCCAGAGGGTTGGGAACTCGCAGCTCAGCCTCAGACCTCCGGGGAAAGAGGTTAGCGTTACAGTCTCCACTGAGGCTTATTGATAACAGTGGTGATGAAAGGCATACAGCTCTCAAGAGTTTAGTTAGTGTCCTTGTTTGTGTGCGTCACTTCAGGGATTTTGAAATATACTAATGTCAGAAAACAGTGAAAAATGCCCATCACCAATACTATAAGCCAAAGTTTCTCTATTGAATATCTGGTCTCACTAGCAGTTCAAAACCCGAACATTATCAGTTGATCAATTCTCTCTCATAAGTATCTTGAATTTGGTATTTTTGCTCGAAACATAGCTAAAAATGAATTGATTATTGATGTAGTAGATAGACTTGTTGATTAAGCAACTAATTGTCTCAGTTCTTATGTTTATAGAGTTATACAGTCAAAAACTTGATACCCAAAATGTACATTATCTGTACATTATTTTTGTAGTATATTCAAGGTTTTTCCAGATACTATAGATTACATATTTGATGTTTAGATAAATGAAAACCTTGGTGTTTTTTCGAAAAGGAACAAAGACAAAAGCTTTAAGACTCTGGGTTTAAAGCACAACACTAACATTAATTCTATTTGGTGGAAATAAAATTAATGTTCTTTTTCTTTTCTTTGAAAATTAACATAATCTTACTTAAATGAAATGTTCCAATTAGGAACTAGGTCTTAGATTATTTTAAATAAACAAATAGTTTTAAAATAGCATGACTGAAAATCATAAATTCATAGTAATCCATGTGGAGCTGCTTGCTTACTGGATAACACGGAAGCTCAACAAGCCTTGGATTTATATTAGCAGCAACATTATGATTAAGTCCAAGCCAGTGTTGTATCTGTGTATCAGCATTCATGTATCAGTGCTGATTGGCCAGCTGTGTGTCTTCTTGCACATACACCAGCATCAGCATTTGTGCATGAACTTCCCAGCAACCTGCGGTGTGCAGATATGACCGTGCTGCCCCAGAGAGGGAAGGTGGAGATATTTGTGAGTGAATAATAGGAAACAGACACTTCCTCTGTCTGTCACACCTCTGTTCCCGTCCTCCTCTGACATGACGAGGTATAGGAGAGGCAGCAAGCAGGGAATCAAACATCACAGTGCACACATCCACTGTGTACCTCGCTCCTATTTTAGTAGAAGCTCTAGACTTGGGATGGCCCACGCTCTCCGTCTGCATCTCATCATGAAAAAGACTTTGTGGCTGTGTGCTTGCTTGTGGCTGTTTACAGCTCTGCTCCAGTATGTATACAGCTGGAATTTGTTTGGTTTCTCCACTAGACGTGCATGCCTGTATAAAGTATGAAATGTCTCAACAGTGAAGAAGACAAACTATTTTTTCAGGAAGGAATAATTGCAATAAAGTGAAGACAAGATTGGGTTTGCAGTAGGAGCGTCTTATCCCTCAGGCCACATTCGAAATGGTTTATCTTAGGTAATGACTAAAGCAGAATATCATCAAGCAGTTACTTTGGGAGCTCACAGGTTGTCAATAAAGGGAGCAAAATATCATCAAATTCATGAGATTACATCATCAGTTAGAACTGGTGAGAATTAGTATTCAAAATCAAATCTGCATGAAAGATGTTTCAACCATACCATCATGTCAAGATCGTACTGCCTGATTTAAAAAAACAAAAAAAAAACAAAAACTGATTAGGTGATCAGTCATACATTTTTGACATGGTTGAGACGAAAGACAGACTACACCAGTGATAATGAACTAATGGGCCGCGGGCCAAATCTGGCTCCCAATAGTGTGCCAGGTGGCCCCCCAACCATTTTGTAATTCACAACATAAATAAAGTGATTCATACTGAGAATTTCTTTTGGACTTTAAGTACATAGATGCCAGAGTGCATAGAACAGCATCAAAATAAAGTTTGAGGCGGTTTCCCTGCTAAATCCCTAATGTTCTAAAATCCTAGAAATGTCCTGAAATCCTAAAAATGTCCTAAAATCCCAGAAACATTATAAAATTCCAGAAATGTCCTAAAATTCTCAAAATAACCTAGAATCCTTGAAATGTTCTGAAATCCTAGAAACACCCTAAAATTCTAGAAATGTCCTAAAATCCTAAAAAAACCATCAAAATCATTGAAATGTCCTAAAATTCTCGAAATGACCTGGCATTTTAGAAACGTTCTAAATCCTAGAAACATCCTAAAATCCTGGAAATGTCCTGAAATCCTAGAAACGGCCAAAAGCCTAGAAAATTCCTAAAATCCTAGAATCAAGTGCTAATTGTATAGATCTTGTGTGCTGCCGGATTGACGATATGTGTGAAGCATCCATATTTTCACAGACATGAATAAACTGTAATTGCGTACTTGACCACCTCATGGTCGTATTCAGGAACCTCTCCGGCTCTGGATCTTTCCAGCTGGAAACTGGGCAGCTGCTCCGACAGACCTTGACCCCTACAGACTCTCCTCTTCCTAATTCCAGATGTTTCCACAGGGGTCACCAGAGGTCAAGTTCAGTGTGCACAGAAAGCAAGATACAGTTCTACATGGCAAAAAAGCTGTTTCACACGCACTTGCAACTACACACACGCACGTACGCAGGCGCGCGCACACACACACACACACACACACACACACACACACACACACACACACACACACACACACACACACACTTTGTCACAGCTCAGGGGGCTCTGAGTCACTCAGGCACATGTGAGGACGACTAAACATGAGTCCTGTCCAGTAATCCAACATGTTGAAACTCTGGACCACTGAGGCTGCACACTGGTCCTCCTCCACACAGCCACTGAGTGGGTGACCAGCCTTTCACAAAGCATGTGATCTCAGACAGCCACAGTTGCATCTGATGACTCACCTTTTCGGGACAATCGGTGTCTGTGCAGCAGAGCTGCTAACCTGCTGAAGGCTGACGGATGGATGTGTGACTCAGTAGTTAGTTGTTGCTCAGTGCTGAAACTGCTCCGAATCCTTGCAGCTAAAAATGTGTCTTGACGTCAGTGGAAGAGTGAACTTGATGAGGTTACTTTGTGTTACAGTGAGCTTGGTTGCGATTAATTCTATTCTATCATAGAGTGATATTATCCCATAGAGAATAATCGTGAGCAGAAAAAAGTACAAAAATAAATATATAAAAATATTAATATAAAAATAGAAACACTAAACACTATTACTAAACAGTCATCACAGTATGTAAATATTTAAATATTCAAAAATAAGGAATGTATATTACACTTAGTATGCAAGTGTGTAAAATTATAATTATAAGAAATACATTAATAGACAATTAACACTAATATGTGAATGTTAAAATTATAATATGGATAATGTGCTAAGTGTAAAAAACTGTGCCTTATGTTATAATGCAATGTATAAAACTAGTATGTAAGTTCAGAATATAAAATATTAATATAGTTGTTTAAATGCCTTTAACAAATATTTAATCAAAACTGAAACTTTCAACAATACAAAAACATACAGCAAGTTCTCAGCAACTTTAGCTTATAAAGTTATACAATTTATAAATTTAAATTAAAAATAGAACAAATAAAAACAGCTCCCTGAGGTTTTACAAAGTTAAAGTTTGTCCCATGCTGACACTTTCTATGCATGCTTTAATGAATTAATTTTATTGTCCATCATCAAAATAAAATGCTGATACAGATAATCGACAAAATGACAAATATCAGCCCCAATAGTTTGCCAGGCTGATAATAATGTTGACCACTAATATGCAATATGTGTAGCATAAAAAATATATATAATTATAGCCTACATTCAAGAGTTGGAAGAATATTGCACTATTGAATAATTGCAAAGAGGATTGCAGTTGTAGTTGAAAGATTGCACTACATATACAGATTGCAAATTATCTTTCATGTATGGACTTTTTTAACTCTTTAGAGAGTCATTTTAGGATCCAAATATTTGCTTTTTAATCTTTTTTTCCCTTTAGCTGTTGTCATTTTTTCAAAGTGAGCTTTTCTCCTCTGTCCCCCGTTGTAAAGTAAATTACTTAAATAATGCCACAATTTTCACTAGAAGTTAGATAATGCCCTGGGTTTGAACTTCCTTTAACGTTGGTAAAGGGGAAGCAGGCAGAATCAGCCCCGCAGGTCTCAGCTGAGGCAGTTAAAATCCAGGTGAAGGTTTACTACGCTGTTATTCTGTGGCTGACCTCGAAGAAACACTGGCTATTTTTTTAAAGGCATTTTCCAAGGGAATTTAACAAATGAGTCTTGGTTTTCCAGGCAGGGAGCCAGTGTCACTGAAATAGAGAGACCATGAGCTATTTTGTTTTCCATAATAAGAGATGCTGCCTGTGTTTTGGGGCACGTGGGAAATTTCTGTAATCTGAGAAAGAAATGCTGCTGGGGTTTATTTACAGTGAAATACCATCATAAATATTTCACATAGTACAGTTTCTCTGCTGCCTCAACATTTGGAAGCCAAGTTGACTTTGATTAAAGGAACGGTCCAAATATCTTGAGGAATTTTATATGGAAAAGGAGAATTTTACCAATGTAAAATCCAATGATTAGGACTTCACATGTATTCTAAAATGACTGGAATCATTAATGTGGCTTTCACAATTTGTAATGCTTTCCATCAAAGTATTATGCATTTGAATTACATTTTATATATATGTGGTTTATTGAAGATTTTTCTTTTTTCTTTTTAACACAACATTGACATGTCATGATATCATAAAGGCTGTACCTTGTTAGCAAACATCAAGCAGAGAAAACTGGGCAACATGAATCATTTGGAGTTGTGTTTCTGGCCACTTGATGAATACTTGAAGTCAAGTATTTGCTCTCCTTTCAGCTCTGTTTTGGTGTATTCATTTTCTGGCTCCCGAGCTGCTTCATTTAGCTTCCCCATGTCCACTAACTAGTCACTAACTTTGCCAGTTGCTAACTGGCTGCTAACTTTATGAGCGTATCTATGATTCAGAGTCTATCTGCATATAGCTCTCAAAAGGGAGGTGGCTGAACCGCCGGTGAGCAGCTATAAGCAGTGCTTAACTGTTTGCGCCGCACTGTTAGCTGCATCATTAGCACCATTGTTCACTTTTGATTTCTTCAGGGATAAAGGGCCAATTAGGATGAGACGCGTCACTAGAAAAGTGGCACCATCAAAAGTATTGTTTTCCTATGGTACAATGCGCCTGTTGGGTGCTCCTCTCTTGCTGCTGCGTGACACATGTTTCTGTTAAAATATTTTCAACTTTTCAGCTCAAGGTGCGGAGTTGCACTGCTTGTCAGTGTCACTCTTGGCCACGCGCACGCAGCATGCACATGCAGCCCCACTCCACAGGTGCTCCCAGCTGTTTTTACAGTTGCACTACCAAGTCATATTTGGGGCGGTTACGCCTGTCACAATGCATCTTTGTGTGTCCAGGTCCCTAATTGTTTCCACTGTTGCTATGTCATTGATAATGTTGCAGAGTTATTTATACCAACAGTAAACACCAGATTCATAATGAGTCACATTTGCCAATCTATAATTCAGCAGATTTATTAACACAAAAACATTCTTCCCAGTCTGTATGAGGTGTAGTTAGAATCCTAAGTGCTGGACTCAATACAAAAAGTGCACAGAAAAGTAGTTTCGGTGCAGCAGTTTTGTGTTTGGTAATGTAATGTTGAGGTCAGGAGGTCTTAATGGCGGTAGGTGCATACCCTTTAACTTTTTGAAACTTGAGCAAATTGTCAAAATGTCTTTACAAGAGTTACAAGGAAAATACTTGAAATTTAGCTAACAAACAAAAAAAGAAAAATGTTTAATAAAAACAAAATATAAAATAAAAGCAAAAAAAGTCCTTAATAAATCGATAAATAAATAGATAAAATAGCTAATAATAATATAATTTACTGGATATTTTTTTCTTTTTGTCATCTACTAATTTTTCTCATTTTAAAACAAATTTCTAGGTCATTTTTTTTCCATATTCTTGCAATTTTTGGAACATGTCTTGCCATGTTTTTCAGAGCCTTTTTAGCCATGTTTTCTAAAGAAATTAAACCAGTTTGCTCAGGTTTCAAAGATTTAATTGCATGTGAACAGCCTCTGAATGCAGCACAAGAAAACTGATGTCGTTCCAGGTTCCAAAGGGTTAACCATTCTCCCTGTTGAATTTACACGGATTTGCTGAATGTTTCCTGTCTTTTTATTTACTACAGTCTCTCCAATAATGGTAAAAATGCACATAAAATAAAATAAAATAGGAAAGCTGGACATAATTAAAGAAAAAAAAATCATCTGCTTCATATTGATCACATTTAGTATGTGATGGAGACACACCAGCTCACAATCTGTTGGGAAAAAATAGACTGTCTTCATGTTTCTCAGATGACTGCTGCAATGACTAATAGAGGGTCAATTAAAAGCTCATCTCTCAAACTGTAACAGAGACACGTAGAGTCGGTCTGCAGAGCTCGCAGACAGCAGCGGGGATTGTTGTGGTCGCTCCTCAGTCAGCGATGAGTCCTTGTGTTCTCTGCCAGGGGCTTTTCTGGCATGCTGTGAATGTGAAGCCAAAGGCAGTCTGGGGTTTAGAAGGTTAACCATCTGGAATGGTGCATTATTTAATGTTGCATATGCTGAGACAAGCTGGCTCTGAGATTCCTCATACTTCCTTACACCAAGGTGCTCCCATTCTCTGTTTGGTGTGTGTGACAGGACTGTCAGATCTGTCACACACTTCTGTCAGCGAGCAGAGTTTCAAACTCAGGCTCTTGTGGCTCAGAACGCTGTTCAGTCAAAGTTTTGACACTCAGTTTGAAGAAATGTACACAGGATTTTCAGGGTAGGGCTGGGCAATATGAAGAAAATCAAACATCACAATATTTTTGAGCAAATACCTCGATATTGCTGAGATTGTATGGTTGGCTATTGGTGCTTTTAAAAAACGTTTACATAATGAGATTTTTTTAATAAATAATCATCAATAATAGGAGTCAAATAATAGAACAGCTGGAAAATTACAGTATTTCACAGTAATGCAGCCTTAAAACCAGGAAAAGACAACACTTACAACAACAACAATATCGATGTAATGCCCAGCCCTACAGTAATTAAGAGGTACTTTGGGATTTTTAAAATTTTTGTATTACAATGAACAATGTCTACACCGACCCGAAACATCTTCATGTCAGAGAGTTTTGCATATTATCCATGTCCTCTCGACACTCCCATCTGTCTTTTCCTGCTCCTGAGCACTGATTCTGCTTAGCTCAGAGGAAAAACAGCACTGCGGTATCATTTCACTGATAATGAACATGTGACCAAACAGCAGTGTGTCTGAAGGAAGCCAACAGGAGAGGAACCAGGAAATACAGAGAAACCCCCATGTTACTGCAGCGTAGAGCGGGGTCAGTTCGGACAGGGGGGCACTTGGGAAAGTGCTTTTTAGCGAGTTATCAAGCCACTACGTTTATGCTGGGAATGTCAGTTTCGGTTAATCTTACTTTCCAAATGCCAACCCTCATTAACCCTTTGAAACCTGGAGCGACGTCACTACTTGTGCTGCTGTCAGACACCTTTCACAAGTATTTAAACTTGTGAACCAGGAGTAAACTGGTGTGATTTACAAAGGTATAAAAAGGTATGAGCAACTTACTAAAAAATGTTCCACAAATTGCAAGAAATTAGTTGATTAGGGAAAAAAAAGGAAAGAGGGGGAAAAAAGAAAAAAAGCAGGGGAAAACCTATATTTATAATTATCATTATTTTATTCGTCTTTTTAATTTTTTTTAAATCACTAGATTTCCAGTTATTGTCTTCTACTTTTTACTTTTTTTTGCTAATTTTTTTGTTATTTTTTCTCGCCAATTTGCTCAGGTTTGAAAGGGTTAACGGGTAACTAACTGTTTTTGAGGGGGAAAAAAGTGAACTACAAAGTGTACAGTCCAACTATTCAAGTTGTTGTCATTGACTAAATGAAGACTCAAAAGACAGCATAATTACATATATCAGTAATTTATGAAAATAAAATCATTTTATAAATGTTTTCTTTTATTACTTTAAGAAGTAAATAGCTAAATTGCAATATACAGTACACTGAAATGCCTTAAAGTGGATCCTACATTTTTATTACGTCCAGTCTTGTATGGCCCTCTGGCAAATTCTTGTGTTAACACCAGTTGATATTATGGTGGTTACACACTAAAACATTGAAAAAAATTGTAAAATAACTCATATTGTTTGACTTAGGAACAACATGTGTGCAACAACTGTAGGGTGCCTCGCCTCTGCACACATTCATGTACTTTAGCACTTAGCTCTGCTGTAACTGTATCTGTGGTTTGGCAGTCATATTGACTTTTTCTGCTTCCATTCCTTTTTTAGTACATAAACATGTGATCCTGTGTCACTGACATGATTGGAAATAGCTCATATTTTCTTTAATGGCATGTTGGAGTTTATCCAATGTTGAGTTTTCACTGCTGTTGGAAATTACTGGACTGTTTAAGCAAATCGGTTCCTCAAAGCACATGAAGGACAAATTTAACATGAGACCATGAGACCATCAAAGCGAAAACATGGCTGCGATGCTGTCAGTGACTGTGTAATTACACGCAGTCATAAGTCATCCGAGGTTGACATGGATTCATACTCTCCAGTTCTGTGGGACCTGAGAGCTCTGGGTTTCTTCCTTTCTCTTCTCCCAGCGAGGTCAGAGCGTGACTTCATGCTTTTACCCCCAGGGACAGTTTGTGCTTAAATCAATGCTTACTGCTGCTTGATTACCACTAAAATGGTGATGAGATGGTAAATATCTATGAAGAAATGTTTGTTTAGAGCTGAGATCCTTCTTGTTTCCCATCAAACACCATGATTCAAACACATCTCCAGAGTCCCAGAGCTAGCAAGTCCTCTGGATGACGTGCTAGGTATGTTGGTTTTGGTTAAGAGAATTCCACTTTGGCATGATAATGCAGACATACGTTGAGTCTCGCTCCCAGAAGTTTTGTCTGTTTAACTTTCTAAAACCCAGTAATTTAACTTTTAATTGTAATCAAGGGGTGGATATTATCATCTTTGGCAACATATCACCAAGACTGTTAATGCTAATCTCCCCAGTGAAGCTAACGATCGCAACGGGCTCAGCGTGGCAGCTAGGGGTCGACCGATATTTGTTCTTAAGGACTGATACCAATTATTAGTAGGTAATGAGACCGATGACAGATACTTGGAATTTGTAAATTTAACAAACTCCAACACAAAACTTTGTTTAAATGCATTTAGAAAATGTTTAATCAAAACTGAAACTTTCAACATCATATACAGCAAGTTCCCAGCAACTGTTTTTATAAAGTTAAGTGAAAACTGGTGATTTTTAAAGCAAAATACCGATATAGATAATCTGCAGAATTCCCAAAATAGGCCCCAATAATCTGTCGGACTGATAATCTGTTGACCCCTACTGTTTGCTGCTTCTGTCAGACCCCAGTAGTGCTCATTGCAGTAAACTTAGTGACAGAGAGAGGGGAAGAGAAGGTGGAAGGTGGACCATTGCACCATTTTTGTGTACATTGTTAATAACGTGCCCAGAACATCTTTTAATGACCCAGCTGTCCGAAACTTGCAAAATCCCTGCATCAGGAGTAATCGCTGTATGCTGTATCTTGTAAGCGAAGCAAGCTAATGTTTTCCGCCAACATTAGAGCACAGTTTCGGCCATTCCTTACACCACTTTAAATCCTGCGTTTTTGATTTTGGAAAGGCTGAAAAAAGACATTATGCTCCAAACTCATCAAATGCTGAGCAAGATTCCTACTAGCTGATACACAAGTCTTTGACATGTGGGGAATGCCAAAGCTTGGCTTGCTTAGTTATGGTTGTGAAGCTATAATTAGACAACTGCTGTGCAGAGATGGGGTTTAGCCAATGGTCATTTACATCCCAGATTGCCTTCTCCTACTGTATTCTTTGAATTTTCTGGCAGAGACTGGAATGAGTTGTAGTTAATAGTACTAACCTAGTCTAGATGTTTCAGTGACTTGGCAGGAACTCTGCTAACCCTATTCGAGCTGATATGGAATTTCATTTGGCTTTCCCAAGTCTCCAAACAGCATCCCCACAATGTGTTAGAGTGGTCTGTGCCTGTTGTTTTCCTGCTAATCAATAGCAGATGTGTGCAGTTTGCCTCCACGCTCTGTTGTGTTCTTCAGCTGGATGTTGTGTGCACATACACTGACTCCAGAGCTCAGACTCTCTGAGGCAATTTGTTGTTCTTTGTGTGGCAGTGGTGGTAGCGCAGCCTTCTCCGCTATGATGTCATTGGTTGCTGGTTGTGAAATACTTGAGGAAATGAGAACCTCATTGAACCGGAGCTGAGCACTGCACAATTTCTTCTTCATCTCTTTTGTAGCCTGATTTTCAGTGGTTTTGTTTGATCGTCTTTTATCTGTTTATCTCCAGCAATTATTTTAATCATGTCAGACCCTTGAGAAATAAATCTTTGTTTTGGATCTGTCATGTTGTTTCAATTCACCTCCAATGTGCTGACAAGCCTGATTGAGGTTATTGACACTTACGGCTGTTTTTATTGCTTTTGACAGAGGACAGCATCTCTGAGTCAGCTCCCTGTTGAGGACCTCAGAGACCCCCTGCCTCCTCACTGGAGATGCTACATGTCTCCACAAGGGCGACGATACTACGTCAACACCACAAACAATGGTAAGAGTTAATGGAACGTAACAGTCACATTTAGGAGAACATAAAAGTGAAATTTGCAGTTTATTCGTTTTTATTAAGCAAACACCAGTGTTCCTGCAGATCCTTAAAGAGATCGAGAAACACAAAATCGCACAGCAAACTTGCCATAAATGCCAGATATTTTCCCACTGCTGTTGGTAAACCAAATAGATACTTTAACAATACTATAATATGTTCATTGTCTTCTGTGTGGTTGTTTTGTTTTCCAACATCTGACGTAGATAATCTAACTTTTTAACTGGAAAAAAATGTCAGATTTTGTGTTACAATTTTGATCATTAGAAAATTGTCCGTAAACTTAATTCTGAGTGGCATTAAAAAGTCTTAAAAATTCTTAAGTCTTACCTTGCCTTAAGCTTCAGGAACCCTGAACAAGATACATGTTAATTGTTGGCAAACAGATTCCCCTGCTTCCTATATGCTAAGCTAGGCTGATCCTCTACCTACTCCAGCTCCATACTGACTGTACGGACATGAGGTTGGCAGCAGCCCAGTCTGCGGGAATATTTATATGAAGGACTGGTTGTGTGCCTCCTAAGCACTGTTGAGAAGCCCTTGAGCAAGGTACTGAACCCCTAAACTGCTTCGGGGGTGCCAAATTATGGCCCACCCTGTCTGTGGGTTGACAAATAAAAAACAGAATAAACAAAAATAAATAAATAGGAGTAATATACTCATATACCTCTCATTAAAAAGGAAATTATCCTTCAGAACCCAATATTCTGATTCTGATTCTGATTTCTAAGTGGTTTTATGGAAAATAAAACACACAATGGACATCAGGTATTATATCAACAGCAAGTGTAAGTCATGCTGAATCTAAAATATGTGTAATATGTTTTTGTTCAGACTTGATTCCTAAGGCTCAGTGAAGGAGTAGCATCTCTGATGCAGACTGTGGCAATCAGACATTAAGCAATTAAGTACTCAGTTTGCACCTGTCTTTCACGTCACGTTGCGTCTTTGTCTCATCACGCTACCTCTGCACTTTTGTTTTTTCCTCTAAATAAAGTGGTTAAACTAAGTGTGTCACTTGCACAAATATAGAGTATTTTTGGGGGAGTGTTTTTCCCCCAAGTGTAAATATCTACCCCAAATAGCTGCGGCAACGTTTGCTGACTAACTGGGAAAGGCAGCTAAAGCTAATGTTTGTGGTAACTTGGTTTGTAGGTTCCCAGAAGACTCTCAACTAGATTTCAGCAGTGATGGTCTCTCACGACAAAATGTCATAAAAAAATTTAGTGAATAATGCAAATTTTCCGTACTCTGCATATTTGCATTGCCCTGTATCTGTAACTGCATCTGTTCATGTCTTTAATATGTTATCACACCATGCAAAAAAATCAATTCATATTTGGAGTGAGTACACCATATCAACTGCAATACAGAGACCCAGTTGTAAAAATATTCCTATGTATGTTTTGTAACCCCAGCTGCTTTAACCCTTTGAGACCTGGAGTGACATCTATTTTATTGTGCTGCTTTGAGATGCCTTTTCAAACTTTTGAAACATGAGCAAATTGCTTTGATTTCTTTCATAAACACAGGGAAAAAGGCAGTGAGCAACTACTTTATTATTTTATTATTTTTTATTTTAAATTATTTTTTAATGTAATTTTTAATAGAATTATTAGTTATGGGGCGGCCTCTAGCTCACCTGCTAGAGTGTGCGCCCCATATGCTGAGGCCATTGCAGCAGCCTGGATTCGATTCCAGCCTGTGGCCCTTTGCTGCATGTCATTCCCCCTCTTTCTCCCACATTTCTTGCATTCTATGGCTGTCCTATCAATAAAGGGAAAAACACCCAAAAAGTAATCTTAAGAATGATTATTTATATATTATTGATATATATTTATTATTCTTTTAAAATGCAAGGGAAAATGTCTAGAGAAATGTATTTATGAATATAATTATATGTTTATAATTATTTTTACAGAATCAATATTATTTGAGCATTTTGTTGTTGTTTTTACTGTCCCATTTTTTGTTTGTTTATTTTTTTTGTGCTTCTTTTCAGGTAATGTTCTTGAACTTTCTTGCTAATATCTGGGTCATTTCATCTTAAGTTGCCTTCCTTCCATGTTTTTGACAGAAATCAAGTAAATTTGCCCAGGTTTCGAATGGTTAAGGATTCTAATTGACTGCTAAAATCCCATATAGCTTCTGTATGGGTCCTCTGTTTGAAATGTTGTGCACAAGTTTGGATTTTTCCTCCTTCTGAGCCAAGCTTGACGGTAGAGTTTAATTGTATAACAGGGTGAATTTGTATTTTCTCAATCATATGAATCAAGACTTTCTCTGTTGCAGTGATCTGTGATTATTTTTTATCAAAGTGACTGATAAGACAACACGGAAAAGATAACGTTTGCAACAAAATGTCGAAGTGTGTTCCTAAAAAATGACTCCTGAGCTAACATCTTCGATTTTTCCCTTCCATTCATTCTCCATGTTTAATCTATCACTGCGCAAAAACATTTCCTGCCTTTCCCCCCTACTCCACTTTGGACTGGAAAAAAAGCTGTATTTTTTTATTAATATGTTCCATTGTAGCTTGTATTTATCATAAAAATGATCTGTGAACAACTGTCAGTAATCAAGTCAAACATGCTCTCTGTGTCAGTATGTGGCAGTGATGGTACCAGTGAGAGACAGAGGGCGTAGAAGAACTGATACTGCTGATAGAGCCTTGTTTCTGTCAACACAATCACCACTCAGTGTCTCCCTGAACACACACACAGTGGCACAGAGACAGCTTAATACCCTCCTCTGTTCCACAGACAGCAGCAGAGCCTGCTTTTACTATCCCTGAGTGAACTCACTGTAAAACCTGATTGATGATTCTAATATCTTGTCTTGGCAACTCTCTTGAGCCTTTGACTTTGGGATATAAGTTCAGGTAATAAAGTTTAGAAGGTGCAGGATTCTCAGATGCAGTTCTTACCTGTCACACAGAGTCACAGTAGTAAAAACATTTTAAGGATGGGCACATCAGAATGTGGCACATCAAAATTCATCCATGAGTGTTCACAAAATCTATGTCATTTTCCAGGCCAGGAAAAGTCATGGAAATATTAAAAATCACTGTAACTTTTAGGAAAGTCATGGAATTAGTAAAACTCAGTGGCTCTTAGTGATTATGAATGGAATTGTTACGGTAATCTTCTGTGGATAATCTTAAACGTAATGTAACATAATAACAAATCCATTTTCTGAAGCTGCTGATGTAACTTTAGTTCAGATCAGTTTGTGACAACAATTGTTTGCCATCAGGTACATTTCTTCATTCTCTCACCACATTTTGTCTCTCCCTCCATGTATGCCAGGTTGCTAAAATTACAATTATTAGCAAGTAGTGCAAGAAAAAAAGTGTTATGGGTGTTTTACAGCTCCTCATAGCACCAAAGTGTCTGAAACAGCCACATTTGCAGAGGTGGAAAGTGACTTCTTTAGACTTCTACAGACTACTTTGTTTTAGTTTCAGGTTAAATCAGACTTTAAACCTGTCTCCGTGTCTCATCCAGCCGCTCACGCTGAGCTCTCATTATTATTACCAGTGGCACATGTAATGTTTTGGGGGCCTGGGGCCACAAGCACATGACCATATTTTCACCCTATCTCTAACTGGGAATTTTTACAAGCTGTTGGCAGCTATAGGAGAAGTAGGCCTACTCAAAATGTATTTATTTTTCCTAAGTAAAATGATTAATAGCACAGATGTTTCACAGAAGATTCACAGAAGTTCAAAACAGAGTCCTACAGTCAGGAGTGGTTGACCTATTATCAGCACAATGTGCTTAACTTTACCTGAAGATGGAGCTTTTAATTCTTACATAATGCTGGAAAGTTTAATAAATAATAATGAATGATATGTTTATTAGACTCCAACACACCATGGTCAAATGAAACAGTGTCAGTAAACTATGAGGACAAAAAACCAACCACAAAAAAAGCAGAAAGCAAAAAAATCGTTCATTAATTGTAATCTAAGTAAAATGTTCAGTTAATCTTGATATTGATTTTAGGTATGAGGTTCAGACCTTTGCTGGGAGGAAATTTTAGTAACTGAAATTTTTGTTGAATAGGTCTGCCATTTGTCATGTTTAATGTCTGACAATAAATAAATATTTAAACCAAAATAAATCTTATGACATCTTCATATCTCACGTAGGAGTTTGACAGTAATTGTGATTTAATGTATATTGTGATATACAGTATATCATTATCAGCTGATATGAAAAACAATATCGATATGGAAAAAATAGATTTTTTTCCATATTGATATTGTATTGTATTGTGTGAGTTTGTAAAAGAATGTTTTGATATAGTTTGCTGGTATCTAATGTGGTCACCAATCAATCAATAAATAATAAATCAGTAAATTTGTTGAATACTTTGGAGGCACACAAGAAAGACAAAGTTTTCGTCATGAATTTAAGGTATCATAGCATGACTAATAATTGACATACAAATGGTCATTTTGTGGTTGAAGTCTTCCTTTAAGACTGTCACCAGCTTTACATCAGAGATGTTTGCATCATGTTTGTCTCTGATGACGGTTGCAGTGGTCAAATTGGCAAATTGTGGGATCTATAAATAGTCGAGGCCTCCACCCAGCCATGAGACCAGGGGAGTTGCTGCCTCTTTTCCTCCTCTGCCGCTCTGTTTTGATAAAGTGAGCTGCTAAATGTGCTAATGTCAAAAAGTTGGAAACATACCAGACTCTTCGGGCTCTTTTGACCACCTTAAATTTGTCATTATTAGATGCTTTAACAGTTAAAATAACCTCAAAACGTCTGACTCTCCCTCCTCAGTCTCCATGTTATTCCTGTGGGGATTCGACAGATCTGTTCTGTCTTTATGTGACAGGGTTTGGAGGCTCATCTTGAGCAGTAAAATGAATCATATTCCAGAGGGACAGAGACAGAAATGATAAGAGTGTCATGCTGGAACAAAACAGTTCCACAATAATTCCTTAGAGAGAAAATGATTAATTTTTCATAACTTTCTGCGTGTAAGAAAACACATTAGCATCTGTATCGTGGCTCATAAAGAAAGCACTGTTGTTGCTGTGGTATTGTGAAAATGGCCTCTGAGGGCACAGACAACCTCCAGGACTTATTTTTTGCGTCTTGGCTGCATGATGACTAAATGAAAGCTTTGAGAATGCTCAGCCCAAACACACACGTTCACTGTACGACAGTCCTGTGGTGCATTAAAATTCACCACCCCAGCAACTGTTTCCAAACAAACCCATCTGATAACATTTTTCCTGAAACGATTGGTATTTATAGCATCTCTGCTATTTCTGCTGAACCCTTTTGTTACGCTAAAGTTCAGCTAGATTAGATACTGTCCTGCTTGTGTGTTTGTGTGTGCGTTTGTGTTTCTGCATCGCCATAGTAACAGAGCAGTGTGCGTGGGTGAGGGCTGTATGTCCTTGTGTCAGGGCTTGTTTTTTTTTCGAGGTTTTCCTTCCTGTGTTGCTGGGTGCAGCCACACAGGGCTCTTGTGGTTAGTACCAGCCGTCTCCTAAGACTCTCCACTCATCCCAGTTTGACTAGTGGACTGTTTATAAACACACCAAACCAAACACTCAACCATTCCAACACACGTGCTATAGATTTACAGCACAGACAATCCTCTTGTCACCAAGGGGATACTAAACTATAAAAAGCTCCTCTCATGTGGTTTATAAATTAAACACAGTCCATCTAATGTTAAATGGCATATTTTTTTCTGCTACTGCTTACAGATCTGCACAGTAAATAACTTCTTATGAAGACAAATCAGTGTATTGAGATGAGATAATTATATACTCTGGTTTTATTGTTATTTATTAAATCATTATATTTTATACTATATTTGCACAAAGCAATACAAACACCTTCCTATCAAAGCCAAAGTGCAGCCTGCCTCACAACACTAAAAGAGCCACTGACTGTGACCTGTAGTTTTGTAGCCAATATGGAATTGTTTCCATGGTTGCACAACCCCAATTCCAAAAAAAAGTTGAGATGCTTTGTAAAACATAAATAAAAACAGAAAGCAGTGATTTGCAAACATGCTCGGACCTATAATATATTAAATTGAATGCAATGTAAAGACAAGATATTTAATGTTTAAACTGATGTTTATATACACTCTAAGTTTGATGTCTGCAGTACTTTGCAAAAGAGTTGGAGGTGTGTTAGTGTCCATGGCATGGGTAACTGTGATGGCACCATGAATGCTGGTACATACAGGTTTTGGAGCAACATTTGCTGCCATCCAGACAGTGTCTTTGTTTGTAGTGTCTCTGCTTATTCCAGCAAGACATACCTAGTCAATAGCTTTACAGTAAAATAGTGTGGGTATAAGACTAGCCTGCCTACAGTCCAGATGTGTCTCCTTTTAAAATTTGTGGTGCTTTATGAAGCGAAGCTACAACGGAGGCCCTGGGCTGTTGGTTGACTGAAGTTGTAAAGCAAGAAAAAATGATAAAGAATTTAATTTTCAAAACTTCAGCAATTAGTGTCCTCAGTTCCCATATAGTTAGGCCTACTGAGTGTTGTAAAAACAAAGGTGATGTAACAGAAGTAAACAGGATCCTGTCTCAACTTATTTGGAACTTGTTGAAGGCAACAAATTCTGAAAGAGTGTATATTTATTAAAAACTAAAATAGAATTTATCAGTTTAAACATGAAATATCTAGTCTTTGTACAGTTTTGAATTGATAAGAGGTTAAAAAGGATTTGCTAATCATTGCATCCTATTTTTACACATGTTTTACACAAAGTCCCACATTTTTGGGACTTGGGGTTGTATAAAAAGACATATTATGGGCAAAGTTGTAAGCTAGTGTGCAGGAAAATGTTTATTTAGGCAACAGCTCAGTTCCAGCAGAAAATGATTAATTAAACAAAGATGTTGTCATTTATTACTGTTGATTAATAAATGGGGCTTATAGAACTGTTTCATAAAAGCAATGTCATACTCCAGGACACTGCCGGTGTAAATATCTCACAATAGGTTAGCGTGAGCAACTGCAGACGCATACAGACAAGTAAATTCATCTGTAAACTATGGATCAAATAACAAATACTGTATAATTTAAAAGTAGCCTGTTGTCACAGTGAGAAAAATGAATCATTTATTGAAATAAAGAATTCTGATGCATTGAATCATGGCAGTCTTGAATGGAATTGTGAGGTGCCAAGAGATTCCCACCCCTGCTTTTAACCCGCATTGGTCTTGGTTTTGCTGGAAAAGTTTTTATTTCATATTTTACAATCCCAGTAAACTATTGAGCAAGTTATGCCGCATGGCTGGAGGTATAGTAATCTGCATGACTGATTTACACTTTCAAAATGTCATTGTGTTTTTCTTTCTCCTGGAACAGAACCCATACATCCTGGCTTCATTTCAGCTCTCTGTCCTGCAAATGTCAACATTTTTTAGTCTTGCATAATAAATGATGGTCCTTATTCTTAAATACCACTGATAATAAAATGCAGTCTGTCCTTGGCCTATAAGTGAGTGTCCAGCAGAGGTTTGTTTACATTGTATTTTAATGCCAGTGTCCTCTTAGCTGTCATTTAAATGCGTACACCAGCCTGCCTACTCAGATGCTTGTCATCTTGTCATTTATGCTAATTTTTTGGACATAGCTACAGTGAATTTTCTCCTTTTTTCCTTGTTTTAATGCTATGAGAAGTTATTCCTTGAGCACTTTTTTTCCTTTTTGGGAATCTACTGTATGTGATTGGCTGTTTTGACTGATAAAAACCAGAGACAGGAGGTAGCTAATGCATCAAGGCCAAGTGTCATATGGTTATGAATAAAATATATCAGTGTCAGAGCTAACTAGGGCATTTCTCCCTTTCCTCCGTTGAATCGGGGATGTCTCCCATCACTTGTGGCGTGGCTGGCGGACAGTAAGCCGACACCGGGATATTTTTGTTTATAGACCTGCTGTTGACTATTTTCATTCATATATTTGCTTACACACATCTGCTACAGTGCACCTACTGTCATCTGTTGTCAGCCGCTGAGCTGCTGCTGCACTCTGGCGAGTCTGAGCAACTGATGTATGCAGAGTGGATATGGAGTTATGACTGATTTTGGTGAATCAGAAAAGCATGAATTGATGATTTTAGTTTCCACAAAAGACCCTCATCTCTGTGCAGTCTGAATCATTGTGCGCTTCGTACTATGATTGATTTCACATTGTTCAGATTGGCCTGAAAAGGATGGATGAACTATTGAACAAATAGTGAATTAGGTAAATTGGGCTGAGTTGGGCATATATTGGCCAACCAAGACTAAGAAGGCAATTTAAAGTGATAGACAACTTTTTAGATTTCAGCTCGTCTGTGACAAGGCGGCTGATGAGAATCGCTCCTGCTGCATATGTATCACTGAACCTGGAGCTACGAATCTGGCAGGTGCCAAGTCTGATCTCTCACCTGGATAAAAACCTGTCTGAGGGAAATTATCAGCAATCTGCATTTCAAGAGCCAGTTGCCTAGAAACTCAACCTGTTCCACTCGAGTGTCAAACATCATAGTAAATATGTGGGATTTTACACCTCATAGTCAGTTGGAGAAAAAAAATATAAAAAATGTTTTTCATTTGACCAGGGCTGTACTGTATATAGATATAATAAAGTGTTTCCCAAAGAATTAGTGTGGGGTGGTGTGGGGGGGTGGAGGCATTTGTACAAAGGGACACAGAATGATACAAAGGGACACAAATGCATTTGTGTCCCTTTGTATCATTTTGTGTCACCTCTCTAAATTCTGAGGTTTTTGCGGGTCCATGAACGCAACCAACACAGGCGGAGCTCTTTCAAGCCTTTTTAAGTTTAGGGGATAATCGCGGGTATATAGAACCCATTTTAATTTAGATATCTTGAGGTGAGAGTTCAACGGACTCCTTTGAAATTGGCCATACTGGTTGTTTCCAAAATTTAGCCTAACTTTGGAGCTTTATTTAACATCCTGACCGCGAAGCTATACCAACATGGTTGTAACAAAATAACACTACCTTTGTGCTCGGTTAAAATAATGAGCGCACACCAGCTTCTTAAAAATGGTAATGTCTTCCTCCAATTATTTTTGTCAATTGGTCAGCGGGGCCATGGCGTCCCCTTACCCCCCGACTTGGGGGTGCCAATGTTTAAAGGCACCATTACAGTTAAATGATGTAATTTTTCTGAACTTACCAGACTTTTCTAACTGATCTATGTTTTGCCTTTACTCACTTAGTGATTATGTCTTCATTACTGATGATTATTGGATCCTTTGAAACCTTGCGTGACTTCTTCTTGTTCTGCTTTCAGAGTGGTGGTTTCTTTCAAAAAGATGGATAAAAGGCAATGAGCAACTTGGAAAGAAATGTTTCACATATTGCAAGAAATTAGTAGATTTAGAATTTAATTAACTAGGGTAAAATGTACAGGTAAAAAAAAAAGAAAGGTAGGAGAAATATTTTTTATAACTGTCATAATTACATATTTAAAATTATATAAAGGAATGATTGTAATTTCTTAAATTTTTGTTAGCCTTTTTTCCTTTTCTTTTGTCGTGTTAAAAACTAATGTTCTGGTAATTTTCTTTTTACTCATTTCTTGCTTTTTTGTCATTTTTTCTTCCATTGCTCATTGCCTTCTTTCCAGGATTTTGAAAGAAAACAAGCCACATTGCTCAGGTCTCAAAGGGTTAACAAGTATCATTGTTTACAGTAGTCAACCTTATAGTACCATTGCAATATCTTGGTGCCCAGCCCTCCATTTGACTGAAAAATATTTTAAGGGCATGTTAAAATAGGAATGGTATTGACAAGATAACTTAATTTGTCATTTCCACTGAGCTCTCTTGCTTTCAATCTGGCAAACTAGGTATTATCCATATGACAAATGTAATATAAATCATAAAAAATGGGATTTCCACTGCTATCCCTTTAGTGAGGCAGACCGCCACAATAAAAAACAATTTCCCTGTGGTAAGTAGATTATGTTGTATTTTTCTGCATTAATATCCTATATTTCTCACAGTATCGATCTGTTTATGGCAAGCTAATGGAGAGAAATCGAGGCATTAAGGGCCAGTGAGTAAAGGCTGTGTGCTGGCGTTGTACATCAAACGTGAAGGCACAGCCTCTCTCCGTCAGTCTGCTGCCAGTTATCCCCTCCATGCGTGTCATTTGAGCTGATGGGCTTGGCTCAGTTGTCTCCTTTGCTAAGCAGCGCCAAATAGAGCGGGGTCGGCCAAAAAGACCCAAATGAAATAAGAGCTCTTTACATGTCTGTGCCTCTTCTCTCTATGCTGATAGTAAAGGGCTAATTTAGCTCAGTGCTGTGGTGAGAACAGACACAGGGGAGTTCAAATCAAAAAGAGTCCTTCCATATTAGGGTTTTTGTCTGTCATGCTTTTTGTTTTCCCGTTCTCTGGTATATTTACCCTCAGAAGTCAAATGGGGACAGATGTTCAAGTATCAGAGCCTCTGTGGTCTCAGTTAAACTTTACAAAGCTATGTAGTTGTTTAATTTAGTCGGCATTACTCTAAAAGACAATAGATGATTGATAAAAGACTCCAATTCTATCCAGAGACACTTAAAACGACTGTGGTGAAAGTGTTGTACAAAACAATCTTTCCAATCTCGAAGCTACTCTTCAGCCAATGAATAGTAATTCCAAATTTAAGGCTTGCTGCCGCGGGATTGCTGTCAGTTCTTGTCATGATGTTATAAAAGTAATTATTGGTAGATATTAAAGCCACAAAATCCAAGTTTGAGCAAACTTGACCCAGCAAGCAAGAATGTGACTGCCAAAAGTGACTCTCATTGGCAGAGACAATTGTCAATCAAGTTAACATGTCCCAATATTTTTCCATAAGACAAAGTGAATTGAACATTGCATTTCTCAAATTCTGACTTTGTACTGTTATGTGTTAATTATCTCTTGTTACAGCAGGGTTTCCCCAGAATGTTCAATTTATTTGTGGCAGCCCACCACAATTAAAACATCTGCTGCCACATATAGCTTTACTATTTTTGGTGCTGGACTGTTCATCAGGAGCTCTGTAGTGCAGGGTGTACTCTGGGCACAGATGGAGCAGTAGAACTTTTTTTTTTAAATATACCATTTTTTTTTTTTTTTTTTGCAATGTATGGAGCATTTCTTACCAAGTAGCTCATTGCCTTTTTCTCATTTTTGAAAGAAATTGCACCAATTTGCTCAGGATTCAGGGGTTTAAATACCTGTGAAAGGCATCTGAAAGCAGCATAAGAAAAGCGATGGTACTCCAGTTTTGAAGGATTAAAAATCCAATTCTTACAAAGCTATGTATCTAGCTACACAGGAAAAATAGCCACAAAAATGTACACAGGCATGGCAGAGATTTACACAGCTGCACAGGTTTTTGTTAGTTGACTCGCAGAAATAACAGCTCTAATATTGACATATTTCTGATTGTTGCAACAAATGTTAAATACAATTCTCCTGGAGACTGCTGCCACTTCTGTATCAACAAAAAGTAACATCAGCAACTGATTAGTGGGTATAAAATAGAAAATAGACCCTACTTCAAAACATGAACTGCTGACTGCCAAGTTTGCACCCGTGGATGGAATCACTTCTTCTTATTGTTCCCCTAATAGAGCTAATAGTTTCAACACTGAGCAAAGTGACTAAAAAAATATGACAGCTGGTACCACTCTTCTAATGCTTTTTTGTCCCCCCTTAGAGACGACATGGGAGAGACCATCCAGTGCACCTGGGACCCCCAAGACTGCCCTCCGACACAAGAACTCCCTGCCAACAGGTAACACAATTCTCCATTTGAACTCTATCACTTCAGATTCCTTAAGTTTGAATGCCCTGAGGCTGCAAATTCTCCTAAAATTCCATAGTGGCACAAAGCACCAACTCATGCACGCCAAACACGCACACGCAGACACTTCCTGTGGTTAATTTTATCTGTAGCCTCAACTGCACAACTAAGGCCTCCTCTGTCTGACTGTTGGCCCTCCTCTAAAGGCAGATAAACAGAAAGAGCCAGTAAGGTTTGTGTGATGTTTCCTACTCTGAGAGGTGCTCAAAGGCTGGGAGCAGCCCTCGTTAATGTCCATCTTTTCCATCACAGTCAAACAGTTTCGCCTCAGTCCAAAACAGCAAAAATGTGTACATGCGCAAACCCAGCTCAGTCGCCACAAGAAAATGTTGGCAATATACTCAAGCCACAAATATGTTGCATTTACATTAACGTTTCCAACGTGATGTAGTGTATAGCTGACTTTGTCATATGAGTTGATAGGGGACACTGGATGGTGTGACACTTACCAAGCTGCAGACTACTGTTCAAGACCAACAAACATCAAAACCAATGGTTTTAAACATTGTTTTCCAGCTGCTTTTTTGTCACTAAACATGTTTGATTTTTTTTTTTTACTGAAACACAACCACATTTCCTACAAAAAGAGTGCCATAAAAAGTGGTTGTTTTTTACAGAGACATTGACTTCTTCTCCAGCCATGATTGAGCCATGAGAAGCATTTTTCCCTGAGACCTCGTTTTTCTGCAAGGATAGTGCCACAAAAAGCGGTTGTGTTTTTTGACAGATTTTGCTGTATCACTTGTGATTGTGCCACCAACAGTAATTTTATTTTTAATTTTTAAAATTTCTTTTTTTTTTACCAAGAAATTGACACCTTCTCCAGCCATGATTGTGCCACAGAAAATATTATTTTTTACTGAGACATTTGTTTCCTGCAAAAATAGTGCCACAGAAAGCGGTTGTCTCTACTGCAACATTGCTGCGCCACCTGCAGTGATAGTGCCCCAAAGAGCACTGTTTTTTACAGAAACATAGATCCCTTCTTGAGCCATGATTGTGCCACCAAAACTGGGTATTTTAAGCCAAAACATGACAAGTGTTGTTGAAACAAATCTACATAAAGACATACAAAAGTAATGTATTGGTGGTTTGCAGAAACTTATAATGCCTACATTTTCTCTGGTGACTGGGTTGCATGAACCAGTGTAGAGATTAGTTGTTCCTAAAACGCCCACTAATTGGTAGTTTATTGAATCAAAAAACAAAACTTACGTTTGCTCACTAATGTGTGACCTGATTACTTTGGAGGGTAAAAGAGGAAGCTAATATGGGACATGACTGCAATATATGATCAAATATTTGGGCCAATAACTGTTTAAAATGATTTCGATGTTGAAAAGATTCAATCTCATAAAGATCATACAATTTACCTAAAATTGCAAAACATAGAGCTACTAATGTCACTTTGTTCTCCTCTCTCTTCTATGGCTCTTTGCCTCTCACAAACACACAAACAAATCAGGGTTTTTGCAGAGCTCCATATTGTGATTATTTAGTCACATTTTGCGACCATAGAGCACCAGTTTGACTTGCAAATACTATTAATATAGAACTGGAAAGCTGATAGTTTGTTTCCAGCTTACAGAGAATAAATCATCACATTTAAGAGCATTGTGATAACAGTTTCGTTAATGTGTGGTAGTGGCGGTAGTATGAGCAAAATCCGAGAAATGTCCTAAAATCCTAGAAGATTTCTTCAAATCCTAAATATTCCAAAATCCACAAAACATCCTAAAATTTGATGAATGGCTTTAAATCCAAGAAATGTCCTAAAATCCTTAATTCCCTAAAGTCCTAGAAAGGTCCCGAAATCCCAGAAACATATTGTATATGGGGCTGCTGGGACTGGCTCCTGGCCTCTTGTCATTTTGCAAAAGTGGCCCCCAAGCAAAGCAAGTGCAGTATCCCTGACTATATCCTTTGCTCTAAAGCTCTAATAATGATGCAGATGGGTTTACTTTGGATTTTTCTGAAAGCCCGGAGCGTCTAATACAGATGACAGAAGACAGACTGGAAGCTGTTCTCAGCACAGCAAAAACATCACCACTGTCTTCAAAATAAAAGCACTATGGGTTTGGCTTTGATTTATTTAATTACACAATACTTACTAACCCTCACTACAACAGTCCTTTATTTAACCATATACTTTACTTAAATTATTATAACTGTTTTTTTAATTAAACTCTATTTTAACAGTTGTTTATGAAACTTTATTTTATGGCAGTAGACACTTTATTTGTTACTGTTGTTTATTTATAAATTTTGTTTTTTAGCAGTGTACAATAGTTTAGAAGAGATTTCAAAATATCAAGAAATATACTGTGTATCGTGATAAACCCTAAAAGTATTTTGTTATTATTTTAAAACCATGTCGCCATGCCCTAATTCTAGGGAGTTGCTTTCAGTTGACATATACTGAGAACTTTTTATACAACAATTTACTGTTTACAAAACATAGTCATTTACACATTCTTGCATTAATGCTAAAAAGCTAAGCTTTAATCCAAACAATTTCAGTGGTGCAACACAATCTTTTAAGTTTGAAACTAGCTAGCTCTCACAGGATTGGGTGCGTGATTGACTGAGGGATTGCTAGCATAACCTGATCCAAATCCAGATCCAGATCTCTGTTTTTGAATATCTGTGCACATATATGGAGCTACTAAAAACAGGACAGATCAGCACTGGCTTGGTTTGACTCATAAAGTTTACGGCCCATCTGTAGACACCAAAGAACTAATGAAATCTCTCTCTCTCTCTCTCAGTCTTGATCTCTCTCTCTTTCATTTCTCCCCAGTGAATGGATTTCACTCAGGTGGTAGCCCCTTGCATCATGTGGAGTATTCACACAACAGTCTGGTTCGGAAGAGCAGTACAGAGCAACAGGTAAAGCTGTCTGACTTGTTGTTTCTATTCCTTGAGAGCATGTTACACACCAGCCGCAGTCTAAAACATCTGTGGAGTGAGCAGACTCTGGTTGACCCTCATAATATTTCACTTTTTAATCCCCATTTCTCATGCACAGAACACGTTCTTTGAATTTTAACAAACTTAGATTACCCCCAATCTTGTCTCAAACCCAAGAATGCAAAGCGAGAACCTTTGTTCTTGGGGTGAACAGTGTTGCTATTTGTTCTCAGAAGAATTAACTTGCAACAAACTCTGCTGACATTTGGAGGCGATGTCTTCTTGCTTGTATTGTACAAAAATCCCAGAACAGAGGCTGCCTGCAGTGCTCCAAAATAACAGCCAGGCCATATCACCCAAAATAATGGATGTTGTGCAAAAGCCTTCACGAAGCTTAGGTAATTACTCCACATCAGTAAACTTGTGTAAATGTGATGCATGTCTGTCTGTAATGATAAAGCAACAACAGTCACCTTTCCTCCCTCACTCCCTGTCAGTCCGTCCGTCTGTCTGTCCCATTCTCATAAATGTGATACTGTATCTCAAGAACACTATGAGGGAAATCTTTTCAAAATCAAATTTGGCAGCAGTGTCAACTTGGGCTTAGTAATAAACTAATCAGATTTCCCAAAAAAGCTTTACCTGACATGACATATTTTCGCACTAATATCTATTGTAATATAATGATGAAGTTATAACTTTTTATATCACAAAGGTCAACTTCACAGTGATAACATAATGAGAGAATAAATGAGAATTGTAAAGATCCTAGAAAATCCTAGAAAATTTCTTAAAATGTCAGAAAATCCTAAAAACGTCTGTAAATCTGTGAAATGTTCTAAACTACCTAGAGATGTTCTAGAATTCTAAACATTTCCTTAAAATCCTGAACATCCCAAAATCCTAGAAACACCCCAAAATTGTAGAAATGTCTTAAAATCCTCGAAACGTTATAGAAACGTTCTAAAATCTGAGAACTGTCCTAAAATCCAAGAAATGTCCTAAAATCCTATAAAATTTCTTAACATCCTTAATGCTCTAAATTCTAGAACAGTCCGAAAATCCAAGAACCGTCCTAAAATCTGAGAAATGTCCTAAGAATCCTAGAAATGTCCTAAAATTGTAGAAATGTCCTGAAAGCCGAGAAAATTCATCAAAATCTTAAATGTCCCAAAATCCTAGAAATGCCCTAAAATCCTAAAAACCCCTTAAGTCCAAGAAATTTCCTAAAATCGTAGAAATGTCCTAAAATCATAGAAATGGCCCTAAACTCTGAGACACATCCTAAAATCCTAAATGCCCTGAAGTCCTACAAATACCCTGAAATCCTAACATGTATGGGCCTGCAGCGACTGGCCTCAGGGCCAGTGAGTAAAGGCTGTGTGGCCCCAAAGCAAGTTGAGTATCCTTGACTATGTTTTTTTGTTCTGAAGCTCTAATAATGACAGAGATGGGTTCGCATTGGATTTTTCTGAAAGCTTGGGACGTCTGCTACAGATGCCAAACGGCATCATTATAGTGACGTGAGGGACCCTGCCCAAGCAGTGTATTTTGACACCCTCGAAATGAGACCCAGCTGCTCTGTTTTCCCTTTTCATAACACATATAGTCACTTTATCCATTGTACATAAAAAAAGGTCTGTTTTGCTCAGCTTTAGCATCTTTACAGTCATAAAAATCAATCCCAGATAACACAATGACGCAGTTTTTCCACATGTCAGATCTCTCTCTGCGTCTCTCATTATAATAGAGGGGCTGATGGCATTTAGAGCGGATAAATCCCTCCTACAGTATCTGCTCCCCTGATCGTAATTAACCAGGCAGTCAGGGTGCAGTTATACAGGATCCACCCACCACTTATTCACTCTGTCTCCACACTTCTCTGCTGCATCTTGCACACGCACACACATACACACACACACAAGATCATTCAGAGAGCATAAACACACTTTAGCCACTAAAGATTCAAGGTCCTTTTCTCTTTTTTATGAGAATGTGTAGAACAACTGACTTTTTGTCTTTACATTTATTTATTTTTCCTGATTTCTGTCCCCTCCATGCACTCTCACTTTGTGGGTTCACTCAGAACACCGTTCACAGCTCAAGTGTTAAAAATCCCACACACGTGCATCCACACACAAAGAGAGAGAACCATGCTTTGCTTTGCTCTGCAGAACTATCGTCCCTACTCTGCACAGCAACACACACACACACACACACACACACAAACACACATACATACACACCAGCAGCAGCAGCAGCAGCAGCAGCAGCAGAGAGAGCACCAGACAGACGCTAACAGCGCTCGCCAGGAAAACAACTGTGTCTGTGTGCGTGCGAGTGACAGTGTGTGTATGTCGAGCGGTCATGTCTGACACAGAAGACGGAGGTTTTGACGGAGCGTCCTTCTTCTCTCCGCAGAGCCCGGGATCAACGTCGCCCACCAGGAAACAGAACAAGGAGACCACGGTCACGGTAAGTGGGGCAACTAACAGAACTCCGAACTAAACATGAACTCACCCTGCCTCTCTACAGTAGCCCTGAAGGATCAGATTTGATACTAGCAGATGAGAACTTCAGCATTTAGAGTTTGAAAGGGAAAATGAAATTTCCAGGAGTTCAGATTGCCTAGGTGGATTTTTTTTTTTGCTGCATCAGTGCTGAGCATAAAATAGCACAAATTCATACATTGGGACACTGTACAAACTATAAATTGATTATATGACAGCTGCAAATGAGTTTGATTTCCTATTCAGTCTTGCTCTCTATCTATTTCCTCTCCATTCACTCCTGTTAGAAGTGTTTTAGCTTGTTTCCTGTTGCTAGTGTACAGATATACAGTGACATCATCCTATTCAGCATCCAGATGATTTCTGCTCTGTGTCAGGTTGTCGCATCCTGTTGGGCCTTGCGCTTGGTAAATAGCAGAGGTAGGGGGTGGAGGGAAGCTTGTCTCGGCTTCCATAGCAACCAGTGTGTTGCCATTAATAAGCAGATGGATATAACAGGAAGCATGAGAAAGAGAGGTGAGGAGAGCTACTCCAATTTATCTGATACTCTTACTGTATGCTAAAGGGCAAGACTTGAGAATTAATGTTACATTTCTGCAAACCAAGTATACCTTACATTTGTAAGACAGTACCATGTGGTTCAGTTTAGACAACAAAACCCACTTAGGTGGCTGTGGCTTGGGAGGTATAACTAGTTGTCCACTAATTGGAGGATTGACAAATTTCCACAACAAGGCAATGCAAAGTGCTCAAAGTAAAACAATAAAAGCATCAACACGCGCAAAATAATCACACTATCCAATGATATAAAGTAATAAAATGCAATGGAAAAACTACAGAATCAAAATAAAAACAAGCCAAAAAATTACTTACGGGTGTAAAATACAAAAACAAAAGTTACAGTGCATTGTAAGAAATTAGTGAATATTTAATTTGATAAAAGTCAGTCACAAAGAGAAAAGTCTTCAGCCTTAATTTAAAATAACCGAAATTGTAGCAGGAGTGTTCTTCTCTTTGTTTCAGATGTGTGGTGCTTGAAAACGAAACTCTGCTTCCACATGTTTAGTTTTGACTCTGGGGACACAAAGAAGACCTTTCTCAGAAGATGTGAGAGGTCTGGATGGTTCATACTGTAGCAGAAAGTCAGAAATGTACTTGGGCTCCCAACCATTCAGTGCTTTAAAAACACACAGTAGTGTTTTGATAATGATTCTGTGACTGACAGAAAGCCAGTGTAAAGACCTAAGAACTGGAGAGATATGATCCACAGCGTTCTGAATCAGCTGCAGTTGTCTGATTGATTTTTTTTAGTGAGACCTCTTAAGACACCTTTAAAGCAGTCAAGTCAACTGAAGATAAATGCACGGACAAGGTTTTCCAAATCCTGCTGACACATAAGTCCTCTTATTCTTGATATGTTCTGGAGGTGATAGTTAGCTGACTTTGTAGATGTCTCAATGTGGCTATGAAATTCAACATTATTGGCTTGGTCTATAGTTTTCAACGTTGCCAGTTGAAGCTAAGCGCTGACTTTTTTCCAAAAACAATACCTTCAGATATGATTTTAATTTAAGAGAATTGCAGCACATCCAATGGTTTATTTAATTTAGTGCTCTCAGTCGGAGCTTGCATTGGACCATAGTCCCCTGGTCCCCCTAAATATGGTTTTGTAAATTTGAGTGTCGTCTGCAAATTTTGTTGTTTTCTATCCTATCATTTGGGCCAGTGGAAACATGTCAATGTTAAACACACAAGGCCCCAATATGGAGCCTTGGGGAACTGCATTTAATTCTTGTCCGCTCAGACGTATAATTACCTATAGACACAAAGTAGTCCGTGTTGTTTAGTGGACGTACCCTTTGGCAAGATACTGAATCCCAAATTGTTCCCAATGGCTGTTCCATCTGAGTGAGTGTGTGTAAGCTGAATAGCAGCAGTATCAAAACCCAAAGCTTGGCAGGCCTGACATGCCTTGTTGGGAGAGTTAGGCTCAGATTGGACAGATAGTGCATTTAAGGTTACAGAACATCATAAAAGCAAGTGCTGAAAGCCAACTCAATCGCCAGAACAAATGCTGGCATTGTACATTTCTGCAAACTACTTTTTTAAAATATTTTGTGGGTATGTTGATACTTTCTTTAATATAATTTCACTCCTTAACTTTATGTTGTGACAGTGCTGTGGTTAATGTGTAGAAGACACAAAAAATGTTTAGAGTTAGGAAAAAATCATATTTGGGCATAAAGTACCCGGTTTGGTCCCTACGCATGCATCTGGAAATGTCCTGAACTCATGTTTTAGAAATACCTGCTTTTGCTGCTACAAACGGATCTGAATACCTTGATATGTCAAAAACTCTTGTTAAAAACCTCCCGCCTTTGACGTTACAAACACACCTGGGATCAAACTCTGTGTAAAAAATGCCTTCTTTTGTCACTACAAATACAGCTGGAAATGTCTCAAACTTTTGATAGACTTCTGTCACAAAACACCCATTTTTGTTGCTATGTACACGGCTGGAAATGTCCCAAACTCTTCTAAAAAACTGACTTTTGTTGCTACAGACTCACCCTGGACATATCTCAAACTGTTGTTGAACAGTATCCATTTTTATCGCTACAAACATGTCTCGAAATATTGTAAAACCTTGCTCAATAGTCCCAACCTCTAATGCTACAAACACAAGTGGAAATGTCCCAACATCTCGTTGGGACATTTCCACTTGTGACGCTTTGTGATAAAAACACACCTTGAAATATCCTAAACTTTTAAAATAAATACCTCCTATGGTCGTTACAAACACACCTGAACATGTTACGAACTCTTTAAAAAAAGCCACTTTTGGAGCCACATACAGGCCTGGATATGTCAAAAACTCATTTAAAAAACAAAAACAAAACACTTTTGTGTATATATATGTATATGTATATATATTATATATATATATATATATATATATATATATATATATATATATATATATATATATATATATATATATATATATATATTACAATATATATAATTTTGTAAGCAATTTTACTTTCTCCTTTTGTTTTTTTGTTGGATTTTCTTGTACTTTCAATAGATTTCTTGGTTATCTCTGGGTCTTTTCTTCTTTTTTGCTCATTACCTTCTTCCCATGTTTTTGTATTTAAAAAAGGCAAGGTTTCAAAATGTTAAATAAATAATTTAATTGAGACTGTAAGAAGTAGCTTTGCCCCCATCTTAACCAGAGGAAGCAAGGGTCACTTTAAAGCCCCTCTAACCGTCAACCTCTGAACTCATCAGAGATTATATAGGAGCAATTTACAAGCTTCATAAACCAGAATAAAGCTGCATTTTTTTTCTTTTTTCTTATTCCTCCTGCATTTCAGTCTAAATATTGGCTCTGGAAAAGTCATCAGCAGAATCATATTTGTTGATCTGCTTTGAAAGGCGAAGCTCTGACATTAGATGAGGGTGCCACTGAAGTTTTTTAAAATAGAAACAGTGAATCCTCGCTGCAGGCTCTTTACCTCCTGAGGTTAATAGGAATGAATGTGGGAGAAGATAAAGCTCCTTTTGTTTGCCCTGAAGTCTGTAGCTAAACCTGGCGTCTGTTTATATCTTTATTATGAGGACATGGCTTTTCATTTATTTTCATTCTGAGACCTGTGGTTTCTTCCCTTTCCTTTTGTTTCCTTCTTTTCTTTCTTCTTTCCTTGTTGTGAAAAACTCAGTTGGCAGCTGAAGAAACTGCAGAGCAGGTTTTGCATTTTCACGGGAGTTTTTGTTCTGCTAAACGTGGAAGTGATGACTTGTCAAACCCTAACCTTGTGCATTTATATCCAAAGCAGCTGTAATTTCAGAGAGTTGTATTATCCTGCAAATGCATTTCATAAAACGGAGCAGTTAGAAGTGATTGTCTTCTAGCTTCCCCACCAAGCTGGAGGCTTAAATGAAAGGAACAATATAAAAGCACTGCACCAAGCCCCTGAGCACAAAGTACTAGAGTGACATGCACAATCCTATTGAGTGTAACCCTGGAGCAGAACGGAGCCGCTCACAGCAGGGCGTCCTGCAGCCAACACAACCAACGCCGCTGCTGCTGGGAGAGCGAGTACACAATTAGCTGCACCGAGATAATTAAAGGCAGTCTTTGAGAATCCATTTCGCTGATTGCTGTGGGCCAAAAAGTAGAAGTTCAGAGTGTTGTGCTAAAGAGCAGAACCATAAATCCCAAAAAGGCAGAGACCCACAGAGGCTCTACATTGATAGTAGTGTCCCTGAGGATGCAGCGAATAGAGGAAAGTGAATCAACAATGCTGGGTCGATTGGAAGTGTCTTTTTTACTTTGGTGTGTTCTCAGAGCTGCCCATATGAGAGTGTTGCCAAAGCAACAGAGTGCAGGCTACCTTTAATGCCAGAGCAGAAATCTGTGTGCGTGTGTCTCTCTAAACTGTCAACACATGCAACACTAATAGTGCTGCTGCACAGTGCACTAGCATTAAAGCAAAGTTGTCTGTCATGATGCTAAAATATGATGTTCTCCCTTTCTCAGATTAACTGTGTGACGTTCCCGACGCCTGCATGCATGCCGGAGCAACAGCTGCTGAAACCAACCGAATGGAGCTACTGTGACTACTTTTGGGTAAATTGACACTAACATTTAAGAGAGAACACATTTGTTATCGACTTCCCGTAAGCGAAAGCTGGCTGCAGTTTTTAATACTTTGATTAATTAATTATTCATTGGATTTAATTTTTTTAATTTTTTTTTTATTTCCAAGATTTTCTTAAAAAACAAAAAAACTTATTCCCTGTCTTCTTGTGCAATGCTCTTTCAAACAACTTGCAAATCAAAACAAAGCTGTGTATTCTCCATCAAGAATTAGTCCAGACAAGGCTCCTACAATAAAAAATAAAATTAATTTAATAGGCATTTGGGATGCAGCCATGCACTGAGAGCAAAAGGGGAATGCCGCCAATTTATATTTGATCAGATATTGTCTCTGACTAATGGCAGGAATACTCCAAAAACTCCACAAGTTTACATTAAACTCAGGTGACCATATGTGACAACTAGCTTGAGACTGTGACAATTTCAGACGAACGGCTGCTCGTCACCCTCCCATTTTTTCAGAAGAAACCAAGCCAATTTGCTCAGGTTTCAAAGGGTTAAAAAGTTGCATCACAGCACTTCACTAGGGGCTAAAATTTAGGATGTCAAAAGTCTCACTTTAGTTTTTAGTAAGTCCTGTTTTGGAACAAGGACACCCCTCAAACCAGGCAGATGAGGAAACAGGGAGAAGTGGAAGAGGATGTACAGGACACTTTTGAGGAATTAGAATAACTAGCAACCAAAGAAAGAAAAACAATCCTTTCAAACAATGTTTCCACTTCTGTTGACATTTCTGCTCTCTCCAGTAAATTGCAAAAAAAAAAATCCTGAAAGTCTATACGCCCAAAAACAACACCGCATCCTTTTCATCTTCCAACATGACTCCATATTCATCTCATACCGGCTGTGCTGCACACTGAGAAGCAGCATAGGCTTTAATAAGATCCAACAGAAAGCGCGGTAGGATCATACGCTACAAGGATCTGGCTGCAGCGCTGCGAGCCAGCTGGCCTCTGCTGCTCTGTTTGGACATCCTCCACCCCTGCAGTGTAATCTCTACCAGGTGTGGTGTGAAGTCACACACACAGAGGTGACAACACAGAGGAAAGAAAGAGTGAGTCAGGAAAGGCGTCACTCTCAAATCTTCTGGCTTTGGCGTCTGTTCTCAGGACTTTGAGGGATGTGAGTTTGGGAGAGTCATAATCACTTTGTTTACATGCTGTCAAGTAACCACTTCACTGTTGCCTTTCTGCATTTCTGTGTCTGAATGGTGTAGCTGAGCATTAGCATTCATTTAGTGTGGTATTTCTGTCTGCATTTCTGTCAAGTGTTAGTCCAATACTTACTCTGAAAGAGTAAGTATTGGATATATAAATATTGAATATATTGAATATAAAAAAATAAAACAACACATATTTTTCATCTTACCTGTAGTGATATTTATCAATTTAGTTTGAGTTGCAGAATGTTGGAGATATCAACAGTCGAGGTGCCCCCTCTCAAAAAAAAAAGGAAACAAAAAATGAAAAGGGGCGGGGGGATAAAATACAAATCTACAGCAATTATGACCCACTTACTAACGATGATTCACAGACCTAGTTGTTAAGTTTCATGTAGGAGCTATTTGTATGCCTTTGCGCTGGAGATAGCCGTGAGTGGGTTGTCCATCGCATTCTCATGAGGGCAATAGTTCAAGAATGCCTTGAGGGAATTTGTCAGATTTGGCACAAATGTCCACTTGGACTCAATGCTGAACCTATTATATTGGTCAAAGATCAAGGTCACTGTGACCTTGCATCTATCACATTCTTGTGAACACAATATGCCAAGAACATCTTTAGAGAATGTCTTGAAATTTGGCACAATCAATCACTTGGACTTAAAAATGAACAGGTCAGAATTTGGTGGTAAAAAGTCAAGGTCACTGTGACCTCACAAAACACGTTGGCTACAACTCAAGAATTCATATATTTTTCTTTCTCAAATTTAAATTTATGTTGAACCAATGATGTTGTATAACTGATAGGTCATAGGTCAACCTTACTGTGGCATCATAATGCTTTGAAAAACACTTCTCTGGCTATCACTTAGTATTATACCAAAGGAACAGAAGGGGAGACAGTAGGCCAGATACTGACCTGGTGACACTAATCTTGAAACCCATGACTGAGGAACTGGTTACTCAAGATAATCCACAGACCTTGTTGTGAGTAGTTTCATGTGGGAACTATTTATTTTTACTAAACTACACCCACCAACAGTTTCTTCACACAGAAGGAAGCATGCATCTACTGCTGGTTCACCTCGCACCACTGAGCTAGCTAACCTTACAGCTCAGCCAAGGAGGACGTCATTACTATTTGCATCTTGCCCTGTCACAAGCATGAGCCTTTCGTCCATGAGTAGATGCACGCTTCCGTCTGCGTTGCGATTCGGTTGGTGGGTGTAGTTTGGTAGATAGAAAATAGTTCCTGCATGAAACTGCTCACAACAAGGTCTGATTTTCTTTAGTAAACGCCTCAGTAAGCGCTTTGAGCACCACAAGCTGAGTGCCATCGAGTTCCATTAAACTGGAGAGACGGCAGACATCAAAAACAATCTAGATTGATAAATAGTCCTACAAGTAAGAGGAAAAATATGTATTTTTGATTTTTGGTTGAATTGTCCCTTTAATGTTAATTTTAGCTCTGAAATATCTGCCACTTTTGCTGTTAAATGCTCCACTAAGATCACCAGCTCATTGCTAACTGTGTCTGAAGTGCTTTTGGTGCTGAACAGGTAATGTGTAGTGGATTTATTTATCTATTTTTCACACAAAACAGATGGACGAGTTTCATTTTGTGGGCTGTTGAAATCAAAACACCCTGACTGCAGAGTTGGCTGAAAATACAGACTAAATTTGTCTCTACCAGCAAGACTTCTCGCACCACAGATATTCATTTTATCCACTGTTGACATAAAAATGTTGATTAGTGCAGCTTTACAAAAGACTCTTTAACTCTTTGAAGCCTGGATCTCTGGTTTGACTTCTTTTGAAAATATGGTCAAAAAAGGAAATGACCAACTTGGCGAGAAATGACCCACAAATTTTAAGAAACTGGTAAAATGTGACAAGAAAATTCCCTCGAACATAGTTCTCAGAATGGGGGGGGGTTTTGGAAGATTATTGGAAAATTATCCAAAAAATAGGGAAATGTCTTTAAAACTTTATGTAAAATTATAATAATCTAAATATTTTTTTATCAGTTTGTATTTAAACTTTTGTTACAGTAAAAAAAATAAAATGAAATATATAAAATAAAATCTTTTCCCATATATACATATATATATATATTTGTGTGCATTTTCAGGAAATTTTCTAGTAACTTTTTAACTCATTTCTTTTTGCATACTTTTGGGCTGTGTCTGGTTAAGTTGCTCTTTGTCTTCTCCCCATGTTATTGAAAGAAATCAAGCCAATTTGTCAATAATGTCTTTTAAATATAAACTTTTAAATGTTTTCAGTCACATAAATACATTTTTCAGTGATAAGTGCACCATCATCATCAGTGATGGACTTTCCTGATTGTGTTTTAATGCAGCCTTTATCTGAGGAATCTTGCAGCAGGCGGTCTGTTCCACTGAGCTTGTTGCTTAAGGTGTGATGTTGTCGTGTTTACAGCCAAGTGTTTGTTTGTTCAATGCGTTTCTCGTGTGCTCGCTGTGTTTATCTCGCAGACTGATAAGAAGGATCCCCAGGGCAACGGCTGCATCACAGGATTTGAGGTTCTGCTGCAGAAACAGCTAAAGGGGAAGCAAATGCAGAAAGAGATGGCAGAGTTCATACGAGAAAGGTATCGCCTCACCCTCACGTTACCATGAAAACCATACAGTTGTCATTAAAACAAACCTCTTCCCCTTTTGTGCTCATTCATGTACATCATTGTGTTGCACAACACAGGAAACGCACATGGAAACAGTCAGATTGCGTAAAAAGCTTGTGTGGTAATGAAACTCTCTACTTCCCTCTTAGGATAAAGATAGAAGAGGAGTACGCCAAGAACCTCTCCAAGCTCTCCCAGATCCCTCTAGCAAGCCAGGAAGAAGGGTGAGTGAAGGAGAAAGACAAACACTCTCTCATCATCGAGTGGCTTGTCACACACAGGACTGCATGGAAGATGTGAATCGACACAAAAAAAAGGAAAAACTACACGTCAACACTTGGAAAAGAAGTCTTTCCAATATAAAGCCGCTTTGGAGAAGCAGAGTCTGTAAATTATGTGTTTTTAGGCTTCTTCCTCCACAGTATGTTTTGTAATACTATAAACGTGATACTTTATTGCACCACAGAGGTCATATTTTTTCTCAAGAAGGTCAGAGGTCCGGGTCAGCTGCAGAGCAACAGCCATGAAGCTGCAGAGTCAGAATCAAATGATAGACAATTGGGGAAGATATATTTCTATTTGAAAAGCAGAGTCTTAAGCCGACAATGTTTATTTAATGACCTACGCTACAGTTCTGAGACATCTGTTGGTATTAGATTGACCTTTTCTACATTTAACCATTTTGATAGATATTTTTGACAGATTGACCAACTCATCATTTAACTCTTTTTAGAGAGGTGGTAGGCCACTCTGATAGACATTTGCACACATGTGAAAGACATCAGAAAGCAGCACAAGAAAGCTGATGTCGCTCCAGGTTTCAGAGGGTTAAACCTCGTTTAATATGAACATCCGAAATTTAACATTACATGTAGGACAGAAAATATGGAAAAAAATCAGTCAGCCAATTAGCCAGTCAGGCAGACAGCGCCTCGGTGAGTTAGCCAGTCAACTCGCCAACCATGCGAGACATCCCGGTGTGAGTCTGGGTCCGCAGGCCCTGTCAGTGATGCTGTGAAACAGTACGGCCTTCCTGTAAATCACTGGTTACTTTGATCTCTGTCCTGCAGCATACTTGTGCTATTAAGAGAGAGCAGAGCGGCGGCGGATTTGAGCAGGCAGACATTGAGATGTGTGAGTGGGGGGGGGGGTTGCAGGGGAAAGGGAATGCGGGGAAACCCTGCAGGGAGAAAGAGTCTGCTACCACTCCTCTTTTCTCCAGCCTGACAGCAGAGGGGATATCACACTGAGGACAAGTCTTTGTCTGATTTTCCGAGGGGACGCAGGAACGTGGAACGTAAACGAACAGGAAGCTGAGAAGGGCACGGCAGCTAAAGATTCCCACAAAGAGAAGAAGCTGTGATTTGTGCGAATGCAGCCGACGGCATCGTTATTGAACTCATCTTTATTAAGAGATTCCATGAGGACACAGTGAGAGAGCTTAGCAACGCGACAACATGTCTCTGCAGCATCAGGAGCTGCAACAGAACTTTCCAAGAGGCAAAGTGATATAACAAACTTAATTATTCGTAAATGAAGTTTTACTTTTAGCCAGCCCCAGTTTCATAAAAGTTGGGACACTGCGTAAAACATAAATAAAAACAGAATGCCATAATTTGCCTAAATTCAATTTAATACAGTTCAAATACAAAATATTTTAAAGTTTAAACTCATTAACCTTGCTTTTTTTATTATTGCAAAGGTTTAGCCATATTTGGAGTGTTATTTAGCCCCCTCTCTGTAAAGCTGTAATGGTTGGTACCACTTGACTCCTCAGGTATCATTACTCAAGCTTTAAAACTCAGCCTGCAGCATGTTTAAGACACAAATGTTGGCAATTAACATGATACAAAAAAAAAACTCCAACCATGATCCGATCCAATAATTGCATTGCCATTAACACATTAACGCTGACAGCCCTATTTTGTTTTGTAAATATGTGCTCATTTTTAATTTGAGGCCTGCAACACATTCCAAAAATGTTGGTACAGGGGCATGTTCCCCATTCAGTGTCATCACCTTTTGTTTTAACACAGTTCAGTTGATCTGCAGTCTGAGGTGTATGTTGCTGTATTTTGTTTTTCATAATGTGCCACACATTTACAATGGGAGACGGGTTGGGATTGCAGACAGACCAGACTAGTAACCCCACTCTTACTATGATGCTACGCTGTTGAGAATGTGTATCATGTTGTTTGGATGGCAGCATGTGTTGCTTCGTATCCTCTATGTACCTTTCAGCATTCATGGTGCCCTTAGAGATGTGCATTTTACCCATAATGTCATGGGCACTAACACACTTCCATACCATCACAGATGCCGGCATTAGTAACAATCTGAATGGTCCTTTTCCTCTGCAGCATAGTAATGCTGTTGACGGGTGTAATTCAGTTGAAAAAAAATAGTTCCTACATGAAACTGTTCACAACAAGGTCTGTGGATTATCTTAAGTAACTAGGTCATCATTTCAAAGGAGACATTGCTGTTCAGTTTTTCAAATGTATTTTTTTGACACTTTGAATAACACAAGCCGAGTGCCATCTAGTTCCATTATACTGGAGAGAAGGCAGACATCTCTACAGACGATATCTGCAACACTAAGCAATTCAACTCACACTATCTAGACTGATCAACAACACTACAGATAGGAGAGAAAATATGTACGTTTGAGTTTGGGATGAACTGTCCCTTTAACCCTTTGAAACCTGGAGAGACATCACTTTTCTTGTGCTGCTTTCAGATGCCCTTCACAAGTATTTACACCTGTGAACCCTGAGCAAATTGGTGTGGTTTCTTTCAGAAACATGAGAAAAGGGGCAGTGAGCAACTTAAAGGGAAATAATTCATAAAATTTCAAGAAATTAATTGAAGATTATTGTTAAAAAAGAAAACTGGGGGAAAATGTCCAGGGGGGAAAAAAAGCAAGGAAAAAATTCTATTTATGATCATCATAGTAACATATTTAAAATTATGTTACAGACTTATTAAAAAACTGTAAGCACTTTTTTCCAAGTCCTGTCTGCCTCGTTTCGTTTTTTTTTCTTCTTTTTTTCTTTCTTTTTTAATTTTTTAAACTAATTTTAGGGTATTTTTTGTATGAAGTGTTGGGCTATTTCTTCTTTGCTTGCCCATTGCCCTCTCCCCATGTTTTTGAAAGAAACCAATTTGCTCAGGTTCTAAAGGGTAAACTTCATATAAATGATTAGTTTGCACACTTAATTTCACATTAACATCTTTATCAGAGCAAGAAAGTGTGCAAACTCTGTGTTGCAAATTAGACAGCACACAAACAAGTTTAGCTCAGGTTACCCTCCCTTGTACTGTTTACATGTTTATATCCATATTAGCATGGTAATAGAGGGCTCCAGTGGGATGGAATTGTCCCATATAGAATCCAGATTATGCCATCCGGCTCACTCTGCCCACACCCAGAAAAGTGCAACACAATACTTTCATTATTCTGTCCCTCAGACCAGCTCTGTTGTCAGACAGGACAATCGCTGTTTTGTTGGACAGTTCCGTCCATCCGACCGACCGCAGCCCAGAACCAGCCGTCTATTTATTCCTGAATTTACCATTTGTTTGGTAGAGATGTGGCCGTGAGGCATGTGACCACTTTTAATGCTTCCAATCGTGCACTGTATCACTTCTGTTGAATGGAGGGAGTACATGGCAGGAGATTAATTTTCCCTTAAATACAGTGTTTTGTAGGCAAGTGATTGTCTGTCAGTGGGGACTGTGAGACTGTAGGAACGTGACAGATGTAATTAACTGTGTGAATAGCATTTAGAGTGGTGTGACTGTTGTAGCTTGAAATCATGAGAAATGAACTAAAGGTTATCTTTCCTCTGAACCTGTATGAGTTGGCTCGCTCATGAGAGAGCCTCTTCACTTGCTTAAATGTTAAACGTAACAAAACTCGGCTTTACAAATGTTGAATAAGGAAGGAAGTATATTTAACACATTTGTTAGGGGTCAAGGATACACACTGAGTTTTTTTCAGGGCAACTTGTTGAAGTTTTAATTTCTGTAGGTGGTGCTCTTCTCTTTGATCTGCCATGGTGACTGCTTCTACTTACGCTCACAACTCTCTTCTTAACAAACCACATTTCCAAACAAAACCGGGATTGTGGCACCAAACCAGGTGTTTTTTAGTGAGACATGAGTGCATTTCTAGCAGTGGTTGTGGTGAAGTGTTTTGGTTTTTTTGTTTGTTTTTGTTTTGTTTTGTTGTAGAGACATGGCAGGATTTGTTTTGTTTTTTTAACACAACATTTGTGTATTTCCAGCAGTGATTGTGGTTACAAAAGATGATGTTTGTTAGTAAGACATTGCAGCATTTCCAGATGTGATTATAGTACCTAAAACCAGGTGTTTTTTTTTTTTTAGAGATATTGAGACATTGTGGTATTTCCAGCCACGATCGTGGCGACAAAACGGTGATTGTGGCACCAAACCAGGTGTTTTTTAATGAGACATCACTGCCTTTCCAGCACCGTGTTGTAGCATCAATGATGTGATTGTCATTGTTATTTTAGCGAGACATCAATACATTTCTATCAGGTGTTTTTTTAGAGGCATCACTGCATTTCCAGCGATGACGATGGCACCAAAGCCAGGTGTTTTTGCAGCATTTTCAGCTACAGTTGTGGCATCTAAACTGTAATTGTGGCACCAAACCAGGTGTTTTTTAGCAAGACATCAGTGCATTTCCAGCAGTGGTATGGTGACAAAGCGGATGTTTTTTAGTGAGATATGGCAGGAGTTTTAGCCATGATTGTGGCACCAAAACTGGGTGTTCTTTATGGGAGACATTGGTGCATTTCCAGCCGTGGGTATGGCAACAAAACCAGGTATTTTAAACAAGATCTTATCCTAAATCTAAGGAATTGGTTTTTGTGCCTAAACATAACCACACATAAATCATAGCATTGTTGAAATGTGAACTTGTGAAGTCTCAACATATCGCTACATATGAAATGTACAAATGTAACATATCTGTGGTTTGCAGAAACATACCATGCCAACATTTAGTTAGTTTAGTTTAGTTTAGGTTTTGATTAGGTTGCATTTAGACATGTAACTGTGTACAAGTTTATAAATGTGTTCAAAATATTTGTACAAAAAATAATTTAAAAACTAGACACAAATTAAGTGTAATTGTATTGCAAAATGTCCTGTCAGCTAATCTTTGTCCATAGGTATGCAGAAGATAATCAACTGTAGGGTGTAAAAATATTTTAGAATTTGATTGTAAAAACCAAAAATCTTTCGCAGCCATTCTCTCTGCCGTGGAGTCGCAGGTGCTTGACTTTACTCTGACAGTGTCAGGAATGTTTTGGGTGTCAGTTTGAGGGAATTCCACACATGTCTTCCATTCACAGCGATGCTTTGAAGTAATGCGCTTACCCATAAAGACGGTCAGTGCTGGACCTCGCGACTGGTGGCTGTGACTGTCTGCCTGCTGGATGATTGTTTTACAGTCCTCACTGTGAAGACATGTGGAGAGGCTTTCTGCCTCCAAGCTTATTATGAATCATTCACTCTCGGAAAATCAAAACAAATGCGTTGCCTATTAAAAAGACACGTTATGTTTAATTATTACACAACGTGCGTCTGCTAACTTAATTTTAACGCTTATCTACAAAAGCCGTCTCAGTGTTATTGCCCCCAGCTGTGAGTCATATCTCATGTCCCATACATCCTAATCATCTGTTGAACTGGCTGTGGACCTCAAGCTCAGCTCTCCAGATTTACTGGTTACTTGTGTATCCGTGAACTTTTGCACCGGCCCTGCTGCTGAACCCCATCTGTGTTTATGAGTGTGTGTAAGTGTGTGTGTGTGTGTGTGTGTGAGTGTGTGTGTGTGGGACACTTTCAGCCCTCCCTGCATGTCTTTATGTAAAAGTGTGTGTGGTCCTCTCTCGTGTAAGATATTAAACACCCTCCTTTCCTATGTGTGCTCAGGACTCTGGGGGAAGCTTGGGCCCAGTTAAAGAAGAGCTTGGCAGACGAAGCTGAGGTTCACCTAAAGTTCTCCTCAAAGGTAATTCATCGCACTTTTCTCCACCTGCACGATGCCCAAACCTAAAATTCTGTTCATGCATATCTATAAAAGCAGAAAGTGAGGCACATTTCCTTCACTCTAATAATAAGTGAACCCTTTAAAACCTGGTTGGACATCAGTTTTCTTGTGCTTCTTGTGTTCTGACACCTCTCACAAGCTATGTGACCCTTTGAACCTGAGCAAATTGGTTTGATTTCTTTCAAAAACATGGGGGAAAAGATAATTTTGCCAGAAATGTCCCCACAAATTGCTAGAAATTTGTAAAAGATGATGAAAATGGGGGAGAATTATTAGAAAATCATCAAAATCTAGAAAAAAATAGAGAAAAGAGTACAATCATTAGAATTATATATTTAAATTTATGTTGCAGAAAAAAATGCACTTTTTTCTGGTGCATAATACTGGACAAATATCAAAATTGGTTTCTTCATTAGTCACTTTGGCACAAAAAATGGACAAAAAATAGGGTCCAAATTTAAAATGATCAAAGCACACTTCAAGTTTACTTTTGGATGGAACAAAGTGTAAACAGGAGCGATGATTGTCATATAATGTTTAATATCTCCATGACTGGAATTTGAAACAAAATTTAAAATACAGAAGAAAAAAGAAAATTTACACAGAATGGTAAAAATGTTCATACAGCTAAGTGCAAAAGAAGACACAAAATAGGAAAAACAAGAAAATCCACCAACATCACCTCATCCCTCTTGCCACGTCACATATTATATAGAAAATGAATTTTGACATAATTATTTTTACATACCAGGAATGAGCAGTTCCAACTTTCGTCCAGTACACAGTCTGATTCTAGTCAGAGTATGTGCTGATTCTGAGAATTACAAACTTGAGTTGTGTCTCTTCTTAATTTAAAATCTGTATATGTTTCTGTGAGGAGCTCACTGTAATATTTTTTGTAGTACCAAGTGGACTGGTACATCCCTAATACATTAACAAGCAGTTACAGTATGTCTTTCATATACCATACAGTATACATACAGTTGAACTTAATCAGCAGCTGTTTTCCCCTTACTAAAGACATTTACAGATGCAATCGACATCTGAAAGTACAAGACTGTGGAAAGAGGTCACCCACTGTTTAACTATAGTGTATGAAAAATGCAAAGTTTTAACAAATGATGAAAGAAAAATCTCTTAAGATATTAAAAGGTTAAGACATGTCATATTTTAGAAAGTTTTAGAATAAAAAACTGATCAGCACTACATGGCGTGAGGGGTCTCTTATTGTACAGTCTGATTCCATATCTCCTGCAGCCTAAAACACATGTGACACACGAGGCAGACAGACTGCATTTAAATGTAATTATGTTCAGTGAAGGGCTTCCTGATGGCTCAGTGGGCTGAAGCACATGGATGAGGGATGTCAGCTTGGGTTAATTTTGTTTTTTATAGGCTGACACCTATTAACTGTTCACTAACCGGTGAAGCGCCATGAGCCATGCTAACATCCTGGTGCTAACAGAGCTAATCGTATCCAAAAATGCTAGAGGGGTTTTACAGCTCATAGGCCGCTTACTCACCTGGGCGACCTGGGGGGAGACCGGAGGTTGGGCATGATGTCTTAACAGCAACTTTGTTGGGATGGGGTTATTAGCAATAATTACAGAATGAGCAGCTCTGTTAGCGAACTGGCTCCTACTAGACCCAAGTGGTGCATAGTGCAACTGAAGAGTAGCAAAATTTACCAAGTGATAGACATGTATGACCATCCAAAATAATTTCCATTTACAGCGCTTAAACGTGATTCCAAATTAGTTGACACAAAGTTTGAAAGAGGCTGAATAAGTTATAGATGTAAAAATGAAGTAACCAACGTAACATTTTCCCTGGCCTCCATGCTGCTTTCTAATGTTTACTAACCTGTTTTCTGGGTTGTCAGTGACATCAAACTTTACAAAAATGTAAAAAAAAAAACAAAACAAAAAAACAAAAAAAAACTTGCACTAACTTTGGTGTATAAAGTGAAGTTTTAGTTGAAATATTAATTTAAATTCACTATGTAATCAGCATAGTAACAATATTTTCTTTTTCAGAATAGGGGCGACAACCGGAATATTTTGTGTATGTAAAAAAACTCGCTAAGCGTTCCTCATAATAGGAAAGACTCTTAGTGTTTGCAATTTCTTTTTGATTAAGAAAAGTTATAGACCTCAGCTGCAGTTTTAGCCTTCCCTTCCAGCTTTGAGTGGAACTGTTCTTAATTTTAGGCTTGTAAAGTGCAAGTGCTTGATGGTTTTGTCTTGAGAGTTTTGAGAGGGAAGAGGAAAGACGGAGACCAGGATTACAGCTGGACTGATGGAGGAAATGGAGCCGGTGATGTTATCCTCCAGAGATGCACAGATGTGCGGCACAGCTCCAGCTTCTCGAAGGAGAAGGAAGGATTTGAGTGGAAATGAACTTTGAATGAGCGCTTCCAATGTGACTGCAGGAGGGAGCTGTGGCTCTCATTCATCACTGACTGCTGGGACGGAACACCACATTGCTTATTAGGGATCATATAACCGGTGACAGGATTGCTACCCACAAGTTACAGAAATGATATTATCTTGCCACCTCGGAGGAGGAGGAAGATTCCTTACTGTGTGTCATTTCCATTTAGAAATCAGGAAAAATCTGAAAAGGAAGCTAAACAATGTTGTTGTGTTGCTCCAAAAATCATTTCTCATCTAAAGTAGCTCACTATGTGAGGATGATGACATAATGTTGAACGCGATGAGAAGAAATGGAACTAATTATTATTTTTGGATAATTACATCAGATATAAAGAGAGGGAGGATAAAAGAAATTTCCCTTTTTGATCGTTATCTTTATCATCACTGCAGTTTAAATAGCATAATTCTTTTCGAGACTCGCTGCTGGGAAAAGAAATAGTTTTACTCCAACGCCACTTTATATGCATGAGGAGTTACTGTATCTGCGTCTGGATTTATATTGTCATTCAACACTTAAAGCTGCCTGACAGAGTCATTCTTCTCTGTTATCAGGAATCTGAAAGTAATCAAAAGTTGTGCATGCATTTGGACAGTGAACACAATACGTCACTGCTGAGTGACGCCGAATTGAAACTCGGCTGTATGCTCATTCATCTTTTTCTTCCACCACAGCCTGATGTAGGGAAATACACTAGAATTGAGCTGAAATGACCAAGGAATTCTTTTCTATATTTGTCCTGTTGCAAACTGGCTGTCCTCACACGACACTGTTCAACTCAATGTGATAAGCTGAGCAGTCGAATGCAGCTCTGGCCTGTTTCATTTCCAGCGTCAGTGTGAATTTGTCAGACGAACAAGCTCATACTAACTATCGTCCAACTACCGACCTCACTCTTTGGGACACTCAGCCTGGGAGACAATGGGAACAGCAGAGGGTCTCCAGAGTGAAGCATAGGTGTATTTAAAGAACTGGATACTATTGTTTCATTTATTAGAGCGAAAATTTCTCACCAGGGACAAACTTGGGAAAAGGCTCTAACATTTTGGGCTTATTTGGCATTTTAATGGTTTTATAGCTCAAAATGTGACAATACAGAAATCCATTTGCACATTTTTTTCAAGTATTTCTTTTGTAATTACAACAGAAAAAGTGTTTTTGTACCAGTGTGCTATGTTCCAACTATGGCAACTAGATTACAATATTGTCAGTCAGTTGTCAGTTGTCTGTTTTACACAGAGATTGTGCTAAAGAGCCACTGCGATGTCCCCTATTTATGTTACCTTTGCATTGTTACAGATAATCAAACAACGGCTGCATCATCCTGCTCCAGTGTGTGATTTTAGACAGCATGCCAGAATTGCAGAAACAAAAGAAGCATGATGGCTGCAAGTAATAACATGGCAATAACAGTCATTTATAGTTTCTGTTATATGGTGACTGATCTCATCCTCTGCCTCCGAGGGTTTTTTTGTTTTGTTTTGTTTTGTTTTGTTTTTTGAGTTAGCTGCTAGCTGCTGTCACCTGCTTTGATAAAGCTCCCGGGGTTTAAAAGGGCGGACCATGCCTTCACTATCCTAGGAAATGCAAGTTCATCTCTTGTTAAAGGGTGACTAAACCCCCCACTTTTGGCTTGAGTGGCTCCTCCCCTGGACAGTGAAAAATGTCTCAAAAATGGGCAGGGCTCGATCCACAGTTGGTGTGAGGGCGGGGGCAGGGGACTTAGTTGGTGATGAAAGCAGGCTCCTGCTGTCAGGATCGGCCAATAGCTAAATTCAATTGCAAAAGTCAGGTTTCAACCTTTAGAGGGAAGTCACTATGCATATCCAAAAGACAGTATGTAGAATTTTAATACTTTGCAATTAAATGTCAAAAGTTGGACCTGAATCATCAACAACACTACTTAATACCCATGCATATTGCTTTGCAACTGATAAAAATGTTTTTCAGGGTTTAGGTTCTCCTTAAATGGCCTTTTATTACATTCCTCTAGTTAACCCTTTAATATTACACACAATCGTATCGCTCTGCACACAAAATGTGCTTTTCAAAATCAAGATTTAAAAATATATTATACAATAATAATATTTGCTACTATCACTGAGTTCGTTTTTTAACGAACATCAGTCCTAATCATATGCAAAGTAGATTTTTCCTTTTATGATGACAGCCTGGGATATGTCAGTGATTTGCAGCAGCATTATTGTGACAGTGCATCTGGTGGCAATTGCATGTATTTTCTCCATATGCCAAATGTCATCACATCATCAGGTAGAAAATAGTAAAAATTACAAAGTCCAAGGCAAATGTCCAATATGACACCCAGAAGTCATACAGTGCATGTTTTTATGCTTTGATGGCTGTGGTATCAAAAATTGCAGTTTGAGTGGGTTTCAGTGGAGCATTTTTTTTAGTTTCCACAGTGTATTTTAGACTTATTGTAGGAACTAAGCTGGAAATTCTTAGATTAAACAAAAATACACAATCTTGACAAAATGTATGCTATATGCATGAACACAGCCAAAATTATCAAAAAAATGAAAAACGCATAAAACGCGCCAAATAGTCCGTAAGGGTTAATTTTACATTCTTGGCTTGTCTTCTTTTGAGCAGCTCCAGAGTGAAGTGGAGAAGCCCTTCCTGACCTTCAGGGAGAACTTTAAGAAGGACATGAAGAGGTTTGATCATCACATCGCTGACCTGCGGAAGCAGCTGGTTGGTCGCTACGCATCAGTGGAGAAGGTATACATGAACACATATAAGAAAAATATAACCCTGCTTCTGTCCTTGCTCACTGCAGCAGCAGGATTTCAGGAATCATCTCCCTGGTGATTAAAATTCCACATCTCTTCCATAAGCGGACGGCTGTTTCCCATCCCTGGAATGCTTCCTGCTTCTTATGTACAATGAATAGCTGAAGCCCGAAGGCAACTGCAAATCTGTCTCACATCATCGGTCATCTGAGCAGTGTCCACTGAGGGACAAAACAGTTTCTCTCTGATAAATGCATCTGGTGGACAACTGAGCATTTAAAGCAGGACAGAAAATAAGATACTGGCTATGCTGGCTGTCATAAGGCACTGGGTGATAGATGATTACTGAGACAATGTGTAGCAGACCGTGTTATCGCTGTGATGAATGAAACAAACTTTTATCACTTTAATTACAATGATGTTTCCAGAACACTTCACATTAGTTTCAAAAAGTGCCTTCCTAAATTCAACTCGAAATTTAACTTTTTTACTTTTTACCATTATTAGGCTAACCGGAGGGCTTCCTGCTTTGGGATAAAAATATTTCTTTATGTGCAGCTGTGGGATCTGAGCGTGTCTCTGACTCTAGTCCCTTATCTCCGGCAGGCCCGTAAAGCTCTGGCAGACAGACAGAAAGAGCTAGAGCTGAAGACTCAGCAGCTGGAGATCAAACTCAGCAACAAGATTGAAGAAGACATCAAGAAGGCCCGCAGGAAATCCACTCAAGCAGGTCAGAGTCCGTGGGGTCAAAGGTCACACTGCAGGGTAACTGCACGGTCAAAGTTTCACTCAGGTGTTTGTTGTTTCAGGAAGGAAGGAGCACTGCCCAGCAGGCTCTCAAATGTCAGTGGATGTAAAACATATGGTGTGATGAAAAGTAGCTGGTGCTGATGATATAGTTTTAACAATTTTTTTGTAATTTTATAAAAAAAACTTCAAATTTCTATTCCATGGCGGTCTGATCAGGTGTTGTGAAGATATGTTGCTCCTGACCAAAGAGTTTGGTTTTTGGTCTTGCCTTTAACCCTTTGAAACGAGAGGAAATAGTTTTGATTTCTTTCAAAAACATGGAGAGAAGGCAACAAGCAACTGAACAAGACATGGCCCAAAATAAGTAAAAAATTGTTTTCTGGACATTCTTCCCTATCTTTTTGGATAGTTTTCTCATCATCTTTGCCTCTTTTTGAAAACTAAATTTTAGTTAATTTCCTTGTCATGTTTCAGGAATTTCTTGCAATGTGTGGGACATTCTTCTTAAGTTGGCAATGGCCAACTTAGGCATTAGGTTTTTATGACCTATTTTTATGACTGCAACATCTCAGCAATGTCTAGAGGGAGATTCTTCAAATTTAGCACAAACGTCCACTTACACTCAAGGATGAAGTGATTAGATTTTGGTGACCATAGGTCAAAGTTAAGTCTCACTGTGACCTTGTCTGTCTCATCCTTTTGAATGCAATATCTCAAGAACACCTTGAGGGAGTTTCCTCAAATTTGGCACAAATTCCCACTCAAGAATGAAGTGATTACAATATGGAGGTAAAAGGTCAAGGTCACGGAGACCTCATAAAGTATGTTTTTGGCCATGACTTAATAGCCCTCAAGAACCACCTTGCCACTGTGCTGACTGTACAGATCTTCTCTGTGAAGCATGCATGTTTTACAGACATGGATTTAAATTATAAGTGCAACTTCACTGGTGCACAGAGGCATACAACTGCATAGTGGTATATCTAGTTTCTCTCTGTTGTAGAAAGAAATCGAACCAATCTGTATGGGTTTTGAAGGTTTAAATACTTGTTTAAGAGTCTGATCACAGCCCAAGAAAACTGATGGGTTAAATTAGTCAATACAGTCATTTCTATTAATCTGAATTTCGAACTGTAATGTGCAAAGGTGATAGTACTCTTTAATGCAGATATATTGATCTGGATTTCATCACTCAACCTATAAAAGTCCCTCCCCACCAGATGTAGGATTCTCCTTTGTTAGAGATCATCTGAGGATGATGGGCAGCAGTTTGTGTCTGTACCCCCATGCAAATAATTGCCGACAGCAGAACTCACACAGTTTAGCAAATGGTTAACTTACGATCCTCCTCCACAGTTTCTGTAGCCCTCCATTGAAGCGCTCACTTGAAATCGGCTGTGATCCGAGATGGTTTGTTTGTCTTTTTACATGAGTCATGAGCTTTATCAGCACTTCGAGCCAGACTGGGAGGGCTTTTTTTTTAATAGAGGAATGGGAGAGGAGGGAAGAAGGGGGTGTCAGAAACATTCTGCGTTCACACCAGATTCACAGAGAGACGTGGGAGTGGACCAACTCCACAGTCCCTTGGGATACTCTCACATACATGCACATGAATAATCTGGCTGCAAAAAAACCCCAAAACATCCCACAGTCATTTCATCTTTATTATAGACCTAGTCTGCTGACTACTTGAGTGAAATTCTAATGGAAACAAAACATTTCCATTTTTTAAAGACTGAATATGAGACCAAAATGCATATTAAAGTGAGACCATGCATTGTCATGTTTGATGGTAGAAATAACACTTCCTCTTACAAATATAAAGTTCATAGTTCAATTGATAAGCAATTAAATACATTGTTGCCCAATTTGATTTTTTTTTAAATTGAGCAACTGTCCAAAAACAGCCTTCAGTTAAAGGCAAGCAGAGGCTGTATATATATGTAAGTTAAGCGAGGGCTGTTTATATACAGTATATGCCCATTGATAATTTATATATAATATGTATTTATATATTATATATATTAGCACTGAATGGAGATGGCATGTTCTCCCTGTGCCTTTATGGGTTTCCTCCCACTGTCCAGAAATATGCACATTAGGTTAACTGGTGATTCTAAATGGTCTTTTTTTTCTTTTTGCTGATTCAAATAAAATGTAAAAAATATAAATACATGATTTCTTTTAGAAATTGAATTAAGGAGAATTTAAAAACACCTCTAAATTCTTGCATGAAACATCAAAGTGACCTTTTTTGCATCTTAAGGTCTGCAGCAAACAGAAGTAACATTGATATAATTTGTAACTTGAGTACAGTAGCAGAGTGTAACATGTACCCAAACACCCAAAGCACTCAAGTGAGCTCCAGCATCATGTGTTCGCTATAGGAATATGATGTCTGAGGCCTGAAGGTAGTGCTCGAGTTTTAGCGTGATCTTTGAAAATAACTTAAAATTGATTTTCAGATGCCCTATACAGCCCTGCAGGATCCTATTAAGCAAAAATTCTTAGTGTGTCCCGCAGAAATAGAGTGTATGTGTGGCAATTTCTTCTTTGATAATCTCCAAAATCACACCATTTTTTTATTGCTAGAAACTGTGTAATTTGGTTATTAATATAGTAGCATAGTAGAGAGAACAAGGCCATGCATTCAAAGAGGCTTAAGGAGAAATAATATGCAGCTCTGGGGAGGAGTATAATATTCACCCAGTCCCAACCCAGGCAGCCCTCTATTCAGAAAAGTACAGTCCCTTAAATATACAGAATGACTGTGTGTGTTTGGCGTTTTTTTATTCATTTGTCTTTGGCATCTCTCTCTAAATTTTGACGTTTTAGTCGCAGTGCTGCATGCGGAGCTTTCCAGAGTTCTTTTTTCCTCAGTAGCAGTTTATCACTCACAGGGTGGATAATTGATCTTTTGATCTGTTCAGATCTGATCAGATCTGAACAGATCACATGGATGGAAGGGGGGAGCTGTTTGTAAGTGAAAGCAAACTTTTAGAGCCAGCAGAATGAACAGTTATGTTTCACTTTCAGTCATCAGTCATCTGATGTTCTACTGTGCCGTCTCTGCCCCGAGTGCGCAAAAATAACCTAACCGTATATATACATATATATATATATATATATGTGTGTGTGTATATATATACATATATATATATATATATATATATATTTATATATATTAATAGAGCTCCCCTCAACCAAAAATCTATTTGTGGTGGCTGATAATTTAGTTGTGGCAACCCACTACAAATGAATGAATCTTCTGGAGATTCTGCATGACCAGGGAATGGCAATCCAGTCTGATTATCACGCTACATTCATGCACACATTACGCTTCTAACAGCCTGCATGTTAGAAGGCCGCGAGGGGAAAAAGAGGTGGGGTGGAAAAGTAGCGCGAGCAGCAGCCGCTTTGGTTTGTAAAAGTTTTTAATAGGTGTGCGACCTGAGGAAAGTGACTGGCTGAGAGTAAACAGATGTCGACTCTCTGCCGGAGTGTGATGTCATGACTCAACAAGGCACGACCACGTGCTGTCACACACACGTACGAATCCTCCATCCAAACTGGCTCCCCTCACACACACACACACACACACACACACACACACACACACCCACACACACACACACACACACACACACATACACACACACACACACACACACATACACACACAGTCATCCCTCCTCCGTGCTGCTTATGCAACCTTGGAGAAAAACAGCAGCAGTTGTTGATGGTGCTCACGGCGTCTGGCTGCCAGTGATGATGACTACAGTGTGAGGGAAGCGGGGAGGAGGCTGATGCCAAAACAACTAAAGCACGGCATCTGTCTGCTCATAACAAAGACTCATTATCGCTCGGTGCTCTCGCTGCATCAGACTACAGCATTTACTCACTTATGTCTCCCTATAAGTGGGATTTCCGAAAAATTTTATATCAGCCTCCTCAGGCCATGATCGCCCTTTAATGGAGCTCATTACTTTTGCTTTGTTTTTTTCCTTTAAAAGAAGAGAATTTATTGGCATTCTTTAGTTTTTTTTTTAAGGGTTGGACGACTGATGTAACGGGCTTATCTGCAGCTTAAACTGCAGCTCTTTTGCATTTTCTTCCCATTTTTCTTCGCTTTCTATTTATAGAAACATATTCTAAGCTGACCTGAAGACCTTGTTTACTGTAAATGTTACAGCTGCTGCTCCAGCAAGCAACTTTTTGATGTGTTGCAACACACAATCCTCATGAAAATATATTAAAATAGATCTCATTCTTTAACTTCTTACATCCAGCAGATCCGCCAGTAGGCAAAGTATTGGTCAAACCTACAAAACCTCTTTTTTTGTATGTATGTGTGAAAAGTAACTAAAAACACCAAATATGTTAGGCCAAATTTTGAGGAAACGTGTTTAAAATGATGCACAAAACTTGTGTAATCTAGACTGAAAGCAGCCATACATTGCCAATATCTTGTTGTAATTCTCTTTTTACTGGTTTATGTGAACGTAATAAAACAAAATACACAACCAAATTAACATGACGACCTTTAAATCATGTAAAAATGGGAAAAAAATAGTTAAAGAAATAAATAAAAAAGAATGAGCAAATAAATATGGCAATATTTTCATACTAAAATGGATCAAATGACTATGTGTAATGTGAAATATGTGGCTTACAGTGACAAACCCACAGAGAATTATCACCCTGCAGTACCCCTCAGCTACATATAGAGCATTTTAGCCTCGTCTAGTTAATTATTTTGGTTGCAACAGGCAGCTGTCTTCAGTTAAAAAGCTCTGATAAACTCACTGTATGCTACCTGCTCAGCACCAAGCAGCAGACAGACACAGTTCAATACTCAAGACCACAGTGAGACATTGAACAGATATTTTTCTTTTGAGGTGATGGAAACCAGCTTAAAGCTGAAAGGAGAGTGAAAACCAAACTTAGATTTGTTAAATTCCAAATGAACATTTGCGTCTGCAGGATGAGAAAATAAGGACTTTTTGCCAACCAGTTTGCCATAATATACAAATTTTGTCTTTATACCTTGACTGCCCACCAAGTGAACACGTCTGGCAAATTGCAAGAAATACGTTGATTTAGATGATTTAACAGCTAGGTAAAATTTCCAGAAAACAAACTTGTAATTGTATATTTAAAATTCTGGCCTTTCAAGGTTTTTTTTTGTTGTTTTATATAAACTTTTCTTTTTTTCTTTCATTTCCTCCTTTCCTTTCTTCATATTTTTTTTCTCCAAGTTTCTGGTTCCCTTTTTGTCAGGTTTTAAAACAAACATTAAATTGCTGAACAAATTAATTTGATTGATTGTATTTAAATGTATAGGTAGGTAGGTAGGTAGATAGATAGATACATAGATAGATAGATAGTATATGGAGATATAATACAACAACAGAATACCCAGCATGAATATGAAGTATTCTGAAAAGGAGTAGAAGGAAGCAAAAACTTATCAAATTATACCCCCTTTGTAAATTTTTTAATCAAAAAACATAATAGCAAACATGAATGATTCCACTTTCCACCCCAGAATCCCCCCTCACACTTAATGAAATCAAACAAAAAGTCAGTGAAACTCCAGCACAAACTGTACACTACAAGTAAGGAACTCTTTCATTTACCACAAGACATGACTTGGTAGCTAATTATATCACCGCCTGTACTGTAACTGGAACAGCACAACTTCAGATTAAAAAACAGCTGTTTTTCTTTGGACCCGAAGAGCCCTCTTTGGTCCCCAGTCTCCACTTTGAGCAACACTGTCCCACACAGGCTGGGAGCTATTCAGCAGTCACATATTCAGTAGAAGAATACAATATTAATGTGAGTCAAAAGCAGCAGATATAGCAGCGGAAGACTGAGAGTCATCTGCTGAGGAGCAGAGTGATCAGCGTCATTTCCTCCCTGATTTAATCTGGCAGATGATGAGTGTTTGTTTGGTTGTCAGCAGGATACGGGCAGTGACATTAATGAAAGGATGGATTAGACCTTTCCTTTTATCATTGCTTATGGTATCATAATGAAATCTATTATCAGTCCAGATCGTCTGCGCTGTTTGGGATAATCGCATCAGCTGAGTGAGGTGGAACACTGAGAATGTGTTGAAGCGGCGCCTCAGCTGGTAGTGAATAGTTGGATAGTAGCACCACCTAGTGAAAAATTATGCACCATACATTTTGAAGTACCCTGATTTTGTCATGTCTCTTTTCGACCCATGTGTACATGAATTTCCATGTTTAGAAGTCTCATTTAATATTCTCTGTATTTTCTCGAACAGGAGACGAACTGATGCGCTGTGTCGACCTGTATAACCAGTCTCAGTCCAAATGGTTTGAGGAGATGGTCACCACAAGTCTGGTAAGAAATGATTTTGTGTAGTTTGGTGTGTGAGAGGAAGCTGTTCTACTGTGTGTTTTTTTTCATCGGGTTTGTAACAATGTCTTACAGTATTTTAGAATTCAGAATCAGAAATACTTAAATGATCCACGGAGGGAAATTGTGATTCATTGCAGTCACTCTGATGTAAAGCATACAGCATAAGAAATAAATAATACTATAAAATTGAAAAATTAGATAAAATATGTGCATTTGTAAGAATAAAAAAAATGCATTATGCTTAATTTTCACATCAGTTTGTAAAGAGAAAAAAAAAATTCAAAAAGTAAAATGTGTATAATATTCTGCGGATGCAAAGTGTGTAAGAAGCTTCTTTTTTTTTTTTGAAAAGGTGCATTATGCATCAATGTACAGCACATTACATTCATAAGTATTAAAAACAAAAAGAATTGCTACTACTTTTTTTCAAAGCAGTTTAAATGTGCAAACCTCATTTCTGAATGATATTGTGAGTTTATTTGATACAGATGTTTCTAGTTTGTGTTCCAGTGTGAAACTACGTCCAGACTTAGAAGTGTGGCATTTAGTTGTAAGCTTATTTATTATTTGTTGTAAGAACTGAGCCAAAATAATGAATGTACTACATGTTGCGGTAAAGGCTACTTATACAAAGAAACTGAAAGACCCTAGGTGTCTTTTAACGTGAACAAAATGAAATACAAGGAAACAAGTCTTGTGTAAATAAATAAGGAAAAGGTAAAGGTGAAATAGTCATTTTATTGAAATATAATAGTTAACTACATAATATACCATATATTTCACTTTTTTATATGCATACACATGCTTCTGTGTGCACCACCAACATTTTAGCCAACATGATGCCAAAATTAACATCATTATTTTTTGCTTTTATAAGATTTGCGTCAGTGCCTCAACTGAATGAACAGGAAAAAAAAGTGCTGAGACACAATTTTCTGTCATTTCTGCTCGCAATGTTTCTGTCTTGTCGCCTACTCTCTGGGTCTGAGTTTCACTGTGAGCCGGGCCAAGCGCACACATTCATTTATGTTTTATTTTTTAGTTATTTTCAAATTTTGTGTTTTTTGGAAAAGTGTACTTGCAGCATTATGCTATCGTATTATCATTAGTTGCATAAAGTGGTCTTAAAAAGACAGTAATACAGTTTATTGCAATTATTTCTTGCATAGTATATCATCTACCAAAAATAGTTACTGTGACAGGCCAGGTTGAATACAGTTTAAGAAAAGGCTTCCATATCTTGTTGTTATTTTTAATAGCTCTGTAGAAGAAGCTTCTGATTTTTGTTTCCATTTGGACTGATTGATGGACCTCTATAATTGTCCACATTCTCAAAATATACTTATAACCACTGTAAAACTATTTGTAAGATGTGTGTAAGGGCAAAAGACATTGAATTTTTTTCTCTAATACCCAATATGTATGTTTAAAGCCATTTTTTCACTGAAGACTTGAAAGTGCATAGTTTATTAATGTGTAGGCTCTGCTTCAGTTGTTGAGTATTTGGTCACTTCAGAATCATACATTCGATCACTGTAACCCAGGATTTCCACTGCTTGCATGTGCGTTGCGTTATGGCTCTGCTGTGGTTTTTCTCCATGCTCCCTCATTCGTCAATTCCCACTGATTGCGTTTTGAATCAGAGTGGTGAAACCAAGATGTTCCCGTGGTAATTACAGAATCACGCACATTGTATCAGTACAGATAAAGAATTAATAACTCTATTCTCTCCCATAACTCCCAATAAGTTGTTCCACGCCATTTCCTTTCTGTGGTTTGTTCCTATAAAATGGATGTGTGGTGTCATAACTTATTTTGTGGTTTTCCATCTCCATAATTAGCTTCTCCACGTCCGTGTTGTCAGTCGTAACCTCTGAAAACCACTGACCTGTTAATTCAGGCCTGGATCTGCTCATTGTGACATTTTGTTGATGTAGTTAATTGAAATACGATCAGAGTGTTTTATTCTGAAAATTAACAGAAATGTTTAATGTTGTGTTGCTGTCTGATTTCCTGTCTGCTCTGTGTTAAATTCGGCTGAATTGATACAAAGTGCTTTGGTGTCTGGCAAAAATAGGAGCCTCGTGTATCTGATCCGTGAGCGTCCGGACTGCCGGAACTGGGACGGAGTCGATCCGCAACGCAGCAAGCCAATGGGAATAAACACATAGACTATAGTGTAATCTGTTTGCTCCGTCTGCCGTGACGGATCGGAGCCGGACCGCACACAGATCTGGTGGAAATTAGGGGTAACAGTCCAGGAAAAGGCCCAGCCTTTACAAAATATAGTTTACAGTTTGCCAAATGGGGAATCTTAAAAATAATTCCCTCTAAGTCATTCTAAGCCTGTTAGCATTGCAGAGCATCTCTTCTGCTCAGTGGAGACAGATGGAAGTGTGGAGGTTTCTCTGTGACTCAGGCATTACACACTGCTCCTCTCCTCAGGAGCTGGAGCGTCTGGAGGTGGAGCGGGTGGAGATGATCAGGCAGCATCTGTGTCAGTACACCACCCTTCGGCATGAGACAGACATGTTCAACCAAAGCGTGAGTACAAATTCAACCCAGTATAACAACTACTTAAAAAAAATACTCCACACTGTTAGTTGAATTGGGCTGTCACTTTAAGAACTAAGATACAGTTAAAGTTCAACTGTTATTCATCATTACCGAAGATATAGTGAAATGTCACTCCAAAATATGTCTTAAAACGTAAGATGAGTCTAATGGTGGGAAGGGTATACTTTGACCAACAAATAGCAATTTCTATATTAATGACTAACCCTATGTTATGCTGAATTTTTTTAGGAAGTCTCATTGATCAGTCAAATGCTCTGTACTTCCCAAAGCCATTTTTTTTAAAAACACTAGTATATCATTAAAAGAAATGTTATGGTTTCTTATGTCATCAAGGAGTCATATTATAGGACATCATACAAATGTTATAGTATAGCATGTGCATAGTATGTCATAAGTAAGTAATTCCATAGGATGTCATAAAAAAGTCATAGTATATTATGTGCGAAAAAATGTCATACAGATGTAAAAGTGCAGTATGTCATTACACTGAGTATATTATAAAATATCAGAAAAAAGTCACAGTATGGGATGTCAAATAATTACAAAATTAGTATGTCATAAGGCGATAGTCTGGCTACCTGTCCAGGGTGTACCCCGCCTTCTGCACGATGACAGCTGGGATAGGCTCCAGCCCCCCTGCGACCCTTGAGAGGACAAGAGGTTACTGGAAATTAATGAATGAATGAATGAGTATGTCATAAGATGTGACAGAACATTATGCCATTGAAAAAAGTCATAATATAGAATGTCATAAAAAATGTCTTTGTATAGTATTTCATAAACATTACCATTGCATAGTATGTCACAAAAAAGTCATAGTATGGTATGTAATAAAAATTTCATAGCATAGTATGTCATAAAAACATGCCATTGTTCAGTATGTCATGAAAATCACAAAATAGTTATAGTATGTTGTGTCAAAAGAGTGTCATAGTGTAGTGTATTGTCAAAAATAGCATAAAATTGTCTTAGCATAGTATGTTGTCCAAAATGGCATGAAAAACTCATCGTTTAGTATGTCGTTCAAATAAGTATGAAGGAGTCATAGTATATGTGGTCCAAATTAGCACTGAAATATATGTTGTCAAAATATCACAAAAAATTCATAGTATAGAATGTTGTCAAAAATAGCATAAAAATGTCAAAGTATATTTAGTTGTCCAAAATAGCAAAGAAATGCATAAAATAAAATGTTTTCCAAAATGGCATGAAAAATTCATAGAATACAATGTCATCAAAATTAGCAGTCTCAAATAGCATTAAAATATCATAGAATAATATGTTGTCCAAAATAGCACAAACATGTCATAATATACTTTGTTGTATTTCTGTATTGTGTCATAGAATAGTATGTTGTCCAAAATAGCATGAAAACCTCATAGTGTAGTGTGTCATGTAGAACACCATGAAAAACATAATAGCATAAAACTCAAAATAGCATAGCATAAAAGAGAAAAAGTATATTATGTTGTCCAAAATGGCATGAGAAATCATAGTTTAGTATGTGATCCAAAATAGCATGAAAAAGTAATCTTAATTCATAATCATAATTTTTTTTTTTTTTTTAAAAGTCAGGCTTGAGTATATTGCAAAAAAAACATTAAAAAGTCATACCGTAGTGTATAGTATATTATGCAATAGTATAGTATTTTGTCCAAAATAGCACAAAAAAGTCATACTATAGTATGTCGTCTTAAATAGCATAAAAATGTCAAAGTATAGTATGTCGTCGAAAAAAGCATAAAAATGTAATACTTAATTAACTGAGTGCCAGTCCTATTCTGGCTTATGCCCTTGTGCTCAAATAAAAGAAGAAACTCTCTTTTTCGTCATGGAAAAAATTGCACCTTGTTCCATTCTTGATTTATCTGAAGTTGAATAGAGGCTAGTTTCATCAAAGAGAACACTTTTTTCTAGAAAGCTGAGAAAAATGCATTTTTGTGAAAGGGAGTCTGTCAAGCAAAACAGTGATTTGAATGTTATAATTTTGCCTTCAATGACATAAAAGGCATCTGAAAACCCACAAAATAGAACCGGAGTGCTATTCCATTATTCCTACCTGCAGTATTCATGCAACCGGGCCTGCTTTGAACACATTTCAAAGGAAACGCTTCGGACCCCACGGGACACTCAGTCAAGAGCATGGAGGGGGAGCCCAAGATCCATAAGAGTTTCTTCCAGCGTCAGCTGGCGAAACTGGTCACTTGACCCTCTCTGTTTTTTGGGGGCATTTTATGCCGATATTGAATTGATGTAGCTTCGTTGCTGTAGTCTGAATGACCTCCGTACAGATCACTCTGCTCTCTGATCCCGGCTACTCCACTTCATGCTTTGATCTACCGTCTTTTGTAGTAGTTATACTGTCATACTATACTATGTTGTTCAAAAAATCATAAAAATGTCATAGCAGTTCAAAAATTGATCAAAAAGTCAAAGTAAAGTATGTCATCCAAAAATTGATCAATACCTCCTAGTGTAGTATTTTGTGCAAAAAAATTTCAAAACCTCATAGTATAGTAAGCCGTCCATAAATTGATAAAAACGTCATAGTATAGCATGTTATCCAAAAATTGATCAAAACGTCATTCTATACTATGTCATTCAAAAAAATCATAACTATGTCGTAGTATAGTATGTCATTCATAAATTGATAAAAACACCACAGTATATGTCCTCCAAAAATTGATCAAAACGTCATAGTATAGTTTGTCGTCCAAAAATTTATATAAACATCATAGTATAATATGACATACAAAAATTGGTCAAAACACCATAGTATAGTATGTTGTCCATAAATTCATAAAAATGTCATAGGATAGTATGTCATTCAAAAATTGATCAAAATGTCTTAATTTAGTACGTCGTCCAAAAATTGATTAAAATGTCATAGTATAGTATGTCATCCAAAAATTGATCAATACGTCCTAGTATACTATTTCGTCCAAAAATGTATTAAAACCTCATAGTATAGTATGTCGTCCATTAATTGATAAAAACGTCATAGTATAGTATGTCATCCAAAAATTGATAATAACATCGCAGAATAATATATTGTCCAAAATTTGATCAAAATGTCATAGTATACTATGTCATTCAAAAAATTATAGAAATGTCATAGTATAGTATGTCGTCCATAAATTGATACTAACATCGCAGTATAATATGTTGTCCAAAAGTTAATCAAAAGTATAGTATGTCGTCCAAAAATTTATATAAACATCATAGTATAGAATGTTATCCAAAAATTGATCAATACATCATAGTATGGTATGTCGTCCAAAAATGTATCAAAACCTCATAGTATAATATGCCGTCCATAAATTGATAAAAACGTCATAGTTTAGTATGTCGTCCAAAAATGTATCAAAATGTTATACTATACTTGTCGTTCAAAAAAATCATAAAAACGTCATAGTATAGTATATAGTTGAAAAACTGATCAAAACATCAAAGTATAGTACATTGTTGAGAACTTGATCAAAAAGTCACAGTAAAGAACATTGTAGAAAATTGATAAAAATGTCATAGTATAGTAAGTCGACCAAAAATGTATATAAACATCATAGTTTAGTATGACTTTCAAAAATTTATCAAAACGTCATAGTATAGTATGTTGTCAATAAATTCATAAAAATGTCATAGTATAGTATGTTATTAAAAAATTGATCAATACGTCCTAATATAGTATTTTGTCCAAAAATGTATCAAAACCTCATAGTATAGTATGCCGTCCATTAATTGATAAAAACGTCATAGTATAGTATGTCGTCCAAAAATTTTTAACAAACATCATTGTATAGTATGACATTCAAAAATTGATCAAAATGTCATACGATACTATGTCGTTCAAAAAATCATAAAAATGTCATAGTATAGTATGTTGTCCAAAAGTTGATCAAAACGTCATAGTATAGTATTTTGTCCAAAAATGTATCAAAACCTCATAGTTTAGTATGCCCTCCATAAATTGATAAAAACATCATAGTATAGTATGTCTTCCAAAAACTGAACAGCACATACTATACTATGTCATTCAAAAAATCAGAATTATGTCATAGTATAGTATGTCATCCATAAATTGATAAAAACATCACAGTATAATATGTTGTCCAAAAATTTATCAAAACGTTATAGTATAGTATGTCCAAAAATTTTGACAAACATGAGTATAGTATGACATTCAAAAATTGATCAAAATGTCATAGTATACTATGTCGTTCAAAAAATTCTAGAAATGTCATAGTATAGTATGTCGTCCATAAATTGATAAAACATCACAGTATAATATGTTGTCCAAAAGTTGATCAAAATGTCATAGTATAGTATGTCCAAAAATTTATATAAATATCATAGTATAGTATGTCATCCAAAAATTGATCAAAATGTCATAGTATACTATGTTGTTCAAAAAATCATAGAAATGTCATAGTATAGTATGTCGTCCAAAAAAATGATCAAAACACCATGGTATGGTACATCGTTAAGAACTTGTTCAAAAAGTCACAGTATAGAACATCGTTAAAAAATTGATCAAAATGTCATAGTATAGTATGTCATCCAAAAATTGATCAATACATCATAGTATGGTATGTCGTCCAAAAATTTATCAAAACCTCATAGTATAATATGCCATCCATAAATTGATAAAAACGTCATAGTTTAGTATGTCGTCCAAAAATGTATCAAAATGTTATACTATACTATGTCGTTCAAAAAAATCATAAAAACGTCATAGTATAGTATATAGTTGAAAAACTGATCAAATCATTAAAGTATAGTACATTGTTGAGAACTTGATCAAAAAGTCACAGTAAAGAACATTGTAAAAAATTGATCAAAATGTCATAGTATAGTATGTCGTCCAAAATTTTTTACAAACATCATTGTATATTATGTAGTTCAAAAATTGATCAAAATGTCATACTATAGTATATTGTTAAAAAAATTATAAAAATGTCAAAGTATAGTATGTCATCCAAAAATCAACCAAAACATCATACTATTACTAAAAATGTCATAGTATAGTACATCAACCAAAAATTTATATAAACATCATAGTTTAGTATGACATTCAAAAATTGATCAAACATCATACTATACTATGTCGTTCAAAAATTGATGTCATTAAATAAAAAAATTATAAAAATGTCAAAGTATAGTATGTTGTCCAAAAATTGATCAAAACATCAAAGTATAGTACATTGTTAAGAACTTGATCAAAAAGTCATAGCATAGAACATCGTAAAAAATTGATCAAAAAGTCATAGTCTAGTATGTCGTCCAAGAATTGATCAAAACATCATAGTATGGTATGTCGTCCAAAAACTGATCAAAAACTCTTGTAAGACTCTTGTCCCTAACGCTATCACTGCTTTGTTCGGTGTGCTTCCCCCTCCACTCAATCTCTCTTCCACCAGTAAGGATATGATTGCATTTACAGCTCTGTTAGCTAGGAGACTGATGTAGTTAAAGTGGAAATCCTCAGATTCGCCCACCTATGCAAGCTGGGTAGAAGAGGTGCTGTATTTTCTTAAACTGGAAAAAATTAGGATGACCTTGTCTGGGACTCAGCCTGCCAAAGTATTTTGAACTGAACACAACGGTCTTGCTTTTGATAGTTCCCATTTATTTTCCTGTTTGTGTTTGTATAGTCATTTTATTTATTTATTTAATTTTTGTTTGTTGTTTGTTTTTAAATTATGATGCTATTACCACTAATATGTGTTTAATGATGTACTTTCAATGTCAATCTCAATTCTGTGCTTCTTTTATGGGGTATGTACCTGGTCAGAAATACTACTACTACTACTACTACTCCTACTAATAATAATAATAATAATAGTTTATCTAATTAATGATTGTAACCGCAGGTGTATGGCTTTGTGGAAAATCAATATACAAAAACAACCCAACTAATTTGATCAAGAAGTCATAGTATAGTATATTGTCCAAAAATTGATCAAAATCTTATGGTATCATATATCTTTCAAAAAAAATCCCAAATATTTCATAGTATAGTGTGTCGCCCAAAAACTGATAAGAACGTTATAGTATAGTATGTCGTTCAAAAAATCATAAAAACGTCAGACTAGTATGTCAACCAAAAACAGTAAAAACTGTCATACTATAGCATGTCATCCAAAAATTTATCAAAATGTCATAGTATACTATACTATCTTGTTCAAAAACTGATAAAAACATCACAGTATAGTATGTCATCCAAACATTCATTAATACTTCATGGTATAGTTTAGCGTTCAAAAAAACATCATGGTATGTCGTTAAAAATGTCCAAAATACTATATTATGTCATCAAGAATGGCATACAATCGTTTTGGTATAGTATGCCATCCAAAATTACATAAAAACATCATGGTATTATATGTCATGCAAAATGGCACATAAAAGGTCATAGTATCATCCAAAAATCCATGAATTCACAGGATAGTACGTCTTCAAAAATAGTTTTTGACTAAAATGACCCAAATGTCATCCAAAATAGGATAAAAAAGCCATAGTATAGCAAGTCATTAAAAATGTCATCATACAGCACTTTTCAATAAACATTATTGAAAAGAAATTCCAGTACAGTGCACAATAAATTCAGTGTAGTTTGTCACAATAGTGAGAAAATGACAAAAAAAATTGTACAGTATGTGATAAACAATTCCATTTTATAGTATGTAACAAAAATGACATACGTCATAGTATAGTATGTCCACAATGACAAAAAGAGTGATGTCACAAAAAATACAAAGTCAGAACATAGTATGTCACAAAAATGACCAAAAAAAGTCATGTTTTTAAAAAAAAAACCAAAAACAGTCTTATGTCAATGTGTCATAGGCCATAGTATGGTTTGTCATAAAATGGAAGAAGAATTATAGTACAGCATGTTAAAAAATCTCATAGCATTGTACACATAAAAAAGTGACTGTAAATTATACATCCAATGTCAGCCTTGACAGCTGAGACTCAGCAGCTACATGTGACGTGATACAGTGTCTTATGACACAACCATGATGACGTGCACAAGTTACTTTATATTAAACTTTAGCACGTATTGTACATGAAGAAATCAACAAAATTCCCTTCATGTGAGAACATTCAAATTGAACACCCAACTTCCACCAGCAGAGGGAACTCAAGAGTCACAGTGCAAGCCCACTGACCAAAGTAAACCTGTGATATGACCTGAGCTCAAACCTCCACTGTTCTTCCTTCATCCAGACGATGGAGCCGGTGGACCAGCTGCTGCAGTGTGTGGACCCGGCCAAAGACCGAGAGCTGTGGGTGCAGGAGAATAAGACTGGAGAGATCAGGCCAGTGGACATAGAGATCTGACCTTAGTGTTGTTAGACTGCTCTGCACATGAACACTTTTCCCCTCTGGCTAAGAGGCTGTAACGCCTGAGGACTGACTGGGAGATGAAAACTGTGCTGGGGTCTCCCCCCCTGCCCCCCCTACTGATCCACTTGTGACTCCTAACAGACTGAGGGATGATCAATCAGCACTCACTGACTCCATCAGCAACCTGCTGAGGATGATGTCAGTATTTGGGGAGTATTGCTAAGTGATGAATGAAGATGTCAGATAGTGACAGGTCGTGGTTTTCTGTTATGCAAGCTGATGCTCAGCTGAGACGGCGCAGGGATACGGAAACTTTGAGTGTGAATTGTGCGGCAGATGAAGAAGCAAACAGTGAACATTTAACACCTGTAAATGTTGAATAGCTTTATGTCACGCAGCAGTGTAACACTGCAGTTTGTATGTGCTTTTGCTCTGTGATGTCATTCTCTGAAGCCACAGGTGTGTTGACACACGTAACTGAAGTACTGCAAGTTGTTGGCAAAAAATATTTACCAGATGCTGCTAAGCAAACTGCATTCTGACCTAAGAGTGATATTACTGTGGACCAGAATAAGACTAAAGTATTTTAATACTAATTTCCACTGGGTGCAGGTATTGACTGTTTGCTAAGCCCCGCCTCCCACTTTTTTACAGTTGCTATGCCTGTCAAATGTACAGTTCCCACATGGCACATATAAAGTTTGCAAAAAGTAAACAATTATATTTTTGAATCAATAGGTCATTGGTTTGATACAGGAGTAAACAAACGTAGCTTATTTCTGGATTTTGTTGGCTAAAGTTACAGCTGTCGCTAGCAGACTTCTTGGCGCTAAATTACTGCTAATGCTAAAACTCTCTCCATCTGCTTTTTAAAAGTTTCCAATTTGTTTAAAATTTCTTTTAATTCTGTTAAGGGATTAAATGTTAAAAGGTCACACACATGGTTTCACAAAGAAGTAAATAAATATATCTTATTATTTCTAGATTTTGTTAGCTTAAGTGACAGCTGTTGCTAGCAGACTAGTTTTGGTAGTAATTAGCTTGTGTAAGCTAATGCTACAACTGTCCAACAGCCTTTCTAAAGTTTCCAATTTGTTAAAAAACTAAAATCTGTTAAGGGGTTTTAAAATGGCCATACACATGGTTTCACACAGAAGTAAACGGATGTAGGTTGTTATTTTTTGATTTTTTAGCTTTAGTTACAACTGTACAGCAGACTTTTTTGGTGGTAATCTGCTTTTGTAGGCTAATGCTAATGCTAAAACTCTCTCCAGCTGCCTTTTAAAAGATTCCAATTTGTTTAAAACATAGAAATCTATTAAGGGTTCTTAAAATGGCTACATACATGGTTTCACACAGAGGTAAACAAATGTAGCTCATCATTTCTGGCTTTTGTTGGCTAAAGTTATAGCTGTTGCTAGCAGAATTTTTTGGTGATAATTTGCTTGTGTAAGCTAATGCTAAAACTCTGTCCAGGTGCCTTGTAGAAGTTTCCAATCTGATTAAAAAACTAGAAATCTGTTCAGGGGTCTTAAATGGCCACATACATGACGTTAAAAGACTTTGACTTAGCTAACAGGTTTAAGATGAAGTCTTGACCTTCAGCTAGCTTGCCCTAGCACTATAATCAAAAATGTAATTAGAATGGGATTTGTTCTAATATAGGTTTGGTATGCTATTGATAGATTTTTTTCAGTATGCTTTACTTTCATGAGAGAAAGATAGGTGAATCAGAAATAACCTCAGAGTTTGGCCAAATAACATATTTAGCTGGATATTTTGGAGTGTTAACTTTCTCAAAACACATAAAGAGCAGGACACAGCTGCTAATGATAGCTCTTAACTCTGAGATACAGGGTTCCCACCGTCATGGAAAATCTGAAAATAAAAATAATCATTATTTGCAGCTCTACATGCAGTGGATGTTCTTGAACAGGTTTTTTTAAAATTTATTTTTAATGTAACTTCAAAAATCATAATATGGTTCCCACACATTTTTGTGGACAAAGTGTAAAAACATTAATTATGATTAACAAAATGTCACACATGGATGTAAACTAGAGATACATTAAGTCAACAGCTACAGAAAAAAAATTTGCAGTTATATTACATTACCTAGAAAAAAAATTCCCCAACTTAGGGCAGCCTCTAGCTCACCTGCTAGAGCGTGCGCCCCATATGCCGAGGCCTTTGCAGCTGCTCGTGTTCGATTCCAGCCGGTGGCCCTCTGCTGCACGTCATTCCTCATCTCTCTCCCACATTTCCTGTCATCCTACAGCTGTCCTATCAATAAAGGGATAAATCCCCCCAAAATAATCTTTAAAACTTTTGACTTTGCCAAAACTTTTTATGATTTTTACTAATTCCATGACTTTTCCAGGTCTGAATATTGTGATTGTGAAATTCCATGCCCTTTTCAGGTTTTCCATGACTGTGGAAACCCTGAGAGTATTGCTATTATTAGTTTATACAAAGAAATCCAAAGTTTGACAGGCCTGCTGAGCTGATTGTCAGTAAATTACCATTTTCGGACTCGATCGAGGTTTAACAAACAGTCAATAGTTTTGTGACTAAAATCACAAATGTGGCCACACTTTTTTACATCCACAAAACAAGTCAGAAATTTTAAAATGAATCATTCCCACCTGTGATTTACTTCATTCCTATCAAGAATTACAAATCTGCCAGTTGCACTTTATATCCAGATGATTTTTAGTAAATATACTGTAAGTTGCTGTTCATATGAAAAGTATTCTAAAGAGAGCTTGTTACAAATGTTATGACTAATGGAAGTAGAGTGTTTTGGGAGCCTGGTGTAAATATATGAGATGTGTGATATGCAATGAAAGGAGGCGGCCGAATCAAGGATGTAAAATACAGTAAATAGTCTCACACAGAGACACCAGATACAAAAGTTTGGCACTGATAATATATGGAACATGCGATGTGTTTTATATGCAACAGAAACAACAACCCTCTTACTTATTCTATAGTTTTGGAAATTCAGTGTCAGTGCTGCCGCCTGCAGAAGCTACATGTTGTACAAAATGCTCTTTCACAGCCTCGTCTTGTCTGGTATTACTGCTCAGTTTTACTCGACTGTTGACAGAAGAGTGTTCAGATGCTTTTGTACATTAACAGCTAGGTTGGATTTTTCATTAATAAAATGAAAATATGTATCTTATGTCGTAAAATGCTCCTTTCCTGGTTTTTTTCTTTTTTTTTTTTTTGCTTTCCGAATTTTGTTTATGTTTAACCACAAAATGGATAAAGGCATATTTAATACATGAAAAAAAAGGAATTTATTTCCTAAAAAACATTTAAACATTCAACAATAAAGTGATTTGGTCGAGCCACGTTACAGGTTTAGGAAGCGATAATAAAGAAATAAGTTCAGAGATACATTTGGACTTTGCCAGACAGGTAAGGTAAAATATAATGACTTTGCTTTTGTTATTGTTGACCTAAAATATCTCATGTATTGATGGCACCTTGTTGCATATTTCACTTGGTAACACTTTATAATGATGATTGGTTTGAAGTCATTTATAAGCCATTTAATTAGGAACAAATCATTTATTTATATATATATTTATATATTTAAATCTATTTTATATTTAAATAGTTTAACTGGTCTGACTGTACACATATTAGCTTCTGCTAAAACTGACGGTGTATATCCAAAGATTTTTACGCATCTTTCTGGGGGGGTAGGAAATATTGGCTACATACAGTAACATGTATAACTGTAGATTATAAATGTTGTGTTCTTTGGAGGAAGGGCATGTAAGGGTTAAGTGAACTGTAAGGAATCAACAAAAGCTAATCTGCTAGCCTAGCCTTGTTTAAAATACTAGATATTTGCTGGCCTCATAGCTGCTCTAACTAGTAAAAAAATATTACAAAAGTAACTAGTCTTGAACCTACAGAATAAGATGCTTTCTTTGAAGGTGACCTCTCCCTCCAGCCTGTAGCAGCTGAAAACAATAACTAGCTTACAGCTGAGGTCAGCTGGCACGAGCGGCAGTTTAAGCTTCACTTTGTTGTTGAGTGAAGGTGAGCCATTATTAAATTTACTGTTAATTATTCAGTGCTGTCAAACGAAAATTCAATAAATTGCTATTAAACACATTTTTAATTGTACTTTTAAAATGAGATTATTTTGCATTTTAAAACAGTTCTGAAATCTTTATAAACAAAGTGAATCAATTCTTAGTGTTTTGATTGAGAATCAAATGAATGCACAGATCTTGACTTTTAGATTGAGGTTGTCTCTGGTTTCTTTCAAATCAGAGGCTGCACTGCTACGATAGAGCGGTCTTCAGAGGTCAAAGTGCTTATTCTGTCTAATACAGTCCTTGTCAACCTGAGGACGCTCACTAGACTCCGAAGTTGACTGGTCTGCAGTCAGTTACCATGTAGCAGGGCTGTAGTTAACTTTGATTAAGTTTCATCCTCAGATCTGTGGTAATACTTCAAAGTGTTTTGCTGTTATTTTAATTCCATTTGACATAAAGAGTATTTTTTACTTTTGACTTATCAACTGAGCCGTTTTTTAAAGCGAATTATTATATTATTATATATTATTATTATTATTATTATTATTATTATTATTTTCAATAAGTGCAACAGCGAGAAGCACGAAGCAACTGCAGCGGCTTGACTGGTGTGTGTCCAAAGTACAAAACAGCAGCACAGGACCTTTATGTTTAGACCTAAATCACACTGCTGTTAACATATTAACACTGACATCGCTACTAATTATTAATGACCCAATATTTATTATAATAATACTTATGTTGATTTAGCCTTAGTATTTCATGATTTGAAGAGAGAGAACACTGTCTGGACAGTTTATCACTGTACACTATTTAGAAATGATGAATAGTTTATGGTTACGATTAAAAACATTTTTTTTTTTTTTACGAAATATTTAAAAATTTAAATAAATGATTTGTCAATAATGTTCATAATTAATTAAAGACTATTAAATGACTTCAAATTGGTTGTAATAAAGTGCTGCCTATGAGGATTTTACAGTAAACAGTACAGTTCTGTTTTTAATGTTTTTTATGGTGGCTGACAAGGGCAAAGGCACAACAGCAGCCCATAATATTTCACTAGGAGAAACATGCTGCAGCTTCAGACACAGTAACAATTAAAAAATTAATGCAGAAATCCAAATAAATACATCAGAAACATGCTGCAAATGTGGAAAAACATGCTGCTGAACGCCAAAACAAATCAATTAACTGCAAACACTCAACAAATACTTATCAGGGTCTCCCAAACAACCGTATATTTGGGGCAGCCTGCCACTTTTAAAACACTGCTGCCACTAATTGATTTTCTATTTTTGGAGCTGGAAGGTTTATTAGGAGCGCTGCTGAATTACATATACCATTTGGTTATTTACAGCACCACACTCTCGGCGCACAGAGCGTACTTAGATGGAGCAGCAGAACATCAGACACACTGAAAGTCAAACTGTTCATTCTGCTGAGTCTAAAAGTTTGCTTTCACACACAGCAGCTGCTCCTCTCATCCATCTATCCGATCTGATCAGCTCTGAACAGATTCACAGATCAATTATCCACCTCGTGAGTAATAAAGTGCTGCTGAGGAGAAAAGATTTCAAGGAGAGCTCCGCCTGTGCTGTGTACACGTACCACTAAAAAACTCTAAATCTACAGAGGGGACACTGAATAAAACAAGGGGGCACGTGCATTCAAAAGTCAGCTACTGCCACACGGACTCTGCACAAAAACATATTAAATCACATGTAACGGAAAAACGCTGGACGTTCAGTTAAAAATGCAATTGGGGAGCACAAGTGAAACAAGTGAAACATGCTGCAGATAAAAAATGTGCTGTTTCCACTGTTGTATTTGTTTCCATAAGCATTTCTGGATTGGCATTGTTTCTGAAGCTGAGGCACGTTTCTCTATATGGAAATGTTTTGGGTCATTGTAGCGCGTTGGCCCTCACCGGGAACCATCGTTTTTACAGAAATATGACATGAAGAAGCAGATTTAAACATTTGCTGGATTAAAGCTGGAATGTGTTCTTAAAGCTGTGATCTTACAGACTGCGGTCGTTACAAAGAGGAAGGAATGGGTACACTGTAGAAAAGTCCAGTGGGTATGTACAGTCGACACAAACAGGTTACGCACATTTAAGGTTTAAGGTCTGAATGTGTCGAGAAACTGCAGTTTCAGCCGCTCTGTTTCACTTCTTCAAAGGACATTTGAGTCGGTGTGATGTGGCACCTGGAGTGTTGCAGCTGAATTGCTGACTGTGATGACGTCACTGCGGGGTTTCTAATCAACCATGAGCTTCTTAAGAGAGTTGAGATACGCCGGGATGAGGGAGCTGACCGACTCGTCATCGTTGAGGATCTTCTCTCCTCGGCCCTCTGAGCCCACAGAGCTGGGTGACCGGACCAGGCCGGGGTACGGAGTGCTGTAACCCTGGTGGATCAAAGGCAGAGTCATTATTCAGAGCAAACACAGAATTACATCAAATCTCAAAAAGCAGTGTAATCTGGGGCTCAGTTGGGAGAGCCGGCGCCGGGTTCGAGTCCGGCTTTGGCCCTTTGCTGCATGTCATCCCTTCTCTCCCTCCCCCTTTCACGCTAGATCTGTCCTATCAAATAAAGCCCCAAAAATATATCTTTAAAAACAATAAACTGAGTTGATTTTAAAGTAAAATTTTAAGTCAAATAATTTTCTTAAATGGTAGTGATCCAATATACAAATGTTACTAATGTACTACCTACCATAACTGAATAATTTAGCAGTAATTTGACCACGCAGAACACGGGAGCTGCTTGTGTTCAGACACATAAGAAAGGACTGTCTGACAGCACGGATCAGCGATGAAAATACTTCTAAATGTACTGTATGATTAAACTAATATTGGACTTTTTGTCGGTACTTCAGCCTGCTTCTCCAAACTGGTGGTGCACCAGCTGTCTTTTTAGGTAATACACACACTAGTACATTAAATTATTCAACTTATAAAAATTCCATTAAATAATTGTGGAGACATTTCACTGGAAACGAAAACATCGATACGACAGGATCACTAAAGTAATTGTCTTTTTATCCCCACATAAAAAGATGTGGCTCAAAGGTGCACAGAAATTTACTCTGGTTCAATTGTTACAATTGTTGGATGCAAATCACTTCATATAGCAACATTATTATTATATTATTATTGCCACTGCTTGTGTTCTGTCTTGGGAGCTCCTGTTTGCTGTAACTGGTGCTGTCTGTATGGCGTCCTGCTGCCGTTGTTCTGTGACTACAGCTGAAAGTAAGCCAGATGGTTAACACTGGCACATTTACAAAAAGTGCTGATTAATGTGTGCTGTCATTATAAATAAAATAAATGAAATTAAATCAAAAATATACTCCTTGACGGTTAGCATTTACTTCTAAATGGTCTTTAAAATGGTAAAGCAGACGACATGTTAGTCTTGAGCTGCTGATCTGGCTGATGGATGTTACAGCCGTGTGTCAGCGAGTACTTACAGACGAGTATCCTTTTCCAAAGCTGCCTCTGTTCTTGGTCCTGATCTTGGTGAGCGCCGACTCAGCGATGTCAGCTCGCTCCTCGGCGTCGTCCAGCTCATGGACGGTCTTTCTGTACTTCGCCAAGTTCATGTTCGCCTGTTCCTCCTGCAGTGACAGACAGACGAGAGTTGATCAAAGAGACGTGCGCTGTGTATCAGATAGGTTTTGGAGAAAGTAAGAGGACGAGGCAACGTACGGCCTCCTCCACTTGTCTCTTGTAGGCCTTCATCTTGTTCTGCAACCTCTCCACCAGCTCCTGCATCCTCTGCTGGTTCTTCTGGTCCTCCTCCGACTGGAACAGCAGCTCCTTCAGCCGACGCTCGTTCTTCCGCAGCGTCTTCACCGTCTCAGCATGCCGCTTCTGCTCAGAGTCCAACTCCAGCTCCATCTCCTTCACCTGCACACAGACAAACAACAATGACTCTAACTGATGATTCATCATCAAGGGTTTACGTTTATCAAAGTTCCTCCAGAGACATATAAGACATTACACAGCTGTTTTTTTAGGCTCACAGGTACTCCTCACAACGAGTAAACTGATCTTTGTCTGTAAAAAATTGGTGGTGGAATGCCCATTCAAAAATTCCTGTAAATCAAGTATGATGTATGTATCCAGTATGATTTTCTTTAGGGCTGGACAGAAGAAATATGATCGTGGAAATGTTGTTAATCTGTGTTTTAAACCTTAGGGACTGTTTGGCACATTTTATGAGCTTTTCAATCTTCTTTTTCTGATCATTTTCACCTTCATACGTATAGCATAAATTTTGGAAAGATTGTGTATTTTTGTTTTGGAATTTCCAGCTCAGCTCCTACAATAAGTCTAAAATACACTGTGAAAACAAAATTGTGACATTCATACTTATAAGTGCAATAAAAGCGCCACTGAAACCAGTTCAAACTGCAGTTTTTGATCCCACAGCCATCAAAGCATAAAAACATGCATTGTGTTATTTTCTGGGTGTCATTCTGGCTTTTGCCTTGGACTTCGTCATTTTTACTATTTTTCATCTGATGACAACATTTTTATCATATTTGGCATATCCAGAAAATGCATACTATAGGGTGCACTGACACAATCAATGTTGCTACTAACCATTGACATATCCTAGTCTGTGATAATCAAAAAATAATAATCATCGACTTTGCATGTAGTATATTGGAAATAATTCATTTTTTGTGTTTTTGTGTTTTTTCTTAAAACACATTGTCATCATGACAAAAACCTGGCTTAAAGGGTTAATATTTTGAAAATGAATGAATATTTGATACTTATTATTAGGACTTAAGATGGTAAAAAAAGAACTCAATAAAGGTAGAAAATAATATTAATGTAAAATCTTTCTTGAAAAGTGCATTTTGTGAACAGATTGATGCAAGTGTGTGTAGTATTATCTGTTTGCGACATGTCTTTGCACACTGAGTCTGTTTTTTTGGAATTTTTTTTTGTTATCTGTCATCCAGAAAAACAATTACACAGATAAACTTTGCACACCGAATCTAAGCATTTAATTGTCTTGTCATTGCAAAAATTCACAACATGAGACTAAATCAAAAGACATATTCCCTCCCTTGCTTCTCTCTCCTGGAGTTATCTGTCTGGCTGTCGCCACTCTGCCCGCATCTTGTGTTTGGTACCACGGCTACACGAAGGGTGAGCTGTCCTCCTGTGTCTCCACACTTTGGCTCTCTGTGTGTTTGTGTGCGGACCACATTCTCCTCCTCATAATCATCCACCTGAATGTTACTATCTGACCTGTTAAAAATCGGCTGTCCAAGCTCTGAATTTATACTATGTTACCTCATCCCTCTGTCTTGTCGCGTATGCATCCCGCCGCCACATTTTACTTTGGATTCTTGGCCAAACAACTCGCTAAAGACTTCTGAAAGATGCAAACAATGCAGAAAATCAAACCTGTTCAGAAAACTTTAAAGAGGACAGAAGTTTTGGACTCATTGACGCAACGTGAGGCTGTATTTTTTGAAATGGGACGATTTCAGATGAAAAAAAAAACAGACTCAGTGTTTTAGTGCACTACACTGTGTCTTTCTATCCAAGCTTGTCTGTCAGATGTTGCGGTGGATGGTTCAGCCACACATGCAGTTCACGAGTCCCTGTCAGTGTTTCCCACACACTAGCTAACCACAGTTGTTCTGCACAGCATTCACACGGTGGTTACCGCTGAAATCAGGACGGTGTCATCACTGAAGCATAGTGCCCAACTCCTGGTGCCCCACCCCGACAGTACACCTTTAACATCGCTAATACTATTTTAATGCACAGCTAAGCTTTGTGTGCTCAACCCTGAAAAGCTTTCATGTCAATCAGGCTGTCAGCTGTCAAAACGTCTCGCTCTGGACCAACCTGCTGACAAACCAAACTGCGCGTACCTTTCCCTCCAACTTCTGGATGATCTTCTTGCCTCCTTTGAGAGCCATCTGCTCGGCCTCATCCAGCCTGCTGCTCATGTCTTTGATCTGAGCCTCCAGACCTTTCTTCACTCTCTCCAGGTGCAGCGTGTGCTCCTGCTCCAGACGCAGCTCCTCCCCCACTCGCGCCAACTGAAAGAGGCAGCCAGTTCAAATACTTTCACTTTCAATAAACTAAGACTGAAAAAGACATTTGTAATAAAAAAAGAACTGGGAAATAGACTGGAAAAAGTGCTTAAAAATGAGCCCAAAATTAGCAAGAAATCCAATAAAATTACCTTAAAATTACTTTAAAAAAGAAAAATAAAGACAATTTTGTGTGTATATATATATATATATAAAGAAAGAGCAAATAGTTAATGGACTGGGAAAAAATGCTTAAAAATCACTTACATCATAATAAATAATAAAAAATAATTATATAGTTATTACCTAGCTTTTTTCTTTTTTCCCTGGACACTTTGTCTGTGCTTTTCCAAAATAAGTTTGTGAATTTTGTGAAACATTTGTTACAAAGTTGTTCATTGCCTTTTCCCCATGTTTTTGGAGGAAACTGCACCAATTCAATGTTTGAATACTTGTGAAAGGTGTCTGAAAGCAGCACCGGACAGGTGACGTCGCTTCAGGTTTGAAAGGGTTAACATGTAGTGTATGTATATCTCATGAACACGTTTTACCTCACAGCTGGCCTTCTTTGACTTGTCTGTGGTTCCTCTCAGCTCTCCCTGCAGCTCCTCGTGCTCCTGCTGCAGAGTCTGGAGATCCACCTCGAGCTTCCTCCTCCCGCTCAGAGCCAACTGGAACTAAACACACAAGAGCAAACATTCAGGAAGTCACCGGTCTGCGATAATTCTGCCGATGCGGGTCAGCTGCAGGACACACAGCGGATCACCTGGTTGTTGAGGTCGCTGTATTTCTCGTTGGCCTCCTGCAGCTCCGTCTCCAGGGCCTTACGGGCCCTCTCTGCGCTCTCCAGGGCTGCACGAGTCTCCTCCCCCTCACTGACCAACAGAGCGCAGCGGCGCTCCACGGCCGCCTGCTCCTCCCTGCACTCCTCATGGCTCCGTACCTCCTCCTCCAACTGGGCCTGCAGCTCCTGGGACAAGGAACAATTGTTCACTGAGTAAGCCTCCATGGAAAGCAGAGAATGTAAAAAAGCAAAACAAAACAGCTTTATCGCACCTTAATCTGTTGCTGCATCTTCTTGCTGTTCTTGCTGAGCTCTGCGTTGCTCTTGGTGAGCAGGTCCACCTGCAGCTCCAGCTCATTGATGTCCGCCTCCAGTTTCTTCTTCAGCTTCAGCCCCTCAGCTTTGGCTTTCACCTCCACATCCAGACTGGCCTGCAGGGACTCCAGCGCCCTCTGGTGGGTTTTTCTGACAGAGGAGGAGAGGGATGGTTTTACAAACATGAACAAGCTCTGATCAGAGACAGAGAACAGTTTGAGGCCTTACCTCCAAAGATCATAACCTACGATTTTTGTTGGAGGGATAACGGAAGATAAAGGGCAGCATGAAACGATTAGAGGAAACAAAATTACAGAGTATTAGTGCCTGAGGTAATAGTTTATTTATAGAGCTTTTTTCAAACAAGACACACAAAAGGATTTCCAGAAGTAGGAAAATAAAACAGTGACAAGGAACATGCAGTTTTAAAACAGGTCTATATGTACTTTTGATTTGGGGGTGAACTGTCACCTTAAGAAATGCTAATTTGGCTTTAAAGCAATAATGCAGCATTTTGGGAAAATCCACTTATTTGCCTTCTTGCTGAGACTTAGATGAGAGGATGGATGAGCAAACAGCTGGTTAGCTTAGCACAGAAAATAGAAACGGGGGAAACAGCTAGCCTGGCTGGTTCTGTTTTAAAGCAACAACATTTCCCTATTGGGCCTCTAGAGCTCATTGATTAGCATGCCATCTGGTTTGTTTTGTCTGTGCAGGACTCTTGTTTGGATTCTTGTTCACGGGGAGTTATTTCCTTGAGTTCAATTGTCACCGTGAGGTTAACAGGCAGCCAGCACAGATTCCAGAAAATAACCCCACCAGGACAAGAAATAGTCCCACACATTACCTGTGGAAAACCATTTTTTTAACAAGTTGAAGATGATACAAACAAAAAAAGACTTTATTATTGAGCTTTAGATGTGTTTGAAACAATATTAGTGCTATCTTTCTTTGCATCGAACGCTTGGCGAGAAAGCAGATTTCCCAAAATGTTGTACTATTCCTTTAAGATAAAATTTCAAAGTATACACAGTTTTAGCTGACCTCATGCTTAAAGGAGGTTGTTATGGAGCCACGGAGCCAATACAGCAAAAGCTTGATCAGCCTTTGTTTTTTAACTTAGACTCAGGATCAGTCAGAAATTGGGCCAATATTGGGTGATAGAGCTGTCAGCAACGAAAAAAAACCTCCCAGATAGCCACTTATTATCAGATTAATAAATAATTATTAAAATTTGCCATTATGAATTGATAATTTATCAGACAGATATATATCGCGCATACCTACGAAAAGAAATTTGGAGTCAGATATATGTCTGAGGGTTAAGTGACAGAGAGGAAACTGAGGTACCTAGCTGCTTCTGCCTCTTCTTCCTTCTCCTGAAGTCTGCGCTCCAGGTCTCCTTTAGCCTGGGACAACTCCAGCTGAAGCCTCAGCACCTTGGTTTCCTCAGCCTAGCAGGAAGGAAGGAAGGAAATAAGGGCATAGGCACATAGCACATACTGACATTACAACAGACTCCAAGTACTACTGCTAATAGGCAGATTTGCTGGGGCTCTGTACCTCCAAAGCTGCTTCAGACTCTTCCAGCGAGGCCTGTAACTCTTCTTTCTCCATCTCAATCTTCTTCTTTGCTTTCTGCAGCTCATGGACACTTTTACCTCCATCTGAGAGCTGGTCTGTGAGGTCAGTTACCTCCTCTGTCAGGCAAAGTCAAGCCACACATAAGTCTTAATAAACCAGGCCAACATGCCCTCATGCAGTGACTCATATAGTATCCTACAAAAATGCACATACAGTGATTCATATAATATTGAAAAAATAAGCATAATGTAAATGGCAGCATCAGATTACATATTTAATGTAAAGTTAGATACTGAACATAGCATACTTAAGGTAAAGTTACCTACTTAAGGTCAAGTTATGTATGTTAGGTTTAAGCAAGTTAAGATAAGTAGGTACGATTTAGGAAAAGGAAGACAGCTGGCCGTTGTCATGTTATGTACTTCAGGTTTCGTACATAAGGTAAAGTTACCCACCTAAGGTAAAGTTTTATAGGTAGAGTTTAGGCCAGTAAAGTTACACAGCTTAGGGTTAGAAGAAGTAACACAGTTGGGTGTTGTCAAGCTATGTATTTTACATCAAGTTGCATTCTTAATGTCACAAAGTTAAGATAAGGTTACCTACTTAAGGCAAAGTTAACTCAGTTAAATTTAGCCAAGCAGTCCCATAAGTTAGGTTAGGGAACAAGTTTGGCTGTTGTCAAGTTATGTACTTATGTAAAGTTACATAATTTATTTGAAGTGCTTATGGTAAAGTTACTAAGGTTAGGTTTAGGTAAGTAAAGTGACAAAGGTGAGGTTTAGGAAAATAAACGTGGTTAGGTGTTGTCACGCAATCTACTTTACGCCTACATGCTTGATATGAAATTGCGTATTTAACATGACAAACTTAAGGTAAAGTTAAGTTATAGATATGTAGGTTAGGTTTAGAAAATGTAAAACAGTTCGGACCTGTCACATCACCTTCTTCAAGTAAAGTTATATACATATCGTAACAAAAGACACAAGAGACACGGTGACAATGTACCTTAAATAAACTTAAAGTTTACTTGGTTTCACGAGACACAAACACCAGCCTGCTGGGTGGAAGTCCTGTGTTTGTTTAAACCATCCAGCACGAGAACCTGGCTCCTTTAGCCAACTTTTGCTCCTTAAATTACTTTCTTCTCGTAAGGGCATTGGTAATGTGATCACAGACTTCTTGACAGAGGTTTTATACAAATTCTGGTGCGTTACCTTTTGTAAAAATACATATGAATTGTGCATGAGCCTGACCCTGATTACTATTCAACTTTTCCTCAGAACCTGCCCAAGGTACCATCCCTCCCTGTCATATGTGTACTCTCATACCCTGGTAGGCCTTGTTCTCCCTGCGTAGGGCCTCCAGCTGCTCCAGTGACTCTTCATGGGCTGTCTTGAGTTTGAAGAGCTCGCTGGCGTGTTGCCTGCTCTCCTTCTGGCAGCCTTCCACCTCGGCCACCAGCTCCTCACACTTCTGCTTCCAGTCTCCGAGCTGCTTCTCCAGGACCCGCTGCTTCTTATCCAGAGCCTGACCGCAGCTGCTGGCCTGGGACAGGGAACACATGCTCAAGATAACAACATAGTAAATTTATTGCACTGCAACACACATACAACGTAGGCCCGTTTCCACTGCAGGAACTTTGGGGGTAGTTTTACAGGGTGTCGCCCATTGGTGTGTCTCCACCGCAGGAACCACCACAGTAGGACAATTTGAGAACATTTACAGGAGTACAACAAGTCCCTGCCTTGGGGTGGGAACTTCAGTGTGGCCCCAAAAAACTATAAGCACCATTTTTAATGCTTCGTTCATATAAGGAATCATGACTTTCCCACTAGGATAATTCACATGAATGGCCTCTCATGTCAGAAAAACAACTCTTCAACTCTGAGATAATTTTATAACACGAGTTGCTGACTTGACTTCATAAATGCATAAACATGAGCAAAGTCAATGTTTGGTCATATGTAAGAGACTTTTTCATTAATTCACGTATAAAAGCAGTTATCAGGGCACCTGGTGGCTCAGTGGATAGAGTGCCGCCCCATATACAGAGGTTGTTACCTCGCCGCAGTGGCCACAGGTTCGATTCCAGCCTCAACCCTTTGCTGCATGTTGCCCTCTCTCTTTCTTCCCCTTTCACGCTTAAAAACTGTCCTGTCCATTAAAGGTAACAAAAGCTCCCCCCCCAAAAGAAACTGTTTCAACCTCCTATTTAAATGCTCTTTGCATTAAAATGCAACCCATCTTCTTTGTAGCCTCCATGTTGTTCACACTTTACTACCTTTAAGGACATGAACACAACAAAGTCTGTAGAACGCCTTCCCAAATCAAAACCTTCTGACATCACGCAGCACAAAACCTAGAAGAAGACAATGACGAAGAGGACAACAAAGACAACAAAGGAGGATTATGTCAACTCCAGAGTCCAGTGGGTCCTATCGGGGACTTACACTGCAATGGAGACAAAGGCCGAGAGGACCGACTGAGAGGCCATTCCTTTAAATGTTCCCGCCTCCTAAGTTTTGCCTCAAGTTCCCGCAATGGAAACACACGTCATGTCTCCTCTCCTACCTTCTCCAGGTCCATGCAGAGCTCCTCCACCTCTCCCTGCAACCTCTGTTTGGTTTTCTCCAGCGAGGAACATTTGGCTTGAGTAGCTTCCACAGCCTCTTCAGCCTCCTGAAGTCTGGTTGCCAGTTTCTTCCTGTGACACACACATTATTTTGGACCACTGAGATCCATTTAAAGCGCCAAATGCAAACAAATGACAGCCAGTATCAGCACAACGTACTTGGTTTCCTCCAGCTCATCGGCATGCTGGATGGTGTCAGACTCGTGTTTGGTCCTCCAGTGTGTCACCTCGCTGTTGAGTTTGGAGACGAGGCGCTGCAGCTCCTGCTTGCTCTCCTGCTCCTCCTCCAGCTGCTCTTTCAGCACCTCGCACTCCTGTCGCACTGAGCTAAGACTGCTGCTGACCGCCTGCTTACACTGGCAGCCACACCAGAAACACATGAATATAGGACTTTGAGTAGAGATCAGGGGATTTTTTAAAATTTATTTGCAGACTGGATATGTCTTTTTAAGACTTCTATTCTGAGTCCACACGCGCACTGACCTTGACCTCATCGTCCAGCTGTTTCTTCAGCTCTTCCAGTTGGGATTGGAGCAGAGTCTTGGAGCGACTCAGCTGGCTGGCTCTGGTCTCTGCCTCCTCCATCTGTCGACTCACGTCTGCATTATCGGCTGATGAGACACACAAGGACACTGATTATCACACTGTAGCATACAGTAGGTGTTAAGCACCAACTCATATGCCAGGTTCTGTAGCAATACACAAGAAAACAAACATAAGATGCAATTTTTTTGCGCTGTGATCGTTATTATCTCTGTTTGGTTACAACAGCAGATGTCAATTTCATCATGTACGTCACTGGAAAAGATTTATGGAGTAGCAAAACTAAATGGAGCATCAATGAGTCATCTTCCAGTCAGCCCTGTTCATATCTGTGACTGGTGCACTGCTCTGTGGTGAAAAAACAGATTGGCTTGCCATTGGAAACAAGGTAAAAGTCATGTTTTTAACAGATTTCATATATAACAGTCAATTTACTAACCATGAGCAGTTCAACTAGTGCATGCAGTTGTACAATGCAATATGTGTTTCGGAAGAGCCCTTTCAAGTAATTAAAAAGTACTGTGATCACCACAACAATCTTGGCTTTGACATGTAGATTCTGGGCAATGAAGAGACACTACTGAGTTGTGAAGGATGGGAAGTATAGAGAATAAAAGTCATGATATCCTCTCAGCCATTCATTTTTAACATCTGTCACTTGCAAATCCCCAAACTGTATGGAAGAGTGATACTAACACTTCAGCTATGCACTTTCAAAGTGGTCCTGTGGTTTTTGTAAACAAAGTTTATTGGAATATTCAATGTCCACACTGAAATTCAGTGTGTAGAACTAACAAAGGGGAACTACAACCACCAACTGTCATCACATAGAAGGGTCCATCTACTGCTAGCTCCTCTCACAGCTAGCTCCTCTGAGATAGCTGCAGTCGCAGATTAATGTTTAAATCTTGCTCTTTCACATGCATGAGCCTCTCGTCCATGAATGGATACAAACTTCATTCTGTGCGACAACTTAGCTGGCAGGTGTAGTTCAGTAGAAACACTAGAAGTACCGCCTTGCAGTTGTGTGCCACCACCAGCCGGGCAAGCTGCAGTTACAGTTTACAATCATGTCTGTGAAAATATGGATGCTTCACACACATCGTCCCACCAGCAGCACAGAAGATCGATACAATCGGCATAGTTTCAAGATTCAGCATCTGATCAAATGTCTCCCCTACTGTCTCTGAGTTCCGCCACTGTGAAATCGACGGAGAAGTGTTTTTGCAGGACATCACGATGTCACAGGGAAGTTGACCTTTTATTTTTACGATATATTACTTCATTTTATCCCGTTTGACATTTGTGTGAAATGTTGTCATAATTAGCGTATGAATTCCTGAGTTACGGCAAAAATAAAGTTTGTGAGGTCTCACTGACCTTTAACTTTGACCACTAAATTCTAATTAGTTCATTCTTAATTCCAAGTGGATGTTTAAGCAAATTATGAGGATATTCCCTCAACGCCTTCTTCAGATATCACATTCAGGAAAAGGTAACAGGCGCAAGGTCAAGGCCTTGACCTATGACTATTAAATTCTAAGCAGTCCATCATTAAGTTTAAGTGGACGTTTGTGCCAAATTTCAAGAAATTTCCTCAAAGTGTTTTTGTTATGTTGTGTTCATGAGGATGAGACGGATGCAAGGTCTCAGTGATGTACGACCATTAAAACCTAATCAGTTCATCCTTGAATCCAAGTTGATGTTTGTGCCAAATTTGAAGAAATTCCCTCAACATGTTCTTGTGATATTGTTTTCACAAGAATGGGACACACTGGGGACAGACTGGCGACAGACCGAAAACATAATGCACCTGGTTATCATTATGACATCTTCGAACCTTTTACTGTAACATCCTAGAGACATTTATTTTATTCAGCGATTATAAAGTGTGAGATGGTTAGAGAACATTGCCAGGACAGGACTAAGGCACACTGGGTCAAACTGTTTTTGCAGTCAGCCTTTTCTGGGCTACTACATGAAATAAACTATTGCTTTTTAAGTCATCAGTATCTATCAATAATATGCAAAAGAAACTGCACCTGAGTGTGTTAGATGACCAGCTGTAATTGCCTCCAAACATGAGGAGAAATGATTGTCAGTACCTGTGAGTCTGTTCCTGGCCACACTGAGCTCAGTCTGGGCCCTCTGCAGGTCGTCTGCTCTTCTGTTGGCCTCTGATAGCTGCTCCTCCAGCTTCTTCATCTGGCTCTCTGAGGACGCCTGCAGCACGCACGCACAGAGGCACACACGCACACATATTATGTTGCATTCACAAGTAAACTTAACATTACTAGCATATTAAAAATGAAACACTGTGACAGTGAAAGCAAGTCATTGTTCATCCTAATAAATGTGACCAAACTTCCTGACCTTGGCTTTCTGCATGTTGTCCAGAGAGGTGGCCAGCTCGTCCACCTCCATCCTAAGGTTCTGTTTCTCCTTCTCCAGCTTGGCCCTTGTCCGCTGCAGAGACTCGCACTGCTCGCTCAGCTCTGCCATGGCGTCGCTGTGCCGTTTCCTCAGGGACGCAGTCAGGGCTTCTGACTGGACAGAGGTCTCCTCCAGGTCTCGCCTTAGACGCTGCAGCTCAGCCTCTCGCTTCTTGTTCATCTCCATCTGTAAATCACACACAGGCTGCATGTCAGGTTGTGTATTTAAGGCTGTGCAGTGGGGTAGTGTAGAACTTATATACGTATGCTAAATATATATATGTTAATTAGTGATGCACAACTTTGGATTTTTGCCGATATCTAAACTATAACAACTTATTTGGCTTATAAGCAATACAGATAAGATACATTCATTGTAATTCCTGTATATATTTGTCCGTCATGTGAATTGTCAACATGGGGTGTCTGATGCTTGAATTTGGACCCCAGAGCTTATACTGTTAATACAGCTCTCAGATGTATGGGCCTATAGTTGTCTTCTCACTACTTTCTATTGTGAAAATAAGCACAAAAAGTAAGGAAATTTGTGTTTGGTAGATTATTTATTTGTTGTAACAGAGCTTCTTGGTAATAAATCTTATAACGTTGGAAAGCCTGTTTATTTCCCTTTTAAATGGTGCCACATTTGTAAGGAACATGCATTTGTGGGATGAGCAGCAGAGCTGAGTATGTGGGTTGCGCCCGTGAAAAATTTGCTATATCTTCTCTATGCTATGTTTAGACAGACTTGACAACAGTAATCAAGGGGACTGGACGTAGCTCAAGGTCAGTTCTTCATGCTATGCAGAGAGCGGTATAAACTTCTCATCTAAAGCAGTAAGTGTATAATCTAAATCTTGAACAGGTATAAAAAGTGTAATGGTATACAGTGTGTGTGTGTGTGTGTGTGTGTGTGTGTGTGTGTGTGTGTGTATGTCTGTTAAAATGTATATAGTTTACCTGCGAGGCGGTGACCCCTCCTGCTTCCTCCAGTCGGTCAGTGAGATCATCTAGTTCTCTGGTTAGATCTGCTCTCTGCTTCTCAACCTGCCAAAAAAACAGAGCAATTCGATATTGGCAATAAACATACAGTGTACAAGTTGATACTTAATTATCAGAATAATTTAACTATTTTTTAAATATTATTCTGGGCTTAACCATTGATCTTTTGAAACCTGAGGAAATTGGCTTGATTTCTTTCAAAAATATTTGGACGAAAGCGTTGAGCAACGAAAGAAGAAATTACCTAAACGTTAGCAAGAAAATAGTTGAAAGTACAAGAAAATTACCAAAAATAAATGAAAAAGACAGGAATTTATCCATATGTGGACTGATTCTCTATCTGGAGTCACGGGAAAGTGTAAATCTCCACTCCACTAGAAAACAAATTATGGTATAATAAGTCCTTTCGCAAAAAGTGAGTCAAAACCCTGCGTCAAATATTTATTAACATACAGTGAATGTGTATGTTATGTTACACCTCCACTGTATTAAACCTCAGGCAGAGTACTTCATCTGCTCTAACTCTAAAGCACTCCCACCTCATCTGACAGGATAATTTGCCCACCAGGGGATCAGCGGGATTGACAGCCCACAAGGGGAAGCGATCTTTCCCGAGTTCAGAGGTCGAGAGAGTAACTGGTTTCCGATCACAGCAATACAGAGGTTAGCTGCTGTCACACAGTCCAAATATTATCTGTGAACTCCTGTTTCCTCTGGAAGTTACCCAGTGCTCTGTTCACTGGCTACAAAGCTGTTAATGACCCTTAAAGCTGCATTCATTGTTTTTGTTGGCTAGTTCAAGGCAGCTTAACAAGCTGTAAATACCAGACTGACATATTATCACCTTTTTAAGTTGTTATGGCTAACACTGTGGCAACCTTTTTCCTATTAATACATGCAGACAGAAAAACTGCATCCTTTTGAAGACACATTTATGTCCACCTGATGAATAGAAGTCAATATTCACTCACTTTTAGCTCTGTTTTTGGTCTCTACTGTAACCACGTTGCTACGTTGACAGTACCTATTGATTTGTGGACTGTCGCGTGGAAGCCTCAAATTCAGCACTTTGGCTGAGAGGGTGGAGCTGTGGATGAGTGAGGGGCAGATGTGACTAGAGTGATGTCTCACAGACAGTGTGTCTTCCTAACAGCCCTCACCTTAACTAAGCATAATTTTAAACCTTAATAAAACGTTAACAGGTGAGTTAAATAAAAATTCAACTTTGTATAGTTTTCATAAATGTTGGAATTGGTTATAGAGACCAAGACTGTTTTAGTTTTGTTTTTTTGTACCAAGTTGTAAACATTTTTATTTTTGTGAAGTTGGGCATTTTAACAAAGTAGGTCTATGAGGATTTACTCTGCTTTGGAGCCTCAAGCGGCCATTCAATGCAGTTTTGGGCACTTCTGCATTGGATTCTTCTTTTACTTATGGCCAAAAACTGTTTTTGCAAAGCATTATGATGTCACAGTAAAGCTGACCTTTGACCAATTGGACAATGTTGATATCACTTCTCCATTTTGTCTTTTGAGAAATTGGTCAAAGAATTCTTGAGTTTTGACTGAAAAAATGTTTATGAAGTCACAGTGACCTTGACCTTTGACCTCCAACCACCACATTTTAATCAGGTCATTGTTGAGTCCAAGTGGAATTGTGCAGGAATTTGGGGGAATTCCCTCAAGGACTTCTTTCGATATTGTGTTCACGAGAATGAGATGGACGCCGAGTCACAGTGACCTTGCATTTTGAGCTATGATCATGTATTCTACTGATATCAGGTTAGAATAATAGAATAGAAGGACAGACAGACTGACAACCCGTGAACATAATGCCTCTGGCCAAGACTGTCGCTGGCACATAAAGATACTGATTTTGCAGCTTTAACTAAAAAGCAGGAGGTAAGAGCATGTATGTGCTTTATTTTATGATAAAGTATTTGTCTGTATAACACTAAAATTTTAAGTGACTCAAATATAACAATGCAATCAAAATTGTGATCTCAAAAGTACAGTACAAAAACATAGTACTTTATAACAGACGTCAAAGTCCAGACAGTATATGTTTCCTACTTTTAAAAAAACAACATTTATGCTTATCAATAAAATGTTAATATTGTAGAATATTGTTTATCTGGAGATTGTTACAGCGATCCTGGCCTGAGGTAAGCCTTAAATGTAATTGTTTTTCTGTTTGGCATCATTTTTCACGGCAACGTTGGCAGCCAGCGAGCATATGATGTTTGTCAGAGTCCAAGGGTCTGCTAACAGGTGTCCATTCAAAATGAGCAGATCAGATTCAGACTTGTGATTATTAAGTTAGAGAACCCCTGCGCATCGTCAGTATACCTCTGGATCACACAAAAAAATCCACACAACGTAGTATAATAGAATTTAGCCCTAGTATAATGCAAAGTATAATAAAACTTGATACCTTACATGAAAAGAAATACAATCTACATTTGCTTCACAGACATGCAAAACAAATAAAATGCACAAAGCTTCAGATATGTATGAATGATAAACTCCTCAGCAAAGTCCTCATAGAGACCCTTCTCACGCTCAAGCACGGTACAGCACACATGGAGAGAGTTTATAATGCTAGGCCATTACACGCACAAACAGCCAGCGCTCTGTAGTTAAAAGCACTTGTTGTTTTTACACCGATCCTTTACAGCTGGTTTAAAGACAGCCGTAGATGTTGAGACTGGTCTGTAAAAGCTGGAGTCTCTGGCCTCCCTGATAGCGGCAATGAGCCACAGCCGTCAACACACCTCAGGCAGAACAAGGGAAAACAGATGATACTCACTGGGGGCCTCCTCTTACCCCTCCCACACCCCCAGCTCAGTCTCCGAAAAACCTGTGGGTCCACCAGCTCACCCTCTCCTCTCAACCCCACCCTCTGTGTCTACAACCTGGCTCTGTGTCGAGGGTTAACGCGGAGCACTCGGCTCACTCATCACTCTCCTCCGCACCACTGACTGAGTCAACAGCTCCTCCGGATCAGCACCACCCAACACCACTCACTCCCTCTCACATGCTAATAGGAGGTCAGTGCTCCCTGAAGGCTCTGCAGGAGGAAGGAGATTCATCTCGCTTTGCACAAGAGTGTGAAGGAGTACGCGAGTGTCGGTTCACTCTGTGCACACATGCCGATGTATGTTTGCATATGTGCTCTCTAGTATCCATCCATGTCCTCTGCCTCTAGTGCAATGGAGTTTCTTCTCTTACCACAACTACATGGAAGTAGCTCAATTAAAGGGACATTTCACCCCACATTCAAAAATACATATTTTTCCTTTTATCTCTACTGCTATTTATCAATCTGGATTGTTTTGGTAAATTGCAGAGTGTTGGGAGATATTGGCCGTAAACATGTCTGCCTTCTCTCCAATATAATTGGAATAGTTGGCACTCAGCTTGTAGTGCCAAAAAAAAAAAAACATTTGAAAATTCAGCAATATCTCTTTCCAGAAATCCTAACCCAGATACTCAAGATAACCCACAGACCTTGTTGTGAACAGTTTGATAAGAGTTTGATGTCAAAAATATCTTGTTTCTACTGAAATACATCAGCCTATTGTCTCAAGGTACAAAAGGACTGCCACATGATTATGAGGTGGACAGTCAGATGGTGTCACTGAATATGTTTACATGCACCAAATAGTGTGTTTTTTGCCCTTATTCCAGAAAAAAACAACAATATTCCCTCTAAGTTTTTTACATGTCAAATGAAAATAAATATTTTACTAACACTCCCATTTATTTGCATGTCGTTATCATGTCAAAGTATAAAGCAGAACAGCTGGAGCTGTTTGTCGTTTTGCGTCTTTGCATCAAAATAGTATTTTTTTCAGTTTCCTAACAGTAGCAGATTTGTTTGACTCCGTCTTTCCTACCTTCACCTTTATGAAAAGGTTGGTGCTGGGATATTTGCACATATTGAAAACCTGTTAATATCCAAGTCTTCCATCAAGTTGAGGTAGATGGTAATAAGTAACTTAAAAATAATTCTTCCAAAAATCTGTAAAATGTACGATAAAATTCCCAAAAATTCAACAAAAAATAAGGTAAAAAAAACAAGGAAATGGCCAAAAGTGCTTAAAAAAGTATATAACATCAATATAATTATAATATATCTATTATAATTACTTTTTTCTTGATATTTTCCCACAGCTTTTCTAAAATAGTTGTCTAAATTGTCTATTGTTTTGTGTAATTTGCTAGACATATCTTAGCAAGTTGCTAATTGTCTTTTCTTCCCCTTATTTTTTCAGAAGGATTCAGACCAATTAACTCAGGGTCAATGGTTTAAGTATTTGTAAAATGTGTCTGGATGCAGCGCAAGAAAAGCGATGTCTATCCAGGTTTGAAAAGATTGATGGTGTTTCAGAGGGAAGGATAAGAATCAAATTCAAAGATATTAATTGCATATTTGAGTTGTGTGTGTGATTGTGCGTGTGTTTCTGACTGAGTGAGATCACTCCACTGTACATGTGTGTGTTAAAGAGCGGCTGGCATTCCAGTTGGGAGAAGATCGGATGGAAAATAGTACTGTCTGTCAGCCGCTATCTCCTGATGATATCTCCCCTGTGCGACCTGAGGAGCAGGCTAACAATAGCGAGCCTGTCTGCTGCAGAGGTATGTTGTATTTGAGCTCCCTTGAAGACGCAGGCTGCAGAACAGATAAAGACCTGCGTGTCTCTGCCTGCCTCTTTCCCCGCTTGTGGTTTTGGAGACTGGTGGGGTTGTGTGGCGGTGTAGGGGCAGCCAACACCATTAGGAATGCCACCCAGAGTGGGGAAAAGTGTGCAAAACACACCCTCAGGCCCGCTGTCACTCTATTCAACACTCGGGGTGAAATATGTTCCTTTGCATTTCTTCCTTTACCTACTGTAACGTGGAAACTCCAGGCAGGACTTAAGAGGGGCGACCAGGTTCTGTGGCTTAAATACACACACGCTTTAAGAGTGTCCTGTTTGAAACAACAAGCACTTAAGGCGCCCACCTTGGAGGATTAGCTTTATATGAACCAGGCACGCTGTTCTGAAACATTTTTACATTTCAAAGATGTCTTGGAAAGAAAAAAAACAAAGCCGATCTTCCGATTTGCTCTTATGAGTAAGGTGAGGAGATTACGAGAAACAGAGGGTACACTGGTGTGTGTGTGTAGTATAAAGATTGGGAAAAATAAGAAACAAGGAGGATGTTGGGGTCCCTCTACGCCTCTGGGGTTGCCCTGTATGTTAACTAGAAACACCAGGTCCTTCCCCCCCGAGTTTATTATCACAGGTGCAGATAATTTGGGCTGACCAGAGGCGAGCACTGACACACGTACCCCACCGGCTGCCAACAGATTCATCTTTTTTCTCTTTTTCAATGTTGCCTCCAATCTACAAGCAGCTCTTTGCACCAGAAACAACCTCTTCCTCTTATCCGCCCTGCAGCCTGACAGACGGATTTAAGGCTCATCTGCTCTTTGTTTGATTCAGGGAGAGGGGAGATGTTGTACACTGCCTCACAGTTGTGTTACCGTACCTTGGCTCTCATGGCCCGCTCCGCTTCCAGCTCCTCCTCCAGCTCCTCGATGCGTGCCTAAAGAGAGAAAATGGATTTCAGTGAAACGGCAAAAAGAATAACAGTCTGCTACAATATGAAATATGAGCAGCATATGTGAAGCTGAGCCGTTATCCTCTGGTTTCACAGTGCCTATATCATTGTGACAGAAAACAAATGGGGCGTCACCTCCGCAGATTGTTTGCTATTTCAGGGCAGCACTTGTGTGGTTGCGAGGCCGTTTCATACCCTCTGCTTTCTCTGGGGATTTGGCATGCCTCTGGCTTTTTCCTCAGGTAGCAATTTAGAGCAAGAATGTCCAGAGCCACCATCATTATCTGTATTCTGACCCAGGGCTGGGTCTGCTATGTCCGGTCAGAGAGACGAAAACGCATCGCTGCCATTTTCATGACACTCGAGGAATTTGTGTTATGTTTTTGCTTTCACTTGGTTTTACAGTCCTGGCTAGAAGTCAGGGATGCTTTTCTAGAGTAGCATCAAGGACTGAACACACAGTGAAGTTGTCAAAAATGATTGCCATGTATGTAATATATACTCCATTTTTTTGTACATTTTATATTCAATATCAGTGATACTCAACCTACGGCCTGTGGGCTAAATCTGGCACCTGGGAGGGTACTGGGCGACCTCCCAACCATTTTTAAATTCACAATAAAAATAAAGTAATTCACACTGGGAATTGTTGTTTTTTACTTTTAGTGTACATAATTTGCCAAAATAGAGCTTGGCTATAAAAAAAGTGTCAGTGTTGAATCCCCTGTACCCCTGACAGAGGTCCTCATTAAGCCCCTAATGTCCTAAAATCCTTGAAATATCCAAAAATCCTAGAAATGCCCTAAAATCCTAGAAATGTACTTAAATCCTAGAAAAGTCCTAAAATCCTAGGAAAGTCCTAAAATCCTAGAAAAGTCCTAAAATTCTTGAAATGTCCAAGAATCTTAGAAATGCCCTAAAATCCTAGAAGCACTCTTAAATCCTAGAAATGTCCTTAAATCCTACAAACATCCTAAAATACCAGAAACATCCAAAATCTCTAGAAATTTCCTTTAATCCTAGAAACATCCTAAATCCTAGAAATGTGTATGGGGTGGCTGCAAGCGGCCCCTGGCCCCCTGTTATTTTGCAAAAGTGGCCCCCAAACAAAGCAAGTTGGGTATCCCTGCCCTTTAGGTTACAGTTATTATGACTGCTTCTGTTATACAGATTTTAAATCTCAGTGAGGCCATAGTGTATCCTGCTTAAATTAAAAATAACAAAAACCAAATCAATGGTTTATGTATATTTAACATTAAAAGGTTAAATAACTTTATTTTAGAAATGTGAAATTTAGTAACACGTAACAAAAGGTTTGTTCATTGGAAAGCATTGACTCTTATGTTTGAACAGCTGTTTTCGTTCCCAAGTCGTCAGAAATGTCGCTTTGTCATGTCTCTTTTCATATAATACGGAATCTGAAAGCAGCCTTTTGCGTCTTCATGAGAAGAACTGGGCTTTCAACTAATTCCTGTGTAAACTCGTTGGTGGCAGTATTTGACCCTGAGAGAAACTGACGTAGAACATAGAGTGAGAAAGTCTATGGGAGGAGGGAGGGGAGGTGAATGGGTCACAAAGCTGGACTTTCACCCAGGAGATAGTTGTTTGTGTCCTGTCTGAAACTGGAGGGGGGGGGGTTCATAACATACTTTTTAAATCTGTGGGCTGGGGGCAAATTATCAAATATTTTCAAAACAAAAGGCTCAGGTCCAAGTGAAGTCACAAGTCACTAGTGTTAAAGTCCAAATCGAGTTCAAAGTATTGATTCTGTCAAGTTGAGACTAAAGTCATCAAATGTATGACTTGTGTCTGACTCAAGTCCAAGTCATGTGACTTGAGTACACACTTCCTCTAGTTACTTTACAAATAAGGGTTTTACGTACAAAACGTATTACTAGATTTTAATCAAGTTGAGTTGAAAGCATTTTTTTTATTTAGTCACGGTTAGTCTAAAGTCATTGAATTTGTGTCTTGTGTTTGACTCAAGTCCAAGTCATGTGACTTGAGTCTACACCTCTACTAGTTACTTTACAAATAAGGGTTTAACAGACAAAATTTATCATCAGTTTATAATCAAGTCAAGTTTAAAGTCTTTTGATGTTTTTCATCTTAAGTCTACTTTGTGACTTGTATCTGACTTGAGTCCAAGTCATTTGACTTAAGTGTGTACCTGAAGTGGTTACTTTACAAAGTAGGGTTTAAACATAAAAAAATATACATTTTTAAAAATTATGCATTTTTATAAGCTATCCAACAGAATACAAAGCTGTTAAAATGAGCTCCATCTCGACTAACTACAACAATAAAATGCTGCTTACACATTAATGCATTAGTAATAATAATAATAAAATATATTACTATTTCTTGCACTGGGTCCTCTAACCATTACTTTTCGGTTATGGATGAAAATACTTCCTCCCACACTGGTAGCAATATCCGCATAATCATTTGTGTTTACATTTGTGTTCACTTTAAATGTGCCTAAATGCAACTTGTGTTATTCTATCAAATTCTGTTCAAGTAGTCAAAACAATGAGAATTATCTATTTTTAATAAATCACTCAAAGCACATTGATGTTCCACTAATCTCGTGCCAAAGCTGCATTTTGTACTGCTAATAAAAATGTAATACTAGTTTCTCAACATGGCTGCATCCTTCCAAGTTGTGTCATGTTCTGTGCTATCTCCAGCTCCTATCTATGTCTCAGTGTCAGGAAGTGTGTCTGACATGGCATGTAGCCCAGGGCCATTCACAAGCAACAGCACCGACCCTCACTGATGTGGTGCAAGCCGATAACCGGTTGCAAGTTTTCAAAAGCTCCCAAAACAGAACTAGATCACATTTTTAAGGCCAAATTAACACACATGGACAGGGAACTATTTTAAGTTGTACCATCTTTAATTCATGATTAATGCAAGTTTGGCTAAATTTCTCCAAAACTTCCCAAGAGTGGGGTCAGATGTGAAACAGCCTGATACTAAAAATAACACATAACTTCATGTTTTTTACACAATATTTTTAAAAGTTAAGCACAAACAGAAAGACAAGATAAAAAATAAAAACTCACATGCCAGCGTAGGACCTCTGCAGAGAGAACAGCCATGGTGAGGCAGCAGCAGCCCAACTGACTGACTGACTGTCTGTCCCACACACACACACACACACACACACACACACTCAAACACACACGCACACACAATTTCACTGTCGATCCCCTCTGGCATTCTACTGTCCACACCCCCTTGTGCATGCACAGCCCTTTCTGTCTCTAACAGTTCCCCACTCACATATCTGTTTCTTGTTAAATTCCTTCTTTCCACAGCCTCAAACCAGCCTCAAAATAAATATTGTGGCTCTAATACAATTGTAGAAAACATAGTGCACTAACAGTGTAAAGATGTTTGAGCCAGACTGCATGGATAAACGCAATTTGGACTACTTATCTGTGGCGGGGAGAGTTTATACATTGATTTTGTGCACTTTACTAAATGAGATTTATTCTATTTTAAATGATTCAACACTAGCTTCTCTACTTAGGAGCACTCTTGGACTTATGTGGGGGAAATAACAAAATTAGCCTATTATTGCTGAGAATGGTTGCAGGGTTTGATCTCCATAATTGTATGTGCTTAAAGCGTTCTTTTTTTTCCCCCCGCTGCACTCTGAAACCATAATAATTGTCCATAAATTGCAATCAGATGTGGCCTCATAGCTGATGTCTCCTCACTTGTGTCTACTCAGCGGCGTGGGCAGTTATATCCTGTGAGATCCCCCCCGTGTCGGTCGGAGGGGGAAAACAAGAGCCAAACAATTGCGGGTCCTGCCTCTGGAGCAGACGCAGCATATCAGACCCCCTGCTAATGTCAGTCCACCATACTGACCGCACATGCTCACATAATTCAGGTCGCAGCGACTGGGCTGAAATCTGCTGCTTTTGTTCTTTTAAATGTCTTCAGATGGCAGAGTACGGCTTCCAGCAGTAAAAGTCATGGCTGTTTGATTGGCCGGGCGATGACAGGCCCTGTTGACCTGGTCTGAGCCTTGTGCTGGGGGTGATGACGCAGGTCAGATCAGCGGGATTAGAAACGGCGTGGCACCTGCTCAGCCCAGGTGTAGATTGTACAAGAGAGATGAAGACATTTGAATGAGGTACACATGACTCTGCAGCACGATCTGGGCCCTTTTTGAGGTTGACCATATTAGGAAGTTGTCAAAAATCAGGCAATTTCACACCAACAGCAGGAAATTCATCGTTACAATACACTCCCAGATTTGTTTCAGATCCCGATGCCGGTTCAAAACCCCCAAAGTTTCCTCCCAGGTCACTATAGCGAATTGAACAGATGAGTTTTGAAACAGCAACAGAGAGCTGGGAGGAAATTTGGTCATTTGGGGACCGTGTTGAGCACTGAAACAAAACTAGGGAGTGTATCTGTAAATGTTGTGATTATCTCCCCTCACGAAAGAGTAACTCAAACTCCAGACCAGCTGGTATATGTTCTAACCAATGCCTGTTTATAAAGATGGACAACATGACAGCTCCCCCCACCTGAAGCCAAAACATCTGGATCATCCCCTGGTAGCTGGCTGTAGTAAAGGTCATTAGCACCGCCCCCTTCCTTTTAGCATATGGGACATCAGCCAAACTAAAAACTAAAAGTACATGTCAAATAATTTTTTCTCAACAATAGCTTCTGTCAGTTATGGTAGTTCTGATCCCGCTGTTTGGTTTTCTGGTAAGTTTGGTTTTAATTAGTTATTTAATGCAATAAAACAGAGAGTGTGACATGATTATTGACAGCTAGTGATAAGTGACAAACTGCTGCTGAGGAAAAACACAACTCTTCCCATGCTGCATTCATGGACCCACAAAACTTCAGAATTTAGAGAGGGGACACAGAATGGCACAAAGGAACACACACACACACACACACACACACACACACACACACACACACACACACACACACACACACACACACACACACACACACACACACACACACACACAGCTGCTGCCAGCTACCACCACAAATACTCTAGTAATACTCTAATACTGTGGAAGACATTGTTTTGTCTTCATTTTTACACAGTTGGACAAAGCAGAGATGTGCAATTTAGTCTGTGTTCTGTTCTGTGAAATGTGTGTGAGACAGACAACTGAAAAATGCACCTGAAATTCCTTCTCTATAGGCATGTTGTCAGATGAGAAGATTGAGACTACCTTATCTGGGATTTCTATCTTCTTATCTCACTCTTGGAGATCAAATAATAAGTGCAATAGTTCAAAATGTTGAACTACTGTTTTAAATTACTAAATGCAGTCTAAATATTGACTTTAGGGCTGGGGTCTCTCTGTCACAGAGATGAGGAAATAAAAGGGTGTTTGTTTTACCTCAATTTCCTTGCTTCCCTTTCAAACCAAAGCTATCTGACTGTGTCTCTGAGGACAGAATGTCATCAGTTGCCGATACAATGCATTTTGTGCAGGAGCTTGTATAACTTCATAAATGAATGGAATATGTGCTTATAAATATGAAAATACAGCACTCATATCAGCAGGTAGCAGTATGCCTTAAGGCCCAATTAAGGCTGGACTATTTTGATGCAGAAAAAATGTACTAGTTATAATTATTTCTGTTAGAGAAAAGTTATAATGTTATTTAAATTGCACTAATTTTACTGTAAGATGTTTTGTTGGACTGTTGTAGATTGCACTGCATTCCTTTTACTTGAGTGGAACAAGCTCTTAATTTTATTTTGGAGAGACTTTATATCAGACTGTAAAACACAGATTAGGCACAGACTGGGCTATTTTGTTGGGGAATAATGCCCTGCAGTGTATGACAAGTTTTAAAATGTTATTTTCAGTGAATTTGTTATATTTATTGAGTAATAAAAAAAAGATTTCTAAAATAATTAATAAGATAAATAAAAATATATTATATTAAAAAATAATGAATAATCGATAGATTAATCGATTAATCGAAAAAATAATCGATCGATTCAGCGATAATAAAAAGATCCTTAGGTCTACAACACATTGTTATTGTAGGGTGGTGCTTAAATGTTGTTTCACGCCAAGTACGGATTTTCGTCTGAAAAAAATCAAGAAATTAATAAAAAGAATAGGTTCATTGAACATTCGTGCAGGGGAAAAATATTCTGATGGACCTCGATTTCAGCGGATTTCTGCCTGCAAAAAAATATGTTTGGCCAATGAAAACTTATGTTCCAAATGATGTCTTACCTCCAGGTCATAGCTAACTTGGTGCCAAGAGGAATTTCTTATCAATTTGGTTTCTCAGCACCCAATATTGTATGACAAACGCTGCAGCGACTAACTCAGTAACGTAACAAAGGACAATATATTGATTGAAATTAGCCAGCAGCTGGGACATGACAAATAAATGTAGCAGCACTACACTTGCTGAACGTTGTATGTTGGTTACCAAATGGGGCTAGCCATAACAGCTAGCGACAGTATAAAATTTAGGATCGCATGACAATGACAATGGAAATCCCAAAGTGGACAATTCCCACCGGTCCTGGTGTGCACTGTTGTTATGCAGAAAATTGGCAAATAGATTTTCCGTATGCTCGCACAGCGTTTTCACATCACACTTAAGTGGAAAGTGTATACTATGAAAAATGTGTTGTTCACTGAATAATATTTTATCTTGCTTACAAATATAAGTTTTGGAGCTACTTTTTTGGGCTGCAGTTTATGTCAGTGTTGGGTTTTTGTGCTAACAGAAGATTGTTGTGTTAACCTCCACCTGTGAAGAACAAAAAAATACTACTGCATCTTTGAAAATCCATCCATCCATCCATCCGCATATCAGGGACCAGGTTAAGGGGGAAGCAGACTGAGTAAAGTATTCCAGATCTCTCTCTTCAAATTACTTAAAAATAAACATATTTACAACTTTCTATCAAAGAAATAGCTCCTATAAAAGCTATTGCTGCTGATGCCGTAGACCATCCAAGGTAAAGGGGATGCTGCTGTTGAATTTATACTGTGAGTACCACAAACAAAACTTAATTCACTTCCATCTGTGTAAAATGTTGTACCGACAAAAGTCTTCAATCTGGATATATAAAACCAAAGCTATCTGCATGGCTTCAAATCACTGAAGGTACTTAAGAAAATACAAAAAGCATCACCTGAACGTACGACAATCATCATCATTGTGGCGCTACCTGATGTTACATCTCCAGTAAAACATCTGGTATAAACTAAACAGACCGCAGGGCAGGCAGGACTAAGCTTTATCTTCAGAGATTGTGATGACCCTGTACAGCACTGTGGCGGAGTAGAACTGCTTTACGACCATGTAATAAAACCACAAACAGCACGGGGCTGTTGTAAGATATCAGAACTGAAGGCCTCAAGACCCCCATCAAGCCAACTGCTATAAATTACCGCACACTGGAGAGGGAGAGGCAGCTGCATCACTGAAGATAGACAAAGCAATCTCTTTGATTCCCCACAAGTACGTCGACATATCCCTCAGGTTGTGACCTTTTACTGTACGTCACAACCAGACATGAGTGGGCGACAAAGGACATGGGCCGTGCAGTCAGCTGGGCTGCCCGTCCACCTGCACAAAAGTCCACAACATGCACGCACAGAGTAACGCATATAATGGCCTTATTGTGAGATAAGAAGGAGACTGCGAAAGCGACAGTAAATGTGAAAACATGCCTACCCTCAAAGACACACAGATCGCCTTTCACCCCTCCAATCGTGTACAAAGGCACTCTTTATTCTTCCTCTTCCAACCCTCTGGAGGAAACATCAGGCTCCCAGAGGCATCAGGAGAGCAAAGTACCACCACCTGAACTTTGAAATCACTGACTCCCGATGTGTCTTGCTCACAGCAGCCTCTCATCTCATTTGCTCCATCCGAGAGACAGACAAAACACATAATCTGCAACATGCCCCAGTGACACAGATAAAAGCTCTCCGACTGGCTTGATTCTATCTGGATGACACAGTAAGATTCACAGGAAAAGCCCCAGTGTAAACTTTACTGTATTTTCAGGGCTCCGTACAGACACAGACTAAACAATAGAGTAAATAATGCTCTGGGAACAGTATAATCAAACAAATAATGCCGCCCTAATCTTAATTATGCTGTGATTGTGTTCTACAAGGCCTCTCAAAAGTGCAATTCTGAAGATAGCATTTTAAATGGCAACATCTTTGGTGGTAGGTCGTCATTGCTGTGATTTTCCACTGCACACACCAAAAAGGACTTGTTTATAATCTGTGTGACCACTGCAAAGGCTGGCGGGGAACTCCATCAATTTTCTGCAAAAAGTTCAATTCATTCCTCATGAGCTGCCAGTGCAAACAGTTGTACAATGTCCTCTGTGGCTCTGGAGGAGCTTTCTTATGTTTGAAAAAATAACCCTGATGATGTCAGGCAGGGCCTAATCAAGGACACTTTTGAGTTAACCCAATTGCCACACTAAATGTTGGCAGCGTATGTTTCTGTCAACCATAGATGTACAACATTTGTATGTAAGCATATTTATTAAAAGTTTACCTTTAAACAACATTTAAGTTTGCTGTGTCTATGTTTAGACACAAAAACCACTTGAATATGGCAAGAAAAAGATCATGTTTTGGCTTAAAACAATTGCTACTAGACATCCAGCTGATGTCTTGCTGAAAAACAACCAGTTTTGTGGTACGATTGCCAGTGGTAATGCAGCTTACATCTCACACAAAAACAATCAGTCATGCAGCTGATGTTTTTCTAAAACACAACTTGTTTTGGAAGCAAAACCACTGCTGGAAATGCAGCTGATGTCTTGCTAAAAAACAACCCATTTTGGTGGAATAATCTCTGCAGGTTATGCAACTGATGCTAAAAAACAACTTGTTTTGGAGGCACAATTGCTGCTGGAAATGCCACTGACGTCTTGCTAAAAAGCAACCTGTTTAGGTGGCAGACCGCAGCTGGAAATGCTGATAACTTGCTAAAAATAACCAGTTTTGCTGGTACAATTGCCGTTGGAAATAATCAATAATCGTAACTACAGAACTATAAAAATGCTGATGCGATACATTATAGTATATATAGAATTATGGCTGGGTATTGTCAAGAACCTCACAATTCAATTCAATTTCGATTCTTTGGGTCACATTTTGATTTGATTCGATTTTGATTCGATTCGATATTGATCCAGTTGCTTCGATATCGATTCAGTTATGTGTGTTGATGTCATAAATACCTAGATAATTCATTAAATACCTTCTGATATGTGTTCAATAAAGCGTGCATTATCTGTATTGATTTAGAACAAACTCACACCAAAACGTATTTTACCATTACATAATTCTTTATTAAATAAAAATTAAAACTAAAAAACTAAAATAAATTAAAAGTACAGAAAAGTACAAATTTTTGCCTGAGCCGAGCTTAACAAAAGTAATACATCTTTATGCAGGATTTGTCAACCTGCATTTGTGTGTGATCCACAGCTTTAGCAAAAAGGTTGCAAAACATCTGCATCATGTCGGCTCAAACACTTACGTAGGTTCGTCATATTGCTGCGGTGTTTTAACACTGACTCACGAGGCTCACACATGACGTAACTACTATTGACTTTGTGTCCATGGTTTGCAGAAATGTACTGGGCTGACTGGGTAATTAATATGGGAATGCAGGCCTCTGCTGTGCTCCATTTTAACAGGCAGCTGCCCTCTCAATCATTAAACTCATGGTTGCTGAAAAACACTGTTCCAAGTTTTTAATTTACATATATTGCTGACATCAACACATTCTTTGAGGTATAAACTTAAATATAAAATACAGAGAACTAAACTAAACTAAATATGTTTAGAGTATTAACAAATGAAAAGCAAAAAGAATGGTTGCTGAATGATGCTACCCCCAACTACTCCAAGTAACATCGTCAGAGGGAAGCAGGAGATGCTTATCAGTTTGGGTGTAGAAGGTATGTTTTAACCGTATCCTGACAGGCATGGAGCTGTGAAGTGATGGCTCCAATCACGGAAAAGAGCCCAGCAGCTCTGTTGAAATGCAAGAATGCATCTCACTACTCCTCTATAAGCTGCAGCTGAGCTCCCTGCATGCCTTTCAAGGAAATTAAGCTTGAGTGTCATTACAGCCAAACACTATAATTTATGATTAGTTATTCCTTTGTTTTGGTGTTTTAAGGGGAAAAAACTGTTAAAAACTCTTAAAATGTCACTGTGTGTTACTTTTGTGTTTTTCAACCATATCCTTTGAACAAAGTACAAGTGCTCCTGTGCTCCTGATGATTTGGACTGATTAATCTTGAAAGCCAGCTGCAGGTCGAGCAAGATTTCATCACGGCACCCATATATGAATGTGATGCACGTAATTGCACAGCTCTTTGAAAATGTTCACGTCTCTCAAATTAGAGACTGCAGATGGAAGGCACATACCAGCACCAGTAGATAACTATCAACCACAAAGGCAAAGGATTTTGTTTCGTTTCATTTTTAACTTAAAATGAGTCTGTGTATCCATAGCCTGATATATCTTCTTCCTCTGCACCACAGAGCTCCTATGTTGCTTAAAAACTATTAAAAATACATCAATGAACAAAACTGTTGCACTGGGTGACATGTTTCTCCATTACCATAAACTCAAAAACTGTAGTTTATTTTGACACAATCCCACATTCATTATCCTTTTGCTCAAAATACTTATCAAGATGTAGCATGATTTGGGGAAAAAAATTACTTTCATTTTTTAAATGTAGTTTTAAAAAAATCTACCCTGTACCTTATCAGAGCACCAAATATGGATTAATCCACCGCTGAAAATAGTCCCCAACAAATATATACTGTATATTCAACACGTTGTCATTCCTAACTTGACAAGAAAACAGCAGCTCTGTACACAGCCCTGCACTTCAAAATGTGCCCCTAAACGTAAACATCTAGCGTCAGTTTTGGACGCCCAGGGACAGCATGTCAATTTCTGCTAGTTACATGCAAAGTGTCTTTTTAAAATAAACTGCCATGTTTCCAGAAAATCTATGTTTTTTCACCCAAACTACTTCAAGTTTAGGCAACTGTTGCCTAAACTTGAAGAACCATGTAGTTTTGTTGCCTGGCAACAAAACTACATGGTTTGGTTTAGAAGAATCATTTTGGTTAAGGTCAAATTTGGTATGTTTATTATGTAACTTTACTAAGTAAGCAAGTTAACAAACAGTGGTGTCCTGTGTAAAAGTCCTGTGTTTGTTTGATAAATCCACTATGCAGACTTTCTTGCTCTTGATACACCTGCTGCCTCTCATACAGACGCTAAAGGGTGCCTTAGGTGCCAACAACCAGTGACCAAGCAGCCATATTTCATATCTTTTTGAAAATGTAAATCTTAGTATGAATCAGCTTTTGGTTGTGCACATAGGGTGAGAAACAGGCAAACATATTGCTGGCTTTGGTGCTCTTTGGGTCTTATTTGCATTAATACAAAAACATTGAAATGTTTGGTGCAGGCAAAAACTCGACACACCAGATATATACTATGTTTACTGTACTAAACTGTATGTGTACACAGACAAAAGAATCTGACCTGCAGCTCCCTGCTCTTTCTCTGTAGTCCAATGTTGAGGGCTTCTTCTGCTTCAAGCTTGGAGCTGGTGTTGCTGATCTCCAGGTCCTTCCTTCAGAGAGAAACATAACAGAACATTCATTTAACCGCTGAGAAAAAAAAAAACAATACTGTCAGCCCAAAACTGGATCTGGAAGAAAATTAAAAACAGCCCAAAATTTAATTCAAATTAACAACAAACTAATTTGAACTGAAAACAAACTTAAGACGGATTTGAACTGGAAAATAGATAGCAGATACATTCGGCGTAAGCTTTGATTTCTAGTCCAGATTTTACGCACGACACGTCAAATGGATGTATCATGAGCAACAATTTGGTGTCACAGAAATATGTGAAATGGACTCGAAGGGTTAAACACACATTAGTAGTGGCGAGCACAAAATGTTTTAAAATTATGTGCTGGCAAAATGTACACAATGCCAAAGCAAAGTCAATGATTTGTCACAGAGAAAGTCTGCACAGGGGCAGGTGGACCTTTAACCAGGAGATTGCTGTTCCTGTCCCCTGTGAAACCAAATGTCATCATACTTACATGACTTTACAGATTAATATAACTCGCAAAATACTTTATTTAGAAATGTTTGAATTTGAAGATGTTATTAAACAGAAGTAGATAATAACAAATGTAGCAAGAATTGTGCAGGAGAGGTTAAGAAATCCAAAGGGGATTGGAGGAAAAGCCTCCCCTCTCAAATTTACAATCTGCTTAAATACTGATGGTAATTCTTATTGAACCTTTGGAACCTGGGCAAATTGGCTTGATTTTTTTTAAAGCATGGAAAGATGGCAATGAACAACTTAGTTAGTAGAAATTACCCAAAAATTTGCAAGAAATCAGTTTTAAAGGAAAACACTTAAAAAATTAGCAAAAACTAACAAAAAATTGAAATTTCTTTTTAAAAAAATTGAAAATGACCTAAAAGAGGTTCTTAAAAATTAAGAAGAATATTAAATTTGTAATTATATTAATTATAAATAAACATCTTTTCCATAGTTTTTTAAGAAATCATTTTCCAAATTACTAATTTCTTTCAAATTGTGAGACATTTCTTGCCAAGTTGCTAATTACTGTCTTCCTAATGTTTTGGAGAGAAATCCAACCACTCTGATCAGGCTTCAAAGTTTTAAAGACTTGTGAAAGCCATCTGAACGCAGCACAAGAAAAGTGATGTCAATCCAGGTTCCACAGGGTTTTTACATGGCAACATAAACAAGCAAACAAACAAGTTGTTATAACAATCATAAATGGAACAGACAAATACACATAGACATGTTAGACTTAAATGAAAATAATGTGTGCTTTATGTAATAATGCAAAGTAAGCAAGTTTGTGTCACATATATCCTGTATGTAGTTATTTTAGCCAAAATCACGATTTTTGTCCATAAACTTAACCAAGTATCTTTTTGTTTTCCAAACTTAAACAAGTGTTTTTCATTCCCTAGAGCTTATCAAACTGAGACCGTTTCACAATGTTAACCACATTACCGTGTTTGACTTTGAATTCCCATTGATTTCATGTTGCCGGCTTAGAATTTTAACACATTTTGTGCCCACCACCCCATCATGTGTTGAAGTCATGTCAATTTCCGTGACGCTATGCTGTACAAAATCAGTGCAATTATATTTCAATTACATTCCAACATTAACTGTTTTAGGGATGCATGATATTGGATGTTTTGCCGATATCCCGTGTGCCAACATATAACCTCTACAAATATTGATATATTGATATATTTTTCCCCCCACCTAATTTTAGTGATCATCAAGTTTCTTCTGTAGTGGAATTAACATGCAATTATCAGATGAAGACATGAAATGCTTTTCAGTGTCTGTGATATTGATCTATGGTGCAAAGTAAGAAAAATGTTTCAACTTAGAGTTGGATGCATAAAAAATGCAATCACATTTGTGAGAAAAAAGGCATGCACAATGCTTTCATGTACACAGTTTTTCCTCTCTATTTTAATTGTATATATAGTAGCTCACACAATTTCCACTTCTCTCTGAGGGGTGTGAGATTGTCATCAGCAACCAGCTGTTTCTTTCCATATGCGGTATGTCACATGTATTTATATATTCATTGCATGCGTTATTTTCTTCATTTACTGTTACAAGCCTTGGCAACGTGCTTTCTGATCAAAACATAACGCAAATAAATCTTCCAGTGTGCAGCTGAGTCAAACTGAGTGACAGATTTCATATTCTGTTTTGAAAACACAGCACCTTAGCAACAAGGTGAGTCACTCACTTTATTGATGCTCAAAGAGACAGAGTGCCATGCAAATACTGATGCCGAGGGGAACAAGTTTTTACTTCATATTGGAAATAGTATTGTTAAGTGATCCGTGCTCAATATGTGCGTGCCTTGGTTCTTGTCTTCAGGTGATTGTTGCTGCAAGGTGAAGTACAGTTAAGGCAAATAGCAACATGTTGGGATATTATATTGAATGCCTGGGGTGAGGTTGGGAGGGCTGTTACACCTCAAAGTGGGGATAACTGGACTGTAGAGCAGGTATATTCCATATTATAGCCTCACAGTCCACCCTTTCTCCCCCAGGACACGAGCAACATATCAGGATGTCAGTTTTTTGAAGTCCATCAGTTTGTCTGTTTCCTGAGGATAACAGATACGATCACAGCAGCTCTCTTTCAATGGAACATCCATAGACAGCTACGGATAAGACCTGTTGGCACATGTATGAGTTCTAGTTGAGTAAATCTCATGAAAATCATTTTACTATGTTTTTGTCTTTGTTTGTAGGCTGATATAAATGTTTATGAGGTAGCTTTAGAGCAAATATCATAGTTGGCATAAATGTATACCTGAAAATTGCTGTGTTTATGCTAGTGTTTTTCCCTTTTGATCACTGACTGGAGGGTATGGTTTTGCCTACTTTTTTTTTACCACTTCATGACTGATTACAAGTTATAGAAAAATCTGTCGAGTTATAAGAACTTCAAAAAAAAAAAACATACTGTGATGTGGCTCAGTGGTTCACATCATGACTATTTTTATAAAACCAATCTGTTATCATTTAATATGAAACATCAAAGAGAAGAGATGACTAAGAGTTAGAGCTTTGATTATTTGTCTGAACTCAATTATGCCGACCCCTTGGCTTTGGGTCGGGCTGCCTGGGCCGGAATTTTCCAATATTCCGTCGGGCCGGGTCGGGTTCTCAACGGTATTCAGGTGTTAAGAGCATTCTGTTTCTTAATCAATAAATAAACACATAGGTTTTACTTTCACTGTGCTTGGCTCTCTCTAGATTATGCTCTGTTGCTCTGAGAGTTTCCAATACATTCATTTATTTGTGGCAGCCTGACACAATTAAAACAGGAGCCTCCACAAATAAATGTTCTATTTTCCGAGTTGGACTGTTCATTAGGAGTGACTGTTCATTGGAATATACTGTATATACCGTTCAGTTATTTTTAACACCACTCTGTCTAAGCTGGAGGATTATGAGATCTTTCTTAGAAAAACTAAGAAAAAATAATTTAAATAATTTTCTTAATCATACACCTAATTATATATCTACAATTATGTTACAGAAAAAAATATATATATATTTATAGCACTTTCTCAAGGTCATTTTCTGTATTTCTACTTCTTTTTAAAAGAATTTTTAGTAACTTTTTGCTTATTTTGAGCCATTTCATTTCAATTGAGTTGCTCATCGCCCTCTTCCCGTATTTTTTAAAGAAATCAAACCAGTTTACTCAGGTTTCAAAGGGTTAAATAATTGTTGAGATCCTTCACAAAAACAAAAAAAAAATGCCAACCTCATGGTGGCAGATGAAAAAACTCAGAAGATCAACAAAAATCATAACCATGTGTTGCCTGGGAACCATCAATGTCTGTTCATAGCTTTGCCAATTTATGAAGTAGTTACTGAGATATTTCACTGAATATGAGCACATTTTGACCTGCTGGTTCCACTAGATAAAAAGTCAGGGGATCAGCTTATTTACTTTACCCCTGGGAACCACTGATGATTTTGTTATGCAATGACACATAGATTTTTTATCACATACTGTCAAATCTATGACAATAGTGTGCGCATCTCTGACCTTTTGATGAGTTCCTCCAGCCCGTTCCTGTTCTTCTCCATCTCTCCAAAACTGTCCTGTCTGGATCTGGTGTCACCCTCCAGCTTCCTCCGGCTCTTCTCCAGCTCTCCGCGCTGACGCCGCTCCTGCTCCAGCTGGTACTCCAACTAAACACCAACAATGTAACAGAATATGACATAATATAAATAAATATACAATGATCATAATGCAATACAGTTGCAAAAGGTTTAGATGGAAGTAAAAGTTAAACTGTAGCATAGTGAAGTTTATCCACTTAAATTGCCAATGGCTACATATTTCGTGCCAATAATCAATATTTTTTATACTGACAATTTATTACATTTAACTATTTTTAAACATAAAATTACATGTATTCAATGTCTGACCAGATTAGCCAAGGCCTTTTGGCTAACAGGGTAACAATTATGTCAAGTAACTTTTAAGTTTCCATTTCTCATATTATTGTCAAATAGTTGGTTCGTGACCTTCATATTACTACAATATTTAATGTGTGCAGCATGTGTGCTTCTGTTGGAAGCAAAGGATAAAAAATGTTTCTTATGGTAATCTTTAATTAAAAATCAGAAGGTCCAGTAAGTACAGTCTATCTCTGATATGAGAAAATTAAATGCAGTTCTTAATTATTAGTAAACTTTTAAGGTTGAGCATCTTTGGGAAAATGTATGGCCCTCCTTCCACCATAGTTATGTTAGATTTTAAAAACTTACCCTCTGACGTTTGAAAGTTTAAAGATAAAAACAAAATCCTGGGTTTGAAAAAAGAAGCCTTGGTTTTTCATTTTTGTTGTTCATGCTGCTTACTTAGAGCAAACTGCTTTTGTTTTTTTTGGCAAAATTTTGAAATTAAGAATAAAGTGATTCTGACGAAATATCATTATTTTAAGCTTAGATTTGGTTATTTCATTTTCTGAGGGAAACGATTATCGACCAACAGAAATTTAAAAATCCAACAATAATTTCCATTTCCACAGTAACTGGCTTTGATAAGTTGAGTAAGTTTGATCATTTTCAAACATTAAAAAATATTTAAAATTAAGCGGTAAAATTAATACAACAGCCATTTCAAGTTGTATGGCCCTTCCCCTAAGCCAAAATAAAAACTTTGCAGTGTATTTTGTTTTGGAAAGTGAACATTATAGAGGTTACTTGTTTGAATTCATTTCAGATACTGGAGGCGATCTTATCAGTGCTAATGCAAACAGGAATCTTCTGAAAAGCCACAACACTGGGAAATGCAGGCTCTGACACTATGAATAAGCAACATCCAGTGATGGAGTGTCACAAAGTACTTTTATTAAAAAACAGTACTTAAATACAATTTTGAGATACTGGCATTTTACTTGAGTTTTTACATTTTCTGCTACTTTAAATTCCATTAAACTCCATTTTATTCAAATTCATACTTCCACTACATTTCAACTGTAGCAAATCAATTTTCCTTGCTGTTGTGAAAATTGCACCAGAAGGGTAGAAAAATCTCAACCATCTCTATAATAAGGCCACACTCTTAACAGTTGTGATGGTACCAATAAAGCAGAGTAAAACTTATCAAAAAAGTTAAAAAAAAAAAAAGAAAAAAAAAAAGTGTAAGTTTCCTGAAATGCATTGTAATGAAAGTATGAAGTTGAATGAAATGAAGTTGCAGGATATTTGAGAGAAACTGATCACCTAGGGCCTTTCCTCCAGCCAGTTAATCTTTATAAATGAGTTTCATTGCTCCGTATTTGTGTAACAACAGTTTTAATGAGTGACATAAAGGACGGTATTTAGTTGTAAAGTAACACTTCTCTAGTAAATGCCTTCATGCCACATGTGTACAGCAGCAGTATCAAAATTACTTTATTCTGAATTACTGACAGATCCAAACACAGGTGGCCTGACTGAAAAAGACCATCTGCTGCTGATGCTGCACATTAGACCTCTGATGTACATGATAAATAATGTGTGTGGATTATTACATGAGTGATGTTCCTGAAATGTAGTGGAAGTACTAAGTTGAATTAAATGAAATTGCTTTCATTTTAAAGTAGTGGAAAATACAAATACTCAAGTGCTAGTACCTCAATGTTGTATTAAATTACTGTACTTAAATGTACTTTGTTACACTCCATCACTGGATGTTGCTTATTCATGAGTCGGAGCCTGCATGCCCCAGTGTTGTGGGTTTTTAGAGGATTAGTTTTGTCATATAGCTAATAAGTTTGCCTCCAGTCACTACATTTATTCCAACAAGTAAGCACAATTATGTTCACTTTCCAATATTTATGACAAAACAAATTTCGGGAAATTGGTTCAAAATGATGCAAGGTACAGTCGATTTTGTAGTCAAATCTACATCTCTCAATACGAATATATGTTTACTAGCGGATTTCGACCTCCCCAATATGGCGCCCACGCAGGTGCATCGGCTAGCTCTGATCAGTGGCCAATGAGTTTACATTTCTATGCGCAGACCAAGTAAGACTGTAGCTGTACCGCGAAATTGTGTTTAACTGTTTGAGTTCAACGTTTCATTTATAAGAGAAGGCCTGTAAACGTATTTAAAAGGAGTTTTGTTTCAATAAAACCTACATTAACTGATCTTGACCTCTCCAATATGGCATCCGCGCTGACGCACTTTAGCATACAGTGGCTAGTGTTAGCTAACGTTAGCAAAATAACACTGCTATGTAAGTGGCATTGCTAAATGTTTGCAAACTTCATAAATTCGCTACCTGTGCTATTGTTACTTTATGTGTAACAGTGTCAAATACTAAACATTTCAAAGGTATTATAACGACAGCAAAAAAGCCTTAATGCACTATCATCTTCTTAAAGTTAGCATTATGACCATGTTAGCAAACAGTTGCTCATTTATGGCAGACATGTAGCAACATTAGCATTTAGTAGAACTCGTGTTTCGGGTCACATGACAAATGTAGGTGAAAATAAGCTGCTAAATTCTTTATTATGTTCACCAGCTAACGCTAGTAGCTACCTTTGTTTGCTGTTGGGCAAGTAGTGTGCTGTGTGGGACGCAGCTGGGAAGACATCTTAATCAGACGGGATAAAGGTATAACGTCGAGGCCGAGCATTTATATAGCATTTATACAGGAAGTGACCAATCGGATAGTACCAACTATCTGCCACATCATGGGGGTATTTTGTCTGTTTCTTATATATAATTTTAAATTGCTGTTATAGTTATTATAGTTATAATAATAGTATGCTTGTCCTGTTTTGTTTTATTTGCAGTTTACATTGCAATATTTGAATTTATGTGACCCCTGTTTTAAATGGTCTAAACAGGGTCTGATTACAACAGTAGCTGTGTCCGAAACTGTCCCTGTCATGCATGGATATAGCTAGATGATGAGCCAGATCCATGGAATATAGTGCATTATAAGGGCACTATGTTTGCCATTTTGTAGTGATGTCCGAATTCTCTGCTGTTAATTTCATCCACTATATAGTGCACTATAAAATGCCCACAATGCACAGCAAATTTGGGTGTACATACAATGTACACTATATTCAACTCCCATCTACCACAATGCAAAGCGGTCGTTTATTTCCAGGGGAAAAAAAATTCCAACATAGTATCCGAAATCTTGTTATTCCCTATATAGTGCACTATTTAATACACACTACATAGTGAATAGTGAGTGAGTGAATGAGGGGACCGTTTCAAACACAGCTATTGCCTTTGCCTTCAATGCAGTTTTGTCTGTTGAGTTTTAGTCAGTTTATTTTAAACTACACTGGTTTGAAGGTATTTCAATCTGAACATTGTAAGGGGGATCACCATCTAAATTAAGAATTACTACATTATAATATGTTTTTATGGCCTATGACATTTCAATTAATATGAAAATAATAAATTAAAATTAGATATTAAATTAAATTTGTGAATTCTTAGGGTATAACGTTTGGAGCTGCTGCTTAGAAAGTGAACACCTGAATATGCTTATTAGAGTACTCTGAAAGAAACTTGGGTGTGTATGCAATTTGAATATCCCGATTTCTCTGCACTCATATAAATGCCGCATTCCGAATGTGGTCATAACCAGGATAAGCCTCATAAACAGTTATCTATGTCCATTTAACCACACTGAATGTCATCTACAACATCTTTCACCGTTTTTTATGTCTATCGGGCAGCTGCAGATTTTACGATTATGATATCACAAATTAAAAGTTTTTTAAATCTAGTTTTTTATTTGCTGTTTACAAATATTTGGACTGTCTTAGACCATAGGAAGAACATTTTTGAAGTTTGAAAATGGGTGTAAATTCTCCAATTGCTGAGAATCCAATTATGTTCCAAACCCCCATAAAAAATTGCAGTAGTGGATTTCTTATCTTAATGCACTCATAAATCAGTAGCATTTTTTATGTGGATACTTTATTGTTTGTTTTTTTTATTTCTGACTACTCTAAATGGATAAAGAATCTCAACACAGGAATCACTTAATAGAAAATATGACAATAAATGCTCTAACGTCCTTTTGTTTTCGACAAAAAAACGCGAGTTGATTTATTTTTCATGAATGTTTAACCCATATCAATGAATAATGCGATGCTTTAAAAGAAATTGTGAATGTATTTAATACTGTACTTGTCATCATAACTCAAAACATCCTCAATTTCGGAACTATTTTCAGACAGCAGTGTGTTTAAAACCTCCTCAGATGAAATCTTTGACACATCCTAAAATCCAAGACCCATCCTAAATATCCTAGAACTGTCCTAAAACCTTAGACTGGCTTGCCCCTGGCTTCCTATCAATTTACAAACGTGCACCCCAAAAAAGCAAATAGAGTATCCCTGCTATGAGCAAAACAGTAAATATACATAAGATGAACTTACATCTTCAGCTTGCATCTGTAGTTTGGTTTTCTCTTTGGTCAGCTGGTTCACCTTCTCCTCTTCGCTTTGCAGGTCCTCGATGGCCTGCTTTTGGGGCGAAACAAGATGTTTGAGCCTGGGCTGCACATGTGTCCCTTAATCACTGATCCACCGTAACATTGCCTCACATCCATCTGTCTGCCACATTGGCGCTCAGAATGATAGGCGTTGTTTGGTTGCAAAGAAATAGTCAGAAGTCATCCTCAGTTTGATGTGACGGATCAGAGGTTTTCTGTTTTTCCATCAACTCAGAACAAGAGCATGTGAACACCAGTGACCCTTTGCTTAAACTCACTGACGCAGCTTTAATTCTACTTTTATTCTGATTCATCTTTTTGTATCTCAGACTAAATCCAAAATCTAACATGTGTCCGACAAACAGGAAGATAATGAGGGCCGATGCTCCCGCAGATTACACAATAACGCAGACTGCTACTGTCAGTCAAAGCATCTGGGAGACATTAGTCAACTCTTTGTTTTTTTCTGCCACAGAGCACGATGAGGTTGTCGAGGGTAAAGATTTCTATAGGTTTCAGAGCATCTGCTCTACTTTTCAAAGTCAACAGCGCTGTGCGTCTGATGGGGAGCACATTTATCATGAGTGCCACTTTTGGCAGGCCCGCAGGCCACATGTTTCTATTTCCCTCAAGTGATGTTTCATTCTCAGTCAGGCAGCACATGAGCTATCTCTTTATACTCCCATTAATGGACGAGGATATAGATTACACTAACAAACAGTCATAAATAAAGTCAAACAGCGTGACATACTGTGTAAGTACTGGTGTGGATTACATAGTTTATACTGAGCATGACATAAATCTCAATTATAGCTGACTCTGTGGTATATATCACAGTAGTAGATTGTCAAAGTTTATGATAGACTTTGGAAAAAAAAACAAATTCTACACTCAGGTTACTACTGAATATGTGTTCCCTGAGTTTTCAGCAGCATATCAAGGTGTTCATTAGCATTAGTTTAGTTAATAGTTTTAATAGTTAGTTTCTTCTGTTGTCATAGATATAGAGGGTAAGTATGTAACATCAAGTCCTATAAGAATAACTCAAAGTTACATACTTTAGTCATGGGATGACAACTGTAAAACCTAGAGTGACATTTGTTTGTGCTTCTTTCAGATACCTTTCATATGTATTTAAACCTGATCCCTTGATCCCTGAACAAATTGGTATGATTTTTTTTCCAAAATATGGGGGGAAAAGGCAATGAGCAACTTGGTAATACATTTTTCACAAATAGCAAGAAATTAACAGATTAAGAAACTTATTTCTTAAAAGCTAGAACACTTCTAGTGATAACAAGAAAAAAAAGGGTAAAGCTATATTTGTAATTATTATAGTTACATATTCAATTTTTTTTTTCGCCTGGTCATTTATTTTACAGATTTTCTGGTAATTTTCTTGCACTTCTAGAAAATTCTTGCAAACCTTTGGTCACTTCTTCTTTGGTTGCTCTTTGCCTTGTTTTTATGGCATAAGAAAAAAAAGTATATCACGTTTTTTTTGTTATGGTTTTGGAAATTATACACTGACATGAGTAGATAAACCAAATATGAATGAAGGAATGATTTTGAAAGAAATCAAGCCAATTAGCTCAGCTTTCAAAGGGTTAAAGGAATACTTCACTTCACAAATTGAGTCTTTGTATATCACTTACTCACAAAAGTTAAACTGCATTTGTGAAAAAACACACAAAAACATTCACTCATTGTGTTTTACCTGGCTGAGCTCCAACAGATGGTCTTTCTCCTTCTGCAGCTTCTGCACTGCCTTGACCCTCTGAAAAAGCTCCTCCGACAGCCTCCTCACCTCACCGTCTGTGGACTAAAAGAGAGAGAATCCACTTAAACATGTATAATTTCTGTAACTCCTTAGACAGTGCATAATCAGAATCACCAAACCAGTCATGAAAAAAGCTCAGCAGTGTTTCTTGGTATATTTCAGATTTTGCTCTAATCCTCCTGCTAAAACCCTTCTCTCTGTGGTTATGAATGTTTTCCTCTTTGGCAAGCGGCCACGATGGCTTGTGAATAAAGTGGTTTCCATCTGCAGGTTCTGACTTTGCGGGCGCACCGTAAAACAATTATCTCCTTACATGACAGAAACAGACGTCATGATCTGGCCTCTCTTTTCTGGACATCAAAGCTTTACTTGCATATGAAACCCTGGATCCTATTGTGGACACGTGTGAGAGTTTGAAATCTGTTAGAGCGTTGGACTGCGTGCGGGACCCGGCAGACTGTGGGAAAGATGCATTGTGGTGTTAACTGTACGCATATTCTTTTCTAATGCATTTCAGAACGGACAGATGAGTGAATTCTGCTCCAAATCTTTGCTGCTTTGGGATCAAACACATCATGTCGAGTCATAATGACTGTTATGACAGCATACCACAAATATTAGACACGGTCATGTCTTTTTTTTTTTTTTTTCAAAGCTCTGTTTCAACTGTGCTATCACACAGGTCTGGGCTTGTCGCATCCACTGTGGAGAAGTCGTCTCATACTTATGGTATCTTTACCATGTGGGAGACCAATTTGTCAAGAAAACTTTCATATTGCTGCAGGATCGCGTTCTTAACATCACGAAGCAGATCAAATTATTCAGAGCAAATCTGCAGGGGCTAAATCTGCTCCGCCCTACATCACTGGAAACTCTTTATTCACATGCAGTTTTGGGAGAACGGTACATTCTTGTGGCATTCCTGAACAAAGATAGCATCATAATCCTCTGATACACCTCAGTGCAACAGATAAAGGGGTTTGGTGAGGGGCTGTAATGAAGATGTCAGAGCAGCCTCTGCTCATTACAAGATGGGTTTCCATTAACCCTCAAATTAAAGGAAATTAAATTGCAAATATAAAATAATGGAAAAACATCAGTTTCGAAAAAATAGCACAAAAAAGTTTTTATGCTTGCATGAGGTAGAATTTCGGGTGATTTGAAAAAGTTATATTTTGCAAAATTGCAATGGAAACACTTTTTGGCTTTTATAGGTCACATGATGCTATAGTTATGTGCTTGTCAGTAGGGATTGGCTCCCATGATGCAGCAAGAGCTACAAGAGGTGTTATTGCAACACATAGCTCTTCAAAAGTTGTCATCTGGGAGTTTTGAATCCACAATTCCTCCGTGAAATCGTGGTATATCACCTCCCAGAAATCCCTCATACGTGACCGCTCCCATGTATAAGAGGCTCGTCCTTTCAATTATTATTCGCATAACACGCCTACGTGGCCTTGGATTGGAAATAATGACGGCTAGTGTGTTGGCTGCAATAGAAATAAACCTGTTTTGAACATCCGTTGCCATGCTTCTTGGAATCCTATCATGAGAGAAGTTGCATAATATCACTCAGTGGAAACACAGTCATCTCACATTTGTGTTTAATCGACATTTCAAAAATATCGCTTACGTTTTGCACAAATCTTTAATGGAAATCCACCTACTGTCTACACAGGAGAAACTGAGCTTCATCATAGTCTCCTTCATGAGTCCAAGCTTGAATCATCAAACTAAAAGGCAGCAAAATTTTACATATAAAGTGGTCAAAGTGAGACTATGGCTCCTTGCCCTATAATCTGTTTACCTTTTGTAGTTTCCTTTAGGCAGAAGTGGGGCCAAGTCATTTTATTCACAAGTCACAAGTAATTCTATAGTCTTTACAATCAAGTACTAGGTCAAGTCCCGAGTCAAAAACTTTGAGTTTTGAGGTCTAAAAAAGTCATAATGTGCTCTTCACCAAACATGACGCCAATTTAGAGAGAGTACAGAGTAATACTATATGAAATCTGCAAGAATCATGCATCCTTTTTAAGATGTGTATTTATTCGTTAAAACAACTTTGTTGAAACGAGGAGGGCTCAGACATGTCCAAAGTCTGGTCCGGGGGCCAATCATGTCCCACGAACAGATTTTAAACAGCCCATCTTTCAAAATACACCATATGTGGCCTGCCACAGAATATGGGTTAATCAAACAAGATTTCTTTGCATTTTTCTGTTTTTTTTTTTTCCAGCTCATGGTAGGAGTATCATACAGTTATAGATATGCACCAAGATGGAACTACACTGGCAAAACTAGTGTGTTTACATAAAGACATCATAAGCCATTAAACAAAAAACATAAGTGTGACAGTGTTGACAGCGAGAGTCACCACTTTCAGGGTTGATCGAATGTTTTTTCAATGGAGGATTGACCAGTTGTGTTAGTCTATGTGATTTTTAAATGGTTTATTTTTGTTTGTTTGTTGTTTTCTATAGCCCATATGATGCGAGGAGCTACTGCCCCCCAAGTTTTTTCACATTATCTAATCTGGCCTCTATTCAAAGTAAAAGTATAAGACTAAAAGTGTAAGTATAAAAGTTTGGACATCTCTTTTGTATGTGAATGAAAGCGATCTGTTCTGCAACCTGACTGGATGCTGCACGATTGGTTTCAGTGGATCATCTTGGGAACTGAGTGTCAAGTTACTGGTAAGAGTCATGTTAGTTGACTCAGGATATAAAAGAGAATAAATTGATTGGTGGCACACTTTTTAGATAACATACTTTTTAATCTTTGAACTTGGCGGAAGGTATCAAGTAATTTCAAGTCACAAAGCTCAAGTCCAAATGAAGTAACAAGTCATTGCTGTCAAAGTCCCACTCAAAATGCATGTCTTGTTTCATTTTGTAAAGTTAGGTCTAGGGTTGCAGCAGTTTAAAGTATGCCGTGATATGAAAGTTGATGGTTATTATATTATGTAAATTTGCTTATCTATGATGTTGAAAAAAAATGCAGCTTGATGGAAAATTTCACTTTTTTTTTCAAAAGGGAGACTTTGCAAACATACTTCCATAAAAAAAATGGTTTCAACTTTCAATTATAGTAATAAAACACATTTGGGCAAAACAACCTTTCGGTTTTCATTCTTTTTAGGGCCATTCTGACAATAATACTAATTTTATAATACAGGGATACCATAAAACCGTGAATGTTTCCAAGACAGTTATCGTACAGTGAAAATCTCATCCCATTGCAACTCTAGTCGAGTCTAAAATCATCTGATTTTTCACTTGAGTCTAATAAAGTGTCTTGGTGGTTGTATTTAGTTCTGTTTACTTGTGATCCTGTCACTCAAAACTCATCTTAATACCGGGTGTAGAAGTGGCTATAAGGTTGTACCTGTTTATCGTGCTCGGCCACAGTCAGTGTGCTCTCCAGTTCATCCAGGTCTCTCCTGAGGCTGCTGCACTCAGCCTCCAGCCTGTCCCTGTGGAGGGCCAGCTGGGCTGAGCAGGCCTCTTCCTCCTCCAGACGCTCTGAGAGACCTGACAGCTGCCGCTCTAGCTCACGCCGAGCCTTCTCCAGCTGGATGCAGCGCTGCTCGGAGGCCTGGGCACTCTCCTGCTCCTAGAGGTAACAAACACAACCCGAGTTAGGGCTTAAACTCTTAATGTCGGTTTTGCGTATTTGCGTAATATAAGTATTTCATGATTTTTTTTCATAATAATTTTTCATTTTCTTGTAATGTATATTTTAGAGTTTGGATTGACTAGAATCCATTTTGTCCTGGACATTTTTGGATTTACTGTATTTCATAGAGATTTACTGCTGTGTTTTACTGTGGAACTCAGTCAGACTGCTTGCAGGTCTAGTTTTCATTTGATTTCTATGACAACAAAAATTTATTCCATCTTTAAACCCACTTTTTACGCAAGTCCCATTCTCATGAGCTCAATATTTCACCTTGCACCTTGAGTAAATTTCTTCATATTTGACACGAATGTCCATTGGAATTTTATATTTAACTGATTATATTTCAATGGTAAAAGGTCAAGGTCATCATGCCTTCATCTGTCACCTCCTCATGAAAGTAATGTCTCAAGAACACTTTAACCATTGACCTATATCCAGAAGGTCAATGGTTAATTTCACTGTGACATCATAATCTGCAAAAAACACTTTTCTGGCAATTACTCAATGAATAACACAAAAGGGAACACAAGGGAAGGATTTGGTCATCTCCTGAATTAGTGATACTACTCTTGGGTGTCAATTTTGAAACTGTATAGCTCTTCTGTGCTGTTGGGTTTAAAATTTACGTGAAGCATCCATGTTTTCACAGATATGGATTTAAACTCTGATGAGTTTGCGGAGGCATACAACCACCAGGCAGTATTACTAATTTTATTTTCCATTGCAATAGTGCAATATTGGACTATTGCAAGCTTTTTAAAGCACTCTTAAGCAAACAAAAGCAACAAAAAACTAATGTTGCATTTCACTAAAAATGACATATAATACATAATAACATATATTAGTATCCCTGCTGCAACAGAAATACTGTGATTCATTTCATTCAACGTGACTTGCTATGCTGTGAATATACTATAGTTTTAGTATAGTGGGGAGACATTTAAAAAGGGAAAGAGAAAAGAGTGGGAAAAGTAATAATCAGTAAAAGGCAAAAAAATAAAACATTCATATGAAGGGATTTGCTGAATAAAAGCGGCTGAAGCAAAGATAGAGACAAATAGTTCATTCAAAGAGGATCTTACCGCTACAAGATGAAACTTATCCTCCCTCAAGTCACAAGAAACCTTCCCTTTGTCAATTTGCAGTTGCCTTAATATAGTGCAGCTGAAGAGGCAGCACAGTGACGCACTGTACAGAGCTGACCTGATAAGCAAGTTCTACCAAACACCAGATGACTTAGTCAACATCCAGCCATAACAGGAGAGAAAAGACCTGATAGTGGCAGCCTGCTCTGCTTACTGTTACTTTCTTATGGCCCAGTCATCATGGGCAAGGCATTTGGAGCGAGCTAATAGCATACCCAAATATCTGGGCATTTGTGAAATGATCACACAACCACATTTCCATCTGCATTTATTTCCATAAAAGTACTTGGTTTGAGTTCTTTCCCTGCCTTTTCTGAAACCCCCTCACATTATTTTCATCCTTATATTAAGTTGTTTGTATTTTAACACTTTCAGCAAGTGATGACTGAACAGGTGTTGGCAGGTATGACAAGAAGACAAGATTAATCACAGTGTCAACACACAAACTGGCCTAAATGTGCAAATAAATGTTAAAGGGTAACTTTGGTATTTTTTATTTTTTTATTTTTATCTTGATCCTAGTTTCCCATGTTTTTGTTTCTAATGGAAACCTTTATTTAGACACTGGTCCAGTATTGAGTGGGAATGCTACAGCCTCCAGGGGTGAAACAGGCTGCAGTTTAAGCACTTGAAGCGTGTTTGTGCTGTCAATTTACATCCAGTGAAAGTGTTTTTGCCACTGAGAGGCTCAAACTGCTATTCTAAGAGTCTAACAATATTATGGAAAGGATCCTTACAGAGATAGACCTTACAAAGTCCTGTCCTTTTTGTTTAACCAGAAACGTTGCTGGAATCTTGATCGCCAAACTCACGATCGCCAAACTCACTGTAAATAAATAGTAATTTTATCATAAAACACACTTCATTCAAAGTCGACAGAAACATAATTAAACTCACAGAAACGTCAAGGTTTGTCCTTCTGCTGTTCCAAAAATCACTAACTCCGGTTTGGTTGCAATAAACTCTTAATTCACCCAGTTGGATATGAAAATGTGTTGGCTCTATACACACTAAAATTACTGTTTATTTAAAAGGAGTCTTTGGCAATGGCAGTTTTGGGTTTGCTTCTAGTTAAAAAAAAAAGTATTACTCTTTAACACAACATCTATCTCTGTAGGGATCCTCTCCATAATGTTTTCAGACACTGAGCATAACACCATGAGCCTATCAGTGGTAAAAACAAACTCTTTTTGCATCATTCAGTGGGCATAAATAAACACACCAAACATGCCTTCAGTGGTTACATTGCAAATGGTTTTGCTCAACACTAGACTCATTTCAAAAACAGTTGTTAACATTCGTCCAGCAGGGTCCAGGTTAAAAAATGACAAAGTGAACCTTCAACTACATTTTAAACTGACTTAATTTAAAGAGACCTTTTCCACATATTAGATATTTTGATATTTAGGGTTAGGGTTAAATGGTCTAGAGCCACCATTATTATTGTTACGCCTGTGCTTTTCCTGTTAAGAACAGATGCTCCAAAAAAGGTCTGCATTACTTATGGATGAAAAAGCACTGGTCAGAAGCGAAGGTAAGCTAATGTTGCTGTAGCGTTGATAGGAAGTAAACAGAAGTGCAGTTCGTAAAATGGATTTGTCACACTATACTGGGCAAGAAAACAACAGAGTGCCCCAGAAATGACTCCTAAACACAGAAATTAGTCAGCATGTCAGCGGTCATGGCACAGAGAGTCATCATGCATAGTCGCACAGAACATGGTCACAGCCTTATTGTTTTTAGCCTAATGGTAGCTTTTTACGTCTTCTGATTGCATTTAAGCTTCAAAATGTATAAAAGTGGCATTCATTCATATTGATTATCTTTCTGAACAAAGCAACAGAGTTTATTTTCTGTAAGTATCCAAGATCCAATGAAAAAATCCAATAGATTTTTTGTTGAGGGAATCTGAGCGATGCGAACTTTCGCATCAGCCCACAGAAAAACGTCATCCCTGGAGCGCTCTATGAGGGTTAGCTCTACTGCTATAATTAGTTTTGAGAAATAAACATTACAAAGAACATATTCTGCTACTGTATTTACAAACTAGCATGAGTTACCCACAGCTGCTAATCTGTGCTCCAGTGTGGTGCTATAGCCATCCCAATCCAGCTCTTCAGGTTCCGGTTCTGGTCCAGGTTCTGCATGGTTTCCATTCGCTTCCTCAGAGTCATCAGAGAGGGAGTGGCAACGCTGACGGCACCTGGCAGACATCATTCCTCCAGGCTATACGCTCTTCTGTTTTGCAGACTTCACCTGTTTGGCAGTGTGGCAACTCACCAGCCTGTTCTGACAGGGTATCCTCACTACTCCAAAATGCTCCTTCACTTCTCTCTTCCTTTGCTTGCTGCACAGCTGTTTTTATCATTCCAGGTGGGTTTCAGGAGGAGGAAATTAACCCACTGATGGTCCTTCGGTCTGACAGATCCCCTCTATTGCAACACCTTGGCTGCTCTGCTCATGCTACTTTATCTGTCAGTCCTCTTTTTTCTCTCTGTAAGCCTTTTTTTCCTCTTCTTTCTTTTGCTCTTTCTCTCCCTTCAATCAACCATTCATCTACATTTCATTTCAGGGTGTGCTCAAAGATTCCTCCATACGTACTTCCAGCCTACCCACAGACTTCTGCTACTAGTAACCCAATGCAGGTAGCCACTGCTCGGTCCACTCTTAGACTGTGTTTTACCACTATAGCCACCTCTCCTTTCCTCTTTTTGCGCTGTAGTCTCCTCCCCCAGAAACAGGTGGCTCTCCGTTCTTTCAGGGGATCCAAAGGTGTCCCACAGGGATGGCCGTTGGTGTAGGGTTTCAGGTCAGGAGAATCGCCTTTAACATGGTGCCACAGAAACGCAATCCTCAGCTGTACCATCAAAGCCACACCACAGCAATACAAGAAAACAAAGGCGGTATTCCAGAGTCAAAAATGCCTTTTTCCCCTCTTGGTCTACGTTATAATTGACATAAATGTCTTGTGCGCCCACGCCCACACGGTCCCCCCACAATGCCACGGCATTCATCGTAGCAAGAACAACGAGGCGTATTGTGCAGATTCAAGTGTGGATGTGTTTTCTTGAATGAGGACCCACAGACTAGACTAAGCATTTTCATATCTAGAGTTAACATCAAGCAGGGTCAAAAGATGACATGATGATTAAAGTAGGATAGAACTTAATAATCTTATGGGGAATTGGGCCATTGAAATAGAAAATGGTAAGGAAAAAATACTATAAATACATCCCGTCTGAGCAAATAGAGGTCACAGAACATTCATAATCAATTTGCACTGAGGAGAACGATAACTTATTACAAGTTTGATTTTGAAATTTCATTCTTGGCCTTGAAATATTGCTTAGTAATGCTAACACATCTTGACAGTTCACTCTTGAACTCTGAAACTTGGAAACTGCAGTTACGGGGCTTTTGACCATACCACATGGTCTTCATCGGAAGATAGAAAATACTCGTCCAAACGTCCAACTCTTCATCCGTGGGAAAGTCTCATCAACAGAAAAAATAAAGAATAAAATCGTCTTTAAGCCTGTTCTCATTACCAAGGTGTCACATAGCACTGCTTTGTCAAGGGACTTGGCGTGTGATAGACACTGGTGGATTAGACACAATGGGCCCCTGGGCCTGGATGGGTAAAAGTCCCCCCAGTACCTCTTAGGGCAGGTACAACATGCTGTTGTTAGTCCTCACAGAATTTGAGGCAAAGACAGGCAAATTTATTTATATAGCACATTTCATAACCAAAGGCAATTCAAAGTGTTTATCAGATTAGTCAAGTCAAAGTTCACTGTCAGACAATCAAAAAGCATGCCCCAAAGGCCTGTACAAACAGTTATTTGAACTGGAATTTTATTTTCAATTTTATCTATAAAGTCCAATATTGAGGGCCAAATTTGCATAGAGTATGTAGCACATCTTTAGTCTTTTAGATAAACTTAGGGGATAGAAACACTGAAAACTAAAATGTACATTGACATCATTTGTGTGGTGTTACAATCGCCCTTATTTTTACCCAAAACCTACAACTTTTTTCTAAACCTCTCCAAGTAGTCTTGTTGTTACAATGTTTTTTATCCAGGCTTCCAGGAAGTGTGCCTGGCTTAGAGGCCAATACAGTACAATAATTTACAATAAATTACGTATTGGCCATACAGTAGTATGTACTGTAATTTCCAGGGTCCGTCATGTGATGCCATTGAGCCCAAAATTACTTTTTCCCATAGACTTACATTGGGAAGGAGTTGTCTAAAAAATGTTTTGAGCCTTACAATCGCCATGAAATGGCACACTTTATCATTAGGATTTAATCCATTCAATGCAAAGATAAAAAAAATATAAACACAAATATGATTTCAAGTTAAATTAAATGTGTGAAATGGGACACCCTGATAAGCTATTCAAAGCTTGTAAATAGGAGCCGAGACATTCAATGATCGCAGAAGCAGCCCCAATCATCTGGGACTTTTTGTATGCGGCAGTTGAACCATTCTGGCTTCATGAGCCATTTAGCAACTTTTATAGAAATGAACTGGGCCCAGCCACCAATGCTGTATCCAGGTCTCTAAATATGTCCATGGTTCAGCTGTGTGGCCTGGGCAGCACTATTAGACACAGAGGGCCCCGATAATTAATTGATATTTGACAGCCCTTGATGACAGCAGGTTGACTATTTCAGGAGTTTTCAACCACATCTCATGGCCTTCATTATCACTTAACATGATGGACATGACCAAAGTATGACAACTGAGCCATCTCTATGACAACGGAATAAACTCCATTTGCTGATGAAGACCATAAGATGAGATTAAAAGCTCCAGAAAAATCTAGTCAGTGGACCTTGATTTAAAAAAAATGTCCCACTGAATATCTTTTGTCTGAAGAGTTTGAGCATCACTGAGAAAAATATGTATAATAAACTTACATAAATGATATTTTAAAATGTACTTCTGTCCATACATTTGAACTTCATAGTGGGTCTAGACATGTACATGTACATGTACATGTACAAAAACAAAAACTATCCACTTTTGTGATATATGAACTTATCCTTATTACATTAACATGAACAAAATGTGCATTTTTCAGAACATGTGGAAGCCATCAACATCATCAGAAACTGCAGACAGAAACTTCATTTGTGGCTACAATGGCAACCAACATGCAAATGAAATGATGCGAAAATCAGAAAACTACACAAACTGAATTTTGTATAAAAGGTAGTCATTCAACCAACACAAATTCCAGCACATTCATCTGACAGCAATAGTGTTTCTTACTCTAAACAAAGGCTGTGGAAAAGCAACCATATATGACCTTTCTAAATTACATAAAGCTAGAATAACACTGAATCTAAAACTGCCCAAAAGTGGACACAGTTATATAAGCAAGGATAAGCACTCTGCCAATGCCACTGAGCCGTGGAAGACATCCAGCCACCCAAAAGAAAAACATGAAAACACAAGATTTCTGAGAATTTTTTTCTTTTTCTTTTGACAATGTGGTCTGGGTTCTTGTGCAGAGAGGCAGCACAGAGAGATCTGTTCATGCAACTCCCACTTGAGCCGGAGAAGCCAGAGACACTGAGCTGTCTCTCCAGACACCACTCATGTCCAACACCAACACTCATATCTGGCATTAGGGCTGCCAGTGATTCAGATATGCAGTAACTCAAATCCTTATTAGATTTTTATATTACCAACTCTAAGGCCTGGAACCAAGAAACTCCACAAAGGAAGGCCAGGTTCCTGTTTACACTGCGGTTCTGAAGTCGTATTCATTAATTCACCAAGAGATCTGAATTGCAGTTGATACTGATTACAGAGGTGTAAGGTAACGTAAGGACATGGTTACTGCAGATGAAAGCATTGCAAGGGGAAGCCCCTCCAGTTACACAGATGATATTTGATTATGTTTGGCTGCTTCGTGCCAAATGCAACCCATATTCTGAGTGTACTGTAAGGTAAAAAGCCTGCCATTTTATTGCCAGCTGCCTTTTAATATAATGGCTAGATGAGTGATAACACCGGAGGGAGGAGGAGGTTGCGGGTTCAGCTGCCGGATGTTTTTAGCCTACAGTAAGATAACCACGATGAAGTTTTGTAAAATAACAAGATAAGTATGCAGCCATGCTAGCGGCTGAGGCTCACAATGACAAGGTTGGCATGATGATGTTTAACATGCTCACCATCTTTTTTAGAGCTGGCTTGCTAACATTTGCTAGCACTAAACACAAAATACAGAGGGGAGTTAAGGAACGTCACTATTTTTAGTGCAGCCTCTGTAGCATATCAACAACCTGATCTCAGTCCCATGTCATCAAAAAACATCTTTTGGGCACTAAAATGTCAAATACGGACACACAATGCACCCTTTAGAGTATGTGTGAGATGCACCGGGCTTTCCACCAACTCCAATGTAAACCCTTCAGCATCATTGTTAGACATTCAAGGCAACAGACGTAATATACAGCATGAGAATGTCCACTTAGGGCAGGTGAGAGTGGAGGTGAATGAGTCCAACAAATGCAGGACTCTGACCCAGGAAACTGGTGTTTGTGTCTTGTGTGAAACGAAAAGTCAACATTGGGTTATTTTTGTCAAGACTGGTTTGAGCAGAAAAAGAGCACTCAATAGTGCGATTAAAACCAAGAATAAACATAAGGTCTTTACTTGAAGTCAGGGTTTGGTGCTCAGGTAAGCAGTCCAAAAAGCAGGCAAAACTATCCAAAATTGCTAAGCAAAGGTTGCAGTCAAAGAAATAAGAATGGTCTGACAAAACACAAAGACTTCAGGCTGGAACGCTTACTGAAATAGGAAAGATGAACTGGCACAGACAAAAGGGAGCACACAGACTAACTACACCCAGGAGGAAGGTGATAAGAGAAATGGGATACACTAAACTCTAGGGTGGAAACACAAGGGTGAAAAAAAATACAAGCACCGAAAAGTTAAGGTGCCAAACAGTCATGAACAAAAAGAACATGACCGCGATGACAATTTGGTCATTTGAGCGGTGCGTAGTGGAGGGTACATGCAGGCATACAGGGTATACTCACCCCCTTTTTTTGGCCTCATACAGTATACCCACATATCAGCCAAAAAGCCTTTGGAATATATTGGAGAATATACTCTTTTCCTCCTTGGAAACCTACCCATCTACCTTGTGGTACACCCACCTCAACAACTACCACTTCACCATTGCAGCTGAGTTGTCACTCGTTAAGTCAACCATAATCTCTTCCAGACCCTAACTGAGTAGTTTTGTTGCCTAAAACTAACTGTCGCTGTCCTTTAAGACATGTGAGTCACATTACTACATCAAGCATAGCCTTTCCTTGACCTTTACCTAGTAGTTTGCCTGAACCTTGACACCCTTGACAAGCTACAATGCAAAATGCTGCATCATTGTAATGACTTCATTGTAATGATACCAGAGGCTTCTGTCCAAGCGTTAAAATACGAGGGGTAGAAATGAGATTGTGTTGAATCAAACAGCAATACTGTTTCTTGCTGAACTTTTCAGGTAATGGAAAATATCCTGTCTAACTTTGGTATATGAACAAAACTGGAGAGCCCAGAAGCCCTGCAGTACATTTGGGATGCTTTTGCATAAGGGCAAAGTTTGTCATGTACAAAGATTGTCGAGGGCATTGAGTATGTAGCGTACAGGAGTTGAAAAGCCAAATTGACTTAGGTGGAGATGAGTGTATGGGTTTATGGTACTAAATAGTCTCAGCAACATGTATATACAGCTAAGGTAAACACCAATGGGAAAACATGTCAATAGTCATATCCCACACAGCTTAATGCAAGAGTACTTGAGTGATTTTGTTTAAAGGAGTTATGATCCAATTTTAATTGTTGGTATTGAATTTGTCAGAGTACGAGGCTGAGGCTTATTTCTAGGAGCATAACCATCTGTACAAAATTTTCTTCCAATCAATTCAACAGTTGCTGAGACAGTTCAGTCTGGACTTAAGTGTTGGAATGAATGACCAACCAACATGGCCATCTCTGAGGTTATGCCACATTGCTAAAAACATATAAACAAGATACTCAATGCACCATCTGAGCAATAAACCTTTTCTAATGACAGAGAACGGAGGTCACAATAGAGAGTAAAAAAATTGGATAACTTAAACCTCAGATGTAGCAATCGGTATCTTCCTATTACCCATGCAGTTAATCTGACAGACTTTCATCCAAAACTCATCTCAAAGTTTATCTATCCTACCAGTTTGTTCTTACATTTATTTGCTTCCATCCCCTTGCCCATGAACATCAAATGAGTCTTTTATTTCCTTGCCTCTCTTCCTCCCCTCTCTACCCTCATATATCTCTCCCTACCAGTCTTTTGTCCCACAGTTTGCCTTGGGCCCCAGAAACTTCAGAGCTGGTCCAGACTGAAAGTTTTTCCACATGCAGAACTGGGGCATCTGGATAGCTCTGCAGGAAAGCTCCACATTTATTTCCCATCAACAGTAATTGAGGGGTAAATAGTGGACTTTTCTCTGTTTATATCCATTTGTACCAAAGATGTTTGAAACAACAGTAGAAGCAAAGAAAAATCTTTTTTTCACCCCTTTTTCCTTGCAGTGGTAATCCCCTAATTGTTTTCATTGTGTTTTTATTGGTGGTTTTGTATTGAATTTGTGAGTCCTTAATCACAAAGAGTGGGTGGTACGTTCTTTTTCCTTGTTTTTTTTCAGTTTTATCGTGGCACTTTTTAGCCATGGTAGTGAAATGGCAAGGGAAGGCAATGTCATTCGCTCAATCCGTCACTTTGGTCCACATTGATAAATATAAACAGTTATTGTATGGACTACCATGAAAATCTTTGAAGACAGTAATAGTTCCCAGAAAATGAATCCTGCTGACAACTATTAAATGAATTGCCATGTTATTCATGGTGCCCAAAGGATGACTTTGTGAATCTGTATTTTCCTCTAGCGTCACCTTTAGCTTGACTTAAAAAAAATAAAAAAGGTTGTATGAAGCTTTGGTTAGACCCTTATTTTTGGTGGGATTTTTTGACAAGCTATAATCCAAAGTTAAGGGACCAATTATTTTTACAGCTTGTCAAAAAATCCCACCAAAAATTAATATGTGCTCATCTGTCTGGGTTTTTTGCCATTTCACTAAATCTCCTTTTTAATTGCCTCTCCTCTAGCCAAGCCTCTGACTCATTCCCCTCACCTGGCTCTTCCTGCCCTTTTTACTTTTTGCATGCTGGTTAGATCTATGTCCAACTTAATCCATACAGCCTTTGACGGGGGGCAGACATGGGCAATGATAGCCTCCCAAGATCAAGGCGGCTGCAGTTTTTTTTAAGCCAGGCCAGTTGTGTTATATTTTTTGATGGCATTGAAGCAGAAAACTACAGGCCAGCATGTCAGCTGACAGTCCAACACCATCACAGAGGCTCGATAGTGACACCAAACAGATGGTATAAAGATGGATGATGTAACAGCTCCCCAAAAGTAAAGACAAAAAATCTAGATTGCTCCCTAGTGGCTGGCTGCAGTATAGGTCATAAATCCCACCCTCTTCATGTTAATAAAAAGGATATGGGCCAAACTAAAAGCTGCACAAAAACTTTTTTTTTTCATTTTAGGGAGTCCTTATCAACCTTTTGTTTGTTAAAGTGTTTGTTTTCCTGATAAATTTGGTTTTAATTAGTTATTTGATGCTATAAGGGAGTTCGACATCATTATTGACTGCTGGCGCTGCTCATGATCAGATAGACTGGTGTATGGGCGAGAACTTCATCACCACAGTGATCACTCTTGCGCAGTTTCTGGCTCCATATGATGTTACCAGTACAATATACCAGCAGCTGTATGCGGTGGGGGTCAACCGATATTGTTTTTTCAGGGCTGAGACCAAAACCAATTATTAGTAGTTAATGAGACCAATAACTGATATTTGGAACTGATATGCATTTACAATAAAAATGAAAATCTTTCCATCAATATCAGCGATTTGGAATATAACAAACTCCAAAACAAAACATTGTTTAAATGCCTTTAGCAAATGTTTAGTCAAAACTGAGTTCCCAGCAACTTTTTTTATAATTAAATTGAAAATAAATAAATTAAAAAATCTCCCTACTTACCAGCAATCATTAAAATAAAATACTGATACAGATAATCGTCAAAATGCCAAATATCGGCCCCAATAATCAGCCAGGCCAATAATCTGTCAACCCCTTGTATACAGGATATTAGGCTTCATGTTTGCATTGTGGGGGTTATTGGAGAGATGTCGTCTATCTTTAATTACAAACAACAGCAGAGATCCAGATGACTCTTTACTTATCCATTACAATCACACTTTCACCTCTTCTGAAATTAGAAACTTTGATCATAAGATGCATCTTCTCAAAGACTGAGAGTAGCAAAGTGGAAACTTTTTCCTCTCTCTCTTTTTTGCAGAAAATAGTTTGAGGAAATCAATTACTTTTTGCACATTTAAATATAGAATACTGAAAGAATGTGTCTGTCCGGAGTGTTAACGGCAGTCAGGTTGATTAAGAAGCCGGAATTCATCGTAACCCCAATGAATTATGTGTGAGGTGTGCTTTCAGCCTGAGCACACAACGGGATAATGAGGAACAGGACAAAACTTCCCCCTGGAAAACTGGAAGGCTTCCCACACGCAGCAACAGCACTAAATAGCTCTGACAAGGGGTCACATTTCTCACTGCAGTCAAATCAGAAGGGCTCCGAGGTATGAATTTATGCTGGCTGATCTGTCTCCTTCGACAAATTAACTTCATCATTTATGGTTGGCTAATCTAAGCAGTGAAGAAAAGAAACAGTTGGAGTCAGAGCACACCTGGTGATTTTCATTGCAAGTAAAGGGGTAATGAAAAAGTGGAGTTATTGTTATCACTTTACCTCTAGTGAACTAAAACACTAGTAAAGAAGTTCCTGGAGGAGTGTGGGTTGTAGAGGAAAAATAGATTTGCAGTGATCTGAAACCCACCTTTTACACTGACTCGTTATGATGTCAGCAAGGAAAAGCAAAATTTAAATGATTTACTACCACTCTGATGAAACGAACTGATAGTGCAGACAATACCTGCTGAAGGTCAACATGTAGACAAAGATCACCAGTCACACGTAAATTTGTCATAACCAGACGACAGTAAAATGCAGAGTGACGAGCTGCAGTCAAATGCTTTACGATGCGTTCCATCAAAGCCATCTGAGGAGTCTGCTAAGGCACTCAGCACCAGTAATGACCAAATCCCGTGGGCAACCCTGGAGCGCTTTCCACAAACATTGGCCACAGCACGTGCTGCTCCACACTCTCAGGCTAAATCCTCTGCCTTCAGGAGAGATCCACTCCAAAATGTGACACTGACTCACTTTTTGGAAAATAAAACAACAGACAAATGATCACTGTCATCATCAGCAACTTAGATTTTATCTGGCCTTTACTTCCAAGGGGTATGATGCACATATTTAAAACACTACCTCATTTTTGTGAAAAGCAGAACTGGGACTACATCATTGTTTTGCAAGTCTCAAGTAAGTCTAAAATCTTTGCACCCAAGTCTAAAGTCAAGTCCCAAGACAAGTCCCAAGTCCTAAACTTTGAGTTTTGATTCCAAAATAAGTCAAAAAGCCATATTTATCAAAAGTAGGTTAATGCCTATTTAACAATAGAGTAATATGCTAAATTTACAGAAATCATGAATTCTCTTTTAAAATGTGTTTTTTATATGGATATAATGAAGTCTGTTAAAAAAAAAACAAAAACTAATGTTAGCTAATCATTAGTTCGCTAACTTTGTTAATATAAGCCTCTACTTACTGTTTTTTGAGCAACTTTAAATGTACAAAGTTGGAAGTTATTGTGCTTGTCTTTAGTTTTAAACCCACTTTGACGACTACATAATTATTGTACTTGAACAAAACTATCTTTGATAGGCTACCATTTTTTCCAATTGGTGCTCAGTTACGCAAGGTTAGTTCTCAATGGTTCTTCCTGAAACCCAACTTGATATATTGAGAGCAACTTGCTGTGAATGAATAGCGTTAAAAATCCTAAAAACAGCAAGAAATTAAGCATTGAAAGAATTTTGTGTGAAATTCAGATTGTATGAGTTGTTTGGACGTGGTTCTCAACATGAAGCTGGCTGCTAGCAGCCAGGAGCTACCAGTGCTAACTCCATAAGTGCTGAAAAGTAGCAACCTTGCTGACAGAGCTAAATGGTGTTCACTAGGGTGGAACACAGCAGGGTGGGCTTCTGTGAGTACTCCTGTAGCTGCTATAGAGAACCCCAGTAATGATTCCTAAAACCAGAAAATTAATTATTTCAGCACCTCCAGGTCCCTCTCTCAAAGTCAATGGGATTTTTTGGATGGGTTTTTGGCTAGAAGTTTGAAATAAGTTCTGTGGTTAACACACACTTATCAGACTTTGACGCTTTGTTTTATGACACAAGATACATCAAATCAACCCCACTGTGAACTTTAAAGCTTTCATGTGTCTTTAAAAAGGCAGTTGCTAACAAGTGGCTAAATGAGACCACAGAATGCCATCAAACCAAACTGCGCCAAAAACAGCTTTATAGCCTCATTGTGGTGGCAAGAAGTCCAATTTTCTGCCATGATCCAAAATCCAATGGTAAAATCCTAAAGGCTTTTTGAGAAGGGAACCAGGGCGATGTTAGCTTCTGTAGCTTCCTACAGAATAACGTCATCCCCAGCAGGACACACACGCACTAACATGCACATGCAATCAGACCGGTTCACCACAACAAACCACAGAGAAGCTCGGATTACAAAACATAAGGAGGAAGCGTGACTTCATTCTCTTAGGATGCCAATACTCCAATATTACATGGCCGTTTTCTGCTACATTAATGCTCTGAATGTTGCACACAGAACCTTTAGTTTAAGCCGCTAGATGCTACATTGTTCACAGTTAGTCTCTAACCTCATCTTTTTGCTATTTTGTCATTGTCAGTTAGTGTAAGAAAACAACTGACATGTTTTGGTTGGAAAAGCGGTTTTTAAGATTGGAAAGGCTGAATCAAAACTGTAAAGTTATGAGCCTGAAAACAAAAACAATTAGCTAAAGATGCTGAAAGCATAGAACTAAGAGAAACTGCAGAGTTTGGTACTCTGTTTGGCTTCATTACTAAAAGCTTCTCCTTTCCACATTCCACGTAGTCATTTGGTCTATTGTTAATTAAAAAATACTGGTTAGTGCAGCTTTAAGTTCTCATTAAACTGGATAAACAGTAATGTTTTGCTATTGTTCTCCAAAATCAGCGGTTGTCTCAAACTTTGATCTGCTCAGCAATCAAAATAATTGTGCTTTATTTATGGACTGCATTCTTTGAAACAACAATGTGGGTTTGTGTTTCTCACAATAAAACTTGTGGTAACACCTCTTCTCAACCGAAGGGGATGTGCCACTCAAACCATCCTCCTCGCAGTAAACCAATCAGTCATACAGCGTGCCTCGGGCCAGGAAACAGCATGGTGCCTCACAGAACTATGACAGCAGTCTCAGTAAAAAAAAAAAAAAACAAACTGAAAAAAACACTCGCTCTCTCAATAAAAAGATCAGCTGGAAAATGGTCAACACAGCAGTAAAAACCCACAGAGAGAAATGCAGCATTAAAACAAGCTCTAACACAGTGACTGCCATGGTGGCTGCATCTCTCTCTCTCCCTCTGCTAGGGTATCATTATCCACTTAATTTCATCCACCCGGGGTTGGTATAATGACCACGTTCAAAATCCCTTATCGAGCAGAAATTCAGACGTCACAAATCATGTGAGTTCTAGAGTATCAAGTTAGTGAAACAAAAGAGGAACAACTTTTTTTAAAGGGAAAAAATGAGAGTAGAAGCAGAGAGGGAGATGCAGCAGAGCAGAGCAGCAGAGCGGAGCAGCAGACTTACAGCGTGGTATTTAGTGGCCACCTCATTCTTTTCCTTGTTAAGCTGGGTGTTCTGCTCCTCTAGCTCGCGGACCTTGGAGAGGAGTCGCTCACTCTGCTCTACGGCTCTCCTCAGCTCCTCTCTCTCCCTCATCCCTGCCTGCTGTGTGTGAATGAGCCGCTGCGACGACAGAGACCCAACCTGGAACGACACTCGTCCAGATATTCACACATGCACAGAGATTTTGGCTGTGCTGGCCCTCTGACTAAGTCTCTCACTTTTGTTCCCCTCTGTCTGGAGTCTGTACCCCTTCCCTCTCTCCCTCTCTCTCCCCCTCTTTCCTCCATCTACATTTGACAAACCAACCCACACTCTGTCAAAGAGCTTTGCCCTCTGCAAGATGTCCACGTGCATGAATGAATGCATGCACATTGCCCACATTTCCTCCCCTCAGCCTCCTGCTGGCCCTCTGTCACTAAAATGATGTAAAACTTTCTTTCTGTGCTGCCTAATTGCTGCTGAGTGGTCTGGAGTTATAGGGGGGTCATTCCGAGTCATAGCAGTTAGAGGTTTTTGTTTACATCTGTAAAATATTTTGGCTGAGTTTTGAGTATTGCATCGTTTTTTTGCCACTGTGAATGCTATCATTTTCGCCCTCTTAAAAAATTGTTTCAGATGGAAAGCCATTTTTACGGTTCGGTATCTTTAGACATATAACTTCTAGTGCTATGAAATGTGGTAGAGCAGGGATACTCAATTTGTTTTGCTTGGGGGGCACTTTTGTAAAATGACAGGAGGCCGAGGACCAGTCACAGCAGACCTAAACATGTTTTTAGGACATTTCTGACATTTCTAGACATTTCCGACATTTTCAGATGTTTCTAGGATATTAAGACATTTCTTGGACTTCAGGACATTTTAGGATTTTGGCACATTTCTCGGATTTTAGGAAATTTCTTGGATTTTAGGATGTTTCTAGGATTTTAGGACTTTTTTCAGGTCTTTTTCTCTACAGCCACCAAATTTATGACTTACTCAAGTCCAAGTCATCTGATTTAAGTCCACACTTGGCACCTTTTAAAGAATCATTATATAGATATAAACAGGACCAAACAGACCCATTATCTCTTAAAGTTCTTGGTTTCAACAGTCAGCAGAGAAACTGTTATTCCATCAACGATATATGGCAGTTTTAAAGTCAATTTGATACAATGTTATAAAATCAAGACCACTTACACTGTACAGTCCCTTACCCACTGCACAATAAACCCACTAACACCCGCTAACATCTAGCTTTTCTATGTAATGGGACAGGTTAGAATCGGCACTCATACCTGGGTTTGCATTCACCTTTGTGGATTCTTAGTTTACCGAGAAGGCTTGTGGGAAGGTAATGCCTTCAACTTTTCAGAATATACTAAATGCTGCTGTACAACTTCTTGTTTTATTCCCAACTTTGATCATTTTTGATCCATTCATGATTTTATACACATATGTTAGTACCTCCAAATGTCCCTTAGGTTTAGTGTTAGTACATCTTCTCTGTATATACTGTATATTTTAGGAATGGTATCCTGATAGATGGTATATTTTTTGTTGGATTGGATTTTTTGCTTCTTTTCTTTTGTTTTTGGGTTAGTATCTTTGTACTTTTACTTTTTCTAATAACATTTTTAAATGCATGAATGGAAACTGACTCATATTTGGATCTGTGATTTGCATTGTAATTTAAGCATCTGTTCATAAAAATAAATCCTTGCAAAGAAAAAAAAAGTTTGCAGGTAAAGTTCTTCAAGTTATGAGGCCATATATTGACCATAAACACCCAAATTATATTTCACACAACAAACAGCCATGCATTAGTGCACTGGTGTTGTATCTCTAGTTAGCTAAAGCAACAAATGACTCTTGGAGAGAGCATCTGTCTATTGCATGCATTAATGCTTCTTTCCACAGCCAGTCAGTTTTATTTTATTTCTCTCAGCACCTAACAAGATTCTACAAGTAATTTTGGCTTTACTTCCGAAGCGAAAAAACAAAACAAAATGTAGTTTCCCTCTATGGAAAAACAGATGTGAGCCGAATTTCCACAGCGAGATCTGAAGAAGAGGTTGAAAAGGGAAAAGCTGTGTTAGAGAAAGACAGGCAGAACACACACACACACACACACACACACACACACACAAAAACCTGTTGCTGCTTGAGCGCCAGTATCTGTGCCATTGGAAAAGAGCCGTCATTAGCTTAGCTCTCTGAACCTTGACAGTGATTTTTACCTCTTAAACCTGACAACTGTACAGTTTGTCAGCTGGGAAATTAGACAGGGAAACGTGGTCTCGTCTTTCTTAAGTGTGCGGCGGTAATTGCCATGTTGTCCAAATAAAATTCAGGCCGTGTGAGTTCTTACTGCCATGAGGATCTACCTGCTGACACACCTGAACTTCCTTTGCCTGTAGTCAGTTTAAACACACAATATATTAAGCTGTCAGTCCAGGATTTACCGTTGCACTTAACATCAACATGCACACTGATGCCCAAAAAGCAGAGGAAGATAAATGTGACACATCAATGGTTCACCTTTAGCATGATCTCAGGGCTCAACCTGTTAAGCCGGAGCTATTGTTGACAATTCACGAATTAAATGCTCTCTTTGTTGAGGCACAATTCCTCCTTGCGTGATGAATGTGAGTTACACTTTGGCGAAGATTTTCGTGTTTTGACTTGAAGCTCAGAGACGTTTGTCCGATCAAACCCGCGGAGCGAAACAGACGCTCACTGCACTTCTCCACCCAGCAAAACAAACTTCCAACTGTCCATCTGATTCACAGCTCCCTGAAAAATCTAATTCTAGTGGCTATAATATATGATGTTTCGTTGCATATTTTTCCTAGACAATGCAGTAATGTCCCAAGAAACCCCCTCTTCTTCTGATTCCTGGCATTTTTTAGTCTAAGTGGAGGTAACTGGGATATTAATTCCATGACCTCCATTCCTTCCTTTTATTTGAACAGCTGTTCAGCAGTTTAACTCCTTTTCACACCTGCTACTGGCTGCAGGCTCCATGAGCATTATTCCATTATACATACTTAGTGCCTCTCAGTATCCACCCTACACCAACTGGCCGAGCTACTTTTGATCAAAGCACTGAAAATGTGATGCTTACATGACGGCTTTGCAAAATCTGTGTCCTGGCTCAAAGCTTTTCATTATGTTGAATTATGGTAGAGTTGGTTTTTCGACTGGAACAGTGTCGTAGTCAAGACCATACTAACCGAGGCCAAGACCTGACCGAGACCAGAGTGTGCCGAGATCGAGACAAGACCAAAGCAGGGTGAGACCAAGACTATATATAACCAATTTTCCTCTGATATCTATGAAGGGTGGCAGCCATTATCAGTGACTAAAAACGCAAACTCCTTCCGTGATTGACTGGATTAGAGGAAGGACGTTTTACATCCAATCACATTAATTAAGTTAACAAATAAATCTGTTGTGGTATAAACCAGTCTTGATTAAAAATCCCAATCTGAGACAGAGACAAGAATGCACTCGATTCCGAGATCCTCTAAAAGTGGTCTCGAGGACAAGACTGATATTGAGCACTATAACACTAAACTCGAATTGTCTCAATGCTCATGAACTTAGAAACAAAACACATCCTTAATCATGCAGTTGAGTTAGAGCTGATGGACAGACAACTGGATAGGCCCTGCCCTCTGGATATATATATATACATGTAGTACCATTGACTCCTGCCTGCCAACTGTCTGCAAGCCATGCCTCTGTAGCCTCTTTTTGTCTGCACAAAAACCGACAAACACCTGCTAGCTTCCAGCTTTTTAATGTAATGGAAAAGGTAACAATCGGCATTCACACCAGCATCAAATGGCTCTTCAGTGGTCATGGGAATTTATCGCCTACGGCGCTGATCACTGCTGCTTGATCTGCATCTTCTGGACTAAACAGAAGTTACTTTTCCAGCCTTTGGATAGCACAAGCTAGAGGTACAGAATTGAGGTCTAAAATTGGCTGGAGCTGGTCTGGGATGCATGATACCAGTCGTAGTTTGTTCCTGTTTCTGTTTTGCATTTCTGCAGCGGAGCGTTTGTACTATACAGTATGACTTAAAATTTGAGTATGCTAAGTGCTCCCAGGTGAGTGGACTGCAGGGTGAAGCCTGGCCTCTGGCTGAACTCTGGATCCGGGTCATAGAGAAAAGCACAGCCAGCCTTTGATCACTGAAGCTCTTCACAGTTCGCTTACACTGGTGGTTAACTGGCTGCAGGTCAGGTACAACAACACCAGTTTATAAATCATATCAATGACATGGTTGTTTTCAGGCAATTACACCAGAGATAGCTTTTGACATTATAAATGCAGCAAAGAGTTTCTGTTTTCTTTAGTGTTAGTTATTGTCCTCTGAGGGCTGATTGAAATGCCTGACATAGTTTGACTACATTGTAATTTAAAAACAACACTGGCAGCGGTTGTGTTAAACTGAGCAGACCCAAACATAGTATTATCTGTAAATTCCTTTCAATTTAGCACCTTTCAAATGCATTAAACGCACACAAAGGTTCAAAGGATATTGTCTGACCCCTGAAAACACTCAGGTGTGATGATGACCCACATGCAGCATCATCAAAGGGGAAAACCACACAGCTTTTCATGTCTTTGTTGACTGAGCCAGCTGTGTACAGGTGTGAAAATACAGAGGGAGACAAGAACAAGAGATCACACCAGCACCCACCTACTGGAAGGTCAGCAGTGGAGAGACGGTGGTACACGTCACACAGTCATATATCAGAGAGAGACTGTGGCTAACTGGCCGTCTACAGCTACAGTGAGTCAGACATACAGTGAGTTAATCAGTGGATACTGGACTCCAGTACAGTCAGTGAGATGGAGTTTATTCTCAAACACTGTAACAGTGGGGGGGACCAAGTCATTGTTTTGCAAGTCAAGTCACTGTTTGTAAGTCTCAAGTCTTAGGACTCAAGTCCTTAGTCAAATCCAAAGTCATGTCTCACACTTCCCAAGGCAAGCCTGACAGTCCTAAGTCAAGACTGACAATGCCCTGGTCAAGTCCCATGTCAAGCCTGACAAGTCCCATGTCAAGCCCAAATTAAGACTGGCAAGTCCCAAGTCAAGACCGACAACGCTCTGGTCACGTCCAAATTCAAGACTGACAAGTCCAAAGTTAAATCCAAATCAAGACTGGCAAGTCCCAAGTTAAGTCTAAGTATAGACTGGCAAGTCCCAAGTCAAGGCCCAAGTTAAGACTGACAAATCCCAAACCAAGTCCCAGGTCAAGACTGACAAGTTCTAATTCAAAACAGGCAAGTCCCAAGTAAACAATGACAAGTCCAAGGTGTCAAGGTGCCAAGGTGTCAAGGTGCGTGTCAAAGCAACAGTATTTGATGCCCTGGGAATGAGACCTGGCTGGAATGAGTGTGTTTTCCTTAAGTGTTGTATTGTTCTTTCCAACCTCTTTTACCCTCATGAATGCAGTTTTCCTCGCAGATATACTTCAAATCTGTATGAAAACACATGAAGTTGACTGTTTTTGCATTTTCAGGCTGTTTGACATTTGTTTGTGTGTGTGTCTATGATATGAGCAACACCTTAAACCTGATGTACTAACAATTAAAACTGAATTACACTCATCAAGAAACATGGAAAAGTAACATTTTTAGCCACTTAAACAGACAGAGAGAGAGAGTGGATGTCACACACACGGCACAAATGCATGATCCCACACACTCTGACGCCCCCTGTCGAATAACAAGCTCCTCTCTCTGAGAGGTGAGGGCCTGCAGTGAGGAGGAGCTCTGCAGAACACACTGACAGACAGAAAACGGAGACTGAAGGAGAGTGAATGAGCCAGGAAGGACATGTCCAAAGATAAAGAATAAAGCAAGGGACAAAAACATAGAGATACAAAGGATAAAAAAAAAACATGTTGGAGGAAGAGAGGCAGGTTTCTTACATGTGCCAGGGATCTGCTGTGCAGAGCGATGCTGGGTCTGTACTGGTGGAAGTCAGTCTGGATCACACACACTCTCTTCTCCATCCTCACAACTCACAGCTGCCCATGCTGTCTTCACCTAAGCTGGCTCTGGGGAGGAAGTGAAGCATATGTGTGTGTGCTGTCTTGAAGCTTTGGCAAGTTTGTGTGTGTAGGAGAGAGAGAGGGTGTGTAAATGTGTGCGAAAGTGTGTTACGCCTGCTACCTGACCCTGGGAGGAGGGAGGGAGGCGACGAGCAGAAAGAAAACACGAACGAGCTTGAACAGCCCCCACCATCCCACACACATGCACACACTTCTCCTGCCTAAAGCCACACCACCCTCTGACAAGAGGTACAGCAGTGGAAGACAGACTGCCAGCCTCCAGCAGAACAATATGCAGCCCCTACCCACACGCATACCATCTTAACAAAAATGCACATTCCTGTGCAGAGAAATTACATCCCAAAGTGGGCTAATTTGCAACTAAAATATGTTGAACACAAGCACAACCCAAATCACCAAAGTCTGTTTGTATTGTGTATTGCACGTATATTATATGCGTGTATTACAGATTTCGCACAAAATATACAACTGTCTTGCATAAAAAATGTTATGTTTTGAGAAACATAATCATATCTATAATCAGACCTACCTGTAATCATGCATATACCTAAAATTAAGTGGTGAAAGAAGCTTACATCCAGTTTAAGAGTAAGTAGCTTATATTGTAGTATATACAGTATGATAATACAAGTCGTTCTCATTCCAAGTTGTCACATGTTGCTGCTTTGCAGTAAACTTGCATGTCCACATATATGTTTTAGGTATCCCTCTGCCTCTGCCATTGACGTTCCAGGATGGTGCCATTGTGAAGTCAACACATGACGGGATGATGCAGCACGTGGTTATGTTTAGACAAGACAAGCGCATGGCAACCAACACCAGAACATCAACAACAAACTACTTGCTGGTACAGATAGTTAGGATTTGGGGAAGAAGGAACATGGTAGGGGTTATATGTAAGACATGTAACCTTACACCTGAAAATGCTGCAAAACAAATAAAATTCATGAAAAAAAAACGAAGAAAAAAACCCCAATACTGTACTTTGCTCGTAATGATTATGTGCATTGTAATGACTGCAATGGTATAAGAGTGACTTTCAAAGGGCACTGGCCCCTTTGGGGGGTTACCAGGGGCAAGCCCCCAGGAACAGCGCCAGGCTTTGAAGCTAATTTTACATAGTGGCCAAAGGTGGAATTGCACCATGGGGCTCAACAACACTTTCCTCATGGACATATATTGTGAAAGAGTTGTCTGTAAATCAGTGGATATACTTTTCCTGCGAAAAAGTATATTCCCTGCGAATGACAAATTTCACCATCTGGATTTGATCTATTTGGTGTATTTGGTCTGAAAGTCTAGGGGAGCTGCTAGATTAAATGATTATATATAAATATATATATATATATATTATGATTTTATCATCATTAAAGTTAGCAGAGCGCTAAACCTGAAGTTAGTTCAGTAAGTGGAAGTTGGCCGCTGGACTGTACTGAGCAATCAGCCACCGTAAGTCCCTGGTGTGCTTGCACTATGGGCCCCATAATGCAAAATATTTGGTTACCTTCATCGAGGAAATGGAGCGTTTTTGGCTTTATGCACCGCCTTGAATGCTGTATCCAGGCCCCCCCTTATACAGCCAAGGACCGGGGACACCAGGGGGGAGCCTTAGTTAATTGGAAGGAAGATAAGGGAATATGCTAAAAAAAAAAGAGAGAAAGAAAGAATTAAAATATAACCATTTATGTGTATATTATTATAAAATAAGACTTATTATTAAATACAATATTGGAATATATTTGACATGCCCCTCTTTCTAGTTGCCTGCCAGCCAAAACATTATCATTGATCAGATAAGCTGTCAGTATTGACTGGTAACGCTCTGTGCCTGCCACAAAGTTAATCTGCTCCTGACATTTAGCCAGCTAGCTTGGTTACTAACATCTAGTTAGCTAGCGCTAAGTCACAAAAACAAATATGTTTAAATGGGAAAAACCTGGCAAGCAGACCAACAACCCAGCCAACACAAGCTCAGCTGCAATTTAATTCATACTGAATTGTCTTTTTTAAAATGATTGTTTTAAAATTCTAAAAATCTGACGTAATATCGTCAACCGGTTTTTAAAGACATCCTGCAAAAGAAAGGGTGTAGCCATAAACTCATGCTATTATGGGGGCCTTGAAATAAAGAGGTTTAAGTACCTATGGATCCAGGGGTGCCTAAAGGAGCTCCAGGAGGTCCCCAGAAAAATGGGGAATATTTATTTATTTTCACTAATTAATTTATCACAGAAGACGGCCCATTGTGAGTAAATTAGTGCGAGTGTCAATTCTGACACTGGATCATAATGTTATCAGTCAAGCGGCCATTATCTGTGGTCATAATCCTCACATATATGGGTCAGCAGGGGCCTGCTACGCCTACTGGTGGGTTCAGAGGTCCATTATCAGCCCATTTAATGATCATTAGGTTTCACTTTCACTTTCCTAATGTTCATACACCAAAAGGAAGACGTTGGGTTCAGAAAAATATCATGGTTGGGTGTAAAATATTGGTTTCAAATGGGACTCGAATCCCACTATTGATAGATATATACCTGTATTTACTTCAAACATAAAAAACAAAAAAATAAACAAAATGGCAATAATAAAAATGGATGATAACCTATGCAAAAAAACTCAACAAACTGATTCAAATAAGCAACAAGAAATTGTATCTTATATGTTTGAAAAGGAGTAGGATGAAGTATAAACATATTATTTCCTACCCCTTCTCAGCTAATCAGTTAATTAATTTGTGAACGTCATCTCTAACGTAACACATTTCATGGATGAAATTGGCAGAAAGTTTAATTTCACAGTCTGATAAAGACTAAACTTACAGTCGGTGTGGTAGAGCCCTACCAACCCCTATCTATAATGCACATCGCCACTGATAATTTCCTATTTAATGGCCTGATAACAGCCACACTGACTGAGAGGTTTTGTTTTCTCCACAGTAATCTCCTCAGCTGTAGTTAAACAATACAATTCTTAAACATATGAAAAACAACAAAATCTTTTTAGAGGTCCCTGAATATAGATTGTATCAAATGGGGTCTGTGGCTTATTAAGAACTGTTGTAAGGGTCCAAGATGCAAAAAAGTTTGAGAACCCCTTGTTAAAGAGACTTTAAAGAGCTTTAAAGCATGATAAAGCTTTGCAACAATCAAAGGGGCAGATTACTTTCCAGACCCTATCTGCTGAGGTCGTATTTTGTTAATACTCATGAAATCAAATTATTCATGTGGAATTAACAGGTCTCATAAAGGATTCATCAAATAATGAGTTGCTCCTAATTCTTTCTCCTCGCCACGGTGCTTTTCATTTCGCTGCTTGTCTGCCTACATGTGCCAATGTGTCAGTTACTCATCTCCCCACTAAAGATCTGTGGCATCCACTGGCTGCAGGCAGTGGGAAATCATGCACAAAATGATATGTTTACCTTGCAACAGAGGAAAAATGACAGCAGCGGGTGATTTATCTTGTTTCATCTTGAGGGGATGAGGGGAACAGTTCATTTAGTTTTTTAATCAGGCTGGCAGTGGAAACGGGATTTTTTACAGGCTTATTGTCTGACAGGGGATAAGTTGACAGTCGGCTTCTGGCTTGTGTTTCCCAAAGTGCCGAGGCAAGCGGATGTCAGCATGTGTGCAGGGCTCAAGAATTTGACCTTGTGCTTGTGAAAAAAGTGCTGTATGTCAAAGTTAATTTATTCTTTACTTATATATACAGTATGGAGTCTTACTAATCAGTTTGGCACCACTTTGGCAGATTGTATCTAATCATACATCATACAGATTCATAGTTACATTACATGAAAGAAAAAAAATCATCAAGACAATATTTGAGCAGCTCCTGTGACAGATCTGCTTTGTCATCTTTGACATCTAAATGCTCTCGTCTTCTGTTTAATGCTGCCCTTCTGACTGTTTTTATATTAGTAATGGATCAAATGACAGTGAGTATGTTTACATGCACAGTTAAGTCGAGCTACTGTTATAGCTGGATTAGGCCATTTAATTGGACTGCTGTCCTTGTCCCAGTATACAAGCACCAGGAGAGAAGTGATATATTGATGGAAGTATGTCCAACTCGGTAGGTGGCATATGAGCCCTTTCAACCATTTACTACAGACAAGGTTACAGTTCATACACAATGATGAGGTGGTAAGTTTATGCGAATTTTGGCAATGGAAGTATGGCTGAGAGCAACAGCTTGTCAAGCTGTGCAACCACTAAAGACTGCAAATTCTACCTCAACAAACTGACTTTGACAAATGGTGACAGACTTCCACATCTGTGTAATATTTGTGAATGCTTTGTAGATGTTAGCAAGAATGCAGCAATAGGCCAAATTAAAAACTCAAAGTACAGGCCAAATAAGTTTTTCCCAAAGATGGTGTCTGTATCTGAAGGTAGTTCTCATCACCTTGGTTGGGTAGGTTGTCACATAGACTGTAAATAAAGATGGCCCCGCCCTTAAATATGTGTACCTTTGGGCCTTGATAAAATGTAAACAGGTGAGTTTTAAAACAATTCATCCCTGTACAGTTCTCAATGGTGTTGAAACCGTGTGTTGTACTAGGCTATAAACATGTTGGACATTTTTAAAATGGAGGTCCAAGGTGATGCACTCTGTGTTTTAGCCAGTTTCAATTGGCCATTAGAGGAATTGCAGTTTTTGGCACTGCCGCATTGGCTTCATTTTACAGCCTTGGAGGTTAATGTTTGGGAAATAGTGGTGACAGCTTCCTTGTACTCCTTCTACAAACCAACTCTCATCTTTCCTCACAACTACTGAACCTGCAAATGAGCAAATTTCAGTCCAACCCCTGAACCTGAACTCTTTCACAGAGCAATTGTTTCTGTAAGAGCTTTTCAGATTCAAGAGGAATTGCTGTCTTTTGCATTTCTGCAGAGCTTATCTTGGGCAGGGATTTACTTTGGCAGTGTGCCATGTATGAGAGAAAGCCACCTTATAAAGAGGGTGGTCGCAGCTGGCCAGGCAACCTCTGACGAAACCACCCTGAATCCAACGCCATAACCAAAGAATACTGTAAACCACAGACTCTTAGCTGAAGCCAACATACACTAACAGTGACAATGTACCTTTGTGTATTATGTCTATGGTTACATTTGCCAAAACAATTAGGGGATGTAATCTGACCTTTCTTGGTTTAGGCTAAACACACAAGACAGTGAATCACAGAGTCGGAATAGAAAAGAATATAAAAGTAAACTTAATTCAGGATCAGAAGGTGCAGCGAAAAATACTTTCCCATGAAGCTGCAGGATAATCGTTGGCTTTTACCTGTTAATTGTAGTAATCCAGCTGCCTTCTGTCGGAGTGTAATTATAGTGTGATTTGTTGTCTATCTACCCACTCCACTAAGTCTCTATACATAGCTGTCTTTGGGTGCAGATCTGGGATCAGCTAACCTTCACCACACTGAGAAGAAGCAGTGAAGGCTGATTTAGACCTGGGATCAGAGTTATGAGGGGGCATCACTGCTCTCTCGTTCTTGCTTCAGCTTGTTCGTGGCAGGTTGTCTGCCTGTGCATGACACGTTTATGGGATTTGATTAATTAAAGGTCTGAGGTGGCAGCTGAATCTTGACATAAAGATTACAACTTTGGCACAGAAAAAGAGAGGGGCCCCTTGTTATCAGCCCTGTTTGTGCATCCAGTGACATTTCACACATGTTGTGGTCCGAATTCACAGCGGTATTAAAGGGATCACACTACATCCTATCTAGCAAAGAGGAGTTTCTCTGACAGCGTGGTTAAAAGAAAAGGTTGACATTTTTGGGAAATGTCCTCATTTGCTTTCTTGCTGAAGGTAAGAAAAGAAGATCCAGCTGAACTTGCAAAATATCGCCACTTTGACAGTGCGTTTCATGTACGATCATGATGCTAAAAGTCTCTTTTCATGTCTGCATGAAACACCGCTGGACAGAGAGCGTGGTCAGATGGAACTGGTCACAGTGATACTATATGGTGATGGACGGCACCTGCTATGTCTGCATGATATGTGCATGGGTGGAGTCATTTGAGAATGAGGCCGGATGGAACTTGTGTCCGCATGAAACGCAGTAGGATGGCGTCAGCGTGAATCACTGCCGATAATGACCTAATACGAGGAGTGAGAGGATCCCTATAGGGGGCACGGGAGAGTGGGTCCAACAAACCCCAGACTTTCATGCAGGAGTCCAGTGTTAGCTTCCTATCTGAATCATGGATGTATTACGAAAATCTGGATGCAGCCATGGAGGTGGGGCCCTGTTAATGCTGACCATTTTAATACACAAACCACCACAATAGGCTCAGTAATACCTTATTACTTACCTATGAAGTATTATTGTGATCCAAAAATTCATATTTGTTGTCATTTTTTTCCAACAGAAATGCTGCTCATAAATTCCTAAACATCCAGACAATATAAATCCAGTGAAATATTTTGTCCAAATCCATTATAGCCATAGATATCAACAAACTGCTGTTGCAACATTTTAGAGATTCATATTTTTTCTAAATTTTATCCTTTTATCTTTCCTCCCATTTAGTTAAGATCACAATCCTCACCACGATTTTAGAGAGCTAATTATAAGGTTTCAAAAGAGTGATCACTGAGCCGATAGAAGCTTTGAAAGGTGTACCAGCTGACCTATAGCCAATCATGACCTGAGCTCATATTTTGGCTTCTTTTTTATATAGTGGCAGCAAGTGGAGATACACATCTATCTATATGTACACTCTGTTTTCTAGACTAGCTGTTTCCCACTGTTGCCAGTCATTATGCTAAAAGCTGGCAATAGCTTATGGCCAGTGTTTGGATGGTTACTTTTGAACTGTAATAGGTTACAGATTACTAGTTAGTTAGTTGAATTACTTCATCAGAGTAATGCAACTTCTTACATTTAATTAATTTTAAAAAATACTTTTGGGCAATAAAGCTGAAAAGACCTAAAACATAAGTGTTTAAGTGTTGCACTAAAATTTCAGCTTTGCTGACTTGCATTGTCTAACAATATTCCAAAACGCATTTTACAAAGTAAAAAGATGTAAAGCAACAGAATGAATGTTTTATTCAAGATATAAAGTCTTTACTGAAAATATTTTTTATATATATAATCCCTTTGTAAACACCAACATTGTGATTAGTAACTAATTTATTTACTTCTTAAGAACTGCAATTGATTACAGTTACATTTATTTTATAATTCAATTACTTTATCAAATATGTTTTCAAAGCCCACACAGACAGTGGCAGAGTTACATGTCTGGTAAACTCAACCCTGGGTAATGAATCAGTTTGCATGTTATCCATGTCTGGAGGACAGAATACCTGCTCTACAACAGCTCTACACAGCCGTGAAAATGATCTCCATAAATCATACAGATCGGTTTCTGCAGAATGGAATATGTGTGTGTGTGTGTGTGGAAACAGCTGGGAAATGACATAAACACATCACTGGAGGAGCACATCTTTGTTGATAAAGAATGCAACACTATCAGTTCTGTCAGTGTGTTGCTACAAAAATGACTATCTGAAGTCAACTGTGGATGGAGTGCAGGTTTGTATCAGCCTGGATATCAAAGGCCAGGCAATGTTTTCTTAAAAGTAGATTTGTCACCCTCTAGTGGTTAATCAGCCCGAATACACTTTTCACATACCTGAAAGTCCAGCTGTTCTGCAGCTTCTGATCATATCACGATATTGATCAGCAGTTGGAGTTTGGCCAGTTGTCCGAATTTCCTTTTTCCTGAGCACCAAAAAGACATACAATTATCTCAGAGATGCAAAATGAACAATAAAATAAATAAATACAGAAATTAACTCAAAGAGACACTAAACAACCAATAGGATACAAAAAATGACCACAAAGTGACGCAAAATGACCAAAAAGGACCCAAAATTAACTTTAAAAGCTACAAATTTACCTCAAAGACCCACAAAATGACCATAAGCAGACACAAAATGACCTCAAACACACACACACACACACACACACACACACACACACACACACACACACACACACACAAAATGACCAAAAATACAGAAATGAGCTTAAAGAGCCACAAAAGTACTTCAGACAGATGATAACCACAAGCAGACACAAACTTAGCACAAAGAGGCACAAAACGAACAAAAGTCACATTACCTGACACAAAATGACCCAAAAAATAGAGAAATGATCTTAAAGAGATACAAAATTACTCAAAAGAGACACAAAACAATAGAAGACAAAAAACTGACCACAAAGAGACACAAAATGACCAAAGAGGACCCAAAGAAAAACAATAATTTCAGAGACACAGAACAACCACAAGGAGACACAGAATGATCACAGAGACACAAAAATTACCTTAGAAAAACAAAATCAAAAAAACCCACACACACAAAAATGCCTATGACATGAAAAAAGACCATAAAACACACAAAATATATCCATAAACTGTATTTTGAATGTTCTGTCAAATCGAAATACAGGTTGTTTTAAAAGAATGACATAAGCCCAGCTTCTTTGTCCATTCATAAACAAATTAGTGGATTTTTCTAAACTAGTTACCTTATGATACATTTGTATTTTAAATGTCGTTTCAGTGTTTTATAGTGTATGGAATATGTGCAATGTGTTCAAAGTACAAAACAATGAAACACCTTAGATCATATAATCAACTACATGTGCTTTACAAGTTTCACTTTATAATTACATGGTGGAATGACTTTATTAAGTATTTCCATTCACTTTTTTCAATCCCATACAAATCTGTATGTGACATCCTTCATGCTGTCTTTGTAAACAGCATCAAAGTACTCAGCTTCTGCCACTGTTAACTGGTTTTTCCAGTCTCCAGCAATCCCTGAAACACAACATGCAAAAAGAGGAATCAGATTACATTGGAAGGAAGGGTACCAGAAACTGCCTCGATACAAAGTTATGGTTTTGCGCAATAGAAGTACAGTATTTGCTACATAATTTGTGCAGCAGTAATGTGCAGGTAGTCATTTCTAGTTAATGTTTGACTATAGTTTGTAACCAATGATGGAATTTTAATGTGTACTTTCCATTTTTAATGGCACTCACCTTTTCTTAGAAATTCAGACTTTGTCTGGTCTATGAATTCATGGGGAACAGTCGAGTAGTTTGACATGTTATTCTGCTTCATGTTCTGGAACAAACATCGGTCTGCTATCTTGTCTATCACCTCAGCATCCAGAGGTTTCTGCATGAACTGAGCAATTCTGGCCACAGAGTCCTTCAGGTCCTGCACCACAGAGAACACACATGTCATATTCCTGAAGTGAATCTCACAGTATGACTTAAGGTCATAACTGAAAATATTTAGAGTAGACTTTACTGTTTAGAGGACTGTTGCTCAATCTCACCATAATCATCTCTTCATAGGAGATGTACATTATACACTCTTTGTGTTCTGCATTCAGCCAGCTCTTTACATGATCAAACCATGAGCCGAACATCACTAGAAGGAAAAGAAAGTCACAAATATTCAGTAATCATGAACAAATTATAACTTTAAATAAGTATAAAAAGTCCTTTCTTTGCATTAAACTCTGCAGTATTAAAACATCACCCACATCCTGTTGCCATTCAAAGACTACATACTGTACATGGCATAAATGTAACAAAGACAACAACCTTTTCCATCAAGGAACTTGTGGAGGAAGTCGCTCTGTGAGCCTGGCTTTACCAGGAAGGATGCCATCCCATGGTAGTGAAAGGACGATGTAAACACATCTTTGGGGTTCCTCATCACATAGATGACCTGCAGTAAATATATGATATCTATGAATCATTTATAGCACTCTGAAGACTAAAACCTGTTCAGTCTTAAAACACACTGTGGAATACATCGCATGACATTTTAAACTCTATTTAGCATTATTGTGCTTTTTGTTGTTGAAATCTCTGTTTGGCTAAACCTCCTGTTAAAGAAAGGAAGGCCAGGCCTGTTTTTCCTCGCATAGCATGAAAACCACAAGTAAAACAAACATCAATTATGACTAAGTTCTAATAAATAATGATGGCATATGCTTTTTACATTATGATATAATGAATAAAATAATAATTTTCTATGCCCACTGGTGCCCTCACTTAGTGTTTTCTGTCTAGAAAAAAATTTCTATATTAACATTACAAATAAATAAACAGTGACATGTTCCTAAATTATGTGTGAGCACGTGATGTGTCGTTATTGGGTGCGGAGGTGCGGGTTAGGGTTAGGGCGCCTAGGGCACCAAATTGGGTAGAGCGGGCCCTGACTGCAGGGGGTATCCTAGTTTGTTTGTTTTTACTGTTAATAAAAAGAACAGATCAAGATCATGTATATCTCAGTTCTAATAAATAATGACATCTGTATGGGCTTTTTACTTTTTGGTATTTCAGCATAACATCACAAACAGTATGGCAATGTCTCATATATTGGGGTACTGGTACCTTTAGGGGTACTTTGGGATACTAAAGGGGATATGGTAGGTTTTTTATTTGAATTTAAATCATATTAGCTATGTAGAATTTCTAAAATAATTGTACTATAATAAGTTCAATAAAAACGTAGATGTAAATTTAATTGAAGAAAAAAAATGAAACCTTAAAAACATTTGAAAACCACTGCAGTATGGTATACTCATGGTATACTCATCCAGAGCACCCATGTTTGTCAGACTGGATTCCATCTTTCCTAATACGTAAAATTCTCTAAACTTTAACTTCCAAGGTGTCTGTTGAATCCAAAGGAATTAATTCTTATTTACCACCACAAAAGCCTTAATGATCCCTGACACAATCTATATGATTGGTGTACCTTTGGCTTAACTTCAAAGAAAGATGGAGGCATCATGTTGTACTGGAAATGAGTCGTAAACATTCGTGGAGACGGCCTTTGCTCAAGGTTCAGGATACAGGCCCGATCCTCCTCTAGCCAGGGGACGCGGTCCCAGTTAGGAAGAGTCTCAACAGAAGCTGGATCTCCTCCGCTGACGATCAGAGGGACAATCTCCTGTGTCCAGGTCGTACCTTAACAGAGGAAATAAGAGGTTTTCTCAGATGTAGTCACACCAGTGGCTTGTGCACTTTCATCTTTTGATTTAGCTCTTTTGATTATGTTGGCCCTCCAAAATGAGAGCAATCAAGGGAACAGTCTGCAAAAACCACTGTAGAATGGAGACACAGTTGAACTTTATGAGGAGTATACAAAGCAAAAAAAAAAAAAAAAAAATTACTAAAAATAAGAAGCAGAGTGTTTTAGGGCATATTTTTTAGGCTTAGGGGCCAAAATGTGCTAGAACCATGGAGTGCAGCAGAAAGTTGGGAGTCAGATAAGCAGGTGCATCAGCTGACTAGACAGTGCTTTAATGTGGCCATGGATGCATCAGCAAACAAAGTGCTGAAAGAATGTGTCAGTTAGATGGAATGATGCTCTACTTGAGGGAACAAAAATGGCAGCAGAAATTAAAGTAAGTATATGCCCTAACTATATCAGTGGTCAGAAAGTATACCATTTTTGATAACAAGTTGTGCCATATAATATAATATGGGTTAAATGCAAAATGAGCATGTACACCTTTCACAATTCAAGCCTTTTTTTTTTATAAAGCTGGATATCACAATTTGCCAGAAAAGGCTTTACAGAATATGGCATCCATTTGTTCTTGGACACTCACAGCAGATATGGAAAAACAACACATAATGGATTTTTCCTGTCTTTTTTTGTTTGACAAAAACAACTACCCATGTCGGGAAATTCCATTGTCCTCAGATGATATTTCAGAAGAGTACACTTGCAGAATACTATGGAAAATGAATGTACACACAGTTAACACAGTTTTAGGTTTTGCAGTTACTTTCCTTAGATCATGCACTGAAATATGACCAGACACAATTTACATGTCTGACTTCTGATCAAGCGGCCATGACACTAGCAGCAATAAACCACAACCAAAATAATGCACTAAGCATAAAGTACTAAGTATATTAAAGGAAATGGGTATTTGCAATGTGTGGAGGGAATTAAACCCAAATATCAAAGACTACACTTTCTTTTCTGCGTCTCACTCATCCTATTCAAGGATTGACTATTTTTTATGAACAACAAGGATATTTGTAGAGTAAAAGAAATTGTTATTTTTGAAACAAATATATTATGAAATTGGCAGTAAATCAACTAATCTCTTAGCCTATAAATTAAAGAAGCATCAGACAGAGAGAGTGATTTACAAATTAAGGGACCTAACAAATAAACTTATAACTCACAAAAACAAGGAAATCCAAAGTTGTTTTGAAAATTACTACAAAAATCTCTACTCAAAGAAGACCCACAGAGGAGACATGGCAACAGACTCTCTCCTTAACTCTCTAAATCTTCCTGAAATTTCAGAAGAGTAAAACTCGATGCTATCAGCCAAAGTAACTGTAGAACTTGAGAAGGCAATGACAAGACTCAAAGCAAATAAATCCCGAGGGTCAGACAGATATACTGCTGAATGGTACAAAACTTTTAAAGACTTACTAAGGCCACTACCAGTAAGATCATTTAGCTAGGAACTTGAAAAAGGTGTAATTCCCTCTTTGTGGCAAGAGGCGGTTGTTGCAGTTTTACCAAAGGAAGGTAAAGATAGGCTAGAATGCTCCAATTATAGGCCAATTAGTGTGTTTAACCAGGACTATATGCTTATCGCCACTATTCTAGCTAACAGACTAGAAAATATTTTCCCGGATATAATCAATTTAGACCAGACACATTTTATCAGATAGAAGCAAACCAGGGACAACATCAGACATACCCTACATGTAATCAGTCACATAAAACAGAACAATGTGGAAGCTGTCACATTAGGATTAGATGCCGAAAAGGCCTGTGACTCTTTAAACTGGTCTTTCTTATATAGAGTGCTGTTCAGGTTTAATTTTCATGAAAAATTTGTGAAGACAGCAGAAGCATTATATAACAAGCCAACAGCTAAGATAAGGTCTAATGGATCATTATCAAGTTCATTTGATCTAGAACAGGGTTGTCCTATGTCCTCACCCCTATTCACATTTTTTATAGAACCGCGCTGATCTGTCAGTGGATGACAAAATGAGAAATTACATGGCGTTATGATGGCGTGGCATTATGATGTTCTGTCATCTCATCTAGCCACTTATTAGCAACTGTCTCTGTATTAAGACACAAAAAGCTTCAAAGTTCAAGCACTCCCAAACTGTGAAAAACAGAAGGAATTACATTAAAAAGCTTTCTTGAAGAGGATTAATCATTAATAAAGACAACATGTTTCGACCACTACCGGCTATAAAAATGCTTTTGATTTTAAAGCCCTAATGAAGATTGTCAATGCATGTTGTTGTGTTTTTTTAAATTATTAAGTCACTACAATAAAGCCTTTCAATGTAATTCCTCTTTGTTTTTCAGGTTTTTCAATTTTTCGAGTGCCTGGATTTGCATCTGTTTTATCCTGTCGGTTATCGTTTTCCATGAGTTTTTGACCTGCCTTTGATTATAGTCTACAGAGCAGCCAGTCCCCTCTCTCTCTCTTTATAAGTAAATCCTCACAATGCAAATATGCTGACCGGCTTCAAAAAATGTAAACTATCATATAACAACAAAAACTTTGTCTTCAGGGCAAACAGAGATTCCTTTGAAGCTCTAGAGGAAATGTTCATTTGCGGCTAGTGCTTTAACTTAAACGTCTTTTTTTGGTTGACATGAATGTAATAAAGTCCACTTTGGAGTCGTTATACTTTGTTTAAATCTTTGTCTGCTCTACATAGCTATTTACAGAGGTAATATTCGACAGGGAAACACATTTTAATACAACACCGGAATATATTTGACATAAAGAATGTGCGACACACCTTCGTATTTGAAATATGTCGCAACATACGTATGCAATTTCAACAAGTAACAGTGAACACTCACCTGACTTTGGATATGTAGCAATGACGATGTCATCTGGGCGAAAAGTGAACTGTTCGTAATATTTCAGGCTCTTTGGAGTGTGAACAAGTGAAGGCATGAAGACGCCCTTGTACAGCGTGTATAACTCTGCTTCAGTCATTTTCCAAAGCAAACAAATGAGAGTAGTGAAACGGCAACTGTGCTCGAGCGTGCCCTCTCTCCCTCTCTCTCGCGTGGACACACCTCCTCAGACGCCGATTAAACAATAGCCTGCCCCAGGTGAGATGACGTGCAGAATCAGTTACATCTCTAAATCACTTAAAACTCACTTCTATACACTTGCCTTTAACTGAGGTCTTCTTTTTTCCCCTCCTCCTTCTGCCCTTCTACCCCGTTTCTTGTTCTTTACTCATCTCCCTAATATTATCAGCTCCGTTCATCCGCTCAAGGTTTATATCCCATCCCGCTTTTTTCCCCTATATATTGCGTTTTATTTGTTATTTTATTTATTTATATGTAATCACTCTATTTACCCATTCATATTCATTCTATGTTCCGTTCTCTCATGTGTTTCGTGTTTATCGTCAGTATGGTTGTATTTTAGTTGTTTATTGATTTTACCTTGTACTGCTTCATTTCTCTCTTATTATTCTCACTTCTTTTATCTGTCACATCATTTACAGTCCTCCAGGACTCAGTGCATGTTGTTTGGGTTCTTGTGTTGCCTGGGTCCTTTGGTGGTTCATGTAAAAGTTGGACTGACAACACCAGATGGATTTTATTATTGGTGTTGTTGTATTTGTTGTTGTATTTATGTGTATGCATGTATATGTGTATACATATGTAATCATGTGCGTATGTATGAATATGTGTGTACATATGCGTGTTGGTATATATATATATATATATATATATATATATATATATATATATACTGTATATGTGTGCTTGTGTGTGTGTCAAAGCTTTCTGTCAAAGCATTTTGTAAACCTGTGTTTTTAAAGGTGCTATATAAATAAACTTTTTATTAATAAAAGTTAGAAGAAGAATGGGCAGGTGCCGCCTTTAGAATCAAATGGTTTAAAGAAGCTCTACACTAAATTTTTCTATGTAACTAAAGCAGTATGTATATAAGTTTGTAAACTATATTTCTGTAATGCATTTATTCATTTAATAATCTGTTATTTTGCTGTGGCAACAATGTGACAAACATTCATGCCAATAAAGCTGATTTGAATTGAATTGAATTTATTTTTCAACCTCAATCAATTTGATACCATATACCTAACACGTTATTTAACAAGGCTGGAGGGATTGACTTCTTGCTTAAATGTGATTTTGAGTTGACTGAACTATTAGTAGCTATTACTTCCTGCCATTCATATATCAGCATTCCACGTAATTTGTTGAAGGACTGGAAATGAGAAAATCCAACACAATTTCAACTTGTCTTTAAAAAATGCTCCCAAAAATGTACAGAATTGTTAAAAGACTAAAAACAATGGCAACAAATATTGCTGAAAAAGTTGCACAGAGACAAAGCTAAAGTGTTGGTATTTGATGACTTGAGAAGGAGACTCAACAATCTTTCTCCAAAGTTACATACATAACTTTTAATTAAGAAACACAAAAAAATGTGAGAATATATTTATGGCCCATTTATCATTCAGACTAGCACTTATCAACAACACGTAACAACCGTCACATATCATTTTATCCAGATGAATAAAAAAAAATTAAATTCAAGAATAGAAATTATTACACCTCAGTTGGTGCTTGTTGTTTTTTAGGCAAATGAGAAATGGTAACGTTGCAGTGATGTCATTTCAACAGCAGACTCTTCTATCAGACCAGCTTTGCACTAAAGCTTCATTACATGTGGTCTCTAACTCCTGCAGTTCCTCTAGTGGTGGTGTGAAGACTGATTGTATGGTGGACACTGGGATACAGAGCAGACAGTTGTAAAAGTATTCTACTGCTGGATTTAGAGTTTAACCCTTTGAAAACTGAAGAGACATCAATCAACCCAGAGCAAATTGGTGCCATTTCCTCCAAAAACCAATGGAAAATGGCAATGAGGAGCTTGGTAAGAAATGTTCTACAAATTGAAAAAAAAGTAGATTTAAAAAAATATTTTTAAAATAGCTGGGAAAAATGTCTATGGAAAGAAAAAAGCAAAGGAAAAACTATATTTATAATGATATTAATTACAAATTCAAAATTCTCATATTTTTTCCCAGGTCATTTAATTTCTTAAAAACTAAATTTTAATTTAAACATTAAGTTTGCATGTGATCTGATAAGCTTTGAATGGATTGACAGATAATCTATCCACACTGTAAATGACAAACTGCTGCTGAGGAAAAAAAAGGAGTCATGGAGAGTTCTGCCTGCTGTGCTGCATTCACAGACCTGCAAAAACTTCCAAATTTAAAGAGAGGACACAGACAATAAACAAACAATAAAACACACACAAACACAAACACAAACACAAACACACACACACACACACACACACACACAGAGTCATTCTGTGGGAAACACTGTAACCTCTCAGTTTGGATTTCAAATTCTATATTCATTGCAACACACAGCCTCAAGTGTACACACCAATAATTACTCTCATGCTATTACAATGGAAATGAAAAAGCTGCAAAAACACATTGAGCAGTTTAAACCTGGTGCTCAATCCAACCAGGACATAGCTCATTTAATAGTGCATTTTTGTCTTCACAACACCCATATCCTCAACTCAAGGTCCATGTCCTGAACTTGAATGTTTAACAAGCCCTTGTGCGCTCACGGTGCATTGAAGTAAGCAGTGAAAAATGCCATCAGCATTCAGTCTGTATAACCTTAGCCATCCACTCCGATCTGGCCACCAGTAACCGCAGTCTGTCGCCTGATGACTGGATCAGCTCCTTTCCACTAACAGTGACAAAACGGAGACACAGAGAGAAAAAAATCATTCAAATTTGATATTTACAACCACCAAGGAGGTTATGCTCAGTCTGTCAGCAGGATTTACTGAAAAACTACTGGCTCAGGTTTCCTGAAACTTGGATGAAGGGTGTAAGATGTGTTGTGGTAGACTTTAAATAGGAAATATCGGGGTAATTTATAATCCATGTAGTGTATGCCATGTTTGATAGTGCATGGTCTCCTTAATCAGTCATGAAAACATAGTGGATATACTGAGATACATAACTAACAGCAAAACTCATGCACAAGGAAGGAATATATAGCCAAGGAATGTGAATAACAACTTGTCGATTGAGGGAAGGGACTATTATGGTAATAGGACACTATGCTAGACGCTTCCCAGAAATGAGTTAGGAGAGAGCCTAATGTGGCAAAAGTCATGGTTGTTGTGCAGGAGTCAGGAGGGGGCTTTCCAGCCTGTTCCTGAGAGAGAGAGGAAAAAACTGGTTAGGCTATGAAGTAGGCAAGAAGCGGTTAAGTAGGTGGATTTCTTTGCTGGCCGAGAACCCCATCACTTTGTGCTCCGTGACTCCTTTAATCTGTAAACTGACAAGTCTTTAATAAAGTTATATTGTGTTGTAACTATACCCTACCAGCTCCGTTTTGATTTCTAAAACAAGCACAGTGCCAAAGAAGCACCCCTACAATTTAAAGCGGATCCCAAACACAGAACAGATACAGCTGATTTGATTTTTTTCTTTTTTTCTTTCATTAATGTTGTAAGATAGGGCATTTGTATGTTGGCCGACAAGGACAAATACATTACATGGGCCAAAACATTTCCATTAGGAGAAACATGCAGCAGCTTCCAAAGCAGTGCCAGTTCAAAAACACATACAACAAATAAACAAATAAAACTATGGAAATGTGCTGCAAATGTAAAGAATATGCTGCAAAAAGCCAAAACAAAGACATTTAACAGCAAACTTGCTGCAAACAGTGAAAACACACAAGGGCTAAAAAACAAATGTAACAGAAAATTGCTACATATCCAGTCAACACAAGTTCTCTAGGGCTCTAGGGTGAGCGATGATTGTAACAGTTTGATTTTTAACCTGAGTAAGATGAGACCAGATAAGAGTGTGTGCTTTAGGGTTTTGCACGCATTCATTTATTTGTGGAAGCACGCCACGATTCAAATATCTGCTGCCGCAAATTGATTGGATTATATATATACTGTAAAGATATTCATTGTATCATACACTCGCAGTGCTGAGCGTACTCTGGGCACAGATGGAGCAGCAGAACTTCAAGTGCACTGAAAGTGAAACTTAACCATTGATTCTGCTAGGTCTAGAAGTTTGCATTCACTTGCAGCAGCTGCTCCACGATCTGATCAGATCAGCAGATCAATCATCCAACCTACAAGTCGCAACAGCTGTAGAGAAAAAAGAACTAACCTCTTTTCTGCTGTTGTCATAGCTTTTTTTGCTTTCTGTGGCACTTTTTGTTTATTTGAAGCATTTCATTGTATTTTTTGTATTATTGATTTTTGGATGAATTGGCATAGTTTTTGAAGCTGCAGCATGTTTCTCCTGATGCAAGTGTGGAGCCTTGTAGCTAGTTTGCCCTCTACTAAAGTAAGAAGATCAGGCCAGTATTTTTTCGTAATCTGTTTGCTCTTGTCGGACATTGTACATTTGGTCTTGCACCCTGAGAGTGCCCCTCTGTATAAATGTGAATCCGCTCCGATTTGAATCATTCTTACCTCTGGTAGTTCAGTCCAAGGAGACTGACTCCGTTAACAGCTAGGATCCTGTCTCCTGGTACCAGCTTCTCACACCGGGCTGCAGGTGAGTCTGGGACCACTGCACGGATGAAGATGCCTTTCACCTTTACGGAAGTGTCCTGAAAGATGAGGTCAAAATTTCCTTACCTAACAACAATCATTCACCAAGATGCGCAGTCCAGTGACCAGTTTTAACAAAACAGTTTTTTTCTCATCTTTTGTTTCTTGCTGCCTTTGACAAACACCACTTCCCACAAGACCTAAAGACCTAGACCAGATATACTAACTATATTTCTAGGATTTGAATATGTTACTAGGAATTTAGGACATTTATAGAATTTTAAGACATTTCAAGGATTTTAGCATCTTTCTAGAATTTTAGGATATTTCTAGGACTTCAGGAGATTTTTTTTGACTATAGGACATTTCCAGGATTTAAGGATGTTTCTTGGACTTTAGGATGTTTTTAGGATTTCAGGACATTTCTAGGATTTTAAGAAATTTCTAAAATTCTAAGACATTTCTAAAAATTTAGATAATTTCTATGATTTTAGGACATTTGTAGGATAAGAGGACATGAGGGGGTAAGCTAGGACCTCTGTTGGTGGTGCGGGGGATCGTCCACTGGCACTTTTTTTGATAAAAAAGCTGCCGTTTTATTCACTCTGGCTCCTTATCTATACAAAAAGTCCAAAACCACTTCCCAGTGTGAATCACTTTATTTTTTGTTTTTAAATTTTTTTTTGTGGCATTTTTACCTTTATTGGATAGAACAGATCAATAGTGTGAAAGGGGGAAAGAGAGAGGGGATGACATGCAGCAAAGGGCCACGAGCAGGAATCAAACTCGCGGCTGCAGTGGCAAGGACACTGCCTTCATTCACGGGGCGCCTGTTTTATCCACTCAGCCACCGGACGCCCCAATCACTTATTTTTTATTGTGAATTAGAAAATGGTTAGGGGGGCCACCCGGCACGCTGGCCGTAAGTTGAGTATCACTGACCTGGACCATTAAAAAATAAATGTTAAATAAGAGGAGAGTCTGCAAGTGAGTTGAGGGGTCATGGTTTTTCCAGAAATTTCTTTACTAACAGCAGGACAGACAGGTTGTATATCTCTTTCACTCACCCTTGTGTCAACCAGGGCAAGACCTAGTCCTCTTTCTCCTCGCTCCAGCTCCAAGCTGAAAACCTCATCATTATTGCCATCATTATGCTCTTCCACCTCTTCAGCCTCCTCCTCCTCTTTCAGTTCGACAAATCTTTTCATACTGGTGCAATCAGACTTCAAGCGGTCCACTTTCAGTGCAGACAGACATTCAAACACCAGTCCACCTGAGGAAAAAATAAAGGCCAGTTTTTCTTTACTGCAGACAAAAAGAAGTTAACCAGAAATGGTGATGTATTTTCATGCTGTACCTTCATCATGTGCATCTATATCAGAAGACCACGGAAGTTTCTCACTACCACTCTTCATCCATTTATCCTGGTATGCCTTCACCAGATCACCAGGATCTACGATGTGGGGGGTGTTGGGTGGGGTGAGGAGACAGGAGGGGTCGAGAGCCGACGTCCTCATCTCACTGCTCTCTCTGCTCTGTAGCTCCAGATTTCTCAGCTTCTGGGACAAAAGGAGGGAGCTGAACTCATCCGGGTATTGGGTGGAGGAAGGAGAGGGAGGTGATGGGGGTGATGGAGGTAAGGCACCAGAGGTCGTCAAAGGGGACTGGCAGTCATGGACAGCAGCCTGAGATAAAGCAATCCCAACTGGCGATGTATGCAAGCTTTCAAGACTGACTTCTGGAAGGATGTCCATCTTGGTCAGTATGGCCTCAGAGGGAATGGTACCACCCTGGATGGCATACAGAACAATTGCGATCAATTAGGACACCACATTTGAAAATTGGCATACTTTAAAGGAGAACACCACCAATTTCACAAATTAAAGTGTGTTTATAGGTCTTGGGCAATACAACTGCGTATTTGAAAAAGTTGTCTTTTTAAATATGTTTTTGGGGGCTTTTATTGCCTGTAATGGACAGGACAGTTTAAGCATGAAAGGGGGAGAGAGAGAGGGGGCGACATACAGCAAAGGGTGCAGGCCGGTATGAACCTGCGGCCGCTGCGGCCAGGACACAACCTCTGTATATGTGGCGCTGCTCTATCCACTGAGCCATCAGCTGATGGTTGAAAAAGTTGTCTTAATTATTTTGTCTCTCCAGAGGGAGTTTTGTGAAATCTGATAAATTGCCGCTAGTGATGTCACCTGAGATTTTTTTCAAATTTTTTATCATCCCAATCTTTACAGGTTTTCCCTCAAACTGCTATAATCACAGCATCTGTCACCACTTGCTGATTTTATATTTTTTTGGAGCTGGACGATTCATTTGGAATATAAAGCGTTTGGTCATTCATTGCACCATACTCTAGGGGTGCAGAGCGTAATCTGGACACTGACGGAGCAGCAGAACATCTGAAGCAATGAAGGTAAAACTGAAACACTCATTGTGCTGGGTCTAAAAGTTTGCATTCACTTGCCTCTGCAACAGCTGCTCCTCTTATCCAATAACTATTTGTAGTCTGCAGTATTGACCATTGTTATAGAAGTGATGTGTCAGCAAACTTCTTTTAAGTTTTGTGTCGCCTCTCTAAATTTGGATTTTTTTGCAGGTCTGTTAACACAGCGCCAGCTGAACTCTTTATGAGTATCTCTTAAGACTCCTTTTTCTAGGTCTCTTTCTTGCCCTGGACATGACAGCCTTTTTACATGATCATGACTCAGTCAGACAAGAGAGTTTATTTCAAGACCAGCATGACATTGCTTGCTCAAAAAAAGGAGTGCACAATAAAGATGGTTGAGTTGATTTCAGCTCCTGTTTGTATTTGTTTGCTCATAGAAATAAAAAGGAAAATCACTGCGGCAATGCATTTATATTTTTTTCTAAAATGTTACAATTATACATACATATATGTATATACGTGTATACCATATAGCAATTAAAGAAGTGCATGAAGGGAAATCTTCCAGTGTGGGATTTGCACTAGTATGGTCTATGTCTTGACTTGGTATAAATCTCTCAAAGCCTTGGTCTTGTTGGTCTTGATACACTCTGGTTTTAGTCATAAATTGGTCCCTATCGATGGGCTTGACCAAAACACTGGTTTTGACCAATCAGATTTGAGCAGCAGGTAAACAGTGTGGAGAGCAAAAGAGGCATAACATACTGGCCAAGATACAACCTCACAATCCATTGGCTATCGTCCAATGACACTTTAGTTTTAAATTGGCTTTTTAAAAATGTGTCTGCATTTAAATGCAGACATCTGTTTATAGAGATTAGTCGATATGACCGGAAGAGGAAGTCTTGCCCCATATATCCATTTGCTACACCAGATCTTCTGAAATATTGGCTGTTGCCCCCATTAGCTTTTGTTGTCAGACTTTAAGGTGCTCATTCTTTCACTCATATGCCAACTTTGCCCCCTTGGCCAAGGGTAAACTTTTCATTAATCATATTTCCCATCTTCAGTCTTTATTACTGATACTGTTGAGCGGACCTATGTAAAAATCAAAAGGTATGAATCTGTACCTTTTGTTCCTCAGTAGCTTTGACCTCATTGGAGTGTGAGTCAGAAAGGGTGGACATGAACTCTTTGAGCTTGTCCAGCTGTTCCCTCAGGCCTGAATCTGTCACCTGCCTGCTCAGTTGGAACTGGTAACCCCCATCTGGCAGCACCAGAGGATGGTGGGTATCAAAACTCTCCAGGATATCAGCTGAGGAGAGAAGAATCATATTGAATAAAGATAAAAAGAAATAAAAAAAAACGTAAATATATGAATCTTGCGCATTATCATATTTATAATCTGTGACTTAAGGCAGGGATAATAATAGCTGACCATTATGTTATTTTGTCTTACCAGTTTTGTATGCTGCAGCCTGGTCATGAACAGATGGAGTCCAGGTGTGTCTGCAGGGAGATGCTGGGCTATAAAGACTCAGCAGGTGGTTCAGCTGAGCCGGACTCAGGGCCGGGTAGTCAGACCGCAAGGACACCCACGATGTCTACAAACACAAAAACACACACATGCGCAAAGATTACTATAAAATGTTAAGCTTAACAATCTTGCTGCTTTGCCTCTGTGCAGGCACCAGACTTAACCGGCATGACTGATCCAATACTTTTACTTTACTGCAGTAATCTATTTAACCTGATCATGCAACAGTGTCCAAATATAACATTTACGCTTAACTTCTTCATTTAAAGATTGTTTCTACACAATGCTGTGTGTCATGTCAATGGAACAAATTGTATCAACACATAGAAATCTGTTTAAGTCCCTCTGCTGAGTACAGTTTTATGTCTTAAAGGTGGTGAAACACATGCATAGATTAGATCCTAACGAATCTCTTAGAGGCCTCTGTTTTTATGTAACTCACATTAAAGGGATAGTCTCAAAGATTTGCCATTTTTTAGGGGTACATTCAAAAACAAGAGTAGTAGGAAAAAATAGATTTTGAATGAGAATTCAATAATAATTGGCTATGTGAAAAACCCCTCTGTTTGTATAGAAGTTCTGTGGATGTGCTGCGATGGTAATTGTGTGGCTCTCTTTGGACAAACATGGCTTCATGTTGTATCTATATTTATAGGGAGCACACTTGCCAGGTGCCACAAATTGGAGGCTTTATGCAGTGAGGGCAGCTTTGGTTTTGCAACGAAACGCTGGAACACTGAGACTAAAAAGGACTGTCGTCATTTAATGGTAACTTTGATATTTTTTAACCTGGATCCTATTTTTGTTGTTGTTTGTTATTTTTTGGGCTTTTTTGCTTTTAATTGATAGGATGGGTATAGCATGAAAAGGGGGGAGAGAGAGGGGATGACATGTTGGAGTTGAACATGAGGCGTTCGCTCTACCAGATAGGCTCCGGGATGCCCCCTAGCTCCTTTTTTTCTCATATTTTTAAGTCTAAGTGATTACTGAGAGCATTTTGTTTTCAACTGGTCCAGTATTGAAAGGAAGAGCTGCAGCTAGCAGCGCTAAAACAGGCTGCAAGGTAACCACTCAGTACATGATTGCAAAACACTTCTTTTAAATAAACAGTAAATTTAGTACCGTAAGAGCCAGCATCTTTTCACATCTTACTGTGTGAATTTAAGGTTTTATTTAAACCAAACCAGAACTGGTGGCTGTTGAAACAATGGAAAGATGAAACAAGATGGTTTTTCTGTTGACTTTGAACAATAATATAATTACTGTTTATTTGAACTCAGTCTGGTGGTTTTGGTGATAGCAATTTGCGGGCTGTTTCTGGTTAAACAAAAAGGCTCTTACTCTTTAACAAGGAGGTCATCCATGTATAGATCATTTCCATAATGTTGTGAGACACTGATAATAACAGTGTGAAGCTGTCAGTGGCAAAAACAATTGATTCTGCGCACTTGCTGAGTGGTTTGCTATATTGTGACACGTTTTGCTGCTGCTGGCTGGAGCCCTCTAGGTTATCACTGGACCAGTTCCAAAAATTGTTGTTCCCATTGGACTAAAAAAAAAAGGGGGGGAGGGGGGGGCAACATTGAATAAATACCAAACCTACCCTTTAAGATGAGGACCATGAGTTTCAATAGCAAATGTTGTACACATTCCACTTGTTCTCCAGTAATGATTTTTTTCCCCCCTTTTTTGTAAACAAATGTATAATTTACTACAATTTTTATCATAAAAAAATAAATCACTTGAATCAAAATGCAGCCATAAAGTCCTATTAAAGCTTCAATTTCTTGTTGTTACACTTTTAACACATAATACTAAGAATATTTTTTCTATTACTAAAATTGAGTGTTGTGCATTTGTATTTGATGTTTAATGGAATAGAGATTCCTCAAGTTTGAAACCACAAATGGCATGTCTTGATTCACAGCCTCTTAAGTCCCTGGTGATTATTTTTAGTTGGATAAATCAAACTCAGCTGTGTGATTTATACCAGCAGTAAATTCTTCCGAGGTGTAGCCAGCAGATTGATAGCCGATGAGAGCGTGTGTGTTTGCTCCAAGGCCAGTTCTCCCAGTCCAGCTGTGTGGGCCCAGTCCAGGATTAAGTCGAGATTGGCCCGCATGTGAACGCCTCTGGCCCACTGGTAGAAACCTGGCTCAGAGCCTGTGTACACATCAGGAGAAAAGCATCTTTAAAATCACTTCTCTGGTCATTTACTTGTGTTTCCCAGCTTTTAGGTCTGCAGCAACAACACTCTTGCTATTCTGTCAATGAATCCATGAAAAGAACAGTACTGTTTTTGTGTCCAGACAGAGTGCTTCATGCTTCAGGCAACATAGAATATTATGAGTCAGTCCCACGTACACTGTCTCTCTAGTGCACCAAATAAAATGTGTATTATTCCACAGCTGACAGCTGTCCCCAACAAATGCATGTTTGATAAAAACTACAGTTTTTACTAAGTTTTTAATCCCTTCACTTATTAATTGCATTATTATTTTTTTGCAAATACACATTTTAATACACCTTTTTGGTAGCAGAATAACAAAAATCAACTACTTTCTCAAACCACTAGATGGTGCTAAGCTTTTTTTTCCTGGTGAGGTCAGCAGAGGTCTCAGTCAGCAGCATTTGGCAGGAAGATCATCAAAACAAAGACGCAGGCGACGTCTGCGTTTAAATCAAACGTCTGGACTTATTTTGGACGTTTTAACACGGAAGGAAAGAAGGACTTGGACATGACACATGCGAATTCAGAAAGCTTGTGGCCCCTGCCAGCCAGTGAGAAGTCAGCAAGGTTTGCTGCGGACAGACAGACAGACAGACAGAAACACACACACACACACACACACACACACACACACACACACACACACACAACCAAACACATGTTCCCCTCCAGGATTATACCTGGCTGAAATCAAAATCATGAAAAAGAACAATTAAAAGGTGATGAAGTTTTATTTTATTTTTTAATTTATTTTTTAATATTCAACCACTGTCATATTTGACATATACCAGTTTTTGATATTTTCATATTCTGGCTCCTAAAACCAAAATAAGTTAGAAGAAATTTAGTTAAATTATTATGGTATGGATTCATTTGTGCTTTGGTACCCACATAAATATATGCAAATTTCAATTAAAAAAAAAAAAAAAACACATGCTGTTCACCTGGGAAAATACATGCATGTTTAAAATTATGAAATTCATGGTTTTTTTCCCATTTCTAAAAAGATGTAGGAAAAAATTTTTTTGACTTAAGTGGTCATAGTTCATGCAAGAAATTTAGAATTGAAAATGGAAATGAATAGGTATCAGTAGTCACTGCGATGTCTTTTGACACCCACTAGGGAGCAGTGTCACAATTCCATGTGCAGAACTATGTACTTTGTACAGAACCTTAAACAACCTGCCAACAAAACTACCTTGCCATAGAAAAAGGTATATAAAAGGTACTTGGTATATAAAAAGGTATATAAAAGGTACTTGGTATATAAAAAGGTGGAAAAAAGGTAATCTGTGGACATACTATGAAAATTATGTCAAAAAATGCTTTATATTATAATGATTTTGTAACATTTTTACATGTTTGTTTTTTTTAAAGAAAATTTGCTCAGGTTTCAAAGGTTTAAATTCTTGTGAAAAGCATCTGAAAGCAGCACAAAAAAAATCAAGGTTACTCCATGTTTCAAAGGGTTAAGTAAACGTAACAATTAGATAACAACATAATTTAAGACTTCTAGTAAATGTAAGGGGAAAAAAGAATTTTTGGAGAAAAAATGTTGCCAAAATGTTTTGTTTTTTTTAAAGAAAAAGAATAGCCAAAACTTTTAAAAGGAAATTGGCCTATTTTCCTAAAGGGGGAAAAAAAGAAAATAGAAAGTAATTGCTACAAATCGTCTGTTATATTTACGTAAATTTTTCAAGGCAATTGGTTTCCAAGATATTTTTTTATGTAAAATCAATTGGTGTGAGCTTACAGTGAAGCCTGCACTCTCTCCTGTGTATGGAGCTAATCTACTCTGTGTGAATGCTTGGCGCTCGTACCTCTCTCCATGAGCAAGTTGAAGAGCGATGCGTTGATGAAGTAGAAGAGGTAGCCAATGAGCTGTGAGGAAATCTCTGGGTGGAGCTGACAGTCACACAGTAGTCTCCAGCTCTCGCTCAGAACATCCACGAGATGCTGGATCTCACCGGGGACCTGCAGTCCACCGCCACCCACGACCCGGGCACTATCTCCAGTCACCTGCAGATCAGGACTCTCCCTGAAGGGGTTGCAGTCCAGAAGGCCTGGCAGGACAGGGTAGAGGACCTGATAAGACAGAATAAAGAGAGGTTGAATAAAGAGAGCTCAGTATGAAGAGTGATGTGGATCCAGAGATTGTTGACGATTCCTGTGGGTCAATTTGAGGTTGGAAAAGTTAACGTAGTGTGGTGGATGTTCAGATCGCTGGGATAAATTCAAACATGTAACCCTCTAACCCAGTTCCAGACCACCCATACTGCCCCTGCACGTCTGTTTCTCAGACTGCAACATCGATATTATGAGATTGGACAGAGAAATCCGCAGAAATAAGAGAGACAGAGTTTGTAACATTTCCTCCTTTTTCAGCCAAAGGTCCTCGCTGCTCCTCAGAGCGAGCCCGGACAACGATACCTTTGTTCGGGCTAATTGTACACAGACATCCCCCCTTCCCCTCCGATCTCGCTCTTACACCCACCACGCTTCCGAGGCCAGCGCCGGCCGTAGATCCACATTCCTAAAAAGCTGAATATGGCTCATGTGGGCTTGGCATGGCGCTGCAACAGGACTGCTGAGTGAAGAGTTCTGAAGGAATCCACCCTGAGCAGATCGTTTTACATTTAACTGTAAAAGGCCCCCGCCGCCAGAGCAGGCCGAACATGAACAGCAGAACATTGCAGCCGCGGCTCCCATCACACATGAGACAATGGAAAAGGCAGAGAATTAAGCCAAATAATCCCTGCAGTGTTTCTGGTTGGAAAATGTCACTCAGCGCAGCCAAGCCAGAGGGGGATTCAATGGTTCTGGGATCACCACATGCATCCGTGGCACGCATTATTCCAGAGTCAAAACATAAAAGTGTGTATTCTGTGTCGTCTGCTTATTTGTGCATTCATTAAGATGGACAAGTAAACACACTCTGCCCACAGGCCCGTTAAAGTGCGCTTGTGTTCATCGGGACATGTCTTCAGCTGTAATAGCTGCTCACCAGTGGCGCCTTTTGTTTTCCCTCCTGCTGCTATTATTCTCACATCGGAGAGACAAGCATGAAATACCCCAAAATAAACAGAGGTTTAAGAAAATGTGACCACACAGAAAAGCAAGGTTAGTGTCACTTTCTGTCTTGTTGGATGGGGTTAACCCTTAAACACCTGGATTGACGCCAGTTTTCTTGTGCTGGGGAGGGGAGGGAGTATCAATTCTAGCAAAATTTGTGAAACATATGGGCACATATGGATGAAATGAGGTTATGTCTGGTATACTCTGCAAAAAAAGAATAAAAAATTGATCAAAAAGAATGCTTGTACCAAATATTATGTTTGTTTATCCAAAAGGTGCTGAGTTAATTGATGGACTGACTGACTGACTGCACATTCACTGCCACACCTACACACTGTAAAACACAGTACTGGGATCATGTTTGAAGGAGAACACAGAGCACAGCTTGATGCAGCTGAGAGTGACCCAGCTGTGACGTGCAATTTTGTTGCTCGCAGACCAAAAGAGAAGGAATTCAGCGTGTCATGTCAGAGTGGATGGAGATCTCTACAAAAATGGCTACTGTAGTGCAAGCACAACGCTCTCACAATAAAACAGAACATTCAGATTTAGCTGGTGGAGTGTGGACATAGTCTCAGTTTTCCCTGGTCTTTGCCAGTTAATCCAGGCGTGTCTTGTCATCCATCATGACTGCCACTTCTCAGTGAGCTCGCCTCAACATCTTTCCTGGATTGACAGAGCAGATTTTGTGGGGAATGCTGCTCAGTCCTAATGATTTACTCTGTATGTGTCCTTTGTGCAGTGAGCTGACATAGTGATTTATGTCGTGTTCACTCCAGTGTCTGACCCGGGGTTCAGTTGGTGCAGGGCAGATTTTAATGTTCCAGGCTGGAAACAAGGCAGACTGAGCTGAACAAATATTTTTGTTTTAGCTCAACTTGTTTTTTTGTTTTTTTTGTATTTTTAAAAGGGACAGTTCACCTCAAAATCAAAAAACTCATATTTAACAATTCAGACTGTTTTGGCTGGTGTGAGTTATAGAGAGTTGGAGATATCAGCCAAAGAGATGTCTGCCTTCTCTCCAGTATGATGGAACTAGATGGCAGTCGGCTTGTGGTGTTCAAAGCGCAAAAAAAAAAGAAAAAGAAAAAACACAATACCAATATTTCACATAGGAACTATTTCTAGCAAACCAATTGTATCCCCACACAAAAGGAAGTTTACATCTAGTGCTAGCTCACTTACATCTTGTCCTATCATGAGTAGATGTACACTTCCTTCTGTGCAGTCATATGGTTGACAGGTGTTTTTTGGTCACTCAAGATAATCCACAGAGCTTGTTGAGAGCATTTTCATGCAGGAACTATTTTTTTCAAATGGAATAACACCCACCAACTGTATCACCGCACAGATGTGTGCATCTACTCAGCGTGAGATGTGAACATTAAACAAACAAACAAAAAAATCTGATGGATGTTGTTTGGTGCAAAGAAAATAGTTCCTGCAAGAAACTGCTCAAAACCAGGTCTGTGGGTTATCTTGAGTAACTGGGTCATGATTTGTGAAAAGAGAAATTGCTGTTGAATTTTTTCAACCATATTTTTTTGGTTCTTTGGACACCACAAGCTGAATGCCATCTAATTCCAGCCTGGTCTCATTCACAGCTCATCAAATACCGGCACTTTTGAGTGATGTTGACCTCGGACACCGACACAAAAAGACATCTTTCTTGGCAGTATAATATGCACCAGAGACAAGTGAGAAATGTTTAGCTGCAGCCACAATCCATTCCAAACCTATGAGACACGCCCCCTCCAAACTGCACCAACTACCAGTACAAGCAAAACCCACTAGCGTCACGGTTAGATGAAACTCTGCTACGACACCTGTACTGACTAAACAGCATAGCTATAATCCACTTTATCCATATACTTTATTGATTTAACATTCAGATGTGATTTATTCCTGGAACACACTGCCTGTCTGAGCAGTATTAGTGTCATAAGTGTTAACAAGTCAGAGCAGCCACAGAGCCCTGAGGGTGCAGTGCTGGTCAGGTGCCTCTCAGTTGCCTGTCAGCGGCGGCACATCTAGAGAAACGGTGGCTCACTATTTTTTTCCTACATGCGGTTGTCAGCATAAGAGGACAGTGAAAATCATGTTTTGATACTTATAGTGACTCTATGCCACCTTTTATTACAGTTACAATGTCATTATCGGCCTCAAAGATGAGGAGATACAAATGTATTGGTTTCATCCAAACTTTCCTGCTTCCATTTCAAAATAAAAGTCCTTTGACAATGTCACTGTCAACAGAATCCCATCAGTTATTGACACAAGGCATTTAATTATGAAACATTTGCAGGACCGTCTTGTTGACAATGCAGGAGCTTGCATGACTTAATAAATACAGTGGAAAGACAATAATCATAGCAGAAGCGTTGAGCAACAATGCTATCAGTGTGAACACCGCGAGTGTGCAAGACGCTGCAGTTCGGCGATCTTGCCGTCAAGCGCTGCTCACGCATGCAGTGTGTTCCAGCCATGAGGCTACCTTACAAGCAATGAGTCAGGTTTCAAAAGGTAAACGTGCACAAATTTCCTTGATTTTCATTTTTTTTCTCTGCAAATGTACTGTAAAGCAACATGTCAATAGAACATTAAATTCAAGTTAGATCCTGCAAGGTCAAACTTTATGAGCCTACTTGTATTATATTTCTGGATTATTTCTGGATTTACTGACAAACATCTGGAAGTCATTCTGTTCATCAGACAGACTTGCTGAGAGAAATCCATGCTGTCTGCGGCAGGTAGTTAGATAACCACATCCTCCTGCCCTAGGCAAAAAAAAAAGTGCTGTCTAAAAGTTGCAGGACAGCAACTTTTCAGGAGTTTCCTCTTTAGAGATATAATGATCACTGACTTCCTTCCTGCATGGATAACTGATACAGAAGATGCGTCAGAGGAGGCACAAAGTCTGAATCTGAACCGGCTGGACATGTGAGACACTGGCTTGGCTGCTGCTAACTGTCAGAGCAGCGCTGCGTTGACGCGATCTCTGATGTGGTTAAATACTTGACATGACTTCTTTTTACTGAGGCACTGGAGGGACTGTGAGAATGCGAGTGGACGTGCAGCTCAGCTATCAGCTATGATTCCTAGTTTGGAGCTGAGGAGGACTCAGTTACATGTTGTTGTATGAATGTAAATAGGCCAATCTTCCCATTAGTATGTTTTTGGATAGTGTTTTTGTCCACACCCACACAGCTCAACTGGAAATTTGTCTGAAACTTTCCCGGCACACTTCCATGCGATGGGTGTGGTGCTTCTGTGAAGCTGCACACAACTGAATTGTGGCTACGATGAAATACAATTTTCTCTTCTTCCACGTAACACTCAAGTGAGAACACGGCATGATACAAACTTTGCAAAATCAAAAGCAGCAGTTATTCTATTAACCCTTTCACTTTTCTAGTGCTACTTTCTCCTTTTCAAGTACAGTATTTAAACCTTTGAAACTTAATTGGTGCAATTTATTTCAAAAACATGGGGAAAAAGACAATGAACTGGGTAAATGTTTGATAAATTGCAAGAAATTGGTACATTTCTAACATAAGTTTAAAAAAATAAAGGAGATTTTTTTTTTAGAAAAAAACAAAACAAAACATATCCTATAAAGAACTATAAACGTATGCTTTATTTATAATTATCATAATTACATATTTAAAACTATGTAACAGAATTATTAAAATCTGTTAAGCATGTTTTCCAAATTTTTGCCTTGTTTGTTGTTTTGTTTGTTTTGTATTAATTTAGGTAATTTTCTTGTACTTTTTGCTCATTTTTTAAAAAGTTTTGTGTGTCTCTTTGACTCATTGCCTTCTTCCCATGTTTTTGAAAAAAAAAAATCAAGGCAATTTTCTCAGGTTTCAAGGGGTTAACCTTCACAGATGGCATAACCAGTAAGAGGAGTAAAAGTTTAGAGGACTTCATAACCCAGATATCCTGTGGTGTCAGTAAACCTCTCCTCAGAGGGGGGCTAATGAGGTAACCCAGGAATTACGTTCACTTTTTTAAAGGATAATGACTTTATGAAAGAGGTCTTTACGATATTCAGACCGTATCTAGTGGTTCATTCATGTGGTGACGGAGGGTTGTAGTTTCGAAGTTGGGAAGTGGTTCTTTCGACCTCATCGTGTTCATGTGCTTTGAGTTTGTAAAGTAGGAACAACATGGAAGCTACAAAGAATATGGGTTGCATTTTAATGCTAAGATCATTTAAACAAGAGGTTGACAGCTTTTTCCAGTTTTTTAATATTTTTATATAGTTTTATTTTCATATATCTTTTATATATTTTGTATTATATTTTTATATTTAATCTAGGTCACTCTACATGGACAGCAGTTAACATCAGTACCATATGACACTTTACATGTGATCAAAAATAGACAGTTAATACGTGAATTAATAAGTAATTAATAAAACAGTTTCTTACCATTGACCAAACACTGACATTTGCGCACCATGTTTATGCATTTATGACCTCAAGTTGGTGTTTTATAAAATAATACTGTTATCAATGTTAGTACACTCGCCTGGCATGCTTCATAGTTTGCTTGCTTGCTACAGCTAATAGATGCACATTCTTAAAAGTGCAACTACTAAAAGTAAATGATAGCTACAAAGAACAAAATAATTAAATATGTAATTTCTTTTTATCATCAATTGTTGACTTTGTTTCCGTGCTTTCTGCCGTTCTGCTGTCCTATAACGCAAACATCACAACTTGGAAACTTGGGTATCGCAATTTCTCAATTTCCAACTCGTAATTATGACTTCAGAGAGCAATTCATGTGTTCGTAACTTGTAAATATGATAAATACAACTTGGCATGTCTGTGCTTCAGGACACTAGGATACGTGTCCTGAAGACATTTTGTATTTTTACTACGTATTCTTTTTTAAGGTTTGAATCCTGATCACCATTTGCTTTACTTGTTTGGGTGACGAGTGCAAAGTCTTTTCCCTGTGAACCTCCGGCAATGTTTTGTGAACTATAAAACTTCATCCGACTTTCCATCAGCATGAGGGTGAGTAGGTAATGATTAAAAATTTCTCTGTTTTTTTAAGGTTAGACATTTCTTGTGTGAAAAATTATAGGTTGCAATGTAAAGCGTCCTTGGCAGTGCTTGGAGATCCCTGGCTTTATTCCTTTATCCTCCCCCAAAACACACACACACACACACACACACACACAGACATGCACGCACGCACACACGCGCCCCCCCCCCCACACACACACACACACACACACACAGACACACACACACACACACACAAAGGCCCTTGGTGTCCTGTCTCTCTCTCGTGTCATAATTCCCCCAGTGTGGTCTGGCAGTGTGGCCGGTTGGCCTATTAGTAACTGTCAGACTGACTAACTGGGCCCTTTATTCTCAGCCCGTCTCTGATTATTTTCCTTCTCTTAAACAACAAATCATAATAATCTGAGATAGGAACAGATGGAGCCACTATACAAGCCTGCTCTCACTCCTCTGCTTTGGCCAAGAAAAGTCCCTGGTTGATTAAGATAAGGTAGATGTTTACTTTCCCATGCAAGACACAGGAGTACTATTTATGTGTACATGCTATAACTGTGTGTTTGGTCATCGTCTCACCTTGGTGATGTAATACACACACTGCTGAAAGGCGAGCATGATCACCTCCTCGAGGACAGCCATGGTCTCCTCACTGGCTGAACGGACACAGGACAGACGTAGCTCCAATAGGGCTGAAAATCACACACGTAATTGCACATATTGCAACGTATTAGTGATACTCAGCTTGTGGTCCACGGGCCAAATCTGTCCCCTGATAGGGTGCCAGGTGACCCCCCGATCCATTTTTTTATTTAAAAAAAAGTAATTCCCACTGGGAATTATTTTTGTACTTTTTGAATACATAAGGTGCCAAAATGCATGAAACAGGATCAAAATAGAGTTTGTTTATCAAATGAAAAAATGCTGTGGAGGATCCCATGCATCCCCGACAGCTAAGACCCTAATGTCCTAAAATCCTACAAACATCCTGAAACCCAAAAAATGTCGTAAAATCCAAGAAATGTCGTAAAATCCAAGAAATGTCGTAAAATCCTACAAATGTCCTGAAATCCCTAGAAATGTCCTAAAATCCAAGAAACATCCTAAAATCCAATAAATGTCCTAAAATCCTAGCGAAATCCTAAAATCATCGAAAGGTCCTGAAATCCTCTAAAATCTCCTAAAGCCCTAGAAATGCCCTAAAATTCCAGAAAGATCTGCAAATACTCAGAACATTCTAAAATCCTAGCATTTTAAAATCCCAAGATCCTAGAAATGTCTTTAAGTCTTAGAAATGTTCTAAAAACCTATATATGTCCTTAAATAGTAGAAATGTCCTCAAACACTAAAAGCATCCTAAAATTATATCCTGAAATCCTACAAACATGTTTGGGGCTGCAGCAACTGTCCCCTGGTCCCCTGTCACTGTACAAAAGTGTCCCCAAAGCAAAGCAAGTTGAGTATCCCTGCCATACATCGTAATACTTTTAACAAGAAAAGCCAATCTTTGTTGTCGTGTTCATAATGTCAGCTAAAAAATTTAATGTGGTGCATCTTCATTTTTTCATATTGTCACAAGTATCAAAATAGGCAACTAACCCAAGTTCTCCACCTCTTTGTTCTCATCCTCTTCCCTTCCGTCTTCGTCTTCCTGTCCCTGCTCTTTTCGGGTTCTCCACTCCAGAATAAAAGGCAACTGGTACTGGATGAACTGCAGCAGCTCCAGACTGTTGGACATCCACACCACCAGGGGGCGAAGTCCTGAGATCACCTCCTGCTGGCTGAGAGCCTGTAGGTCTTCTGGGTTTGAGCCTTCATTATTGAGACTGCAGTGCAGAAGCAAAGCGTCAACAGTGCAGTCTGTGAACTGTAATATAAGTGATTGCTGAAGAAAGACAGGAAGGTGTGCTTACACTTCAGGTTGGACTGCAGCAAAGTCCTTTGTGTGCTCCTGTATGGAAACAAAAGAAAACTTTGCAATGAGTGTACTAAAGTGTAGTAGTAATATAAAAGTAACAGACAAAAGTTCTGTGGCTGAAGTTCAAAAAGTGCCTGAAATAAACAGCCAGATCAAGCATCTCGGGGGCATTAGGGCATAATTGAGTTGTGGTCCTTCACTGACCCCTTGCTATCTGTGGTGTTGTCTTTGAGTATCCATTAGAAGCAGTGTACAAAGTAGACTACAAATTGCAGCCTTATTGAATTTTGCCTTGAGCCTCAGAAACCCACATGTACTATCTTGGCCCAGGTTCACTGTATGTTAGTTAATTTGTGATGACTGACCACAAACAAATTTACAAATGTGCATCAAGTAAGCATTCTATCATCTCAAATAGCAACGGTTTTGACATAGGGCCCCTCCACAGGACAGGGCCTGAGGATAAGGTAAGAATGCTGACTTTTAGACCTTTAAATGTCAAGTGTATAGAATTCAGGGGATAAATTTGCAGATATGGAATAAAAATATTCATAACTATGTTTTGATTAGTGTATAATCATCTGAAATTAAGAATCTTTGTGTTTTAGTTGCCTTAAATTCAATTTGGATTCTTTGTTGTGCACTTACATCATGTGCGTCACAAACTTATTTTACTTATTTTGGGCAAAACCCCCATTTTTTTCTAAACCAAAGCATTTTTCCCCTTACCCTAACCGAGTAGTTTTGGTGCACATACCTGACAAAACTGTTTCACAATATTAACCACATGTTTAAAATTACAGCTGTTCTGGCACATCATTTTAACACATGACATAGTACCACCACATAATGCAATGTTAAGAGGTTGTGCTGCTTGTGTTGTACATTAAGAAGTCATTTTCTTGTTTGTTATTCACTTTTTTTTTTTTTGCTTTTTTTTGAGTAATGTTACTTTTCATTTTATTGTTGGTTGTTAGTTGTTTTTTTTAACCAATTTCCTGCTAATTTTGGGGCCATGTCTTTTTGGGTTACCCTTTCCTTTCTACCTTTGTTTTTGAAAGTTTTCAGGTTTTAAAGGGTTAAAAATTTTGAATTTCAACTGCTGATGTAACCAGTGTTTTATCATTTTTATTTTCATTGTGCCAGTGCTGCATATCGACAGAGAAATTAGCAAAAGACTAGCAGATAAAATGTCTTTTCCCCCAACTCACCCACAAGGAACTCTGAACTCCACTTGCAATGAGCAAAAGCAGCCTGCGCAGGTGTGATGTATGAAGACATGTGGATGAATACTGAATGCACAGACACAGCAAAAATGCAACAGTCAATGGTGGTCTGTCTTTGACGCTGGTCCTTCCCATAGCAACTATCTCCTTGACGATGCGATCCTCGTCCTCACTGTCATATTCCAGAGTCAGGTTGTGGCCTTCAGGTGATTTTAAAAAGGGAAGGCCTCTGTTTAGGGACTGCTGGCTGCTGGAGCTCTGGAGCTCAGTGCAGGTTGAGATGCAGGTGTTACAGAGGATCGTGTCTCTAGTGTGGCTTGTTGTGGTGGCAGACGTGGTGTGACCCAGCATCCAGGGGACAGCAGTCATGCTGGGCTCGGGAGCAGCATCGTTCACTTCCTTCATTTCCAAGAAAGAAGGAAGAATCATTATTTATGAGTAAAGGCGGGTGAGGTGAATAACATTGATCATCTCGTTACAATGCAATGTTCTGCTGGGAAACCTTGGGTCATGGCATTCATGAGGATGCACCACGCATCCAAATGCTGCTACAAACCAAGTACCACTACATCATGGCAATGGCCCTTACTAATGGCAAAGACCACTAGGACAATGCAGCACGCCACACTGTACAAACTGTTCAGGAAAGCTCAAGGATCATGAGAAAGAGCTCAAGGCATCCATCTGGCCTCTTAATTACCCAGGTCCCAATCTGTTTGAGCTTTCATTGGATGTGCCGGTACCCTAGAGGTACCCCCAATCCATTGTGGGGCCTCCTTGGATCAGGCTTGTCTCTGAACTGTCAAGGAATGTACGCAAGAATTCTGGGGGGGTGTCCTGAGGTGTCTGGCACCGGGATGTTAGCTGCAGATCCTTTGAGTCCTATGGGTTGTAAGATGGCATACCAACACATCCTACGAATGTTTGACCAAATAAGGATCTGGGGAATTCGAAGGCAATGTCGACGACTTAAGCTCTTCGACACATCCCTCAGGCCATCCCTACACCATTTTCTATAGTCAGGCATGGTGCATTGTCACGCTGGGGGTCCACAGCCATCGTGGAGCGTCGTTGCCATGACGCACGCTACTTGTTCCACGATGGTGCTTGAGTGGGTTATGCATGTCAAGTGGCATCCAAATGATTGCCAGGACCAAAGGTTTCCCAGCGGAACATTGCATTTTAACGAAATAATCAATGTTATTCACTTCACCCACCAGTGATTCTAATGTTTTGGCTTTTGGTGTATGATCTCACATGAGGAATTCAGGAAAAAGAAAATCTTATCAGGCAGAAATACAGTGCCCTCACCTTCTTGATTCTCCTGTATCAAACTCTTACCTTGTGTGTCAAAGCAAGGGGATCCTTAAAAAGAAACAGGTAGTGCTGTCCCAACCCGATGACATCACCAGGGTTTAGCTGCGCTTCTTGTCTCAGCACTTCACCATTCCTTGTAACCATGGCGTTTTGACGAGGGCAGAGCATGGTAGGGCTGCCAACGCCATGACGATGGAAAAAGCAGTGTCTCGGAAGGATATCAGAGGCAAAGAGGAGGACGTCAGACTTGGAACCGTCTTCATGATCACTTTGCCGACCAAAAACAAGGTTTGGCGCAGCAAGTAGGTAGATGACAAAGTCCTGAGTGCAGAGGAAAAAAATGATAAGTTACCACATCATGTACAACATCGTGTTCTTCATTCTTTTGATTTTTTTTTGACCTGACAAAGATCCAGGCAGGATCGTAACATTGTCTTCAATAAACTTGTGTGGCAGTAAGTGTACAAGATGGTGCCATTTTGACAACGTGAAAAGTAGCTAGTCACAAATAGTGGCTAACTCAAAGAAAAAGAACAGCGGCTGTAAATGCCTGCAAGAAAGGGAAAACAATGAGATCTAGGGGCACCTTACCTCTGATAATTACTGCCATGTTACTGTTAGAAAGTGTTACAAACGCGTATATTTTATGTCACACTAAAGGCTGATGCTGTTGTGTAAAATGTCATGCCTCTGTTGATTCAGCGATGCCGGAATGCTGTCTATAATCACACACTGGACCCGAATGATGCCACCATCATTTAGTTCTGTGTAAAAATGCAAAGGATGCATAAAAAAGGGACTTAGCAGCAAATTTATAGCACAACCTCTGTGTAAAAAAAGGCTTTTGATTGATATCAGTCATGTTTCTGGCCACCAAGTCTAATATTCTTACTCCTTTTTGCTCCGCTCTGTTAGTATTAGTTCTACGGCTACATAACAACAGTCTCCCCAAATGAAGGCAGTCTGATCATGTGGAGGTATTAGAATTCTTGATCCGAGCCTGTTTAGACAAAACAATCTTTTATTAATCACAGCGAGTGGCAAACACAATGTGCAGGGATTATTATGTTTGACATTCCCCTTGTGACGCCTGTCTACTCCAACGGGACAGATTTAACAAGCTGAATTAATTCACAGATAAACTCCCTAAACCTCGGTCACAATAGTATTTCTCGCTGTAGATGATTATATTCTTATGACGGGGTCTTTTGGGAAAACAACTGTGACGCAGTGTCAAAATCACAGCATGTGAGAACTAGCCTGTGTGTGCCTGAGTGTGTGTGGTGGTTGCTTGCCGTTAAAAACCATGCGTAATCAGACAGGAAGCAGTGCCGGGGGTGTCTTTTTCTGTTTCCTGATCAGTGTTTTGACACAGAGATTTTCTACGTACTGTTCACTGACCTCTTGCAGAATGATTCTCCCTCTGTCTCTGTCTTTATCCTGAGAAAACATGTGCTTAGAGCTGCAGCTCTGAGGTGAGGAAAGGGCATAACGCAGTCCTCCTCTTATAGGTTTCATTGTGATACAATGCACACGTGAACATTTTGTGAAGAAGCCAAAATCACCCCGCATGCATGTGCGTAAATTGTGTAAGCGGCAGTGGAGAGGCAGAACTCACTGTCCTCCACTTCCGATGTCAAGCTTATCCAATTTACAATAACAAGGGCAGGGTTTTACTAATTTTTGAAACAATGGGTCATAAACTGTAGACTGAGGTGGAAATAAGCGGCCACTATGTTCTCTTTTGCTTGGAAAGACAACATAATAAATAATAAAACCAAAAGAGTTTGGGCAGTGGTGAAATATTAAATCAGATCTGCCGTAAAGAATGACATCTAGAATGACAGGTCCCTCACTCAACATCACTACCAGGGGTCTGAATCACCAGTTTCATCAAGATATAATAGTTATTGGTTCTTTGGACAACAAAAATCTTTGCTGATTTTACAGTCTACCAGGACACAATTTCAATTCACTTCATATTGATATTATCAATATGAGACCAGAGGCATTACGCAAGAAACAATACGCAAACAAATTTTCTCATATTTTTGCTTGTATCCAGGATTTGTTCTAATTTTGTTACTACGCACTGATTTTGGAATTTTGCCAATGTTTAATTATTTTTGCTTTTCTCTTTGGTAAAAGAAAATTTTATCAAGATAAGACAAAAACATCTCACATTCACGGTCCACAAATTGTTGCCCAAAGGAAGGAAAAATAAACTTATATTTGAAGCATATTGAAAAATGCACGAATAGGTTTTAGAGTAATTATAATGACTTTCTGTTACTTGAGAATTTTAATTTAATGCCCTTTTCCACTTCTCCTCCAATGCATTTAGGAGGAAAATATTTTACTTTTTACTTCAATTATTAGATAACTACTTTAACATCAAACTTTTTGCACACAAACCAAAATTCTGAAAATAATGCAGCTGAAACAATTCGGCAAATAATTAAAAAATTAAATGGCAACTATTTCTTTTATCGTGTCATTTTTCTTGCTACAAACATTTCATCCTTCCAGCTTCTCACATACACTGTATGTATGAGGGTTTGCTGCTTTTTCTTCTGATTGTTTCAATTATTTTTGATTTATTACATTTACTTCAACATTTTGCATGCATTCTTTTACTTTCAATACTAAATTATAGTTCCTTGAAATCACATTTGCTTTGTTTAAGTGTTTCATCGTAGGCCTACGTCAATCTCACTCCTGCATAAGTTCTTTTTCTTACAGCCTTTTCGCAAAAAATGTACCTCAAATGTAAAACTTATGTTTTGTTGTGCTGAACAACAATTTGTAATCTGTAAAAAACAACTAACAAAATAAAACTATACTGTGGATACAAACATTGTATATTGCTTCTTACATGAGGCCAGATATGTTGTATGATGTAAAAATGTGTTTTTGGGAGTACCGGTACTTTACTTGAGTTTTTTTTATTTTTGTCAATTTTCACTTTTACTCCACATTTCCTTAATAAGATGTATACTTTTACTGCAACGCATTTCCCCAAAGCATCTAAGCTACTAACTACAAAATAGGACAGGAACTGAGGAAGGGAGGAGGGGTGAGACGGACAAATAAAGGAATAGGATGAAGGATTAAACTGGATTTTGTATTAAAATGCAAATAAGACCTAATTTTTCTTCAAGTGTTATGTACGCTCAATTTTTTTAGTTGGTGTTTGTTAAAAAGAAATAACTTCATAATTCTCAAAATTCTGATGCTTTTGACTACCAGCATTGACTTGTACCTCAAAACTTAAGTACATTTAATGTCAAAATTGCTTGCGATACTTCAGTACAGTCAATATACTTTAAGACTTTTACTCAAGTAGTATTCTAATAGGTGACATTAACTTTTACCAAAGTATTTTCTGTTCAGATGTCTGTACTTCTACCTTAGTATAGCTTTCAAGTTCTTCATCCACAGCTGCCTGTTATAAATACACCAAGCAGCACCTTTAATTATGAGTTCAGTCATCTGCGCTGAGCATGTGCTACTGATTTACCGTACTGATGTCTTCTATCATAGATGTCAGAGACAGCAGCGGTATAATCACGTTATCATATCTGAGGTGTAACAGGTGTTCAACGCGTTTTGATTCCCAGTCGCTTCATGGAAAGAGGATTAGCGTACCGTTAGGTGCCGTTACCATTGAAAACGCTGATTCTGGTAGTCGCAGCCATAATTCATAAGGTATCATGGGGTCTAGGAATAAGGCTGACAGACAAATGTCCAGCACAAAGCAGGAATCAAGTGGAAGTGAATTCAAAAGGCTTTGTTGTTATAGTTGAGAACAAAACACGGCGACGCAGTTGCTGAATTCATACACAGTTGAGGTGATAGCGCACGATTTCACTGAGGAATTGTGGATTCAAAACTTCCGGATGATCCAATCAACTTTTGAAGAGTTACGCAATGCAATAACACCTCTTGTAGCGCCTGCTGCATTATGCCCGAGGGAGCCAGTTCCTTCATTATGTGACCTATAAAAGCAAAAGAATAGTTTCCATTGTAGTTTTGCGAGATATGGCTTTTCCAAATCGCCTGAAATACCACCTCATGGGAGCGTAAAAACTTTTTTGGGATAAATGGGAGGTTTTGTTTTTTTTCCAAAATTCTGCCTAATGATTATTTTGTACCTTTAAGGTATGAGAGGGGCCTCACAGAGGCTCGAGGTTTATTTTAAACAGAGTTCATTCTTTTAAAACAATTTATTTCACCAATTCTCATTTAGTTAGGGCACCAATTATCTCGTAACAACGTATTCCAAACAAAACCAAACATGTCATTCCAGGCTTTCAAGGGCCCCACTCCCTGGGTAATTAGTCCCCCTTTTGCCCCCACTATGACGGCCCTGGTTCTGGTAGTCGTGCCTATAATTCCTCGTTTTGTTGTTACAGTTGAAAACAAAACACGGCGTCACAGATGCTGAATTCATCCACCGTTGACCCAGATGTTGAGAGTGAACCGATTTAAGCTGCTGATTGTATTTTCAGTTTTTCCAACACTGTTATCTTTAGCTTCCACGCGCCAGACACATAACAGAATTTTAAGCTCTCTGACTTTATGTTTCTTGCTGATATGCAACGTCAGCCTCGACCAGAATAGCTGGTAGAACTCCCCAAATCTACTGCAGAGTGTGTGTGTATGTGTGTGTGAATGAGATACCTGTGCGGGGCTGCAGCCCTGCAGCAGCAGCAGGTACGGACAGTCGTGAGGAGGGTGAATGGAGTACTGTGTGGTGTTATCGTCGCTGCTCTCCGTCTCCTCCCTCTCTGACTCCTCTCCTTCCCGCTCGCCTCTCGGCCTTGATGGACAGAGGGTCTCTGTTTTGGACTGCGACCTGCCGTCCCCCTCAGAGGGACCCGCGAGTCTATGAATGTGATTCTGTTCAGGGCTTGTTTTCAGGCACTCGTAGCTCAGAGTTTGATTCAGACTCTCGCTTCCATCCTTGTGATCTTTATCTGTGTCCTGGTTGGTCTCTGTGTCTGAGTCTAACAGGTCCATCTCACTTTTGCTCCTCCACAGTTTATGGCCTCGCCCCATGGTCCTCTCGATGAGGGTGGAGGTCACTCTGGAGCGGCTCTTCTGCAGCTTTCGAGCCTGTGCATTGATTCCTAAAGGAGATGGATCAACAAAACAGAATAAGATTAACCCTTTGAATCCTGCATCAACATCATGTCTCTTGTGCTGCTCTCATATTAATTGGCTTGATTTCTTTCAAAAACATGGGAAAAAGGCAATGACCAACTTGGTAAGAAATGTTCCACAACTTAGTAGATTTAGAAAACTATTCTTAAAAAATGTAGGGAAAATGTCAAAAAAAAAGAAAATCTAGGGAACACAGGATATTTAAAATTATTTTATAGAATTACATTTTTTCATAATTATTATTCATTCATATTTTTGCATTTTTCTTTTTTAATTATTTTTTTTCTTCATTTTTTATTATTAATACGTTTAATGTATTTATCTTTTTTTTTAATTTTACTTTTAGTCTTGGCTTTTGGGCTTTTACAGTTTTTTATAAAGTTATATTTTATTATATGACTTAAACATCACAGATCACTCTAAGCCAGCCAGCGTGGCGAAGGGAGGGGAGGGTCAGACAAAAGGTTAACTTTATATCTGGAGTATCAATACCCACCAAATTTGTGTAAAAGGTATGGGTACATATGGATGAGATTCGGCTATGTATTTATGTTTGATTATTCTACTCTGCACAGAACTAAATACAAAATTCATCACAAAAAGAATTATCATATTTTTAAGTGCTTTTTCCAGGTCATTACTTTTTATTTCTTTCTTTTTTTTGTTTTTACATTTTTTAAAAATTTTTGAAACATATTTTCTGGTGAATTTCTTGTAACATTTTTTAAATTTTTTTTTGTTTTTGGTGCTAATTTTTGGGTAATTTCGTTATTCCTTGCACATGTTTTTGAAACAAATCAAGCTAAAAAGCACTGGGTTGAAAGGGTTAAACACCGCTGTCAAAATGTGTGCAAACTGCGCTATTATATACATGAGTAATGGAATGTAGCGATACAGCAACACCCGTTTTTTTTCCCGAGGTGAGGTGTTGGTGAGCCGGTGTGTTCGGTCATTTGTGCGTGGTGTGTTTGTTGCCAGAATCAACACAGAGAAGCCCCACACAGGAAACAGACCTCAGTGGAAAGACAGACAGAGCTCATGGAAATGAAAAGTTCAGCCACTCAGCAGGCATCCACACGCTGACACTGATAGAAGGCTATCACATCTGCGCCATTCATAAAAACAAAACAAAAAAGTGACACCATGGCACAGCTGTGTCAACCACAGCTGGGGCCTCCACTCCAAGTGACAGTAAGTGTTCCACCCGGCATGTTTACAGTGCCATAAAGTGTTCAGCATCTATGGAAAGTTCTGCGTATTATTCTTCATGCTTTGTAAATATCAGTGGATAAGATCATTTGCTTTGTAAAGCTTTTATGGCATTGTGTTAGAACAGTAAAGAAAGGGTGTGTTGTTCAAAGAAGCCAAATTAAATCACACGCTGTCTGCAATGTTCATCAAATAGATATTTCACTGACTTTTCTAACGGCAGTTAGACTGAAACATAAGTCCAAATTTGTACCAGAAATTGAAACGAAAGGAAAAAAAAAGAAATCGTAGACCTATTAAAATATAGTTTGGTCTGTGTGGCTTGGCTGATTTTCACTGGAAAACCAGCGTGCCAATAAACCACATTTTTACTGTGAGAACTCGAAAACTGCTTTAAATTTAGACAATACTTCATTTCATGTCACAAACTTGTATTCCAGGATTTGCAGACACATTAACCCTTTGAGACCTGGTTCGACATTAGTTTTCCTGTTTCTGTCTAAAACATGGGTAAAAAGGGTCAATGATGAACTTGGCAAGAAATGTCCCACAAGTTGGAAATTAGTTTAAAAAAAGGGGGAGAATTATTAGAAAATTATATTAAATAATTGGGAAAAACATTCTGTACACTACATTTATGATGTTAATATTTTTATATTAACAATAATATTATAGAAAAAAAACATGGTAAAATTTATCAAATATACTATTTTCAGCACTTTTTAAGAACATTTAACTGTTTGCTTTTGATTTTTACTTTTCTATTTTGCTAAGTATGCTGTGAAATGATCGGCCCCTGAAGCATTCTGAGGCTACAGTCACAGTACCAGCAGTGATGGTGTCTTTGTCTTTGGATGTCTTCTCCTCCACTGAGCTTCTCTTCTGGATTTCAAAGCGTCTCGCCAGGCCTTCTCTTGGTTTCCATAGTGACTGCAGGAGGAGGGGCTTCTCATTGTCACCCACCACTCGAAACCCTTCTGTCCTCCACCGATGATCTCCAGTGGAGCCGATGGTGTCGCACAGAACATAGGACTCTGCTTCCTCCTTGCCCAGGCCATACCTACAGAAGACATTACCAGAATGAATTTTGTCATAACAGTAAAACTTCCTGGACAAACTGGATTTAGCTCTCCATAGGTGTGCTACTGGAAACTTTCTTGCATTGTAACTCACAGATGATAACAGTGTAAATATTATTATTATTATTTTTATTATCATTATCATTATTATTTGTATAGCACTTCCCTAAACAAAGTTACAAAGTGCTACACAAAGTGCATAGCAATAAAACAAAGAAATATACAGTTACAATAAAACAATGTTAAGAGCTAAGACAGAAGTGTGCACTTGGGCAAAACAGGGCAAAAGGACATAAAACACGAAAATTCCATTTTATAAATGTAAAAATCAATCATTAAAATGAAAAGTGTTCCTATAAAAATCTAAATTTTTTTAAACACTGGTTTAACAAGAGGCAATGTGTTAGCATGCCTAATCTCCTTAGGCAGAGAATTCAAGAGGGTAGGGGCCCTGATGGCAAAAGCGCAGTAGACTCGGGATGACTAGTGAGGGTAGACTAGAGGATTTCAGATCACAACCAGGAACATACGGAGTCAGAAGTTCAGAACTATAGCTTGGGGGTAAACCATGTTGAGTTATTAAAAGAATCTTAAAATCAATTTTATAATAAACAGGCAACCAATGGAGGGAGGCGAGAATTGGGGTAATATGTGACCAACGATTTGTCCATATAATACACAAATCCTACAGTGGAAAGGGTTACATTGTCAGATGTGCTTATTAAATGAGGCCAAAGTTTAAAACAATGACACTTGATTTTCAGACAGCTTCGCCCTGTTTCCCTCCTCAAAAAGACTATGGGATTTTTCCATTGGACTCTGCGGTAAATCTCTGTGGTAAATAAATATTCATGATATTTACATGTTTTGTTAAAATAAATAAACATTTTTTAGGCCTAAATGCAATCACCAAAGGTAAAAAAAACGAATATTAGACCACGAGCTAACTACACAACAGTCATGTAACCAAAGCTATAGGCTATAAAGCTGTGTTCGGCACCGTGAGGCTTGATAACGATCTGTAGTCTTTTTTAGGACTTATAAAATCTTCAGATTTCAGCAGTTGAATATTTAATTGCGTACTTTATGCTGTAGAACCAAACGTGAAAGTGTACTCAGCCTGCGTTAACCACAGACCTTATTTAAAGCTTCTAATCGCCTCACTGACTTCAAGATTAGGGAACTGGAGGTGCTAAAATGCTAATTCATCTCTGGGTTTAAGGATTTATTTCTGGTGTTTAATCTCTTTTAAACAATAGCTACACGGTTTTTCAGCTTCCATCTTGTACTCAAAGATTCTCACTGTCTGACTTACTCAGAGTAAACGATAACAAAACCAAACGTAAAAAGTAAACTATTACACTATTTTAGTATAGAAAATATCACGAATAGTTATACAGAATATTAATATGAGCAGCATGGGCTCCGTCGCGAGGGCTCATGGTCAAGGTAACCACGATCCTCCTCCTCCTCCTCCAGGAGGAGGAGGAGGAGCTAATGCTAATGCTAAACATAGCATTAGCTGCTAACTGGCTAACGTACACAGTTAATACCGAGGCTCTCATAAACAGTTGTTAAACTTCACAGTGTCACCAAAATACTGTGCAAACATTGTCTTAACACTAAATACTATGGAAACACCACCTGCTTACCGGCAGAGTGCAAAATTAACACTTCACAATGACAAATGCTACACAGCGTTTTCTGCATGGATGTATTATAGTGGTTTTCTGTTTTCATCGTGTACACAGACTCTCGCTGTCTGTCTTCTTTACGCGAGATTTCCCGTTACTCTCCCTGCATTTGAGCTGCTCAGGTAGTGCCAATGACACCTACTGGCGATTTTCTGATACTACAGCTTAATAATTAAACTGGCAATTAACAACACTGTGCCCAAAATTTTAACAAAAATAACCAATTTCTCCCCAAAAACACATATGAAACACATGGGAAAACTCCCCCTTAACGTACATTACATCAGAGGAATTATTCTGTTTAGTAACCCAGCTAGCAGGAAACGTCCCTTCCACACTGGCTAATGTTACCTTCAAGTTGCAACGTTTTAAAGAAACATTTTAATCTAATGTTCAATAAACGTTTTAAGGATGTTTATCATTTCAAATAATGTCCCTGTAAGTTTCAATGCTGACTAAGACGTGATGTTATCACTGAACGCTCTTTTATAAAACATTCCCACAATATTACAGAAGAACAAAGGGAGAACATTTTAAAAGCAACATGTTTTCGAGGACTTTTTTTTTTTAATGAAAATGTAATGTAATGTGATATGTTAACATTTTTTTAAAAGCATTTTTCACTTTATTATGTTTATAGAGAATGTTACGCTAACTTTAAGAAGAACGTTCTGAGAATTAAATGAAAACTTGTCACTGAAAACATAAGATAAAAGATAAAGATAAAGATCAACTTTATTGTCTGTCCTAATCAGTGACAGAAATTCTCCTTTGAGAATAACCAAAACATTTTATTGTACCATTCTCAGGACATTCTTAGAACCAAACATTAGGAAGCGGCATGATGCTGCCGTTGTTTGGTTCTGTGTAAAATGCAAAGGCAGCATGAAGAAGGAACTCTGTATTGGCCATAAAGTGTAATCTCTGTGTAAGAAGGGCTACGCTCACACCTTATCACGGATATTCCATTAGACCTGCCTACAGAGCAGAAATGAATTTATCAAGAGTCATAATCTTGTTTTGTGCTTAATGGATTTGCTAACCCATTACTGAATGCATGATCTCTTAATGGTAGAGCTTAATGTCACTGCTACAGTATAGCTTCTCACTGAGGGGAAAGAGAAAAAATGATTTACTCTTTCCTCTACAAGCTGAATACCACTGGTATTAATCATTCCATTATGTTTTTGGCTGAAACATAAGCAAAGACTGACAGACATTGACTATCCGGAGAGGCCGCCTCAGAGCCCCGTCCGACACTGGCTGTCTTTCACACAAATCTGTGGTTTGCTCTAGACCTTTTCAGGCCTACTAAATAAACTATTTGGCACATGCACACACTGTGTGCACTGTGCAGCCATTATAATAAACAGAGCGTCGGGTCAGGTCGACTCAGTGCATCTGAAATATACTAATCACAGCGGCATGAACATGAACTGCTTTCATCAGCTGCCAAAGTTTTGCGCATCAAGGACTGTTCTGACTGCTTTATATACAAGTGATGTAGCACAATAGCACATTACAGCAGAGGAGGCACGTGGATGGACATATTTTAACTGCACAAGGAAACACAAAGCAGACACATATGGCAGGCAGACGCACACACATGCGTGCACAGATAGCACATGGCCTCACCGTTCAAGGGCCTCTTTGACTAGCTCTTTAGCACTGGAGTGTGTGGTGGCCAGGACGCTCTTATAGTGAGCTCCCTCACAGATTTCATTTCCAAAGATCTTCAGGATTCCCGGAGCTGTTATCTGATTGGACAGCTCAGATGGATCGTCTTCTCGTAGAGCATCTGCAGAGATCGCTGCATGGAACGACATGACAGCAAAGAGAGGAAGATTTAATGTCGGGCCTCAGATGTGGTTTATTAGTTCTAATAGCAGATTCAGCAAAAACCCAGGAGAGTCATAGCATATAGAAGACACTATGTGTAAAAGAGCACAGTGAACTTTTTGGGCAGCTTGTCAGTGATACCCAACTTATAGTCCGCGGGACGAATCTGGCCCCTAATAAGGTGCTGATGGTGCCCCGAAAATTTTCTAATTCGCAATAAAAATAAAGTGACTCATACTGGGAACTGTTATAAAATACTGTGAATACTGTGTCATAAAATAGCATGAAAACAGAGCTTGTTGCCAGTAAGGGATTCTCCGCACCCCCAAAAAGAGGTCCTAGCTAAGCCCCTAATGTCCTAAAATCCTTGAACCATCCTACAATCCTAGAAATGTCCTGAAATCCTAGAAACATCCTGATATCCTAGAAATGTCCTGAAATCCTAGAAATATCCTGAAGTCCTAGAAATGTCCTAATATCCAGGAAATGTCCTGAACTCCTAAGTGTCCTAAACGCCATAGGCCATCCTTAAATCCTTGAAACATCCTGAAGTCCTGGAAATGCCTATAAATCCTAGAAACTAACAGTAGATGCACGCTTCCTTCCATGTGGTGATACAGTTGGCAGGTGTAGTTTGCTAGAAATATTTCCTACATAAAACATTGCTGATGAGCTTCCCAAATGTATTTTGGGCGCTTTGAGCACCACAAGTTGAGTGCCATCTGGTTTCATTATATTGGAGAGAAGACAGACATCGCTGTAGCCGACATCTCTGACACTCATCAACTCACACTGAAAAAATCCAGATCCATAAATAGCACAACAGGTAAAAGGGAAAAATTTGTGTTTTTGATTTTGGGGTGAATTGTCCCTTTAAAATGCCTGTATAAGACCGGCAACCTACATATAGGTTTTTATAATGACAACCAAACATGCAGGGAGAAAAGTAAAGCCACTGAGACGTACTGCTTCCCTTCCTGGACTGGATGGACAGTGAGGACCTGATGCCTGCTGTCAGTGCCATGGAGCCTGAAGAGGAGGTGGGGCCGCGGAGGAAGACACCTGAGAGACGGTTGGTTTGGCGATGGATGCGGCTCTTGCTGGACTGTCTGACGGCCGCACTCTCTGCTGACCTGCTGGTGGAGGAGCTGCTGGCGGAAGACACTGATCTGATGAAGAGAAGAGAGAGAGATGAGCCCTTGATGAAGACTCTGAATCTCTACCAGCAGATCTGAACCTTCACCTCTGTCTGTGACAGCTTGTAGAGGGGCAGTAAGAGAGGCAGGAGGGTTCAACAGGGACAAACAGAGTTTCTCACCATCATATGAACTGACGATAGAAGTCGACAGAAGAACAGAGCCACAACAGATGCGGCAGCAAATAAGAAGTATTTAGCGGAAGGGGACAAAAGTTGCACAAAATGCGCACAAAACATTCTACACTAGTGATACTTAACATACGGCCCGTGGGCCAAATTTGGCCCCCAATAGGGTGCCAAGTGGCCCCCAACCATTTTCTAATTTTCAATAAAAATAAAGTGATTAACACTGGGAACTTTTTTTAACTTTTAGTAAGGTACCAGAGTGTATAAAACAGCATCAAAGTATAGATTGTTAATTTAATAAAGTGGCAGTGGAGGATCAGGGGTCCAGGCTAAATCCTAGAAACGTCCTTAAACCCTAGAAATGTTCAGAAATCTCCTAAAATCCTAGAGACATCCTAAAATCCTACATACTTATATCTAGCAAATGTCCTTAAGTAGAAATGTCCTAAAATCATAGAAACATCCTCAAATGCTAGGAACATTCTAAAATTTTAGCATTTTACAATTCTTGAAAAGTCCCAAAACCCTAGAAACATCCTAAAATCCTAGGAATGCCTTAAAATCCTAGAAACATGCTACAGTGTGAGAAAGTGTGAGAGATTTTCTAGAATCTTGGAAACATCCTAAATCCGGGGAACGTCTTAAAAACCTGGAAACGTCCTAAAATCCATGAGATGTCCTGAAACCCCAGAAATGTCTGCTCTAAAATGTCCTAAAATCCAAGAAACATCCTAAAGTCCTAGAAACACGTGTGGCCCCTGGCCCTCAAGCAAAGCCAGCTGAGTATTCCTGTTCTCCACGCATGCAGTAAACAACACCAGAAACGCTCCCGTAAACCTACATCACAAAGTCCTATCAGCGTGCTACGATGCAGCTTAGATATACGTACACGTCTGTCCAGAGTACCGTGCCGTCTGCTCTCCCTCAGCATGCCTCCCTGAGCTCCTTCACAACATTAATGAAATAATGAAGTGTTGTTTTACTTCTGACCAAGCCTATAAGCTTCTTATCACTGCGGTTCAAAGGTTCTTTGCAGTTACGACACCACTTAGGCATGAAAGATTTGAGATTTACGATAATGATATTAGCAAAATTGTTTGACCTCTGAGGTAGAAGGACAAAATGATGGAATATGATGCAATATGAGCACATTGCCGCCACACAGCTGCATATAAGAGGTTATTGAGAAATGAAGGTGTTTAGAGGTATTTTTTGTCGTGTTGAATATTTTGCAAAAATACATGATTTCAAATGTAGTTCAGTATTCGTGTTTTACCTTTCCCCTTTATTCCACCACATCACTCTTCAGTCCCCTTCAACAATAATTCAGTGCCATAACTCAAGACAGAAGACATTTACTCTAGAGCTCTAACCTGGCCCAAAAAATTAAGGCTGACCCTACATGAACCTGCACAGTTTCTGTCTAAGCCTGAACCACGACAGCGGTTTTGGGCCAAAGCCTGATTAACCTTTTGAAACCTGGGGAGACATCACTTTTCTTTTGCTGTTTTTAGATTCCTTTCACAAGCATTTAAACCTGGGAACTCTGAGTAAATTGGTGCAATATGCAATTTCTTTCAAAAACATGGACAAATAGGCAGATTTAAAAAAATATTTTTTTAAACTAAGGAAAAATATCGAGGGAAAAGGGAAAAAATCTAGGGGAAAAAAAGAAAATACATACAATAATCATAATTACATATTTAAAATTATGTTACAAAATTATTATATTTTTAAGCAGACATTCCAGGTCTTTTATTTGCAAATTCTTTTCCTTTTCCTTTTTTTCAGCTAATTTTCAGGTAATTTTTGTTGCACTTTCACTACTTTCTTGCTAATTTTAGAGGGCAATTTCTTCTTTTGTCACTAACTGCCTCTTCCCCATGTTTTTGAAAGAAATCAAGCTAATTTGTTGAGGTGAGAAATTTGGTTTTTTTTAAGTAAACAAGAAAATTATCCAGAAAAAAGTTTTTGAATTCAACAAAAAAAGGAAACAAACTGTAAAAGTGCTTAAAATTTATGTTTAGATATGTAATATGACATGCTATAAATACAGTTTTTCCTAGCTATTTCCCTATAGACATTTTTACCTAGTTTTCTTAAAAATATATCTCTAATTTTCTACTAATTTCATGTAATTTGTGTAACATGTCTTACCAAGTTGTTCATTGCCTTTTCCCCCCTTGCTTTTGAAGAAATCAAACCAATATTTTCAGGCTTTGAGGGTTTAAATACTTATGAAAGTTGTCTGAAAGCAGCACAAGAAAAGTGATATTAGTCCAGGTTTCAAAGGGTTAACTAATTGAACCATATAACTGTCTGAGGTTCCTTCAAAATAGAAGAGAGCTTTACTGACACGTATTTCTAGAGCTTTTAAGAAGACATTAACACATTCTCTATAAATGAAAAGCAAAATAAGTAATAAATTAGACTTATGTCATCATAAATGTTTTAGAAATTATTTGTAAAAATTGTAACAGTGTAAGTGTAAGTTTGATGTCAAACTTTGTAAAGTGTAAAAGTTGTGGTGGTTAATACTCACTGCTGAGAGCCATCACTTGTCTTCCTTCCCAACTTGACAAAGCGCCTCTTAGCTGAAGCTGCAGGTAAACTCGGTGGTCTCGGCGGCAGAGCACGCAAAGGCTCCGAGTTAAACTTCATGTGATTCATTCCTGTCTGATGGACTTGAGGATTCCTGCTCGTCTTAAACTTCTCTAGATAATTTGAAACGAAGGCAAACGGTTCCTATCATGTCCCCCGAGCCTGCGATGCGCACGGATCGCTCCGATTCATTCCCGGGATGTTTCATCCAGCACAGGCGTCACAGAGCCGCTCAGCTGCTGCTGCATTTTGCGCAGATGTTTCCAGTCCTCATCCAGCTGTTGGAACGGCTGTCTCCGAGCTGTTCAGGCCAACGACGGCGAGCCGAGTTGCAGCTTTACTTCACGCTGTTTCCGTGACGCGCCACACATCCGATGCGTAAAATAAAAGAGAAAGAGCAAACTGTGGAGAAACCTTAAAAACGTTGTGCGCAGCTGGATGAGGCAGTTTGTTTCAAATTCAGCCCGGACCCGCTTTCCAGATGTGCGTCGACAGCGCAACTGCTCGGAGATGCCAAGTGCACGCACCCGCCCACCCAAACTTTCAAAATAAAATCCTTACAGAGAACGCGTTTTACTTTTTTTTTCCAGTTCTAAAGCAAATTCTGAAATATTTCGTCAATGCTCTTGTTGATCAAACTATTCGATTTGTAGAGTCTGTGCCCAAACACAAAACAGCCCATGGCAGAGAATCCGTCCTCCTCCCGTGCGTCATGAGCGGAATGAAAGGACCAAACATTGGTGCGTTCATGACTCCATCTTCTGGCTGCGCACAGATTTGAACTGAGATTACAGGATTTCTGTTGCCTAAACTAAGGAGCTTACTGTATTACATGCAAGTGTCAGAATAATATGAACACACATTTCTGACATCATCCTGTGCCTGTATCAATAGGCGTTTTTCTTGAAAAATACCTAGGCTGAGTTCAGGCTAAGAGGGACACGTGTAGCATATGTCTCCGAAAATTTAGGCCTAAAAAATAAAATGAAATAACTTAGTAACGCTATAATTTAGGTCTTGTTGACATTTTTACATTGAAATGAAATGTAATTCTTTTAGAATCTTAACACCTTGAAACATACTATACCCCTCCTCACTTGGGCCGTATGCATGTTCGTGTGTGTTCACTCTGTCATCAAAGAGAAGAGACTGAATCTCACTTCCGATTAAACTGTGACAAATACAAAGATTTAAGAGAACATTTCTTTGATAAAATTAACGACATTTATTCTGAGTTTATCAATTTTCCATCCATCCATATTCCTAAAATATATTTCTGTAATGTATTTATTCATTTAATAATCTGTAATTTTGCTTTTGCAACAATGTGAGAAACATGTCATGCTAATAAAGCTGATTTGAATGTGAATTTGAGAGAGAGATTTATGAAGAATTTTACATACATTTAAACTCACTGGCTCTGTCAGGTGGAGGAAGCGGGCTCCTCCCTGTCCTGTTCCTCCTCAGGTGTGGATGAAAAATTATCCAACATGCACATTTTCTGTCCATGGGCGTTGGTCCATTTTGACATTTCAATTAGTGTTGGTAAAGGCGCGGCTGCACACGAGTGACGTCACTGACGTAAGTTTTTTATTTCTTTTAAAGTGAAAAGATTTCCTTTACTAATGTTATGGCATAGAAACACAAGTGAACAACTTTTTAACAAGGCACCATAATACAATAAATCATAAAATTCAAATAAAATTTTAAAAATAAATAAAATTTTTAAGAAAGTCAGTGACGCAAGGTGTCTGAGCTTTCCCATTGATCTCAGTCACTAGCTGTGCTGGAAACCATTCCCTATAATTTCACTATAATACATCCATGTCCCTGTCCTTATCACTGAAACAGTGCACTATATACGCACAATGCACTGCAAATTTGAGTGTACATACCATGTACCCTACATGTCATGCCCCTTTTTATTTTATTTTTTATTTTATTATTAATTGTATTACTGTGCCTTGTTAAAAAGTTGTTCACCTGATGTTTCTATGCCATAACATTTTAAATGAAATATTTTCAATTAAAAAAAACAATGTACCCTACATTTCACTTTTGTATACCACAATTCAATGCGGTCATGTATTTCCAGAGGAAGAAAATTTCAGCATATTGTCCGAAATCAGTGTCTGTTTATTTGATCACAGTGATAACTTTACGTTGATTACCAACCAGGAAAATGAATCAATAAAGGGCGATTCTACTCCTGAACGTGGATCAGTTTAATGTCTGAAGCTGTCTCCATCACTGCACGACACTGCATTACACTGTTAGGATGCAGAGGCGCTGTTGGACCTTGTCAGTAGTTTTGAATAGTATTCAGGGAAACGTATATGAAAATTAAAGGAGATATGGTACTTTTCTTGGTTTTTCAGTGGTAAGGCTAACACGGTTTCTGGTAGGGCTGTAGCCCAACCAGCCCTACCCTGCCGTCACCTATGGCCATCACTTTACAAAAAGGGTCAGAGTAGACTATACCTGCTGAGGAGACTCAGGTCCTTTGGCGTGCAGGGAGCACTCCTGAGGACCTTCTTTGACTCTGTAGTGGCATCAGCCATTTACAATGGAGTGGTCTGCTGGAGCAGCAGCATCACGACTGCTGAGAGGAAGAGACTTGACAAACTTATCAAGAAGGCCAGCTCTGTCCTGGGGTGCCCCTTAGACTCAGTGCAGGTGGTCGGAGGATGATGGCTAAGCTGTCATCCATGCTGGAGAACGACTCCCACCCCATGCATGACACCCTGACTGCACTGGAAAGCTCCTTCAGTGACAGACTGCTTCACCCCAAGTGTGTGAAGGAGCGTTACCGCAGGTCCTTCCTCCCTGCTGCAGTCAGACTGTACAACCAGCACTGCTCCCAGTAGACCACATACAACAATAACTGACTCCACTTGTACAGCTTAATACCACAAGAGCAATTTCACTTTCACCCATGCAACTGTGAACATTCTTTATTTAACTGTTGAGTTTCTCAGCGTTGTAAATACTGTATATATTGTTTGTTTATGTCGTCCTCTGTGCTTATTTCCTTCATCTTCATCCTGCACGTTTTTGTACTTATTTATTAATATAGTCTATTCTGCACAGTCTTTGCTATCCCTTTGCTGCTGCCATGTTGGAAATTTCCCCACTGTGGGACTAATAAAGGATTATCTTATCTTATCTTATGTTATCTTATCTTATCTTATCTTATCTTATCTTATCTTATCTTATCTTATCTTATCTCATCTTATCTTATCTTATCTTATCTTATCTTATCTTATCAATGGGCCATTATCAAAAGTGACCTGGCCCAGCAACGGCCCAACGTCAGCACACTTGAAGAAATAAGTTGGGCCACATCTGGTCGCTGAACTCAGATCAATTTAATGTGTGAAGCTGTTGCCATCACTACACAACACTGCATTATGCTGTTAGGATGTGGAGGTGCTGTTGGATCTTGTTAGCAGGAGAGAATAGTATATAGGCAAACAGAGATGAAAATTAAAGGAGTTATGGTACTTTTCTTGGTTATTAGGGCTAAGACAATTTCTGGTAGGGCTGTAGCCCAACCAGCCCTACCTTGCCTTCACCTATGGCCATCACTGGACTGTTCTCATAAACAACCTGGCCCAGCAATGGCCCAAGCTCAGCACACTGGAAGAAATGAGTTGGGCCACATGTGGTTGCTGGACTCGGTGTAGTCTTGGGATGAATGACAGCCAAGAATCTGGTCAAATGAACTGGCCTGATTTCGGCTGCCGACACTGCCATCAATGGGCCGTTATCAAAAACAACTTAGCCCAGCATCGGCCCAACCTCAGCACACTGGGAAAAATGAGTTGGGCCGTGTCCAGTCGCTGGACTTGGCTGAGTCTTGGGATAAATGATGGCCCAGAATTGAGCCAAATAAAGTGGCCTTATGACATCATCAGAGGTTATTTTACCTCATCAAAGCTTCCTCCAGAGCCACAGGAGACATTATACTACAGCTTTCAGAGTTAGTCAAATATGGAAAGTAAAGAGAACTTGATGTAGGATATAAAACTGACGAATTGTCCCTTCAAGTCAAAGTTTGTAGAACTTTTGATTTTAGTAGAATAGCTTATCTAACCAGGCATATGAATGTCAACATACAGAATGTACTTGCAGTAATACTAGTGCTACTTAACTGCCATGGACAATAGTGCCAATGTTAATACAAAATCTGATGCTAATACTGAAACAACTATTGAGGTAACTTCAACACTTTTTACTGTTACACTTACTACTAAAGCCTATTTGAGTGTTAATGCCGGTCGTAAACATAATCCTGACCCTAAAGCCATGTACTGTGTGTGTGCCACAGTTATTCACAGTTGGCCACTAGATGGTGTTTTCAGCCCTGGAAACACCTGAACTACCTGTGACACACTGAACAGATGATCTGCTTACACCTTGTTTCTAGAATTATTAAATATAACGAGCAAGAGTCAAACATAAGGTTAAAAATCAGCATTTATTACAGTTTTTTAAAATCATTTTGCTGCATTTTTAAATGAAGTGACTTCCTAAGACTTTATTGACTTATGATGTCAAACTTTAATACTTTTAAAAAACTCATCCCTTTTCTTTTATGGTAACTCAAATGTTTGGGTCACCTGTTTAAATCAAACAACAGCCAGTGAGCCAGAGGGAAATCCCTCTTGGCCTGCATGGAGAGATAAATGGGCTTACAGGTCCAGGGCACTACTTGCGTAACGTGACACTGCTGATACCTGAGGACTTGTGACAGCTCCTGCAGAGTAAATACAACACAGGGCTTCCCTCACATGTCACAGCGAGTTCACACTCTGCAGGTCCTCTGCTGGGTGACTTCGTTTACCTGCGCTTCATCGTACAGGATATCCCGCTAATTACAGAAGCATCTGCCTAGGGGCCAAGGTCAGCTCTTCTTGGAAGATAAGAGAACAGAAAGGCTTAACGTCTGGTAATCAGATCCCCTGCTAGACGAGGAGGAGTGGCACCTGCAGCAGGAGGCCTGGAGGCTAATCAAAGCCTTACTTTTCCATGTCTTTACAGCAGGAACTCTAGTGCAGGATAATTTGAAGTCAGAGCTATATGGGTTGACTCTAAGAACGTTTTTGTACACAAAGACCCCTTTTGGATTAAAGGCATTTTGCATAATTGGATTGCAGTTGGATAACGTTTGATCACTTGAAAGTACATGTGTAAATGCACAACGAATCTTACAATGGTTTGAATGATGTCTTCTGAATTAAATGATGAGACATACTTAACATAGTGTTACGTAGGTTTAGAAAAAGAAACATAGTAACGAAATACCTTGAAATAACTGACTTGATTTCACACGGGACACAAACACTCTTCTCTTGGGGAAAAGTCCTGTGTTGTTTGACCCATCCACCACTTCAACATGCCAGTGTACACGAGCTTTATATATATATATATATACATATACATACGTATATGTGCGTGTGTATATCACTATTTTCTTCTACTTTGTTGGACTCTTATTGCCATTAATCATTACCTTACTTCTACATGTTTCGAAAAGGAATCAAACCAATTAGTTCAGGTTTCAAAGGTTAATAGCTTATAAAAGGCATATGAGCGCAACACAAGAAAACTGATATTAATCCAGGTCTCACAGTGTTAAAACAGCCACACTTATAATCATCATCATCATCCAAATAAGCACCTCAGTTAGAACATACTGACTCCTTAAGCCCAGAGCTTACAGCTTCATTAGTGCTGGACCATCAGCTGTTTTATACTTGCATCCTGAAATGTGGGATATCCTGCTCTGATCCCAGGGCTTACTGAATCCCACTGCACAGCAGGGCTATCCCTCACCTCCCTCTGTGATCCCTGAAAAGGAAAAGTTGAGACCGTGAATCAAGGTTCTAATAGGTTTTAGTTGTTGATCCCTGTGGAGACATCTGCCCTCTGCATTTGATCCATTTTAACAATTCAGAAAGAGCCAATAGCCACAGGGAGACAAATGAACCCTTAGGGATTGTTTGGTGCATTCTTTTTAAAAATCCTCCTACAATAAGTCTAAAATACACCGTGTAAACAAAATTATTACATTCATACTGTCGTATGAATTATGTATTTAATTGAATGACATGCATTTTATTAAAAATAATAGATTTTTTTGGGGGGGCTGGTGGCTCAGTGGATAGAGCAGCACCCCATATGCAGAGGCAGCGTCCTCGCTGCAGCGGCTGCAGGTTCGAGTCTGGCCTCAGCCCTATGCTGCATGCCTCCTCCTCTCTCTACCCCTTTCACACTCACACTGTCCTGTTGATTAAAGGCAATAAAAGCCCCAAAAAATAATCTTTAAAAAAGAAAAAAAAAAAAAGACTTTTTGTGTTTTTCCCCAAATATTTCATCTAAAAACGACAACAAAACCTAGCATTTAAAGGGTTAAATTTCTGAAAATTAATGAATATTTGATGTTCATGATGAGGACTGATGCTGGTTAAAAAATAAACACAATGACAGTAGAAAATCATATCAATATATAATATTTTTTACAGCCTATTTTTGAAGAGCGCACTTTTCCTGCAGGGTGGTATGAGTATGAGTGTGAGCTCCTCTGAACAGATACCTGCAGTACTGTGAGAGGACAGAAGGCACATGCTGTGAGTATTTTTGTATTTTCCTGAGTCTAGCCTCTGATTTCTCACAGTGACACTGGACCTAAGCTTTACTGCATGCCTTTAAAATAGATAAATAAAGTAAAATAAAATAAAGCTGTACTTTTCTTCAAGTTAAAATGTTTGCTGTGAAAAGGCCTATTGCTTGCATTCGTTTTTGGAGTCAAGTTCAGTGACATTAAAAAAGGATACATTTTTGTCTTATTATAGTATTACCTCGGTTTGTGCCAAGATACTTTGTATATACTCTGTATGACTATTCACCATATAGTGTGTGTGTGTGTGTGTGTACAGGATATATGCTTTACATTAAGACAAACCTGCCAAAAACACTGAGAATTTCTTGCATAACAGGTTTGGGAGGTGCGGCTTTACACTCCTTTAAAAAGTCAATATCTGTGGAAGCCCATATACGCCAATGTGATGAAAAAATAAAGATCCTGTACCTAGTTTTAATAAGAAACTTTCCTAAAATAACGATTCTGTACAACAAATGAAGGCCTATAGTATATTAAAAAAGAGACAAACTCTCTCAAAATAGTTACATCATTACCTCAAAATATGAGAAACTCTCAAAATGTCTTATCTCAAAATTAGTGTCTAAAAAAAGTGGTGAGAAGCTTTCTTAAATTTAACCTCTCAAAATAATGACTTATGTCGGAACAATGAGAAACTCTTAAAATAACCTATTTAAAAAAGATTTAGTATCTTAAAATAAGAAGCTTTCTAAAAATAATAAATTGTATTTCAATATAATGAGTCAGTATGTAATCTCCAAATAATGTCGAGGCATCTAATAATGACTAACAGTAGTTTCTCAAAATATAGCAACTTACCCAAAATAATGACTTAGTATTGTTTCTTATTATCTTGAGACATTATCTTTTTCTTAGGTATTTTTCCTTTTAATGTGTTGCTGGTCTGTACTTGTAAAGCATCTTTGAATATTTTGAAAAGTGCTATATAAATAAAATGTATTATTAGTAGTATTAAAGTAGTATTATTAATTATTATTAGGTTCATATTTTGAGAAGGTTTCTTGTTATTTTGAGCATTCATTTATCAAGTCATTTTCAGACAGTTTTTCAATATGTTAAGACACCAAGTCATTTTTTTAAGATAGGTAAATTATTATTTTGAGAATTTTTCTTGTTATCATGAGATACTATACTTTTGAGGCAGGTCAAATATTTTTTTTAGGTTTTGAAAAGTGACTTGCATTTTTTTTACATTGGGGAGGGGCTAACAAATTTAAATGGTTATATTTTGTTGGTTTTACCGCTGATTTTTAAAGAAAACATGTAAGTTTGGAAGGCATGTTTTCTTTAAAACTGCCAGTATTACACCATTTATCATAGCCAGAAACTGTTAAAACATAAAATTATCATTGGATTTTTTAGTTTTGTTGGTGTTTTCTTTTGTAATTTTGAGCATGTGTTTTTTTTTTTGTTGTTGTTGTTTTTTTGGTTGTTTTTTTTTAGAATTTCAGGTTTTGGTGAGGTTTTTTTTTAAATGATTGTTGATTATGTTTTTTCTATTAATTCTAAATAATTTAGAGTTTTTAGATTTTTTTTCCTGCTTTGGGTTCTTTCACTTTGGTACTTCAAGTAGGCTACTTTTCCCTGAAAATATATATATACTTTTACCTAAGTAAAAATTTCAGTACAGGACTTTTACTTGTAACCGAGTATTTTACTGTAACTATTTTTGTTATCTTCCAAAAACTGTCCCACTTTACCTGACTTTACCCCACTTTTCGAAGACATGGTGAAGACATGACTCAGCAAAACGAGCGAACAGATAAACACAACAGATTCAAAAAGTAACACTTTAGGTAGTTGGTTGACTTTTAGATAGTTTTCCTGGTAATATTCCAAAAAGTGTCTCACTTTACTTGACTTCACCCTCCTTTTTTCTCACCTCGACACGGTGGACGACATGACTCTGCAAAAACGAGTGATTACATGTTGTCGAGTCATAGTGTGTATGACAGATAGAGATAGATAGATAGATAAATAGAGAGAGAGAGAGAGAGAGAGAGCGAGAGAGAGCGCGAGGGGGCGGGGCCTGATAAACTGACGCCCTGCCTTCCCTGCTGCCATCACGACAGCCTCCCATTGAAATAATTCTTCGCTAGATCCGGATGACTTTTCTTTTCCGTCTCTTGGACGAGCGGAAGGAGCGGAGCGTTGCTGACGTAGGTCGGTCCACGCCGTCGGGGGGACATACAAACCGAGACTTCCCCCGCTCCACATACCTGTCCGTGTGGCATGTGACAGTTCGCGAGCGTCTTTTTCACGCGAAGGACTAGATAAGCTGGTCGGCAGGAAGGAGCTCCACCGACCGGTCGAGGGGTTAAAGAGCTCCCCGGTGGTTCCCGGTCTCCCGCCGCGACAGAGATGGAGCGGCTGTGCGGACCAGACAACCCTTTCTGGGTGAGTAGTACCTTTCATTACCGGTGTCAGCTCCGGTGGAGGAGGTTTGTCATGACTGCCGTGTACTATGTCACGAGATACTCCAACTCCATTAGACGTGTGTACACTTCTTGTACTACCTGACAAGGTTGTGCAATGTTATGTCATGCTTTTGTTTTCTTTCCGGGCAGCCATTCAGAAGTGCACCAACGGCCATAGCTAACTATAAATAACCCACTTAATAGCATTTACTGTGTTAACAAGCTCCCGAGTGTCATGCTGAATTACGTGCTGTCGTTTGTTGAAAAAGTAAGACACCGTGTTGCTCTTTCCCAGAGGACGAGCACTCCAGAGATGAACTGTCAAGTACAGCTAAATATCAATGTTATTGTAGAATTTATGATGCATCTCCGACATGATCAGGCTTGTAACTTATCTCAGAGTCCGTATACAGGAGCTACGTCCCTCTAGGAATATTGAAGTGATAACACAGCAGAGATAACAACAAAAACACCATAACCCAGGAGACAAAATGACCAGCTTAAATTGTCACATTAACCCTTTAAACCTGAGCGTTTTGACACGATTTCTTTCAAAAACATGAGAAGAAGGCAATAAGAAAGAAGAAATGACCAAAAAATAAACAAGAAAATAGTAAAACAATTTAAAAAAGTTCTTAAAAAGCTTTTAAAAAGTGTAAAATATGTAATTGAGTGTTGTATTGATTTTTTTCCCTATCATTTTTTCTTTTTATTCCTTAGACATTTTTCTCTATCTTTTTTTTGTTGTTGTTTACAAAAATTGCTAAAGCTACTCATTTCTGACAATTTATGGAGCATTTCTTACCGAGTTGCTCATTGACTTTTTCCAAAGATTTTGAAAGAAATTGCGCCACTTTGCTTAGGATTATACAGCTGTTGTGTCCTCACTGCAGCGGTCTCGGGTTCGAAATCGGCTTTAGCCCTTTGCTGCCCCCCCCCACTCTTTCGTGCTAACACTGTCCTGTCAAATATTGGCAATAAAAGCCTGAAAAATAATCTAAAACCCTCCAAAAACAACAATTTGGGTTCAAAGGTTTAAATACTTGTGAAAGGCGTCTGAAAGCAGCACAACAGTAGTGATGTTGCTCCAAGTTTCAAAGGGTTAAAGGTATCCATCCCAAATGATCATTTGTTGATCAACAACTCACCCTTTGTTACAATGAATTCATGAAATAAAAACTTTTTTTCTGGAATGCATTCATGGTGAACGGAAAATCCAAAAATGGAAGGTTGAAGTCATAGGGGTCCATGTTTAACAACAGCAAAACTATCAAAACATCAGTTAAAAAGCTTTCTGACAACTTGAGCAGTATAATCCAAGTCTCATTTATCCAGTTGTGTGCTCAGTACTTCCCAAACACTGTAACATTTAAAACACTTTCGCCTCAACGGTGTCATGCACGGACAAAGTGTGCCTGCGGTGTTAATGCCAAAGTGTTTTAAATATTACAGTTTTGGGGAACATGCATGTGCTTAGGAAGTACTGAGCATATGGCTGGATAAATGAGACTTGATTATATTGCATGAGTTGCGTGAGAGCTCTACAATGAACTCATGAAGAAAACAGTTTTTCTCACATGCCTCCAAGGTGAACAGAGAATCCATAAAGCAGAGAAAGTCATAGGGGTCCATGATTAACAACAGCAAATTATCAAAACATCTTTTTAAAAACTGACCATCCATGCATAATAATCCAAGTTTAATTTATCCAGTTGAATGCTTAGTACTTCCCAAATACTGATTCAAAATACTTCTACTTAAAAAGTCTCACACAGGGACAAGTGGTGCCTCAGCACTGTTTATGTTTGTGTTTAAATATGTTATGAAAATATGCAAATAATAAACAAAATACCATAAAGGTAAAACACAAGAAAATGACCTAAAAGTAGCTATCTGGGTATAATACTTTGTTATATTCTTTCTGTAATATAATTGGAAATGTAAAACAACTATAATTATAAATATAATCTTTTGGACATTTTTTCCTATTTTTTAAAATAACTTTATAATAATTCTTTTTCAAAAACAATTTGTAGGTAATTTTGTTGTCACATTTTACGGATTTCTTGCAATATTTTGGGCTTTGCCTGTTTCCCCATGTTTTGGAACTAAATCAACCCCATTTTCTCAGGTTTCAAAGGGTCAGAAAGCTTGTAAAAGGCAACACGTCACAAGAAAACTTTCTATTTCATACACCACTTAGTTTTCCTCAGTGACCCACTGAAGCATTCAGTACACTTTGAAGGCTACCTGGATGACTCTAGCTGGAGTCATGCCCAGTGTCTTCCTTTCCTCAGAAATAATAATAATAATAATAATGCAGGTTTAATCTTGCAGTGGTACAAACGTGGCAGGCTGTTACAACAGTTTTCCTACAGCCATAAAACATCCCACAAGCTCATATTCAAGCACAAATACAGATGTCTGATATTTTGTCCTGTAAATTTTGAAAATTCAGATTCGGCTTTGAGAGGACATTGATAGTTCTTGAATTGGTTTTTTGACAGGAGGAGTGTTTATAAATCTTTTGCTGTGATAAACCACAGTTCCCTTCTCTTGGGCTGGGCATTGCAGTCAAAATATGCAATTTGTAAATGTTGTGATTGGGTGATGTAACCAAACAATGCTGTCCCTAATGGTCTGTTGTGCAAATAGACTGTTTTTTGTGTGATTAAATAATTATGAGAAACATATCTTTTTAACTTAAACAGCAGATATAAATGTGTAACATTTGCAACAATGTTCAACAGACTTAAATAGCACCCTCAGTCACTGATTTCTTGCTTGGGGTGTGTCACGTCTGCAGCGTCTTCACAGTAAACCTCTGAGGCTTCCTTGCTTTGTGCCATTCTGCTTTCTTGGAGGTTGGGTCTGCAGGTTAATTACTATGAGTGACCCGTTTCACATTAAACACGGTCTTTTGAATCTGTTGTTAGTATGAAAACATGACACCAACAGTTGTATCAGCACTAGGCTGAGTACCTCAAGTTGCGTCTTTATGCCAATCAGGTCTAATTTTTTGGGGCAGATCACAATAAACTGCTTTGTCAAGTCGGACCCATTAAAGATATACTTCACCTCCAGATTGATTGTGTTTATATCAGTTACTCACCCCGTGTTACGTTGAATGTGTGAGGAAAGCATTTTACTAGCATGCTGCAACAGTGGACGAAAAATCCAAAATTGAGAGATAATTCTCAATTAAATTAAAATCAACGGAGTCTGCATTTAAAACCAGCAAAATACATTAAGAGATCTATTAACAAACTTTCACATAAGTCTTGTAGTTTAAATCCAAGTCTCATTTATCCAGTCGTGTGCTTGTTCATTGGCCAGGAAGTGACAGGCGTGGCAAAGTGACAGCAGAGCTCCTGGCCAATGAATGAGCTGGAAGGCGTGATTTGGATGGAATCTACAAGCAGAGCTCAAATGAATGCGCTTGCGCAACTTCTAGTCAATGCTTGAGACTTTTTTTGCAGAAGTGTTTTAAATATTACAATTCTAACAAAAATGCATGTATATGGGAATTACTGAGCATACGACTGTATGGATGAGACTTGGATTCTACTGCGTGAGTTGTGTGAGAGTTTGTAGATAGATGGATAGATCAACTTTATTGTCATTCCAGATATATACAACGGTGTATATGGAAGAAGATTTCGTTGCAACTGGCTCGGAAAATGATATTAAAAATTTTGGTAACATCCAAAAGAAGAAACACTAAATAAGAAACACTGTAAATAAAAATAGAATAAATAGATCAATAAAATTGCACATATGCATAAATATATTGCACAGTGGTAAAAGGATTTTTTGCAATTATTTGTATCAGCGTTTTATTTTTAAGCTCGCCAATAAAATGAATGAATGAAAAAGTGTGGGTATTACACTCCAGGAAATGTTTGTTAAAGGGTAACAAAGTTTTGTGCTTGAGTTTGTTATATTCCAAATTTTAAATTTCGACCGGAAAGTTTTTATTTTTATTATGAATGCATATCGGTTCCATATATCAGTTATTGGTCTAACAATCAGTATCGGTATTGGCCCTGAAAACCAATATCGGTCGACCCTTAGTCAAAGACTTTCTCTGTTTTTGGATTCTTCGTTCACCTTGGATGCATTCAAGAAGTTTTCTTTGTGAATTCAGCATACTACAGGGTAAGTAATTGATACACAAATGAATCTTTTTGGTGTTGTATTCTCTTACACAAATATATTTCTGCACCAAACTCAAGAGCATGGAGGCAAATAATTGTTCTGAAATGGGTTAAGACTGTGCAGCAGATTTTCCTCTTGCTCTATTTTACGCTAAGGACTGGCTTGATTTTGAGGCCATCTGAGGTGACCCAAACAAGCTGCTGCTGTTTACTTACACATCAAACAAACTGGAGGCAGTTGTAATCCGCCATCACTCAACAATGCATGTTCAGTGCCAGTCAGGTTAAGGACTCTAAAGCTTGACCAAGGACTTGATTTGTAGTTTCGTTGTTTATAAAAGGTGTTGCGCCTTTATCTCTTGTTGATAGGTCAAACATGGTTTTCGCTTACTTGTATTGCTCATTGCTTTGTAAGTAGATTAAATTGCTATTATTACTGCTACTCTGCTAACATGCTGATAAAACAGTTGATTTTGTCTCAAAAACACAAATTTTTGAGACTAAAACTGAGTTGTTAGATAATAACTTGAAAATCACTGAAAAGTCCTTGCTTTTGACTTTTCTGACAGTCTAACTATGGCAGCTGTGGTAAATCCGTGTCTCACAAATAAGGGCTGTGTGCTAAAGACATAACATGCAATGTCTAAATATGACTTGGTGGTATTGGTTTGTAATTGTTTGTGCTGCAAATATAAGACATTACCATGAAAACATTGATTCCAGTGTAACAAAATCAAAATATATAACAAATTAATTTTTAACCTCATGTAGTACCAGATTAGCACTGCAACCAATGGTTATTTTATTATTGCTACATTGGATAATAATTTTGTTGATTTAGTGATTTATTTGTTATCTATAATATTATCACTGCAGAAGGAAATACTGTCAGTACTGAAGCATGAAGCTGTTTTTTTTAAACTGTTGCTTTAAAGATGACTCAGACATTTAGATGAATATCATACAATTGTTGCTGAATAATATACTAATCGATTATCAACTATCATTTTGGTTGCACCATAAGCAACGATATTTTGCATGATAATTATGCACTAATGCATGTCTGTGGTCTGTAGATTAAACAGTTGGCTATAAACAGGTTACTTATTTACAGTCAACAATTAGCCTGGAGACTCAATCAAATATACATATTTGAGGTCACTGTTTGGTGCTTTGTAAAAATGCAAAGGCTGCATTTAGAAAGCATTTCATAGTGACTTTATAGCACGACCTCTGTGTACAAAGGGCTTATGACTGCTCCTTACTTGTTTCATTAAGCCCTTGCAAAATTGAAAAAAAAACACCCACTGATGGGAAGTGCTGAACATTACATTATCTTGTTTTGTAAATGCATTTTTGATTAGTGATTGCAGCAAGTTCTAACCACAGTGACAAATACAGTGTATTTCCTGTGGCAGCTGTACAGAAAAGGCAGCCTGTGTTTCGCCAGTTAAATGCTGAAGCAGCAGTAAGATGTTCTGTTTGCATTAAATTAATGCAGCTCTGATACAATGAGCAATAAAAACACTATATATAGAGTTAAATACTGAATCCATTAAATGGCTTATGCTGAAAAGATGTCAACCAGGGATGATAAATTGGAGATTAATTTGAGTGACACTTTGCAGGTGAAGGCCCTTGGGCACCCTGAAACTTTGGGTCCCTGGACCTGTGCCTTGAAGACTCATTCAGTCATCCATCCATGATACATAGCACAAATAACTGGATTCGATTTCATGAAAAGAAAAGCTCAGAGAAATAGAATTTGTAGATCCACAATTCTAATACAAAGTTATGAGAAGTGCATATATAAGAAGGCGTAGAAGCAACAGAATGTGTGTATGTAGTGCAGATGAAGCAGACTGATCCCAGACCTATTTATCAGCCGCAGTAAATACCAACAATCAGTCAGCAGCAGCTTTGATTACAGTTGTGTTGATAGAAAGCCGAACAGAGTTTGCTTCGAATGCACTCCCGCCTAACAGACTGTGTAAACTATAAATTATTGCGTAAGTCGGGACAAGTTTATGTCCTCATTAGTTATGGTTGGAACTGTTGCCTGAGGCTGAATGGAAACTGAAAAAGAGGAAGATGTTGTATTTGAAGAAGTCAGTCATGTTTGACAAGGGACATTTGGTGGGAAAGTTCAATGTTTCCCAGTAGTTGGTGTGCATTTGTTAAGGTGTGTTCCCTTTTAACTCTAACTGAGGGAGTGCAGAGATATTTTGTAGATTAAAGGCCAGCCTTTCTATTGTTTATATGGACAATCAGACTGTAGGTAAACCTCTGATAATGACTGCTCACTGTAATGTAGGTGGAAATTAGGCATTTTATTTTCCACTTTTAGTTTTGCTAAATGTTTTTCTAAATATTATTGAGTACCATTCAAACCAAATTTCAGGACTTAATTTTGCACTAATTAAATAAAACCCTTGTATGGTTCGAGCCAGACTGCACAAATGTGACAATGACTTCTTTAAAATAGAAAATAATATGACCTATCTTTTTCCAATAGTCCCCCCTAAAAAGCTTGATTCTCATTGTGAGATTGCATAAACTGAATTAAGATAAAAATCAAGGAGTTAGCCAATTTTAGAGAGTGAAATTCTCATTTGACAGTTTCCAATGCCTGTATCAGTGACAATCTGACAGATAGTCATTTATTTATGACCAAATCTATGCAATGCCATGTCTTTATTGTGCAACACTATGGCTCCCTACTGGTGATTTGCAATATTTGGGGAAACGTTTCAACAGCCCAATTAAAAATATCTGTTATTCCATATAACTGTTATTGATTTATGGCTCAACTTTGTGCCAAGCCAACACACTTATTTTGCCCCCTATAGATCGATGTAAATGCAATTTTGCATATGTGTAAACAATCTGCAAACATTGTAATGAAATATATATACTGCAAGTTTTGTAATGGTTGGACAAACAATTTCTGATTTTGAGTCTAATTTGTGTTATGCTACATGCATTTTTTTTCCTTGTAGTGTCCGTGAGTGGTCAGTTAAAAAAACAAAGCAAACTAACAATCAATAGTGATCCACATTTATTCTCAAAAGTTGAAGCTATAGTTAGGGATATACAACATGCTTTGCTTGGGGGGCACTTTTGCAAAATGACAGGAGGCCATGTACCAGTTGAAGCATCTGCATATAAGTCTCTAGAATTGTAGGACATTTCTATGATGTTAGGATGTTTCAGTTGTCATATATTTGAGGACATTTAGATTTTAGGACTTTGTAGGATTTGTAGGACATTTCTAGGATTTTAGTGGTGCATGGGATCCTCTACTGTCACTTATTTTGATAAACAAGCTCTATTTTCGTGCTGTTTAATGCACTCTTTCACCTAATGTACACTAAAAGTACAAAAACAGTTCCTTATCTGAATCACTTTATTTTAATTGTGAATTAGAAAATGGTTGGGGGGCCACCCAGCACCCTACTGGCGGCCAGATTTAACCAGTGGGCTACAGTTCAAGAATCACTGGTTTACAAGATGTCAAAAATGTCTTTTTCAAAAAATGTAAAATGGCAGAAAATCCACTCAGGTAGTCTTTAATGGGCCCTGAGGCTTTTGCACATTAAGCTGGACTTCTGTGTCCAATTTCAAGTCATTTTGACTTGACGTGTCAGGAGTGTGGCCTTACACAATTGCATATCTGGGCCTTAATTGTAGCGCCCCCATTGGGCAGATTTGGATCATATTTGTTTAAACGGCATTTGCACACAACTTGCAGTCATTGGTGAAAATTTCCTGTCTCTACAACATACCGTCTAACGGGACTTTGCAAAAACATTTCAGAAGTGGACTAATAATAGTAATAATTTTTATAGATCAGCACAAAAACAGGGTTTCAGCCCTTAGAACTTGAACCCCTTGGTAAGTCCAACTAAACTCAACGGACTTGCGTGTATATTGTGGAACTGTCATGAATTGGGACCTCAGTCAAACTTCTGTTTGTAACACTTAATAATAATGTCACAGAAAATCCCCTACTGTAGCATCCATTTCCTCAACTGAAAGCCTGCCAACCCAGCCAAAAAATCAGGAATTGAGAGTTGTCAAGTGGTCTCATTTGAGTTTCATGTGAGGGGATCTTTGAGCCTTGTGACTGTATGTTTCTCAAAAAAGTGTTAATGTCAATGTGTCAGTAAGACGACTTGCTTCTCAAAATGTAATTTGTAGAATTAGTCATTTCTAAACTAGTTCTTTTATATTATCTGTGCCCACCTGCAGGCTGGTCTGGTCTATTATTCCTGCAGTCTGAGTCACTTCCTGTGTATTCTGCAACTGTTTTATTGGTTTTCATTCCCAAGTCAGACAGCAATATCCCTGTAATCAATCAAATGTCAATCAAACGTTTGTCTACTATGAGCAGGAATGTCTATCCTATAATCGGCATTTCAGGAATCCAGTCGTGTCTGGTAAACTATGAAGAACAGATCTATGAATAACATTGATAATGTTTTCCATATTGGGAGTGTGGGTGAAAATGGCCAGCAGCAATTCCTGTCCTCCTGCAGTCTTTACTGTCGTCAGCCTTCCAAACCTACTACTTGACAGCTTTTCACTGTAAGAGAGAACAGATGGACTGCATGCTGCAATTTATATACCTTTAAAATCACTAGAAAGCATAATGCAAGTTTGTCAACCTCACACCACCTGCACTACCATAGAAGAGTGCTGAATGTAACTGGTTTTGATTTAACTTCAGATTAATATGATTCTGACAGCACTTTCACAATGTCCTAATACCTTTATTCTTTTTCTTTTTTTTCATGATCTTCCTCGGTCCATTACATGGCTGTGAGTGCTCTGGTCAAAATTCTGTCACTGCAGTTCTCACCTCACATTTTCATAAATGTATTTTAGTGTACTGTTTAGTTGTAATATGAGAAAGTTGGTCCAACTGTTTGGCTGTGCTTGATACTTTGGTCAACTGTATCAAACATTGCAACAGCAAAACAATACACTAAAATATGTTTCTGAAAACATTTGAGTTGACACGTAGGCTATGGTGTAACAGAATTTTTAAAATATTTGATAAGCGCAAATTATACCCCTCTGCCATCACTATTGCTGTGTAGCACGTCTAATGGACATATGCGTGGAATAAAACAACCCATCAGAGCCAAGAAGTCTCTGACACAGCTGTCAGTTGTGTCAATCACAACTGTGGTCAAACTGTCAAACTAGGCAGCACTGATCAAATATGAATCAAGATTCTGTTCAGTGCATTGCTTGTTTCTCTCCTCCAATATTTTAGAAACAGATTTAAGTGCACTGTTTAGTTGTAAAATGAGAGAGTTGGTCTGGCTGGGTTACAGTGCTTAGTAACTTGAGTAATCCAGCATGGCAGGTGGTCACAAACTCTGAACAGCTTAAAAGTCTTGTTTTTGAGCAGGGGCTAACTGTGATGGTCTCAATCCTAAACCTCTGTCTTAGCAATATTAGCTTTAATAAGGCAGATAACTGGAAACATGATGCTGTATATGAGTTTCAGTGTCTCCACAAGTACATGTAATGTCCACCTGGGTAAAAATAGAAGCCAGTCGGGGAAATCCACTGCAATTATTGAATATCTGTCTAGCTGAAAATGAACCATATAGTAAATGCGCTTTAAAGCCAATACAGTGAGCTAAAAGGTGGTTAAAAGTTCAGCAGAGCTGCAGAGTGGGCTAAAGTTTGAAAATGAAAAAAACTAGAGGTGTGGAGCACCAGACGTCGGTAGCGCACTCCTCCTCTCTACTTGAGGCTCGAGATGTGATATTCAACTTATGGCACACGGGCCAAATCTGGCCCCCAATAGGGTGTCAGGTGGCCCCCCAACCGTTTTCTAATTCACAATAAAAGTAAAGTGATTCATACTGGGAATTGTTTTTGTACTTCTAGTATATGTTAGGTGCCAGAGTGCATAAAAATGCATCAAAATAGAGTTTGTTTATCCAAAACATGCCAGTGGAGTATCCCCTGCACCCCCATACAGAGGTTCCAGCAAAGCCCCCAGTCCTAGAAACATCCAAAAATCCTAGAAATGTTCTAAATTCAGAGAAATGTCCTAAAAATGTCTTAAAATCCTACAAATGTCCCAAAATCTTAGAAATGTCCTGAAGTACTAGAAACATTTATGGGGCTGCTGCGACTGGCCCACGGTCCCCTGTCATTTTTCAAAAGTAGCCCCCAAGAAAAGCAAGTTGAGTATCCCTTGGCAAGAGGTTTGAGGTTACCTTATGCACTACACACCTGAAATCTCTACCAGAGTGTCAGCTGTTGAGCTGCACTGTTGGAAATATAGGAGCAGATTTTGACTGTGCTGCCCTTATATTTATTTTGGTGCAGACTGTACAAATGCTCAAATTAATTTTTGTCTGTGTGATTTACCAAAGTTTTTGACCTGGCGCCAGCTTACTGCCAGTGACTTTACCACTAATGTTGTTTAAGTCAAATATTCTCTATAATGGCCAACTAATTAGTTAGTTCTCATTCTGTGACATGACATGCATAGAAAAGATTGGCTGCAGATGTTTTGGATGTCATCCGGGAAATCTGCATGCCATGTGACAAGTCCATATTGTGGAGCTCACGTCTGTAGCATCTTTACTCACAGTAATTCACGGTACAACAGGATCTGCCATACTTGATACGCTGAAATAAAATCATCTATGATACATCACAAGGTCTGTGTTACAGATAGAAAATTAAATAGCAGAAAATTAAGAATGAAGTATGGGGTCACTGCGTTGTGGTGTCAGTTTCACAGAATTTGATAACTGAGATAAAACAACTGACAAAAAAAGTCTTTGGAAACTTTATGCATTTAGTGAACTTTACCAAAAACAAAAAGAAACCCTTTTTTCAACAGTGTATTTTCTTGAACTTTGAAGGTGGCTTATTGACCATAATAAAAAACAATATATGACCATTGCAAAATATTATTGGCTTGCTTTGGAAGAAAGCAGTGAGCAACAACAGAAATGAGAAATTACTAAAAAGTACAAGAAAATTACTTGAAAATTATTGAAAACAAACAAAAAAGGAAATGACCTGGAAAAAGTTTCTGAAAATTAGAATAATTTTCTAAACATGTGATTATGAGAAATAGACACGTAGTTTTCCCTCACTTTTTTCCCTAGACATTTTTCTTTAGCTTTTTAAAAATAATTTTCTAAATCTACTGTTTTTGCTGTCTAATTATTTTTGCCGTCTGTGGCACATCTTTTACCAAGTTGCTTATGACCTGTTCTCACCATGTTTTTGAAAGAAATTGCACATATTTGCTCAGGGTTTGAAGGTTTAACTACTTGTTAAAGGCATCTGAAAGCAGAGAAAAAAGTGATGTTGCTTGTGGTTTCAAAGAGTAAAAACGGAAAAAACTAAACTTCTATTTAAACTCAGTCTGTGCAAAGTTAATGAAGTTATTTTGAGTTATTTTGAAATTGCAGTTTGGATTAACATAGTTATTGTTACTATTATTTTAATGTTGATACTGTCATTAACAATAAAACACACAGCCACACAGCAGATCTTTCAGATATAGTATTTTGCTCCTGTTTATAAATACACAGAATATGACGGACATCTCTGGTGCTAGTTAGAAAGGCTGTTGATAAAACGCAAGACCAATTTAGCCATCATAAGTCGTTTCCTTCTTTTTCAAAAGTTTAGTTTTACAGGTTAATTTTTTTCTTGTCCATTCACTTTTTGTTTTTCTTTTTTCAAACATTCTGCTCCTGAATTACCGTCATATCATCAAGCAGTACAAAAGTCCATGCTTATTGAAGTAGAAAACTACAGCAAGGTCACTGCGACCTCAAAAAAAGCTTTTTAACTTAAAAAGAGCTCACACAGTACAGTACACAGTACACAAAAGGTCAAAGGTCAACTTAACATTGACATTGACATTGACATTGCAGTGTTGTGCAGAAACACTTTTCTTACTATGATTTAATGCCATAACTCAGGAACAGAAAACTAAACTGGCTCAAAAAAAATCAAACCTACATTTCTACTGTAAAAATATAAATTATATTTTGTTTATTATATATTTTATAATATAAAACAAAATTACTATTACTAACATTTATTAACATCGATTCAGTTCATGCTCATACGCAAATATTTTTTTCTCAAACTGATTGTGTGTTTATGAAGTCAGATCCCCTCGGCTTTGAAACCATCCTCTGACAATAACTGGGTGCTACGCAACAATCCCGCTGAGTGATGAGACTGGCAGGGGTGGGACATGCATGACGTGGATGTTAGCTCCTTCTGCTTCCTCCTCTAAGCCTGATTTGTTTTGGACTCTGTGTTCTTTTATTAAAATCTTTTAAGCGGGCTGACTGAAGCAGTCTGCTGTCTACGTCTCTGCTGGCTGTTATCTCAAAGCGCCTCGCCCTTTTCGTCTCACTTTTTGTTTAAGTTTCAGGTGTCAGGTTTCAGAGTAGTGTTAGCTTCCTGAAACAAGTCTGTGAAACAGAATAAAGGGCAGCCACTCTGTGTTTAGTAAGTGCTTCAGTTTACTGACCCTTTGAAACCTGGATGGACATCTCTTTTCTTGTGCTGTGTTCATGCACAAGTTTTTAAACTTTCAGACACTGAGCAAATTGGTTTGCTGATTTCTGATGCTTTAAATGCCATTTAATAGTTGTTTTCTTATGCTTTTTGTGGTCAGTTATTGACTATTAAGGATTGTGTGTTGGAGTTACATGTATTTATTATCAATTGGCTTTTTAAAAATTAATATAAGTCGCCAGCTTTTTCGGGCACCACAAACGCTTATGTGCAGTTAATATCTTCCGTGTCAGATTGTATCAGTAAGCTTCAACATCTTTAACACTCTCATAGCTTTGATAAGTGCTAATGGAGAAATGAGCCTCTGTATCAGATGAAATGTTTTTAAAAGATGATGCAAGAATCATATGCTTTCATATCAAACAAAAAGATAACAAATCATCGACTTTTTTTTTCTCCTGTAAAAAAAAAAAAATCGTGTCACTTTTAAAAGAACAGCGTTAATATCTGCTGACAAAAGTTTAAAGGGTTTACACAATCTCTGAAATGCTGACTTGGTTTAACGGTCTGTTAAACCGTGTATTATGTGCATTCATTGGCTTTGTCACGGAGATGAGAATAAACGTGATGTGTGTGACCAAAGAAAAACTCTTTGTGTGGTACGGTCAGTTATTAAACATGGTATTTGCTCTCTGCTTTTTCCCCAGTGCGCAGTGGAGATATCTGAATACTTTTAAATTTGACCTTTACTTTTCAGCACTGGGTTCCATGCCGAGTGAGATCTGGATGTGTGTTGCAGACAGTATGAACACAAATAATGTGCTGAAGGCTGCTCAGGCTGGCCTGAGGGAAGGAGAAATGTTGGGATGGAGGACATAGTAGATGTTGTCCTGAGGGCACATTTGCAATGCAAACACAGAAAGTCATTTCTTCTAACAAGTATACTGTATAGCCTAGCAGAGGCAGAAGCCAGTAATAACAATGGAGCATGAGTGTGTCCTGTTTGGCTCCAGTGTTGTGTCTTAGTTTGACCTTTCGAAAGACAATTGGCTGGATTTCTTTTTAGAAACGCGCAAAGAAGGGAAAAAAGCAATGAAAGACGAAATGAACCAAAAACTAGTAAGAAATTATTAATAAGAAAGAATTTTGGAAAAATTTTGGGAAATTAGTTAGAAAACAAAACAATAAAACAACAACATACAAATGGAAAAAGTGTTAAAAAATATAATTTGTTACATATAGTTTTAAATATGTTATCATGATAATTAGAAATAGAGTTTTTCTCCTCACATAAATATTTCCCCTCGCATAAATAACAGTGAAACTAGAATTTGATGCATTAACCCCTTGGTTTTTGCAGGGATTAAAGCTTTAGAGGAGCTGAAAGGTTGATTTTTTGATGTTACCCTGTGATAGAGCAGGGTTAGCTGTTTCCCCTTATCCAGTCTTTATTTTTAATGCACAGACATAAGATTGTCAGAGTATCCCTTTAGATGAAAACAAACAAGCTCCAATATTAAAGTAACCCTTTAAAATTGAGCATATTAACTTAATTCATTTCAAAAACGTGGGAAGAAGGCAATGAGCAATGAAAGAGGAAATTCCCCCAAAACTGGCAAGAAAATAATGCAATAAGAAAGTTAGTGAAAAGTAAAAGAAACATCAACAAAGAAATGGCCTTCAAAAAAGTGCTTAAAAAATGCAACACATTTTGTGACATATTTTTAGATATGTTATTGTGATGATTATAAAAAAATAGAAAAAACTAACACCAATTTGCTGTGGTTTCAAAGGTTTTAAATCTAAAAGCAGCACAGGAAAAGTTAAAAAATATCGCTCCAGGTTTCAAATCAACTTTGAAACCTTTCCTACTTGCTCCCTGGGATCTTAGCTAGATGTACCGTTCAGAAGCAGAGGCACTTGTGAAAATGGAAAAATCCAATAGAATAACAACATGTTTTGGTGTGCTCTGTGTGTATTCAATTTTCTGTTGAGTCATGATAAGAGCTAGAGTGCATTTTTGTGGTAAAGCCTAAAAAGCTGTTCTGGAAGTATGACAGGTATGAGGGAAATAGAAGATTTAAAAAAAATCATGAATAACAGAAGCCTTTTGGTTGTGGTCTGTTGAATTCCGTCTGTCAAGAAGAGTAATGAAAGCAGCAGTTGGACACACTGTGTGTTTAAAGCCCACAAGCCAGAATCGGCAGAGCGCCTGAAGTAGAGATGGACATTTTACAGCTGCCCTCCACACAACCAGCTTCAGCTTAACCTGTCACCTCCTTCCCACCGCAACACTTTCGCACACACTTAGCCGTGCACGCATGCTTCAGCAGATGGGTGTGGTGATGTGTGGAGAGTTGGAGGAGGGCAGCTGTGTTTATCTTGCTTCTATCTGTGGGTTGGCCTGCAGCCTCTTGTTTGTCCAGGGGGAGCACGATAATGCTGTGTCAGGGCCGCATCCCACTATGATTCATGTTGACTTTAGCGTTCTCCAGCGGATGTCCTGTGGATCGCTCAGCTATTGTTCCTCAGCAGCAAAAGAAAGGTGTCATGCTGTTTTCAAATGGTGTTGTGGAAAAGTTTATCATGAAAACTTCATCACACACAGAGCTCGTCTTCCATAAGGTTTCTTAACCTTTAATCTCCGATGACCATGTTTTCAGGTCCCTGCATGCTTTTATTTCTATTTTCAAGAGTGTGAGTTCAACAGTAGTGGACTAAATGATTAAACTTCTTATCCTTTTGACACCTGAGCAAATTGGCTTGATTTCTTTTAAAAACATGGGAGGCGGGCAACAAGCAATTTAACAAGAAATGGCCCAAAAATGAGCAAGAAATTAGTAAAAGGTTCCATGAAAATAAGAACTCAAAGAAGAAAAGTAAAAAGCAAACAAAAAGGAAATTACTTCAAAAAAATTTTTTTAAATATATATATATTATATATTTATATATATATATATGAGGATCTTCTGATAAGTGGTTGACCTACTCTACCTCCTGAGCCACACACACTTATGAAATATTGTACAGTCAGAGGAATGTTGTCAGGCTGCTGTTGCTCCGACCTTTAACTTGCTTCTTTGAGGTTGCATGTAAAGCTGATAATCTTGGAATTTGAAGTTATTATGTTCCTACACTGAGGGGTGTTAGCCTTCAATATTTAAAGAACTAAATTTCACATCATGTTCCCCCCTGACCATGTGGACTAGGGCTGGGACAATATTTTTTTGTCCCGGTTCAATTATATCATTGTATTGTGATTCTGATTTATTGCAATTCTACAAGTAATGCAATTCTTTTTCCTTCTTAAAAAAAACAGCAAACATTGAATCCTACACTTTGAGAGATCATTAGTCAAATTTCAAAAATCAGTGCACATCACATGTCAGTCAATCAGTCTGATATTTATTTCAGCTACATAGAAAAGTGGTAAATAACATGTGCAACAATGATTCTTCAAGTAAAGTACTACATTTGACTGTCCCTGTTCATTAAGCTAGTTCCATAGGAAAATAAATAAAATCAGGCCAAAATGAACTGGGTGCCTGAAATCTCCACACAGCACAAATGTGGGCCTTTAAATTTAACCTAGGTATAATATACATGAACCAATTGTACATTACATTAAACAAAAAAATACATAGATTCTGGAGGAAAAATACCGATTTTTAAAATTGTCCCATGAAAAATTACGATACATACAAAATTCTTTAAAAAACAAATCTCTTATTAGGATGGGTAAATATTCCCAGTGTTTTCAGATTTTACTTCAAGGTAAACAACTTGTCCAATGAAGTTTGGAGATAAATGTGATTAAAGTGTGAGTCTTGATTTCTGCTGGTCAGTGGGAACATTCACATACGTAGTACAGTTTGGGGTTGTTTGATAAGAGGTGCAGGAGCTAACGTCCCTCATGTTATGTGTCATTGCAGGACGCCAGTCAGACGCTCAACACCGAACAGCCCGACCTGTCGGTATGTTTTCAGCTCACTGTCCTGGCATGGCTGCCGTGCATCTACCTTTGGGCTGTGTGCCCCATCTACCTCTTCTATCTCAAGAGGAACAACAGAGGCTACATCATGATGTCCATTATGAACAGGTTCAAAACGGTGAGACGGAATTTTATTGTTGTATATTTTATCAGTGTGCCCAAAAGCAGGGTTAAACTAATTTATTTGGTTATTATGCTCTTGGTTCATCAGTAGGCGGGTTTTCATTACAGATTTGCACAAAACCTAAGTGATATTTTCGAAATGTCGACAAAACAAAATTGGGAGTTGATTGCGTTTCCATTGAGTGATGTTACGTATGTGACTTCTCCTCTCATGATAATATTCCAAGAAGCGTGGTGATGGATGTTCAAAACATTAGTTTATTTCTATTGCAGCTACACACTAGCCGTCATTATTTCCAACCGAAGGCGATGTAGGCGAATTATGTGAGCGATAATGGAAAGGCAAGCCCCTTATACGTAGAGTGGCCACATATGAGGGATTTCTGAGGTGATAGTTCACGGTTTCACAGAGGAATTGTGGATTCAAAACTTTCTGATGATACGCTCAACTTTTGAAGAGTTATGTGATGCAATAACAGCTCTTGTAGCTCCTGCTGCATCATGAAGGAGCCAGTTCCCACTGACAAGCACATAACCATAGCATCATATGACCTATAAAAGCCAAAAAGTGTTTCCATTGAACGTCTGCAAAATATGGCTTTTTTTTTTAATTCCCTGAAATGCCACCTTATACAAGTGTAAAAACATTTTTGCTAAAAATAGCTTTTTCAAAATGGACTTGTTTCCATTAGACATATTTTATTTTCACAATTTCAATTTGCGCAATTTGAATATTTAATGGAAATCCGAATATTTAATGGAAATCCGCCGAGTATTTCATTGGCTGGCTCCAAACAGTTAGAATACTTTAAAGTTGACCTGAAATTGGTAATTGTGAAATAAAATGATGCTGCAGCTATACATGATTCAAAAGAGGCTGAAAACATTTTTGGACATGATTGTGGAATAAAGTCAAGCTTTCAGACCTGTGGGCGAGTGGCTAACTGACATTTGAGATCCAGCATTGCCTGGACTCACACTGAAGCACGTGATAGTATATGAACTGGTAGTGAACCGATGTTAATTTTGGCAGCTTTTTTTGATTTATACTTAGTCTTTGGCCCAAAATGCTAAGCAGACTTTACAAAACGAACTAAAACAAACTTTACAAAACTTTTCAGGGATTATACCCTGGTTCACTCTTAAATTTGACTTATCCATCTCACTTTTAAGAAGCAGAATAATAACTTTATTTCATCCTAAATTCTTCCTAAATCTGCAACATGTTAGTCTGGAGGTTTCAACTCATCTCCTCTAAAAGAGTCTGTGATTAACCCTTTAACACCTGGATTGATTCAGACAACTTTCACAAACATTTAAACCTCTGAAACCTTAAAATAATTTTTTTGATTTTTTTCAAAAATGTGAAAAAACATAATGAGCAACTTGTCAAGAAATGTCACACAAACTCCAAAAAATAGTAAAAGATGATAAAACTTATAATCTAAAAATTAGCTGGGGAGAATTACTATTATATTTTGCTGTTTTATTATTGTTGTAGCTGTAAATTGACCCTGAGTGTCTTGAAAGGTAACCATTAAAAAAAACGTATTATTATTATTTTTTTTTTTTTTCTTAAGAGTATTTAGAATACTCTTACTGATATATTTAAGACTGTGTTACAGATAAAAAAGAAAAAGAATATTCAGTTTTTAAGCTCTGGTGTCATTTTCTAGTTTTATTATTATTTATTTAATTATTTTTTACTTTTCTGTTCTTTCTCTTTTTTGCTCATTTTCATGTGGTTTTCTTGTAATATTTTACTAATTTCTTGACAAAACATTCTTAACTTTTTTGTTATAGTTTTTGATAAAATAGCTTTTTTTAGCTCACAAATGTCTTGTCTTTGTCATAGAAAAAAGGTCGTTATCACAGCTTTGGTGAATGAAATTAACATTTCTACGAACGTTGTCACAAGTTTTCATTTTGTTTTTGTTTTTTTTTTGTCTCCAGCCTCCATAGCGTTGTTCAAATACCAATTTGAGACATCTTCCCCTTGTGTTTTACTTGCAAAAAGGAAGCAAATAAACTAAGCTGACCAGCTAACTGACCGAGGTGGCTGAATTGCAGTTGGTCTGCCGCACACATGAATGAGATAAAATAATTCAGTTAAACTGCTTGTCTAGATTTTCCAAATTTTGTTAGACCTAATGGATCAAATCCTGGTATTACAGAGGCATTTTTGAGAAGTTTTTAACATTTAGAAAAATACAGTCACTGTTTCACAGCTACTCTTTTTCTAGTGACTGTATTGAGAAAGTGTGTTCTTTGCACTAAAAATAGAGAAGTGTTAACTAACTGAAAGTTATTACTTCAGTTGGTAACAAATAAATAAATGAAGTTGCTTCAAATCAAGTTGTCAAGTTCAATAAACACAACTGCTTGGAAATCAAGTTGAGAAAATTTCATTCACTTATGTCTTACCAATTGATACAATTATTTGAAGTTTATTAGCCGTTCTCTTTTTTTCAGTGTGGGCCAGTATGCCACAATTCTGCACCAGTCGAATGACCACTGATGATATTGTTAGTCTGAACCACTTGGAAACACGAATGGAGGCGCTACTATCACTTCTGGAGAATCGATAAAACTTATATTTCATGTTGTTAGTAATTACAGTTTTGAATAAGTACTTTATTTAATTTCACTTTAAATGTAAGTTGTCAATAACTCCTGAACAATGTACACAGGGCCAGCCACCAAAGCTCCCCCACCCTCTAGTGTTTAGATAGATTACCAGCCAGTTAATCATGTGCCTTACTTCCCTCTGTTTTTAAAGTATTTAGTGTCTGCCTTCTCACCCCCCCCCCCTCTCTGTGCGCTCTCAGGTGTTTGGCCTGATGTTATGGATCGTGTGCTGGACAGATCTCTTCTACACATTCCACGAACTGCGGCAGGGGCTCACCCAGCCACCCATTTTCTTCGTCACCCCGCTGGTTCTCGGCATGACCATGGTGAGGATATGACCGTCCATAAACACTTCCACTGTTCCACTGTTTTAAAAAGCTGTATCTGTCATGAACATCCTACAAGTCACACCATCAGTATGTTGTTTCCATTTCATATTAAGTTAAATCTAAGTTCAATTATTTTATTAAAAACTTAAGAGTATTCTTGGCTTTTGGAGTTCATAACAAGTAGACCTTATTTAGCCTGTAAGATACAGACTCACATACATTCATGTTTTGTAAGAAGACATAGCCTATAAATTCTCAAGAAATTATGATGAAGTTACAAGAACATTACCTTTTCCAAAGAAATCAAACCAATTTGCTCGAGTTCAAAGGGTCAAGCAGCTGTAAAAGGCATATGAAAGCAGCACAAGAAACTGATGTTGATCCAAGTCTCAAAAGGTTCAAGAAATTCATTAAAAACACCTATCGTGTATGCCTAATCAGAGGCTGTGTAAATAGATTTTTTCTCCACGTTCCTGTTACATAGGAAAGAAACATTTCTCCTCCTCCACCTCCTTTTCAGCAACTGAATTTTTTATCCCATCCTGTTCTTGTACCTTTTGGCATCAAAGTACTCGCTGGAGAAAATGTTTTGAGGAATTAGGAGTTTGGGCATTCTTAGGGCTGTTAACTGTCTGTTTAGTCTAAATCAACATCAATGACATTTTTTTTCTTTCCTCCTATAACCAAAACAATCTTCAAAGAGTTATCAGTTCCAGCGTAACTTGTTTGGTTCATATGCAGTAAGAACACAATCTGTACTTCCACAGAAAGCTTATTTATGTGCTTTCATTTCATTTTCATCATTTTGAGCAATTAGCTGGCACTGCTGTTTCTAAGCCAGCTGTAGCTCTTCATGGTTTGTCCTAAATCCATACATGCGATTTCTTTACAGCATGTACTACATGCTAAATATCAGTGTCATCGTATTGCAAACACATACGTCATAGTACTGTTTTAGCAATTACTACCCAACAAAACCATCATACCTTACCCTTTTAAAGAAATAAATTATGTGCGACAATTTACTCAAAATTTTTTTTGTATTTTGTATGCATAAGCAAATGGAAGAAAAGTGTCTATCAACGGCACATGCAAATATCCAGTATATTTAGTTTGTAGTCTGTCTGGTTTCACTGTGCTTGGTTTCATCACTCTTCCAGTCTGAACATACTACAAACTAAAAACCTACTTACAATTAGTATATGTAGTATATGTATAATCCATCCTTGCCCAGAATATGCTCTCCGGTCTGATAGTGTGGTGCAAATGCATAGCTGAATGATATATGCATTCCAGTGGCACTCCAACAGAATGGTCCAGCTCCAAAAATATAAAACCAATATGTGGTGGCAGATGCTTTAATCATTATGTGCTGCCACAAATAAATGAAAGTGTGGGGAAACCCTCAAATTTTGGTACCTTTTTTGCAAGCAGCCCAAAATTACTCAGTTTAAGACTTAATACAAAATTTGGCCAACAAAAACAAAACCAAGTGATGCCTCTTAGGAAGCTCTGTGAACACAGGGTTTACCTCCAAAATCGTACAATATGTCGATAATGAAATTGCTTTTTTTTTCCAAATTTGGCAAAAACCTTTACCTGGATGCACTGATTAGATTTTGGTGGTCAAGGATCAAGGTCACAGTGACTAAGCATTTGTCTCGTTCTCGCGAATGCTTTTACCTGAAGAGGACCTTGACGGAGTTTCCTCAAATTTGGCACAAATGTCTACTTGGACTCAAGAATGAACTGATTTGAATCTGACTGTCGAAGGTCACAGGTCAAGGTCATGATGACTTCATATAACATGTTTTGTTTTGTTTTTTTTTACCATAAGTCAAGAATTCATACACTCAAATTTCACACACGTGTGTCATAGGATAAGTTCTGACATTTAATATAAGAGGTCAACCGTGACATTATAATGTTCTGCAAAACCCCTCAAAAAGACTCAAGTCCCGAGTCAGCCCATGTTTGACGGAGCAGTCAGCATGAAAGACTGACCTAGTCAGACTGGAGTTTACCTCACATGCCCTCAGTGATTCTGTCCTGGCTAATCTAACTCAGTCTCTCCCTCTGCACCCCCCTCTCCTCTCAGCTATTGGCCACATTTCTGATCCAGTTTGAGAGGTTACGCGGGGTTCAGTCCTCAGGGGTGCTCTTCATCTTCTGGTTCCTGTCTGTGCTGTGTGCCATTGTGCCTTTCCGCTCCAAGATCCTGAGGGCCTCCAACCAGGTGAGAACACACCGTAGCCATTAAATGCCTTTTACGCGTGTGTAATCATCCTCTCTGTCTGGTGCCCTTTCATTTTTCTTCTCATTCTTATTCTATCCTTCTCTCCTTACATGTACCTCATGTTATTTTTGCTCTTGTGCTTATTTCCTCCCCTGCCTCTCATCCTCCTCAGTGTTCTCATTTACACACTTCAGTTGTCTCCGGTGTTGGTTTTGAAGTTTATAGTGAGCGGATGTTTTGAAGGGGTCAGCCCGGGGCACGACTAAGCAGAGAGGGAATAGTAGGCCTGTTGTTCCTAGCATACTTGTCTCACCTCTAGTGAAAGCAGATTAGCAGCTGTTGTGTTACAGTCCCGTTGTGGCACATGATGCACTCTACTTGGCATTTTTCCTAAAAACTTTTATCTTTGCAGCCACCTATCTTGCTTCCAGTGCTGCGCCGTTTGCCAAAAAATTCTACAGGCAACAAGGCAAGACAGTGTGTAATGTAAGACTGGATAAATGATGCACAAAAGGAGCAGCCTCATGGCACAAATTGATCATAACATATTCATTGATGGGGCGCAGATGTTGATGATTATCCCTGGCAGTGGGAGATCTGCCTTGGTCGCTGTGAAGGTCCAAGGACAGAGGGATGTGGTACGCTGTAAAGCCCTCTGAGGCAAACTGTGATAATTGGCTTTATTAATGAAACTGAATTGGATGTGTAAAATCATGAAATAAGTCTTAATTGGTTTTCTGGGTCATTTCTGTGTGTATTTTTATGGTTGTTTTAAACTTTCTTTTTCTTTTTTTCTTTTTTTTTTAATTTTCTTATACTTTTTTACACATTTTTTGCTCATTTTTGGGTAATTTCTTCTTTTGATGCTCATTGGCTTCCTTTTGAAAGAAATCAAGCCAAATTTCTCAGGTTTCAAAGGATTAAAGGCATCACTTGTAATGAGCCCACAGAGAATCATCTTTTGCCTCAGCAGTTCCCCTCAGCTCTGCAAAGGATTGTAGCATCTTTCCAGCTCATTGTTTTGGTTTTACTGCTCACAGCTTTACAGTTTTTAGTCTCATTGTTGTCATCAGCGATGTTTCTATCCCAGCAGGCAGTTGTTTTCAGTGCCAAAGCTGGAAACCAACTGTACACCACTGTCTACCACCAAAGTTAGCAACAAGCTGGTGAACATAGTTTGACATGGGACAATATGAAAAATGCATGTCACAATTATCCAAGGCTAATAACTGTGATCCACAATATCAACCAATAATCAGCAAAATATGCTTAAAATCACCCAAGAGCATACTGGAGTCACTGTTGTTTTGTAAAGAATAAAATACTTTTATTAACATGCCTTTTTAGTGAAACAACCTTGAAAAGCCAAGCTTTTGAACTATTTACAATATCTTTTGATATGAAACATGCCAAAGGTTGATCTTTTATCTTATTTTTTTTTTTAAAGTTGGTCAGTTTCAGCCAGTTTTCTCAGAGTTTTAAAACCTCCACACCTATGATTGCTGTGGCCCGAGGTATTATGTTTTCTGGTTTGCTGATTGGAGTTGGTCAAAACAGAGCTAAAATTAGAGTCAGTGTTGGACTTACATTTATCAGCTTGTCAGATAAACCACTGTAAATGAACGCTAATATTTCTCCAGTTTTGCTGCATGTGTGGCAACTGTTTTTGTGGCGTTATTTGTGACGTCTTAACAGGACATTTCTGTTATAACTCTGCTCTTGTTGTCACAATTCCCTGTCTGTATTGTAAAAATGTTACTGGCTGGACATGCAGAAAATAATTGGATTATGATCAATAATCAGAGTAATGCCCACTCCGATTAAAACATTTACACATGGGTGCCTGGTGGCTCAGTGGATAGAGCAGGGGCCCCATGTATAGAGGCTGTGTCCTCGCCGCAGCGGCCCAGGGTTCGACTCCGGCCTCGGCCCTTTGCTGCATGTCATCTCCTCTCTCTGTCCTATCGATTAAAGGCAAACGCCCCAAAAATATCTTTAAAAAAAAAGTTTACACATGTTTCAATGGTTGGGGGATAATCAGATTTACGGCTACAGTCACCATCAATTGTTAAAAATGGCCTGAACATAGTAAAGCATGTGGACCAGACAAACGTATGAGAAATGCACTTCATCATCATGGTAACGCCACTCAAGAAGGCTGAAATAACTACAGACTATAAGATCTTTGTTCATCAAATACTCTCCATATGTGGGTGAAACTTCCTTTATATCAGTCCTCAGCAGACACACCTATCCAGCCTGCAGCAGTGTGTCAGAGTGCAAAAGGCGTGTCAGGCTGCTGTCTCCAATTAGTTGCTGCAATCCTTTTGTGCCACATGATGGATGGGGGTTGGAATTTTCCCCCAACACTTTTAGCCTCCTTTGATTGTGCCAAAATTACCTCAAACCAGAAACTACTTTTAACATAACTGAGAGTTCATATTTAACCCTTTGTAACCTGAGTAAATTGGCTTGATTTCATTCAAAAACACGGAAAGAAGGTAACGAGCAGCATTACAAGAAATTACCCAAAAACTTGCACGAAATTTATAAAAGTTACAAGAAAATTAATTTGCAGGACATTTCATACCAATTTGCTGATTGAAAGCAGCACAAGAAAACTGATGTTGATCCAGGTTTCAAAGGGTTCAAAGTCCTACTGATGACATTTTCTGGCTTCTTTGTGGTCAGACTAAGCCCAGACATGAAGCAGGCAGGCAGACGTGAGGGCAGAGCCTCAAACAGAGTGTGAAGAGTTAGTTAACCAAGCAGCCATGTGTTGAGGTCGTCTCAGGCGACTGCAGACCTGTGCTGCTATAATCACGTTGATCCAGAACAGAAAATCAGCCCATGAACAAATATGATTCAGAAAAAGTTAAATGATTTTGCACCGTCAAAGGGAACGCCTCTTTTCATAATCATGTTCAGCTGATTCAGAAGTTTGTGAAGAAAAGTGAGTGGCTTCCCTGTGTGTGTGCGTTTGTGTGTGTGTGTGTGTCTGTGTGTGTGTGTGTGTCTGTGTGTGTGTGTGTGTGTCTGTGTGTGTGTGTGTGTGTGTGTGTGTGTGTGTGTGTCTTGGAAGCACTGATGTTGTGAGAACTGGAACAGTTGGATGACTGAAGTTGAGATTTAGTACATTTCCATGCATGCAGCACATCTCGAAAACATCTTGATTATTGTGAATGCACAGAACAAGGCAACATAACTCATACTCATACCTCAACTTTTTCTGTTTCAATGCAAGCCAGAGCTTCCTATTCAAGTGGACCCAAGGATGAACTGATAAGATTTTGGTGGTAAAAGGTCAAGGTCAAGCTGACTTTGCATTTGTCGCATTTTGTGAACGTCATATCTCAAGGACACCTTGAGGAAATAACTTCAATTTTGGCCCAAATGTCAACTTGGACTCAAGGATGAACTGATTAGATTTTGGTTTTTAAAGGTCAAGGTCACTGTGACCTAGCATCAATCTCATTTTCATAAACACAATATCTGAAGATGGCCATGAGGGAGTTTCCTCAAATGTGGCACAAATGTCCACTTGGACTCAAGAATGAACTGATTAGAATCTGGGGACCGAAGGTCAGTGGTCAAGGTCACGTTGACCTCATTAAGCATGTTTTTGGCCATAACTCAAGAATTCATACGCTCAAATTTCACACAATTGTCTTATAGGATATAATGATGAAGTGCTGACATTTGATATCTAAAAAGTCAAAGGTCACCTGTGACATCATAATGATCTGCAAAAACACTCTTTTGGCCATTTCTCAATGACATAAGTTGGAAACAGAAAGGAAGATATTTGTTCAGAAAATCTGCACTTGTCTGTGAAAAACTCTTATGCATGATATCCATTTGACTGCATTTAAACACATTGCTGCTTGACAAGGGATTCTCACAACTGCTTGTCTGAACACACCTCATCTTGTGTGTGTGCATGTGTGTTTGTGTCTGTCTCTGTGTGTTTTAGACTGCATTTGATAGCAAAGTGACTGACGGTGTAACCAATAAAGCAACTGACACACTGCGATTCACCACCTTCTACATCTACTTCGCCCTGGTGGTCCTCGAGCTGATCCTCTGCTGCTTCAACGAGAAGCCTCCTCTCTTCTCCAATGTCGTCACAGACCCTGTGAGTGATTCGTGCTACCGCAGTGTCCACTCAGACTCCATGAAGCATGAGTGTGTCTGTATGTTATTTGTGAGAGCACCTTATATTCCTGCTGACACTATGCATTTAGTGTCATGAGTGGGTGAAAGTCTTGAGTGTGTGCTTTGGCAACACTTCCTGCTTGTTATAACAGGCCACACACACACAGAACATGTTTTTTTGCAGTTGCTCACATGCTCTCATCTGTTTTCTCGTTGTAACCTCTCTTGCCTACTTGTCTGCATATTATTCATTTTGTTTTTCAGAATCCCTGCCCTGAATCCACAGCAGGTTTTCTCTCCACCATGACGTTCTGGTGGTTCACCAGGTATGTTCACACAGCTCTCTCTGCCACTGCATCACCCACAGACTCACGCTTTGTCTGTGTTTATATAGAGATTAGCTTTACTAATCAGTGAATACAAAGTAGGTTCAGTACCAAATTTAAGAAAATACAATATGAAATGAATATGATTATGGATTTTTTAAAATTTCAAATTGCCTCTCTTTAATGTAACATTTCATAAAATCAAGTTAACCCCAGTAATAAGTCTTAAAACCTGGAAATAAGTTAGCATTACAGCAGTCTTGGTTCTCTTGTCTCAAAGTCTGTGGGTTTTTTAAATGTTTTTTTTTTTCTTAAAAGCCTTTAATAAGGTCTGTGGTTAACACAAGCTGAAGAGGATTTGTTGTATGACATAAAATACATTATTAGATACAGCACTTATGAACTTTGAAGCCTTTATGTGTCTTTTAAAGGGCGGTTGCTAACAAGAGGCTTATAGCTTAACAAGGGCTTTTTCCTTCCAGAATAGAACGATTCAAAGGTTAATTTGTGGAGATTATCTTTCTGAACAAAATGTATATCATAAACATATGTTTGCCACAGAGCTTATTTTCTGCCATAATCCAAAATCTAATGGAAAAAATCACATATTTTCAAATCGCTTTTCTCAGCTTTTATAAATATAAAACTTTAATGGATCAAAATATTCATAATGGAAAGAGTCTTATTTGACCTTGTTTGCAGGTGGAGGTGTCCTGTCAACAGTTTTACAAACATCTCTTTTATAATGGTCATCTATGGGGAAAGTGCTTTTTGGTTCTTTTAATCTTTTACACAATTTATTCATCTAAGTATTTATTTCATTGTGTATTTTTTATTTATTTAATGTTGAACATTTTGGTGGTCCCTGCAGTGTTTTATTATAACGGACATTATTGTCGATTTCACTGCTGGAGGGGTTTTGCAACATTTTTCAGTATTGGCATACATGGCAGTATGTTCAAGATCATTGGAAGCACTTATCTCATGCCAGCTGTTCTCTTATGTTCAAGACATTGCTCCTCCATGATGGAAGTACAGCATCTTCTTTCTGTTTTCTTCTGTAAGCCAATCTCTTGTCATACCAGAAAATGCATTGGGACAGTATCCGGTGAAATACAATCCACAAGTACATAATGATGATTTACAAATCCAGGAAACTCAATTAAGTGTATTTGTGGGGAGCATTCTTACTGAGTTGTCTCTCAAATAAAGGATTTTATTTTTAGAGTCATATTCTGTCAATAGAATGAAACACACACCAGGGGACAGAAGAAAACATGTTAGGAAAGCTTTAATTGTGGAGCAGGTGGAGGCTGACGGCCCTCTAATGCAGGGAGACCAAACTTGCTTTCCTTAGGGGCCACTTTTGCAAAAATGACAGGAGGCCGGGGAAATTTTTGGATTTTAGGACATTTTTAGGATTTTTTTTTTTCTCTGATTGTAGGAAATTTGGCAAATTTTAGGACATTCTGCCAATTTCAGGATGTTTCTAGGTCTTTAAGGGCGTTTTGGGGATTTTGGGACATCAAGGGCTTCGCTTGGACCTCTGTCAGGGTGTGTGGGGGATCCTTCATAGACACTTTTTTTGTGATAAACAAGCTTCATTTTGATGCTGTTTTATGCACTCTGGCACCTTATCTGTAGTAACTGTACAAAAATAATTCACAGCCATTTTAATCATTTTATTTTTGTTGTGAATTAGAAAATTTTTGGGGGCACCCTATCATGGGCCAGATTTGGCCCGTAGGCTGTAAATTGAGTATCACTGCTCTAATGTCTCATTTCTTTACAGCAGTTACACTTTACTGTTTCTCTCTCTTTCAGTATGGCCATTAAAGGCTACAAAATGCCTCTGGAGACCAAAGATCTCTGGTCTCTGAATGAACGTGACCGTTCCAAGGTGACGGTGCCCAAACTCCTCAAAGAGTGGGACAAGGAGCTGGCCAAAGCGAGGAGGTACATCTCTAAAAGATTACAATATAGTACAAGCTAAACAATGTTTAGTATGTTTCTGATACTCATATGAAAGCTTTTTTTGGTTGCACAGTGAATGAAAACAGTACTCTAACAGAAACTAAGTTTACTTACAAAGCCAGCAGGTTATTGGCAGAAATGAGGTAAGCAGGAAAAAAGAGAAACACTGTAACCTGAAGACTTCAAAATACATGATGGCAAATTATCATATTTATCTACTATAATACTTTAAATAAAGGCTGGCTTATTGTAAGTGTGTTATTGACACATGATGCTGGTGCTTTAAATCCTTTTATCACCTCCACCAATGAGGTGACGCTACTGGTTTGTTTTGTTCGTTGGTTAGGCTGTCAGCAGAATTACAGAAAAACTATCGCCCCAAATTTTATGAAACATGGTGGAAGGGTGTCACATGGGCTAAGGAGGAAGTGTTTAAATTTTGGAGCTGATCCGAATCTTTGGATGGATACACAAATTACTTTTTCTATTCTATTTCATAGCTATTGATAAACAGGGCATTTGGCCTGTGCTCCCTGAGTGCCTCTTTAGATATGTGCTGTTTTTCCTGGTTGGAGCGTGTGCACTGATGCAGTGAGAGACCAGGATCTGTAGTGGGGACACAGCTTTTCCTTATCATACAGTCTGATGTTCCACTGTGAAAACAAATATGTTTTAATTTATTTCAGTTTTAGTTGGATTAAATTATCTTTGATGAAGCTATAAGTAACGACGTTTCCTTCATCTCACCGCCTTCCTGCCACACCCTGTCTGAAGTCAGTCAGCCCCAAGCTCATTGTTCCAACAGAAGACATAAATCTTTAAAAACAGGTCACAGTGTGGTAGTTTAATTAATACAACAGCTCACTGAGGTGTTTTGCAAACTCAAACAGGAAGAAATACTGCATTTATTAGGGAATACGTTCAGCAGCAGATAAGAGCATTTCCTGCAGCAGGACAGTTAATGTTGGATTAAAGGAATACTTCAACCCCCGAAATAATAATTTGTATATCAGTTAATCACCCAGTGTTATGCTGAATTCATTAAGAAAACTTTATTTTTCTCTCATGTCTCCACGGAGAATGAAGAATCCAAGAACGAGGAAAATGCTTGATGAGTTGAAGTAAAGGGAGTCCACGTGTGATTACAACAAAACTAAATCAAAACGTGTGTTTACAGTCTCTTATGTGATTTTCCGCTTAACCAGTCTCACGCACAGACGAGTAGTGCTCCTCTATAACTCAATCGAATGCACGACCAGAGTTTGAAATAATGCACTTGCCCATGCGCGGCTCTCGTATGAAGAAGTATTTTAAGTCAGAAAGTTTCAGCAAAAATTCATGCTTTTTGGAAGTACTGAGCTTACTAACTAGACTACTTGCTGACTGGATAAATGAGACTTGTATTATAATGCGTGAGGTGTGTGAGTTTGTAAACAGATGTTTTGATACAGTTTTGCTATTGTTAGATGTGGACCCCTGCATCTTCAATTTATCAAGCTTTTTCTACATTTTTGGGTTCTTTGTTCACCATGAAGGCGTGCAAGAAAACAAAGCTTTCTTCACCAGTTCGGCGTGATAATTTTATGGGTGAAATAGTACTTTAAATTAAAACAAACTACATTGTGTGTGTTCATGGTAATGAAGGAATGTCACCCAGTGTGACAGCGTGGTCCAGTGATGTGTTTTTAATACTTGCATGAACAACAGTTGAGCTCTATGGCACAGTGAAAGAAAATGCACAAGGCTTTAGATACACACACAACACTTGTTAGTACAGAAGGATCAATAGATTGCTGTTTTTTGACATTAAGAAAAGTATAGAAAATAATTGGATTTGGCCTTTAAGGGATAGACATTTCTCCAGCAGAATTGAATTCATGTTAAAATGGTTTCTTGTTTCAAGACGTTGACATCAGCTTAATGCAGAAAGCGGACACTAACCAGGTTACTTGAGTGCATGTAAATACTACGCTTAATGAGACTTAAGCTCTGCGGTCTTAAACAAACTGTGAGTTGATTGTAATTCCCAGAGAGAAATCTGATTTGTCTTACTCTGAAAAAGGCACAGCTAGCTGCACCTTCCTCTTCTTTGTCAGAACACAGAGGGGAGAGGATGTTCTCTTTGAGGGCAGGAACGCTTTTGTGTGTTATATATGCGAATATGTGTGAGTGTGTGTTCAGCTCTTTTTTGCACAAGTAAAACCACGAGATTGTTTTTTGTAACCCTAGCAGCAGGATAGTTACATCTAATATCTGAGACTGGTACCTTTGCTGCCATACATCCAAACACACACAGATTGCATCGCATTCTGCTGAAAGAAGGAACATCTCAGAGAACGGATTTCTTTTGCATCGCCGCTCTGATGTTTTCTGTAAGTTAGATTATTTTTTTAATATGAGAGTCTTCCATCCATCTCCCACCATGATATAATATAATCTGCTGCTGAACGAGTTTCTTTTCGCAGGTCTGCAATATTGCAATCCACAGTTTAACCCTTTGAAAACTAGAGTCTTGTGCTGCTTTCAGACTCTTTTGCGAGTATTTACACCTTTGAATGTGAGCAAATTTGCTTGATCTCTTTCAAAAACACAGAAAAAAAGGGCAATGAGCAACTTGGAAGGAAATGTTCCACAAATTACAAGAAATTAGTAGATTTAGAAAAATATATATATATATAAAAAAACAAATACATATAAATGAATGAATGATTTTATTTTGATCATGAGAACTAGACTATTTCACCTCATTTTTTTTCAATCAATAACAAAAAAAGGACTAGGCTGAAGCCCAAGGCTAATTTTTAGACAATCCTAAGTATACCAAAGGATAAGATAATAACAGCAGCAACAAAGAAACTAAATAAATGAATTAATAATAAAAAAAACTAGAAAAGAAACCCAAACGCATTATACTGTAAACTGCTATCCTCTATCCTATCCTTATTTTAAAACTCAACAGAAAGCAACACAATTTCAGCTCATCACTGAGTCCATTCCATAGTTTGTCTCCCAAAATTGAAATACATCTGTATTTTACATTTTTTCGAAAATTAACAACCCTCTTAAATTGTAATTGCCATCTCTCAATTCAAAAATATGTTACAAAATTATTCTATTTGAAGGTATTTCCCAGGTCATTTCATTGTTTTGTTTTGAATTTTTGAAACGGATTTTCAGGTTAGTTTCTTGTACTTTTTACTCTCTTCTTGCTGATTTTTGGGTCATTTCTTCTTTTATTGCTTATTGCCTTCGTCCCACGTTTTAGAAAGAGATCAAGCCAATGTGCTCAGGTTTCAAACGGTTAAGTGTGATCTCACAGCGGAGAAACGAGTTAAGATGCTTGGTCACTGAGAACAGGATTTAGCCCTACATTGTGCTTCTGCATTGAAAACGAATGTCATGCACAAACACACCCAGCAGGCTGCTTCCTCTTTCTGTGCCGCACTTTTCCTGTCACACTTTAATTGTACTTGCTCACCGAGAACAACTTGTAAAACGATATGGAAAAGCTCAATTAGGCCTTTTCACTTTGTCGTCTGTAAACCTGTTTGGTGTTAAGCTGAATTCCATCGCAGTTGTCCCGTTGCACTGGAGCTGCCAGCGAGTTCACTGCTGGAATCCGACTCCTGCGCTTTAAGCTGGTATTAGAATAGATTTTGTGTTTGCAAAACATTCCTTTCACTGAAAACTTGGAGCATTTCTTGCGTTATGTCTCTCTGAGATCTTTCTGAACATTATTGTGAACAAACGAGGGACGCCCTACAACATTTAACATCTTTTTTTTGTTGTTGTTGTTGCACTATTGTAAAATCTTTTCACGGCAAAAATCCTCCCTCCCCTAAGTAACTTATCATATTTGATAAAGTATGGAATGTGTTGTTGCTGTTATAATTAGAAGCTAAAACAATTAGTTCAATATTTGGTAATGAAAATAGTTATTAATTGGAGCACCAGTGTAATTCATCCACAGTTTAACCTTTTGAAACCATAGACCACCCTTCCAACAAAAACCACAGAAAAAAGGTAATGAGAAACATTACACAACTCATAATTTGCCTGCGGTGTAAATGTAGCCTAAGATGTCTAAAAAAGTGCTAGTAAAGGAAACATCAATGCAGCCAAGGGGATTTGGGATGAACGCAATGATTCGCACACTATCACTGTGCCAGCTTTTGAGATTGTCTGTGCAAACAGCTTCCAATGCAAATTTAGCCGTGGAACTAAGATCTCCTCAATCCTGATTTCACTTCACCAGCTGCCAGTAAAATACAGAGCAGATTTATCTTCTAATGACCTACAAGGCCTTCCATTCAACGCATTAAAATGATGTTAGAAAAAGTGGAATTATTGTGATAGTCTGACTAAATCTTAGTCTAAATTAAGTCGTACTAAGTCAATTTTCTCAAAGTCGGATTAACACACCTAGGTAATGTTGTTGGGGGTCGATTTGCTCTTTCATGTATTACGCCTCAACCGGACCTGAACTGGCCTAGGCATTCTGTGCATGTTCAATAGTACCCGTTGATTCATCAACGAAAGCCTTAAAAGACAAAAGAAGAAGGGAAGAACACAAAACAAGATGAAGGTACCAAGTGAAGTGTAGAGTATACACGTTATGTATATTGTTGAAAAGTTATCCATGTTTTCACTGTTCTACATTCAACCTGTTTGCTGCTTGTTAACTTGTTTGGTATGTGCAACCGAAGACGGTCCAATAGAAAATTGCAAGGGGGCATATTGCCACCTAATGTGGTGGAGTCGACATACTTCTGTCAGTAAATCAGATCTCCCCTGGTGCTTGTATACTGGGACAAGGACCAATTAAATGGCCTAATTGAGCTATAACTATAGCCGGACATACCGTGCATATAAACATACTGAGTTATGTTGTATGCTGTTATAGTGTGTAACTAATGGTGTAAGATACTGCCCTACTTGATAAGTGAAACCCCTTGTAACAATCAATCTGGACAGACAGTATACATTTTTTTAACTTACTTACTTACTATTTACTGCTTACTATGAGAATTCCTCATCCTCACATAGCTCTTTTATCTCCATCTCTGTCTCTTTCCTATCAAATAACCTCCTAAACTACAAATTCTCCAGTGAACAGCATCAGTTCAGCCCGGCTGTGTACTCCAAGGCCCCGCCGCTGACCACCAACCACATTGGAGGAGAAGGTGAAAGTAGCCCGGAGGAAGTAGAGGTTTTGCTGTCAAATCAGAAAGCATCTCCCTACCAGCCATCTTTCCTGCGAGCCCTCCTCAAAGCCTTTGGACCCTACTTTCTGATTGGCTCAGCCTACAAACTCCTACAGGATGTCATTACCTTTGTCAACCCTCAGCTGCTCAGGTAGAAAGAAAGGGCACATGTTACTACTGCCTGCTTTCTTTACTACACCATATTTGCAAGAGTGGAACATTCAACAAGCAATGATTGTTCCAGTGGTCCCAGTTACTGTTTTCAGGATTTTTTTTTTGAATGTTATGTGCATGTTTTTGCATGCTTGTTTGCTTTATTCAAACTATGGTAGCTGTGTTTATTCAAACTGCATAGTGTCCTTGTTCAGGATGCAAAGTCAAATACTGCATATTTAATTAAAGCTGCAGGGCCATGGTGGAAATTTAGTGATAGCAGCTGTTCTGTGAAAGCCTTATCTCTCCATAGAGATAAGGTATCAGAGCTGGCTAACCACATAGTTTTCCTGCATGCATTTAGTTATGGTCATGAGGTTAGTTAATAGCCTACTGCAACAGGCTTTGTCACCGCTGCCACATAAGCAAAAAACAAAGCCCCCCTCACATGTCTCATTAGGCTTACTAGCATGCTAACAACATGTGAGGTTAGCTATAATTCTGCCGGAGCCACCAAATAAACCAAACAACAAGCAATATGCTAAGATAGCCAGCATGGTAAGCTAACTAGTATGCTGCCTGAGCTAGTAAATAAACCAAACATAACTCATCAGCTAACTCACCTGAGCAGGCAAGAAGGCATACCCTACTCTCGCATGTCACATTAGGCTTACTAGCATGTTTACAACTTGATAGGTTAGCTATAATTCAGAATAGCATAGACAATTTTAGAAGTAGAAATAAGTACCAGCACAAAGTATGTAAACATATAAAATAAAAGTATAATAATAAGAAGAACAAAAAGCACTAGGATCTGAATATTTAAAAATTATAAATAAGGTATAATGTGAATGTGTGAAGTGTGTACAAATATAAAATTTAAGTGTAGTTTTTCTGCTTTTGTTGCCTGCATAGGTGAGTGAGTTGAGGGGGAATGTTTGGTTTATTTAGCAGCTCAAGCAGCATTGACTGGATCGCATACAGTTGCATGGCATTAACATTATATTGTTATTTCAATGTAAAGCCTAACAGCATTTTCCTGTAGACTGCCTGAGGCAGATGTACAAGGTGTAAGAAGCTGAGGCGTAATATTAGTAGAACAATGGAAGAAATTGTCCATATCAAAGCTTTACGCAGCCAGTTGCTTTTTAGGTAAATAAACAAGCACTGAATGCCCTCCAGACTTCTGATTGTCCAAATAAAATAATTTCCATCACCGTAACTGAATAACATTGTCGCTATACACTGCACCCTTGGCCTGATGCTAAAACAGTACTCTTTATAATGCCAAAATTTTCATAAACTCTAACCAAGAAGTGGGGGGGTTATGCAAACTCTTGCTAACATTTTGCATAGAAAGTGTGTGTGTGTGTGTGTGTGTGTGTGTGTGTGTGTGTGTGTGTGTGTGTGTGTGTGTGTGTGTGTGTGTGTGTGTGTATATATATATATATATATTTACAGGTCATGTGAAGGGAAAGGAGGGATTACATAAGAAGATAGCAATGTGCCAATATCAGCTCTTTAGAGATTAGTTCTATGTTGTGTTTAATCTGAAAGTATTGTTCTTTTCTTCACTTTCATAGGATGCTTATCTCATTCACCAAACAGAAGGGTGTCCCTGATTGGTGGGGTTACTCGCTGGCCTTCCTTATGTTCTTCACCGCCTTCCTGCAGACTCTTATCCTCCACCATCACTTTCAGTACTGTTTTGTCACCGGCATGAATGTACGCACAGCCATCATAGGAGCCATCTACAGGAAGGTGCGCTAAAATTCTAATAGCTTAGTTTTCTGACTGTAGTTTTATGCATAAATGCACAAACTTCACTTCTATCATTAAAATGAGCAAAATTCTAGTCATATAACAAATTTTATTTTAGAGGAGATACAGTATATTTCACAGAAAAATAAAAGTATTACAGTGTTTAGTACAGTTTTTCTCTCCATCATTGTTCTTCAGGCACTGGTGATAACCAATGCCGCCAAGCGTTCAGCTACGGTCGGAGAGATAGTCAACCTGATGTCTGTGGACGCACAGAGGTTCATGGACCTCACCACATTCCTCAACATGTTGTGGTCTGCTCCTCTTCAGATTATGCTGGCACTATATTTCCTATGGCAGGTACGTGCAAAAATTATACATGGGTTACTGGATGCGAATATGCTAGTCCTGGGATAGTGAGGGAATGAACTGCCTTATTCTGCCTTACTCTGCCTTTGATTGGCTTACTCTGACATTCTTGCCCTGGGAATCCCACTCCTTTTGCCCAAACCTAACCAATCTTACCAATGAAGGCATCTAGTACTAGCCACTTAAAGGGAGAGAAGGGGGGGTCATTCCTTTGCTATCCTGGGTTTCAGAAATGTAAAAACCTGAAAAATAAAATAAAATAAAATCATGCACTAAACATACATTTTGGCACCATGACTTTTCCAAAACAGCAGAGTGCTCCCTGCACTTGCACTGCACTGCATTGACTTTAAACGCCACAACTGCCTGGTCGGTTTGAAAGGAATGTTTTCTTAAAATAATCGCCACATTTACACCATTTATCAGAGCCAGAAAGTGTAAAAGCAGAAATTATCGTCAGATATCAGGTCCCCCACATATTTAAATTGTTTGTGTGGTAGAAGCAGATGATGGAGGGTTGAAAACTTCCTTTTTTTATCATGTGTATGTGTGTGCATTTTTTTTTGAGAATTCTGTGTCCCCTCTCTAAATGTAGACATTTTTGCAGGTCTGTGAATGCAGCGCAGGAAGAACTTGTCTTGAGTTGTCTTTTTCCTCAGCAGCAGCTTAAAGAGTTTGAGTCACAGGGTGCATGATTGCTCTATCAATCCGGTCAGAGCTGATCAGACCGACTGATGAGCGAAGCGGCAGTTGCAGACTTTTAGACACAGTGCATGAATGGTTAAGTTTCACTGTGCCTGGTGGTCTGCTGCTCCGTCTGTTCCCAGAGCACACTCTGCACTCCGAGAGTGTGGTGAAATCAATAACCAAACGTATATATTCCAACATTGCTTCAAATGAACGGGCCAGCTCGAAAAATATTATCAATGTGGCAGCACATGTTTTAACTGTGGCGGGCTGCCAGTGATAAATGTCTGTGTGGGAAACCCTGGATTTGAAATTTCAGATGGTCCTTGAATACACAATATGTGATGAATACTTTCATCAGGAAATGTTACCAAATCTAAGCTAAAAAAAATATAGATAGCTGGATTCTGCATGACTTATTTTAAATGTTATCAAAAGTAAACCATTTACACTAACCAGACCTTGTAAAAAACATTAAATTCTGTGCTTCTCAGCGTAACTGGGAAGCTAGGAATGACTTGGCAGAGACCAACAGTCAGGTGACAGAAATTTTGTGAAACTTTGAACTACAGACTCTATACAGAGCGGAGACGACAAGACAGGTTCTAAGAATATAAATAGTAAATGTAAATTGCAATGTAGGGAAATAAAAGTTTTGAAAATGTGATGGCAAGTTGTGGCAAATGTACATACATAATGTCAAAGTTATGACAAGCTTTTCCCTCCACATTTTGTACACATATTCATGTGACACAGCAGACTTTGTCTCAGTCTCTGTATTTACATGTATTATATTTGCAGTGATTTACTAGCTGTGTTTTTTAACAGAACCTGGGTCCGTCTGTGCTGGCTGGGGTGGCTGTCATGATCATGCTGATCCCTTTTAATGCCGTCATTGCCATGAAGACACGAGCCTACCAGGTATGAACTGTCAATTTTGTTTTTGATGAATTATTTCAAGAGGGTTATTACAATGTTTGTTTTGCGAATTTCAAGAGAAAAACTGTGAAGCTATCCCTGGAAATAATGATATTAGTCAGTATATCACACTATCATTGGCCTTCAAGCCAGATAGTGTTTGATAGTGTTAAAAATGATGATGATAATGTTAAAAAAAAATCTGTTAATTTCCCTCAATTTGTGTGACATTTCTTTTCATGTTGCTTGTCTTTTTCCCCATGTTTTTCAAAGAAACACACTAATTTGGTCTAGAATCAAAATACTTGTGCAAGGTTTCTGAATATAGCACAATAAAAGCGATTTACGTTTAAAAGGGTAAAAAATTCTGGTAAGTTTTGGGAAAGTCACTGAATTTTGTTGTGTGTAATAAAACATTACAGCCTTCTTGCATAGATAACTTTACATGTAATGTAACATACTGGAAAATATATTTTCTGAATCTATTGACATAACATAACTCTTACGTGCATCGTTGCGTGACAGCATTTTATTTACCCTTCTGGTTTATTCATTGTCTCCCCATATCCCATCTCTCCCTGCATGTGTGCCAGCTAGCTAAAATGATATTTGAATCTGACTTGTTTTAAAAATGGCCAGGCAAGTGGGACAAGAACAAAATAATTATCACAGGTCCTTGAAAAGTCATGGAAAAGTTTTAAAATTTTGTCTTCCTAATAAATACACTGAATTCTTTGCAAAGTTTACTGTAATACAAGCAGGTGTGAACTATGCTATTTTCCACAGTTTTACATTAATCATGGAGTTTGCACTTCAAAGACATTTCAGACATTTCCTTATTGTTGATGCCAAGTTAGTCTGTTGATTCTCAGATAAAGAACTTCCTAAAGAACGTCTTTCTCTCCTAGGTGGAGCAGATGCAGTATAAGGACTCTCGTATCAAGCTGATGAGTGAGATCCTGAATGGCATTAAAGTCCTAAAGCTGTACGCCTGGGAGAACTCCTTCAAAGAAAAGGTCCTGGCCATTCGGCAGAAAGAGCTCAACGTGCTGCGCAAGACAGCCTACCTTGGAGCGCTGTCCACCATGGCCTGGACTAGCGCCCCATTCCTGGTAGGCTCAGTCCACATATCTGCAAGCAGGCTTTTTATACGTAACTTATATACGTAACCACAATTGTACTTTTGAAAATCAAGCTTTAAAAAATATTATACATTAATGTTATTTTCTACTTTTATTGGCCTATTTTTTTTAACCAGCATCAGTCCTAATCATACAATAGCAAATATTTATTAATTTTTAGAATTTTAACCCTTTAAATGCCAGGTTTTTGTCACGTTTTTAGATGAAAACACCCCCCACAAAAAATGAATTATTTCTATATGTAAACTAATTTATTTATTTATGTCTTTTATTATCACAGCCTAGGATTTGTCAGTGATAGCTGCAACATTCATTGTGACAGTGCACCTAGTGGAAATAGCATGTATTTTCTACATGTGTCAAATATGGTATAAAATGATGTCATCAGGTGGAAAATAGTAAATTGACAAATTCCAGGGCAAAAGCCCAGAATTACACCCAGAAATAATACAGTGATTTTTGCTTTTATGTTTTGATGGCTGTGGGATCAAAAATTGCACTGTGAATGGGTTTTCAATAGTGCATTTTTTGCACTTAACAGTATGAATGTCACAATTTTGTTTACACAGTGTATTTTAGACTGAGCTGGAAATTCTAAGATTAAACAAAAATACACAATCTTGCCAAAATGTATGCAATATGCATGAACACAAGCAAAATGATCAAAAAATAAAGAATGAAAAGCACAGAAAGTGTACCAAACAGTCCCTAAGGGTTAATCCATTGTGTGGGACAGGGGTTATGTTCAATCAGGCTTCACGAGTACCCTTTTGTCCTCATGTTTGATATTTTCTAACATGGGTATTGGCACTGTTATTTGCCAGTTGTCTTGTTAGAGGTTTCCTCCAGGCAGTCTGCAGTGCATAAGCCCATAAGTCATGCTTGACAGCCGTATAGTAAACCCAATCCAGCAAGTGTTAAGAATGCATAGTTTGTGGTCAGAAATTAAGAAGGAGATTTTTTGTAACTAGTTTAGAAACCTGTTGAAAACGAGTTAATTTGTTTAGAAACTGAATTTACTGTACCCACACCAAAATGTTCATCAAGTATGAGAATGTTACATCTTGGCATTATGGTCATTGATAAGCAAGTTTTTTTTTTTTTTCAACCTGGACCATATTTTTGTGTCTAAGTGACACAAAAAGGGGGAATGGGATATGTTTACACTGTCAATTTACATCCAGCACAAGTGTTTGTTCTTGACACTGACAGGATTGGATTATAGATCATCTCGTTCCATTATATTGGAAAGAAGGCAGACATCTCTATGGTTGATATCTCCAACACTCAGCAACTCAGAACAATCTAAATAGATAAATAGCACTACAGTTAAGAGACTATATGAGAGGGAATATATGTATTTTTGATTTTGGGGAGAACTGTCCCTTTAAGACAGCATTTGAGAGCAGCATGAGTTTGTGCAAACCAAATGCTGAACATTTAGGGCTTGTATAACTCATGGTGTAGTAGTTTGGCTTGAAACTCCTTGACTTTGCTGCACAGGTTTACAGGAATGTCGTATAAATTTTAACTTTATGGAACTTTTATGCAACATTAACCAAAATGACATGCAGGCAAAAAAGGATGGTTAATTATTCTCACAGTTAGCGTGAATCAGGAATCATTTAAAGCAAAGTAAAGCTGGACACACTCAGTGCGAATGCCCAAGCGACACAACACACCACTTGTCATCAGCTGACCACCTGTTTGCTGACCCAAAACATAACCTCTAACAGCATGACCTGATCCAAGAGGTCTGTTGATTTTTATAACCTTCGAAACCTGAAGCAACATCACTTTTCTTGTGTTGCTTTCAGATGGCTTTCACAAGTATTTACACCTCTGAGCCTAGAGCAAATTGATTTCTTTCAGAAACATGGGGGAATAGGCAAAGAGGAGCTTGGTGAGAAATGTTTTAAGGATTGTAAATCTAGTAAATATAGACAATTATTTACAATTATTTTTAAAAAGCTAGGGAAAAGCTTTTTTTTTTTTTTTCAAAAAAACCTTGTTTTCATTTCTTTTTTCTTTTTCTTTACACTACTTTTTAGGTAATTTTGCCTTATTTTTGGGGGGGGGGGGTCTTTTTCTATTGCTCATTGCCTTCTTCCTGTGTTTTTTAAAAGAATTGCATATTTAAAATTATGTTACAGAATTGTTTTAATTTTTTAAGTACTTTTCCAGGCTTTTCCCTTTTCTTTGTTTTAATTTTTATTTTTTACTCATTTTTATGTAATTTTCTTGTACTTTTTACTAGTATTTTATAAATCACATGTCAGCATTTTATTAAGCTTTTGGTTGACTGATTTCGTGGTCAAATATGTTTTATGATGAGATAAATACACACTTCACCAGACAAAAGTCAGCGTATATCTGTGATTATAAATTTTGCTGACTCTGTATTGTGGTGAATATCACCAGCTGTTGATAATTAGGTTTTTGCTGAGTCACTGCTTGACTCAGATTAATGAGCAAGTGTGTGCAGCATCAACGCACTGACGGCTGCACATCTCTACAGCAAACTGATGAACCTTGATATCTAAGTGGCCTGTTCGTCCATGTGTTTTCCAGGTTGCCTTGACAACGTTTGCCGTGTATGTGACCGTGGATGAGAACAACATCCTGGATGCGGAGAAGGCCTTTGTGTCGCTCTCACTATTTAACATCCTCAGGTTTCCTCTCAACATGCTTCCACAAGTCATCAGCAGCATAGTGCAGGTAAGAATGTTTTTTCATTTTCGTCTTTTCTCCTTCCTGTTCTGGTTGTGTTCGTTTAAAGGTTATAATGAGTGCCTGAGTGTTTGTTCTGTGTTGCAGGCCAGTGTCTCACTGAATCGAATCCAAGGTTTCCTGAGTCATGATGAGCTGGACCCAAATTCAGTAGACAGAAAGAACACAGCCACAGGTAAAATTAAATACTACTCCTCCTTTGATTAATGCTTTAACAACATCAGTTTTGTTGTGCTTCATTGAGATGCCTGTTACAACAATTTTACTGAAACCTGAGAAAATTGGCTTGATCTCTCTCAAACACACAGGACAAACAAAAAGAGCAACTTGGCAAGAAATGTCCTTCAAACAGCAATGAAAAAATTAAAGAATAATGCCCAGAAAACTGTATTTATATTCTTTTGATTATATTTTTAAAATTATATTACAGAAAACTCTTCTTTTTATACCTTTTTTTCTTTTTATTCATTTTTTTCATATTTTCAGGGAATTTTCTTGTAACTTCTTACTAATGTCTTGCTAATTTTTGGGCCAGTTCTTGGTAAGTTGCTCGCTGCCCTCCCATGTTTTTGAAAGAAATCAAGACAGTTTGTCCCCGTTTTATGCTGAATCTCACTATTGTCTCACAATCCTTTATGCTGAACAAAGAATCCAGAAAGAAGAAAATTCTTGATTAATGATGATAGGGGTCCATGTTTAACAACAGCAAAACTATATCAAAATATCTGTTAACAAACTCAAAATAACTTGTGCAGAACAATCCTTCTTTTCTCTTTTTTTTCTACAGTTATATGCTCATTATTTCCCAAACGTGTTCATTTTTGCTTAAACCTCACTACTGAAACAGTTGCTGACAATACGACTGGATAAATGAGACTGGTATTATACAGCATGGTTTGTGTGAGAGTTTGTAAACAGCTGTTTTGATGTAGTTCTGCTGTTGTTAAACGTAAACCTGTTTTACTGCAGTTTTTAAAATTCTTTCTCTTTTTCTGGATTCTTCGTTCACTGTAGAGGCAGGCAAGAAAGCAAGTTTTTATTTCAGAAATTCAAGTTTTCGCAGGCTGAGTAACTGATATGAAAATGGTCAATTTTATAGTTAAAGTGTTCCTTTAAGGTTAAAACAGCTGGTTATTTCTTTTTTTCCCCCACTTTTCCCACCTTTAGTCAGTTTTTTGCACTTCTGATGCCATTGCAAATGCTGCAACAGATTTACATGTTGGCAACAGAAATTGTGCTTTAGTCATTACATGTCACCATTCCATTGTGTAAACTCAATAGGCTGTGGCAATTTTCTTGTAACTTCTTACTAATTTCTTGCTAATTTTGGGGCCATTTCTTGTTGTTCCTCTTTGCCCTCCGGTGTTTTTAAAAGAAATAAAGACAATTTGCTCACATTTTATGCTGAATCTGAAAAATCCTTTCTCATAATCCTCTGTGCTGAGTGAAGAATCCAAAAACCGAGAAAATTTTTGATTGATTTGAAGTGATAGGGGTCCACGTTCAACAGCAGCAAAAGTATTTCAAAATATCTGTTAACAAACTCAAAAAGCTCATGCAGAACAATCCAAGTCTCCATTTTTCAGTTTCATGCTCAGTATTTCCCAAACACATGCCCTTTTTTGCTTAAACCTCACTATTGAAAACCTTTCTGCATCCTCTTGGGTTTGGTTTCTGCGAAGATGCATTTTTTTTTGGAAGTACTGCACATATGACTGGATAAATGAGACTTGTATTATACTACATGATTTGTGTTTGTAAACAGATGTTTTATAAAGTTTTGCTATTATCAAATGCAAACCCCTTTTACTGCAATTTTACTGCAATTTTTAAAATTTTTCTCAATTTTTGGATTCTTTGTTAACTGCGGAGACATGCAAAAAACAAGTTTTCTCCACAAATTCAAGGTAATACGGGGTGAGAAACTAATTGTACAAATATTTTTTTGGTGACTAAAGTGTTCCTTTAAGGTTAAAACAGCTGGATATTTCTTTATTTCATATCTTGCACAGCTTCAGTCAGTTTTTTGCACTTCTGATGCCAGAGCAAATCCTTTAATAGACTTAAATGTTCACATTTGCTCAACAAAATGTGCTTTGTCAATACATGTCATCATTCCATTGTGCAAACTCAATAGGCTGTTTAGATAAAAGGCTTGTACCTTTCACCTAGTGACTTAGAGCCTGAAGAGCTTTTGGATGACTAACATTTAGTAAATGCTTTCCGGTCTTTTCTCCTGTCAGACTACATCTCACTCACCAGTTTAAAAGCTGCTTAAAATAAACGCACAACTTTTCTTGCAGATTTTTCAGTCACAGTTGTCAATGGGAAGTTCACCTGGGCGAAAGAGGATCCTCCTGTCCTGCACAAGTATGACAAGAAAATCCACACACCATATGTTTACACATGTCATGGGTTTTGTGTCGTCATACCTTAGACTAATGATAACTAATAACTCTAAATGTGTGTTTGCAGTATTAACGTGATGGTGCCGCAGGGCTCCCTGCTGGCAGTGGTGGGCCATGTAGGCTGTGGGAAGTCTTCCCTGATCGCTGCGCTGCTCGGTGAAGTGGAGAAACTGGAGGGAGAGGTTTCTATTCGGGTAGGACTTCATTTCATGTTCTATATTTAAAAAAAAACAAGCAAGCAGCAGGTTATTTTATCTTTTTTGTTGCCCCTAACCCACCTTTAAACCTGCACTAATCAATGTTTTATGTTAAGAATGGATCAGTGTTGTGTAATGTCAATCCTAGTGATGAACCCACAGAGAGTTAACCCCTGACTCTGCAGTTCAGGTCAGCTTTACAAAGCATTTTAGCATCTGCACCATGTGTACATACATTAACCCTTAGGGTCTGTTTCGCACATTTTCTGTACTTTTCATTCTTTATTTTTTGATAATTTTGGCTGTGTTCATGCATATGGCATACATTTTGGCAAGATTGTTTATTTTTTGTTTCATCTTGGAATTTCCAGCTCAGCTCCTACAATAAGTCTAAAACACACTGTGTAAATAAAATTATTACGTTCTGACTGTTAAGTGAAAAAAAATGCACAATTAAAACCCAGTCAAACTGCAATTTTTGATCCCACAGCTATCAAAGCATAAAAACATGCATTGTATTATTTCTTGGTGTCATTCTGGGCTTTTGCCTTGGAATTTGTAATTTTTACTATTTTGCACCTGATGAGTTTTTTTTTTTTTTTTGACCATATTTGTTATATGGAGAACATGGTATTTCCACTAGGTGCACTGTCACAATCAATCTTGCTTCAAATCATTGACATATCCTAGGCTGTGATTATCAAAATAAAAATCTACTTTGCATGTTGTATATTGAAAAAATATATTTCCTTGTTTTCTAAAAACATAGTGGCAAAATGACAAAATCCTTACATTTAAAGGGTTACAATTCTTAGGACTTATTTTGGTTAAAAAATTTACTTGATGAAAGTAGAATATTAATGTCTAATATTTTTTACAGCTTGATTTTGAAAAGCTCATTTTGTGTGCAGAGCAATACGAGTGTGTAATATGAAAGCGAGGCCTAAGGGTTAACAAAAGATGGAAAAAAGAGGGGAATCAATCAGTCAGTTTGACTTTGTTTATTTAGCGCTGTATGCACAAGTTAACACACAAGTGGGGTAGAAGGGTCTGTAAAGTGCAGAGTGCTTCACAAGTAAATGCAAATGTCATTGACAAAACAAACCAGACACTTAAAAAAGGGATGGAAAAAACTGCGCAACACTATATCTCTAAATGTCTTAAATGTAATCTGATCATTTTCTCTGTGGAATATGAGGACAGCCATAGAAATCAGGGATAAGATTTATTTTTTGGGAACAAAACACATTAAGGGTTGCTGGTTGCCAATTTGTCTGCTGCTCCTCTCCTCAGGGATCAGTGGCGTATGTACCCCAACAGGCCTGGATACAGAACGCCACCCTGCGGGACAATATCCTGTTCGGGAAGCCCTACAATGAGCAGAAGTACCGCTGTGTTCTGGAAACCTGTGCCTTAACTCCTGACCTGGAAGTACTGCCTGGAGGAGATATGACTGAGATCGGCGAGAAGGTATAAAAGACGAACACTTTTCTGCTCTCTTACTGGGTAACCCGTTTTGTTTGTTACCAGGTGTTGGCTTTGGATCTGGTTTCTTTTCAGGCTTCACATTTAATCAGTACTTATTTTCTTTTTTTTATAACTTTTTTTTCATTAACATTTTCTTTGAACAATTACAGTGAGAAGGTGTGTCCTGAATAGTTCATTAGACAGTTATAGTTTTCTCAAAGTCCTTATTGTCCAGTGGTAATGGTGGTGTCCTCTTCCTGGCTTCTGTATTCAGTCCATTTTTGCCATTTTTCATTAAATTGCGTCTCCTGCAATCTCAATTTATGTGTCAATTTTTCCATAACAAATAACTCCTCCACAATGCACAGCCACTGCTCCTCGGTCGGTGGGTCCACTTTATACCATAGTCTTGTAATTGCCTTTTTGCTTGCCGATAACAATATTTTAAGTAGATACTCGTCCTCTTTTTGTACTATATCCTGTGTCAAATTTCCTAGATAAAATATCTTACATGATTTGGGTATCTCATACCCAATTATTTTTTTAAGGCCTCGCCATATTATTTCCCAATATCCTTTTATCTTTTGGCAAGACCAAAATATATGTGTGTGACCTACATCCATGTGTCCACATGCTCTCCAACATGGCTGCTGGTTAGATAACAATTCCTTCCTAATTTTTGGAGTAATAAAAAATCTAGTCATATTTTTCCAATTGAACTCTCTCCAGATCTTGGAGCTGGTGGCCGTGCACTGCGTTTTACAAATAGCAAACCATACTTCTTCAGTTATTTATTCCTTCAACTCTTTTTCCCATTTTTCTTTGATATACAAAGAGAAAACCTTTCTACATGTCATCAAACCTTTGTATAGAGCTGAAATCACCCTGCATTTTTTGCCCTCATAGGCTTTCTGAAAAACCTCAATAACTTCATTTGTTGTATCTGTTTTTATCTCCTTTTCATAATAATCCCTTATTTGTAAATATCGAAATCGCTCGTGTTCATCTAATCCAAATTTTTCCTTTAATCTTTCAAAACTCTGCAACTTGCCCTGTTCAGTCATTATATATATTGCTGTGATGCCTTTATTCCTCCATTTCTTAAACCCTTTATCATGAATACCAGGTATAAACCTTGAATCATCTGCGAACCAACTCAAAATCTTCGTCTCCTTTTCCAGCTTATATCTTTCAACCACTGTGTTCCATATTCCAATTGTAGTTTTAGTTATTAGATCTAAATGATTACTTAATTTGCCCAATAATCCTTTATGTGTTATTAAATTTCGTACTTCTATGTCCTTTATCCCTAAATCGTTTCGTCAGATTACCATTTATTTTTATCCTTGCCGTTGGTTCCTGATATATTGATCTAATACAATTGACAGATTCCTCATTAAATCCGAATTTTTTTAATACCCTGTACAGAAATATCCAGTTTACGCTATCGAAAGCCTTTTCTGCATCTATACTTACCAAAATTGCACTTTCTCCTTTCCTTTGTACATGTTCTATGACGTGTAAACACCTTCTTATGTTGTCTTGCGTTTGCCTTTCTTTAATAAAACCAGTCAGATCCTCATCGATCAAATCCTGCATGAATTCCTCTAATCTCTTTGCTATGATGGAGGTATAAAGTTTGTAGTCTATATTTAAGACCGATATAGGTCTATAATTACAACAATATTCTTTGTTTTTCCCTTCTTTTGGGGTAACGGAGATGATAGCCTCTTTCCATGAGGGAGGGATCTTGCCTGTCCTGAGAGTATAATTAAATGAGTCATACAATAATGGAATTAATTCCTGTTTAAAGGTTTTATAGAAGGAGGCCCCCAATCCATCAGCTCCCGGTGATTTCCCTGATTTGGCCCGACTAATTGCCTTTTCTATCTCTTCTACTGTTATTATTGAAGTAAACATTGCATTTTGTTTTGAGCCTATTGCTGGCAGATCTAATTTGTCTAAAAACTCCCTCAAATCCCCCGCAGAGGTAGGTTGTGTGTATAACTTACTGTAATATTCCTCAAATACCTTTTCTATTTCCTCTGGTTCGTATAAGTTTTTATTAGTTATTGGGTCTCTTATTTTATGTATATTACTTAATCCTTGCTGTTTTTTTATTCGTCTAGCCAAGATTTTAGTGGCTTTAGATCCTCCCTCATAGTAAGTTTGTTTTATGAACCTTGCTTTCCTTTCCACCTCTTCCATCAGAATATAATCAATTTTTTTCCTAGCTTCTTTAACCTGGTTAAGCATCTTTGAGTCTTTTGTCTGTTTATGCTGTTGTTCCAATTCTTTTAATTTTGCTATTTGTTGCTGATATGTTTCTAGTCTAACTTTTTTTGCGAATGCTGTGTATGAAATCAGCTTCCCTCTTAATACTGCTTTCAGAGCATCCCATAAAATTATCGGGTCTGTTTCTCCGTTATCATTTTCCTCCCTGTATCGAATGATTTCCCCTTTAAATTCTTCGACTAGTCTCTTATTGTTTAGAATACCTTCATTTAGTCTCCATACTGTATTTTTCCTCTTATTGTTCAAATGGATTTTCAGGTACACCCCACTATGGTCTGACACATCACTTACTCCTATCCTGCATTCCTTCACTCTGTATATATCGCCCTTATTCATCAGAAAATAGTCAATTCTGGAATACATTGCATGCGGGACTGAATAGTGGGTATAGTCCCGATCAAATGGGTGAAGTTCTCTCCATACATCTAATATATCCATTTCTGACAACATGGTATTCATATACTTAGTAATTTGTCTTTTACCTTCCTTGGCACTTGTTGAATCTAACATGTTATTCAATACCACATTAAAGTCCCCTCCCATTATCAATGTCCCCTCTGATTCCAAATTTATAAGGTCAAATATTTTCTTAAAAAATGTTTTTCTACTTTCCGGAGGAGCATATACGTTAAACAGTGTCACAACTTGGTTTTCTAGTTTCCCTTTTATCATAATATATCGTCCTTCCTTATCCCCCATTTCTTTAATCAATTCAAACTTTATCATGTTAGAAATCATTATCATTACACCCCTCTTATGTTTTTGTCCAAAGGAGCTGGAAAATGAATTCCTGTAACCTAACTTTTTAAACTTGTCATGCTCCTCTCGTGATAAGTGCGTCTCCTGTAGAAAAATAACCTGCGTCTTCTCTTTTCTAAATTTAGTTAAAACTTTACTTCTTTTTTTGACATTATTTAAGCCATTAATGTTCAATGACACCACCATTAAGTCATTATATTGCATTATTTTTTGTCCCTTGGAATGGTTCCTACCTCCTTCACTGTAATATTAACAACCCAACTTTTCCCATGAACAAAATATGAACGAACACAGAAACTGGGCTCCCCAACCAAAAAGGGCCCTGATCCCCACAGGCCCTGTCTCCCTGTTGGTAGGAGTGAGGGATAACCTTTTGTGTACAAAGGCCCCCCCCCTAGTGATTTGGGGTAGATCTGAAATAGACCTCCCCCTCATACTAGATAAGTCCAACAGTCAATTGTTTGTTAATGTCCCCTGTCGATTCTTATATAAACCTTTATCAGAGAAGTCTTATGCTTGGGAGGGGAGGGGGAATGAAAATTAAGCCCCAGATAGACTATAAATCAAATCGTCTCCTTGTAAATAACTTCTTTGCTCAGATGTAGTAATTATGATTACTCACCCAGCCTCTGGGTGAGTAACAAACTTTAACTTAAAAACAGGAGAGTTGGTTCCTTTGTATTTCCCGGGGACCCCCCTTATCCTCCCTCCTTACATCCGGATCTCCATTGACCTTATCTTCGCCATCTATTCATCTTTTAAACTCTTGCAGCTTTTCTCTCGCTCGGTTCCCTGCATCTTGGCTGAATTCCTCCAAAGCGGCAGCTCCCCCATTTGTCCTCCACCTCTCTCCAACGCGGTGCCATGGTGACGCTCTCTGGATTCTCTCCTCCAGGGAGGCTCCGCTGTCATGCCTCACCTGTATCTCCAGCCCTCTTCTCCTCATGTCTCGTGCTGCATCTTCGGCGCTGTTATAGATCTTGGGCCCATCTGACCAGTGGATTCTTATTCTGCTCAGTGGTGTCTGGAAGCGAATTTTTTTGTCTTTCAGAGTCTTTTTAATCTCCGAGTAGGATTTACGTTTCTTCATCACCTCGGTGGGATAATCATGGTCAAAAAATATCTGTCTCCCATCGTCTTCTATTTTCTTTTTCCATGCTTTAGCCAGAATGTTTTCTTTGGTCTCGTATTTCAGAAAGTTGACCACTATGGATCTCAGAGCTGCTCCCGGTGGTGGTTTCTTTCCAAGACTTCTGTGTGCTCGCTGTATGTGTAGGTCAGTTCCCTCCGGTAAAGCTAGTTCCCAGAGTAAAAGACCCTTCACCAATTCTGGTACAGATTCATTGTCCTGTTCAGCCACATTATAAATTTGCATATTACAGCGTCTTCCGTGTCCTTCCACTTCTGTCAGCTTTTCTTGTAGCTGCATTTGTTGTTTGCAAAGAGTTAAGATGACTTCTTTGGCTTCGTTGTTCCACTCTTCCAACTCTGTAATCCGGCCCTGCGCTTCAGTAATATCTTGCCGCTGTTGTTGTATTTCTGCAATGTTTTGTGCCAGTTTTCGGTTCATTTCCTCTTTAAAGCCAGCGAACTCTCGCCTCACGTCCTCTTTGAAATCATCTTTAAATTTTGAGAGGTCCTCCTTCATCTCCTTCTTGAGGTCCCGTATTTCTTTTGTGATAGCTGTGAGTCCCTCTAACAGCGGGCCGAGTTGTGTGCGTTCGCCATTTTCTTCGTCTGCCACCTCGCCTTCCGACTCGTGTTCTTGGTCTTTGGACATCGTTTTTTTCCTTATACTTCTCAGCTTTCGTCCCCCACTCATTTCGTGTCAGTTTAGAAATCGAGTTATCATTCCTTCCCTCCGTTTGGGGGGGATTATTTTCTAGTCGACTCAGGAGCTCTACTCTATGCTGCCATCTTGCTCCGTGACCCCGGGAGTCCCCAATCAGTACTTATTTTCATAGATTCCCCTCCCTGCTTCCCATCCATTTTGATGAATGTTTTGTGTCGAGAAACATCTTTTGTAGTTTTTGATATATTGCTTAAAAAATTCACATGGTAGATTGGCCAGTGATGAAAGTGATGATGCTGACGTGTCTTGACCCTGCAGGGCATCAACCTCTCAGGTGGGCAGAGACAGAGGGTGAGTCTGGCTCGAGCTCTGTACAGCGATGCTGATGTCTACCTCCTGGACGACCCGCTGTCAGCTGTTGACGCCCACGTTGCCAAACACATCTTCGACAACCTCATCGGTCCAGAGGGAGCGCTAAAGGGCAAGGTGAGGAGAGGCTTAATCCTGGTTTTCATTGTTTTATGCATCCCCACTGGTGATAGCTGTGGCAATTATGTTTTCGGGTTGTTCGTACATTTGTTTGTCAGTCCTATTCCCATGAACAAAATATAATTTGGCATATTATATATCTGCTTGGATTCAACAATGCACTGATTAGATTTTTTGTGGTAATAGATCAAAGGTCAAGGTAACTGTGAAATTGCATCTGTTCATTTTCATGAACATGATATCTCAACAATACCTTAAGGGAATCTCTTCAAATTTGGCACAAACGTCCGCTTAGAATCAAAGATGAACTGATCAGATTTTGGTTGTCAAAGGTCAAAGTTAATGTCACCTTGTATCCATCTCATTCTGATGAATGTGATATCTCAAGAACACATTGGGGGAATTTCTTCAATTTTGGCACAAAGGTTCACTTGGAGTCAACCATGAACTGATTAGATTTTGGTGGTCAAAGGTCGAGGTCGAGGAAGAAGGCCTTGAGGGAGCCTCCTCAAATTTGGCACAAACATCCACTTAGACGTAAGATCAAACTGGTTAGAATTTGGTGGTTGAAGGTCAAAGATCAAGGTTACTGTGACCTCACAAAACATGTTTTTGTCTAAAACACAATAATTCATTCGCTAATTATGACAAAATTTCACACAAATTTCTAACGATGATAGCGTGTTATATTTTAAAGGTCACAGGGCAACTTCACTGTGACATAATGTTCTGCAAAACACTTTTCTGGCTGTTACTCTTCATAATACCTCAGGAACAGAAGGCTAGACATTTTGTCAGATACTGAATTGTTGACACTAATCTTGGGTGCTCATCTCGATACACACAATAGCACATGATATAAAGTGATACAAAGAACAAGACACAAGACAGACAATACTACATAAAACTATGCTCAAAAAGCACATCACATGCAAAACGCAGAATAAAAAGACAACACTGCAGAGCTAAATGAACTACTACCACTATTACTAAAGCTCAAAGCACCACTGTGCCTGAATCTACCCTCACAGGACTGTTAGCATGTCAGTAGACTCTTCATCTCGCTGCAGTAGAGGAAGTTGTATCTTATCTTTTTACAGGAGAGGAAATTGTATCTTTTATCACTTTATGATTTTGTTTGTTTTTCATATTTATGACAAAAGTTTCTGATAAGATGGGTTTGCTCTGACATAGCCATGTGTGTAGTTTATGAGATAACAAGGTTTCTTTTGTTGTCTGGCTCCAGACCCGTATCCTAGTGACACACGGCATCAGCTTCCTGCCTCAGGTGGACAATATTATGGTGATGGTGGAGGGCAGGGTGTCGGAGATGGGCTCCTACCAGGAGCTGCTCAAACAGAACGGAGCCTTCGCAGAGTTTCTCAGGAACTACGCCCTGGAGGACATCGTAGAGGAGGAAGAGGCCACAGGTGGAGCATCACTTCCTTTACTCTTAAATTACGCAAAGCTCATATTTTATGGCTGAGCTTGTTTGAATAAAAGCTGTGTAACCTACTCTTAACGATGTTTTTACAGAGGAGTTAATCGAAGATGAGGAACTGTTCCCTGACGATGCCCTCAGCAACCACACAGACATGGTGGATAATGAGCCCATGATCAATGAAGCCAAGAGAAATTTCATGAGGTAGAGGAAATATTTCTTTGTAATACCAACAAGTTGAGATAGTGTTGTCATATAGTCTGCCCTTTTCTTTTGGATAAGATTAGTTAACCCTTTGAAACCTGGATCAACATCACTTTCCTAGTGCTGCTTTTAGATGACATTCACAAATATTTCAACTTTTGAACCCTGAGCAAACTGGTGTGATTTCTTTCAGAAGGAAAGGGAACAAATCCAATTAGCAACTTGGTAAGAAATGTTCCACAAACCACAAGAAATTAGTAGATTTAAGAAAGGTATTATTTTTAAAAAGCTAGGGAAAGATGTTTAGGGAAATTAATTATCATAATTATTATTAAATTATTTAAAATTATGTTACAGAACTGTTTTAATTTTTAAGCACTTTTCTGGTCTTTTTCTTTGTTGTTGTTTTTTTTTTAATTTAAGTTTATTTCTTTTTCTTTAAAAAAATGTTTTAACTAATTATGAGGTTACTTTCTTGTACTTTTTACTTATATTTAAAGGATTATAAATGATAAGAAATAAATTAATTATAAATTATTATTATTATTATTATTATTAACTAACATTTAAAATATGACATAAAATTCTATATGTATGATTTTTAAGCACTTTCAAGCTAAATCAAGCTAATTTGCTTAGGTTTCAAAGGGTTAATATAATTTGGACAGGGGAGCATCGTCATTGGTCATACAACCCACACAAGAGACATAGTCTTGAGTGCCTTTCTGATGGAACTTTAACATCCTCCAAATAAGTACCATGCATGGACATGATCTCCCTTTACAGGCAGATCAGCATCATTTCGTCAGAGGGAGAGAAAACACGCTCAGTGAGGAGACATGGCTGCAGTCAGAGGAAACACTCAGAAGAGAAGAAGAAACCACATGAGTTGCAGAAACTCATCCAGGCAGAGACCGCGGAAACAGGCAGGGTCAGTCTTTTCTCATGAACTTTTTCTCTAACTGTCCATTTTTCTTTGACTAACAGACTTTAGAGACAGGTCTAGAAGGAATACAAAGCTGCAGTGGCTTGTTAGGAGTTAATATTCATCCTTTTTATCCATTGCAGGGGGCATAACACCTAAAACGATGGATAAAATAACGAGTGCTGGATGCTTTTTATACTGTGGATAGTTACGATTTTTGAAGTGGGGTTGTATGAAGTACTAATCTACAGTCTGTGTATTACATACAGTCAACTGCAATCGGCATGACCTCGCTTTAGAGAAGCAGGCTGAAGTATGACATAGATACTAAGCTGTTTACTGCTGTGGATTGGTAAGTGACGAAACACATTTTAGCCACCTAAAAAAAGTCCCACCAGCGAGGTAAGATGGCTCAATAGAGTCTGGTGGCTTTGATGAGAGCATAGATGTGTAACTAAAGCTGTTAACAGCTTCTCTGTCAAAACAGGCTATCTGAAGGAAAGGTAAAGCGGTGAAAATACTCTTAGTATATCATACACTCAAATTAATATTGATTTTTTTTTAGGTTGCTAAAATATGTTTTGTTGTTGACCCCTCCACAGCAGATTGATTAGCTTCCATGTTGAACTTCGGCCTATTTCTCCAAACCGGGGGCGTGCCATCTGACATCTACTGTATGTAATACTGACTATGGATAATTCAAAAAACCTAAACAATAGCCACATGCTCTAACATGTGTAGTTCGATTTATTCTCAAAAGTTCATCTGTATTCTTGGAATGTCAAGTTTTTTCATTCCAACTTCATTCCTTGCAATTATTTTTTCTTACTCCTTGTGCAAATACTGAGACTGCAATCTTATTCTCAATATTCAGACTTCACTCTTGTAATACAGTTTTTAAGTTAAGTTTTTAAAAAATATTCCATCTCTCTTTTTTCCCTTATACCTGATCCTAATACTCATCTGTACTGATGTCATTAAAATATGTTCTTTCAAACCTTCAGATCATCTCATTCACAAAGTATATTTTGTCCCAAATCTGTACTTTTTTCTCATTATACCGCTGTCGCTGAGCTGAACACTGTCACTTACAACCAGGTGAAAACAAAGGTGTACCTGGAGTACGCCAAGGCGGTGGGACCTCTCCTGTCAGTGCTCATCTGCTTCCTGTACGGCTGCCAGAGCGCAGCCGCCATCGGAGCGAACATCTGGCTCAGCCAGTGGACCAACGACGCCTCGAGAAATCAGACTAAGGAGAATGTTGATATGAGGGTGGGGGTGTACGCAGCACTGGGCATTGCACAAGGTAAGAAACACTGAGCGTCATAAAAAAAAAAAAACGGTAATTTTTGAAGTGGAGTCCCTTTCATGATTATGCATTAATTTTATAGAAACTGTCCTTTGCAAAGAGGTGTTTTTGGGTTTTATGTGATGCAAACTTTGATTCCAAATGCAGCTTCCTCCCACACAGCAGCTTCTTGATGAAGACTTTGTGGAAATAAACATTTTTTGCTTTACAGTTCAAAGTTTTTTTTTCCAATCAGCTTACTGGAGAGGTGCTTCGGGCAAGAGGACATTTAGGTGGCTGTGGTTGTTCTTTTTAGCAGACAGATGCCAACTGCATCTCCTCCATTGCTGCTTCAATCCACAATTAAACCTTGCTCTCCAATACCTTTTTCCTCCACTCTCACCCCCCTGATTCATCCCCATCCCAGGTATTCTGGTCATGATCTCTTCATTCACACTAGCCATGGGGAACATCGGCGCAGCCAGGAAGCTGCACTTTAACCTGCTCACCAACAAACTTCACACGCCCCAGTCTTTCTTTGATACCACGCCCATAGGACGCGTCATCAACCGCTTCTCCAAGGACATCTTCGTCATCGACGAGGCTCTCCCAGCCACCGTGCTCATGTTCCTGGGCACCTTCTTCGTTTCTCTCTCCACCATGATTGTTATCGTTTCCAGCACACCCATCTTTGCCGTTGTCATAGTGCCACTGGCTTTCACATACATCTTTGTGCAGGTACTCGGAGCTGAAGATCCTCCTCTTCTTCCCCCCTTTTCTTTGCAAATGTCCTCTTCCTTGGGATGGCATGCCGCATGCATGTTGGAGCAGCAGCTTTATTAACCTTCCAGTTTCAGCTCCATAGCCTGTGATGTTGTCTGTGATGAGCCCCCTTCCACACACTCTTCCACACAACCACAAAGACATACACTATCAGGTTGACCTATACAGCTGGGCCCCAACATGCACACAATATACTAACATTAAAATAAAAGTTCCTCTCAGCTCAGGTTTTACACTAATGATCTTTAGTGATCTATAACCTCCCTCTAGTGGTGGATCAAGGTTAGCACAATTGGTTTTCATTGTAGACCTGTTGTGATAGGGATTGAGGGTGTGTAATGTGCAGCCTGTAAATGTGTATTTTTGTTTTTTAGCTGTCACAGGAAAATGGAGCAGGTCTAAATTGAGCTGGAATAGTATCTGTGAATATCTCGCCTCAGTTTTAAATAATATTTATTTTTAGAATCATATTTATTCAGAGGTTACGGTTTGATGACAAGTGTAAAAGAAGACAGTGACACATATTCTTCTCATCTGGGGAAAGTAGGTAAAAATAGAGGGTAAGCTGATGGAGGGTAGTTATACACACATCACGTAGGTGCAAGACTATCGAAAAACGGTGCATGAGAAAAAAGGTAATGTCTGCACACTTACTCCATGCCACACGAACCACGGTGTCACACAACTTTTAGCTGCATTAGTCCATTTCATAGACAGTTGCTTAACATCTTGGATAGCCAATGCAAGCTTGAATCATAAATATTTGTCAGTTTTCTGATTACAAGCACAGCTTTGATGTATCTGAGGTGCAAGTGCTTGGATGCAGATGACGGAATCACATTTACATTCCTGTGGGTGGCCATATGAATTACAAGTGATCAATCAGGGATACAGTGGTGGAGGTTGATAAAAGTTTATTTTCTGATACCAACGTTGTGCTGTACCACTTTTGAACTGATTCCCCCCTCTACTTTTAGGGAACTGTGCCAGCACACAAGAAGTGATGCATCTCATGTTTTCTGTTTGTCTTGACCAAACTGTCAATAGACATTAGGAACGGGCCCTTATCCATTTAACGCAGGTGTTGTTGTGTTGTCACACTTGACCCCTCCCCCTCCCCTCCCCCCTTCTCGCAGGTTTGCTGTTGTTGGTTAACTGCCTGTTGTGCCGGGCCTACAGTATGCTGCGGGCGGCCAAGCTTACTCACAGCAACATGCTTCAGGGGGTCTTGCGTGCTCCGCAGGCCTTCTTCGAGAGCAACCCCACTGGGCGGTTACTAAACCGCTTCAGCAAAGACGTGGATGCTATAGACTCCCACATCCCAGATAATATTGACATATGGATGCGCACTTTCTGGTACACACTGAATGTGCTGCTCATATGCTCTGCCCTCACCCCAATGTTCCTCATAGTCATAGCCCCGTTAATGGTGTTCTATTGGTGGGTTCAGGTAAATAGGAAACGAGTCTGCTAACTCATTAATACAACTTGCATGTCTGAGAGTGTGTGTGCTGGTAGACTGTTGCATGTGGTTGGAGCGGTCACTGTGTTTTTTTAGCGCTGTAGGTACAGCGTATAGTTTGGTGTCTGTTAGTCCAGTAGACATAGCTGGCTGGTGCTTTAAAGGGACAGTTAACTCCAAAATCAAAAATACATATTTTCACTCTTAACATTAGTGCTATTTATCAGTCTATATTGTTTTGGTGTGAGTTGCCTAGTATTGGAAGTATCGGCTGTAGCGATGTCTGCCTTCTTTTGAAAGTGATTGAACTAGATGACACCCGGCTTGTGGTGCTTAAAGCGCCAAAAAAAAAACTATCTGAAAAACTAAAAAGCTATATCTCTTTCCAGAAATCATGACCAAAGATAATCCACAGACCACGTTGTGAGCTGTTTCATGTTGAACTGTTTTCTTTCTACCAAACTACATCTGACAACTTTATTACAGAACAGAAGGAAGAATGCATCTACTCATGGAGGAGAGGCTCATGCTCCTGACAGTGTGAGATGTATACAATAGTTGTGTCCTCCTCAGCTGAGCTGTAATGTTAGCAAGTTAACGCCATTGCTGTTTACATCTTGCACTTTCATAAGCACAAACCTACATGAGTAGATGCACACTTTCTTCTGCACAGTTATTTGGGAATTATTTTCTGTCTACCAAGTTACACCAGATAATTGTATTACTGCATTAAAGGAAGTGTACTCAAGGGACAAGAGGCTCATTCTTAGAACAGCTGTAATGTTGGCTAGCTCAGTGGTGCTACATGAGCCAGCAGTAGATGCACGCCTCCTTCTGTGCAGTTATTTGGGAACTATTTTCTGTCAAACAAGTTACACCAGACAATTTTATTACCACACCAAAGGAAGAGTGAGAATACTGTTGGCAGGTATAGTTCAGTAGAAAGTAAATAGTTTTACATGAAAATGCTCACAACAAGGTCTGTGGATTATCTTGAGTAACCAGGTTATGATTTCTAGAAAGACACATTGCTGCTGTGTTTTCAAATGTATTTTTGGCACTTTGAGCACCACAAGCCAGGTGCCATCTAGGTCCATTATATTTCAGAGAAGGCAGACATGTCTACGGCTGATATCGCCAACACTCGGCAGCTCACACCAAAACAATCTAGACTGACAAATAGAGGATGAGGAAAAGATGTGTTTTTGATTTTGGGGTGAACTGTCTCTTTGATGGCTCAGTGGCCAGTTGTAGATAAAGATTGTGGAAGCTTTAGTTAGCAGCACCACTTTGTTCAGTTGGTTACACCAATAATTGTTTAAAGTTCGACTATGAAGTCAGTCTTTTGGGGGGCAAACCTAAAATTGTACGTATATTAGGTTCATTTTCAGAGGCAGAGCTGCTCTGGAGGCAGAAATAGTCTCACTAGTTAAACTGTAGTATGTAGATTAAAGGTATTCACACATGGAGCTCAAATGTTGTTTTGTGACAGCCACTTGAGTCTTTCTCTAAGTATACCTGCTGTCCTGCAAAGATCTCAGGTGCCAGGATGTACCTCTTTGTCAGACAGCTACAGTAACTCGTGCCCACTGAGGTTTATGAGGTTCTTCCTGCTACAGGAGCAGCTCTTTCTGTCGGGGACTGTGGTGTCAAAGCCGGGTGAACTGTGGTAGCTGGAAAACAGAAGTTGTTAGTGGTGGTGTGTGTAGTGTTCATGGCTGCAGTATTGATTTTTTTTTTTTTCTAAACAGTAACATGGCAAACTCAGAATCACCCAACACTAATTTCTGCTATATACTTGCAAAAAATTATTCATAGAATATCTGATTCTTACTAACTTAGAGACAAACAGGTCCTACTTCTTCTTTGAACATAATGTATTATGTGAGATTAAGAGCTTGTGAGTGCAGGAGGTCACTTAAGGGTTTCTTAAGTATTTTAATGGCCATTTTAGATTTGATAATGCAATATCTAGTGATCAAAACAATCCTGTACCTGACCTCAAGATGGCACAATCTGGCAGATTTCTGCTATTACATCTGGTTTAAGGGGCACTCCATCATTTGCACACATGAAGTTCAATTCCCTTGTTCACTAAGGATTACTCAGCTTGTAGAAACACTTAAAATGTTTTCTGTTGGCCCTGGAGGTAGTTTTTTTTTGTTAAGGAAATTACCCCAAAAGATATCATCAGCTTTTGGCTTGAGACCTTTACAGAAAGCCTGCAAGAAGTAACTGGAGGTGCAGAATTTGAAAGTACCCAGTGCCTTTGGAGCTTGGCCAATATTAGTGAGTTAAAAGTCAGGATATCTCAGTTTTGACAGTCTTTTTTTGTAATCTTATGAGTGCCCCATACTTTACAGAGGGGACACAAAATCATTGGAGCCCTTTAACCCCACTGCTTAGAGATCAAACAGTTTTAGTTGTGTGGCAAACCAGAACTGCTTTTAATCAAGCATACACACATAAAGTAAAACAATCATCAGTCAGTAGCACATTTCATATAGTAACTATAGACTTTTGACTTTACCTTAAAGAGACAGTTCACCCCCTCAAATGACCATTTGTATATCAGTCACTCACCCTGTGTTACATTGAATTAGGGAGGCCTCCATATTGAACAAAGAATATTTTTTATTATTATATCATTATTTTTGATGATTTGTATTCATAGTGGTCCACCTCTTAATAACAGTAAAACTATATATATATATTGTTTGAATCTCTGACTATCAAGGGGCAGACCTACCAAAGTCACATGATACAACATTAAACTACTGATGCAGGCAGTGGTAGATTCATCATCCACCAAGGAGGCATGCAAGTTTTTTTCAAGAATTCAGACTGATATGGTGTGAGTAACTGATCATTTTGGGGATGAAGTATTAAGGATCAGGAAGACTGAGATTAAAAAAGAGTGGGTTTAGCTTTCAAGCATTTCTTAAACACGTTTCACGTTTCAAATTATCAGTCACAAATCAATGGAATAAATTGCACCGGTAGTCTTAAATGTTAAGAACAGAAATTCATAGAGCATTTAGGGTCTGTGTGCATTTACACTAACTGGGCCTCCAACTGACTAAAATCAGCTGTACTAAAACAAGCTCATATGACTCCTATAACTTTGTCTTGGCATCCATCCTGCATGGCCTGCATCTTTGCTGTATCATTTGTCTGTAATCTTAGCTTCCCTTTGAATGATTCATGTCGAAATTCTGCAAATGAAATCAACCACTAAATCGAAATGAAGGCACATACACAGTATACACAAAGTAATTTATTACTTTGTATTAATTGTAGTATTATTTTAGACCGTGAATTTATCATTTAAAAATGTGTGATGAAAAACAAAACACCTGTAGTTTAACATAGCGCACATTTTATTAACAAGGGATTTCTTGTTCCATGATCAGTCTCTTAATGTGCAGTGTAAAGTGGAAAGACAGTCCTGAGCTTAATGCAGGAGAGCTGATTTGAATGTAGACTCCCTATCAAAAATCTCCAAACTGGAATATCAAAAGAGCCCTGCAGGTGTTTTGTTCACACATGCTTTCTTTATTACTGTGCATGTGTGTGAGTGCGTATGCGTGTGGGCTCGTCTGTGTGCATCATAATTGTTTTTTGAATATCTGTGACACCTTGTTCAGTTGTAATGCTGTGTTTTGTTTCTCTCCACCTCAACCCCTGTAGAGATTTTACGTTGCCACGTCTCGACAGCTAAAGCGTATGGAGTCAGTCAGCCGCTCTCCCATATACTCCCATTTCTCTGAGACCGTCACTGGATCTAGTGTAATCCGAGCCTATGGCAGACACTCTGCCTTTGTTCTGATGAGTGATATGAAAGTGGATGAAAACCAAAAGAGTTACTACCCTGGTATAGTGTCCAACAGGTAAGTGTCCTGTTTCAGCTCAGCAGAACAGCAGCTGCGCTCCAGTCTCCGATGTCACAATAAATAATACCATGCAGTCATATTTTGAGTAAAATCCTGTAATATTGCTTAAACCTGTCAGTGGAAATCATAAAAACTCAGAGAGCAGATTTTGTTTTGTTTACTTCACCTATCTATAAGAATTAATACTGAAAGATACCATAAGCGTAAGAGGATAAGACTGAATAATTGAGTAAGTAGATGCTACAATAACTCCTCCACTGTGCAGCATTATACAGGCTTGCCATCAAAAAAAGATAATACAGATCACATATGCAACAAATGCAGTAAGTAATCAAGCATCACTCTGACTTGCCTGTTATTAATTAGCCCGGTCTGATTCATAACTGTAACCCTTCTGTAACCCTTATTTTTGGGAGTTTTTCCTTGGGTGATGTGAGGGTCTAAGGGCAGAGGGATGTTGTACACTGTAAAGCCCTCTGAGGCAAACCATGTTTTGTGATAATGGGCTCTATAAATAAAATTGACTTGACTTGACTTGACTTGTAACACTCTGTCCCTCAGGTGGCTTGGAGTGCGCATTGAGTTCATTGGAAACTGCATAGTGTTGTTTGCTGCTCTGTTTGCTGTGACCGGAAAGGAGAATCTGAACCCGGGACTCGTGGGTCTGTCAGTGTCCTACGCTCTTCAGGTACACCACGTCTAACTACTGTGATATGATCTGTCTGTAGCATTTCACTTTTTACACAACATCTTACCATAAAACTTCAAATGAAAGCCTAAAGTCGCAAGTAAATTCAATCATTCTGTTTATTTTACTAAAACCGGGAAAGCTGTATTATCAGCATAGTAAAGAAGAAAACAAAACCAGATTAATAGATGTAGAAAATATTTGTAATTATATATTTAAAATAATTTTACAGAATTATTATGATTTTTAAGCTTTATTTTTTCAGGTCATTTCTTGCTTTGTATTTTTTTGTTTTACTTTCTTGATTTCTCTTTGTCTTCTTTTGCCACAATAGGAGAAACATTAAAAATCAGAAAATGGATGTTTTGTTTACTGAAACTTTTTTGTTGTTATTTTTTTTTGTTTTTTTAAGATGCATTATTGGTTGTATTACAGTGTATGGAATTGAAACAACACTTGGCTGTATTGTTTTTGTAGGTGACCATGTCTCTGAACTGGATGGTGCGAATGACTTCAGATCTGGAGAACAACATAGTGGCAGTGGAGAGAGTGAAGGAGTACTGTGAGACCAAGACGGAGGTATCTGGTGCTCTGTGTGTGTGTGTGTGTGTGTGTGTGTGTGTGTGTGTGTGTGTGTGCGTGCGTGCGTGCGTGCGTGCGTGCGTGCGTGCGTGCGTGCGTGCGTGCGTGCGTGCGTGCGTGCGTGCGTGCGTGCGTGTGTGTGGTGTCCATGCCTGTCCCTTTCTAATATTCCACTGAAGCTAAAGTTTTGCGTGTGTCTGCTTTGAAAAGTAAAACAGCGTTGGCTTTGTGCTGCAGTTAAAAAGAAGGAATTTACCCACATTCCAAAAAACTGTCCTGCTGCCAAGTCATGTTCTCAAACAACACAGCACCTATAAACTATAACTAGATCCAGAAATGTTACATTACCTGGTGCCAACAAGGGCCCCTCTGCTGCATGAGACAAACAGGGCATTTGTACTGTACACAGTGTACTTTTTCAGCGGCCGTCGCAGCGAGTGCCCCTTCTAGAGCTGGTAGAGCTGTTAGCGAAAGCTTTTGTTTGGAGCATCTCGAGTGTCTCAGAGGTGAAATAAATGTTTGGCAGCTCCCAGTGGCTCCGCACACACAGCTTCCAACTCTTTGAGTTTTTGGAGTGATAAACAAATCAGCTCTGCTAAAAGCCAAGCATGCTGATGAGTTGTTCAGAAAGTTTTCCTAGTCAGAAATGCTGTGTCTGTGTTCAAAGGCCCCCTGGGAGGTGGAGGACAAGAAGCCCCCACCTGAATGGCCCTCGGAGGGGAACGTGGAGTTCCATGACTACAGCGTGCGGTACCGAGAGGGACTGGACCTGGTCCTGAAGAACCTCACACTGCACGTCAAAGGAGGAGAGAAGGTGGGGAGATTGTGGGGAGGCGATGACTGAGCATTAACGGGTCAGCGGGGTTATCTGATCACAGATCTGTGTGTGCTTTCCTACAGATTGGTATTGTGGGTCGCACAGGAGCTGGCAAGTCCTCCATGACGCTCTGCCTCTTCCGACTGCTCGAAGCTGCAGCGGGAGAGATCACCATCGACGACGTGACGATATCTGAGATAGGCCTGCATGATCTGAGGTCCAAACTCACCATCATTCCACAGGTAGACAAACGCGTTCACACACACGGTCCACAGGAAAAGTTTTTAGCCCAAGTACATGTTTATGCCTCCACAGTGGTTGTCTGTCCCATTCCCATGAATGTGATATTTCAAGAATGCCTTCAGGGAATTTCTTTGAATTTGGCACAAAGTTTAACTTGGACCCAGTGATAAACGGATTAGAATTTGGTGGTCAAAGGTCAAAGATCACTGTGACTTTACATCCATCTCATTCTTGTGAACACAATATCTCATGAACATCTTAAGGGAATTTCTTAAAATTTGACACAATTGTCCACTTGGACAAAACAATGATCTGATGAGAAATTGGTGGTCAAAGGTCAAGGTCCCTTTGACCTTGTGTCCATCTCATTCTTGTCAACACGATATCTCAAGAAGGCCTCTTGGAAGTGTCCTCAAATTTGGCGCGAACGTCCACTTGCACTCAAGAATGAACTGATTGAAATTTGGCAGTTGAAGGTCAAAGGTCTGAGTAAGCAGAAGTTTCCTCTGGCAAAGATTTACACAGTGAATATATCTACAGGTGACAGGTGAGGAAAGAAGGAGTGGATCTGGTGTGTGCTGCCTTTGTCATGATAACTACTGATAAACTACTAACGAGTCAAAGAAACAAAAAAAAGCATTTTTCTGGTCGGGTTTGTATCTGGTTCTTTTTCAAACCTGTGAAGTGTTTTGTGTGCTGCAGGAGCCTGTGCTGTTCTCAGGCACACTGAAGATGAACCTGGACCCCTTTGACAAGTACAGTGATGAGGAGATTTGGACGGCTCTGGAACTTTCTCACCTCCAAAGGTTTGTCAGCAACCAGCCGGCAAAACTGGAGCTAGAGTGTTCAGAGGGAGGAGAGAACCTCAGGTGGGTTCAGACACAGATGCAGTCAGCTGATGTTCGAATGAACAGTTGTGGTCAGCAGACTGACTGAAGGTTCTCTGGGTTTTCCGTGTTGTGTGTGCAGTGTGGGCCAGAGGCAGCTGGTGTGTTTGGCTCGAGCTCTCCTGAGGAAGACCAGGATCCTCATCCTGGATGAAGCCACAGCTGCCATCGACCTGGAGACAGACGATCTCATCCAGTCCACCATCCGGACTCAATTTGAAGACTGCACCGTCTTCACCATCGCTCACAGACTCAACACAATCATGGATTACACAAAGTACACACACACACACACACACACACACACACACACACTAATGCTTGCTTGCTTTAAATTTTTAATGCTGTTAAGAACAATATTAAAATTAATTTCTCCATCAACAGCTGTCAGTTAGAAGTAGCACGCACAGAACAATGAATGCTGTAAAGCAGTGATACTCAACTGTCGGCCCGCTGGCAAAATCTGGCCCCTGATAGAGTGCTGGAGCAGTCCCCGAACCATTTTCTAATTCCTAATAAAAATAAAGTGATTCGCATTGGGATTTTTTTTGTACTTTTAGTATCAATAAGGTGCCAGAGTGCATAAAACAGCATCAAAAAAGAGCTTGTTTATTAAAAAAAAGTGCCAGTGGAGGATCCCCCACTCCTTCTGACAAAAGTCCTAGCTAAGACCCAAAAGTCCCAAAATCCTAGACATGTCTTAAAATCTACACATATCCTAAAATACCAGGAATGTCCCAAAGCCTTAGAAATGTCCCTAAACCCCTAGAAATGCCAAAAATCCTAGGGACCTGCTAAAATCTCAGAGATGTCCTAAAATCCGAGAAATGTTTTAAAATTTGGCAAATTTTCCTAAAATCCTAGAAACATCCTAAAATACCAGAAATGTCCTATAATCCTTGAAACATCATAAAATCCTTGAAATTTCCTAAAATCTGCTTAACATCCTAAAATCCTAGAAATGCCCTCAAATTCCCAAAATGTCCTTAAATCCTAGAAACATTCTAAACTTCTAAACCTCTTGCAAACCACATGAAAACATAAATATGAAGCAATCTTAATGTCTTTTAATTATGTTTGTGCTCTGTTGGACTATGCAGAATCAGCAGTAGAAGCTGCTGTCCATAAATGATCACATGTGAGGAAGTGAGTGACCTTTGCACTCAAAATAGCCATTAAATAATGTTTCACCTGCAAGATAGGTTTTAAAATCCATCAGGGATGAAGGCTGTGACAGCAAAGAACACTGTTCTTCCTTGAAATCATAACTTTTCTGCTCACAGCTGTCCTAGCGGTGACACTGCTCCCTCAGGCACCCCTGCTGCCAAATATTGTGCAACCATCGTGGCTCGTTTCCAGTGCTGTCATGTTTGATGAAGTCATGACGGTTATTTATGTGCGGGACACTTCTGTCTGAAGGATAAAAAGCCATTACTTCAACAGATCCATGAAGACAGCAACGTTACATGTCGGGAAAGAGTTTACATTTGGGAGTGTCCAAGATCTAATTTAACTCACTTTCTTACCAAGTTCCTCATTGCCTTTTTACCCATGTTTTTCTGTTTTTTTGAAAGAAATTTGCTCGGGGTTCAAAGTTAAAAAAAAAAAAATTATGAAAGGTGTTTAAAAGGAAATTGATGTGGCTCCAGGTTACAAGGGTTAAAGGGATAGTTTCTGAATATGGGCGGTGTGCATTTGTCCATTGATTTGGTGTTTTGATACTTTCACAGTATAAAATAGCACCTATAACTGCTTGTTTAATAAAAAAAAGACACGGAAATCTGAATTTTTACATTAAGGGTCCTTTAATTGTCTGTGTAGATGTATTTAACATTTTTCTAAAAAGTGTCCCGGCTTTGTCAATGACTCCTTCTCTTCTCTGTCTTCTTGCAGAGTTCTGGTGTTGGACAAGGGACAGATTGCAGAGTTTGACACTCCGACAAACCTCATATCACAGAGAGGAATTTTCTACGGCATGGCTAAAGACGCAGGACTGACACAGTAGAGGCGCCTTTTACCCCGACGTTCCAAACAGGGTTGAGGATGAGCTCAGTTCAGTCCAACGCTGCATTTCAAAGCCAACAGTGGAACTGAAGAGTACCGTTTATGTGCACTTGGTATTGTTTTCAGGGCATTTACTGCTGGTTTGAATTAAGCCTCAACTCCTTTGCAGACGTGGATCAGTTAGCAGTTGCAAACATTTGTAGTGTTTGTCTGAACACACATCGGGACATTTTCACGCTCCGCTGTGATTGTCTTAAGTTCCTGGCACTGACTTTTTTGTCTGGGGCAGCACACGTCCCTTCTGAAACCCAAATTGGAAAAAACAAGCCATATGTGTAAACACTAGTTGATCCAAGTCTGCTCTTTAGTGCCTTCTGCCAGTGGGATGAAGAAAGCCAGTGAATGTATCATTTTCTAATCGGCTGTCTGCTGCAAAATAAATGACGACAAAAAAGGAGGAACTTTTTTTATTTTTACTTTTTCTACAAAGCAAAAATACTGTGCCACTGTACTTTCCTCATAACAAAGAAAATACGCTTTTGTGATAAACCCACTTATTTTTGTACTGTACCATTATTTAAGCTACTTTTTAAAAGAACTGTTTCATCTAGGGAAGTTTGCTCAGTTAATTTTGTGATTCTTTTGTGAACCAAATCTATTAAAACTTGAATTCTGTACCACCAAAATATGAATTATGATAATGCCTTTATTAAAAAAACAAAACAAAGGAAGAACAATACTTGTGTACTGTCTTGGTATTATATGAAAACTCAAGGCAATCAAACCTATTGTATAAAAGTTACACTTGTATCAAAATGTGTTTTCACAAATTACCTTCTTATTTTGAGGTAAAGTGTCTTCATTTGAGTTTCATTTATTGACAGAAGTATGTCAGACTCCTCCATGGTAGGTTGAAATATGCCCCCTTTCAGCCAAATGTTATTAGACCCTTTTCTGGTTGACCTATCAGGTCACATACCAAACATGTCAGTTACTGGTTACATGTCGGTGAATATATATTTCGGTTATTCCTCCAAATACCATGAGAGGGAGCTCGCACAACACCAGTGGAACACGTGCCATCTTTGAGAACCAGTTCACTTGGTGCACTTCTGTATTCAGTCCTTTCCCTAAAACTTTGTCTCAGTATCTCCATCACTGAGTCTAAACTTGTGATCCTCATTAATAAAGATGTCAGCAGAAGGTTTTTACCCCTAATTTCTTACTTAGACTGACACCACACAGTACAGCACCATGAAAGCACTCACAGATCCCTGGCAGCAACACATCTCTTGCCTCACACACACACACACACACACACACACACACACTGCGGCTTGATATTTTGCAGAGAAGTTGCGGTTTGCATTTCTCAATGTCTTTTTCTCCAATTACCATACCGATGCCATACACACACTGCCTTTGTCTCTACAACATGCCAAAACTGACAGACACTGATAACCCGATATGAATGAGCGCTCGGCTGCCAGCTCGCTCAGAAATGTCCCTGCCTATGGGCATAGCGAGATGAAATGGCAGAGGTTTGGCTCTGGCCGCCTGCTGACTTGCCCCGTCAGTTTGTGCTGCAGGCGCAGGAAGCAGAAAGTGAGGGGAAGATTGAAAACAACTGCAGCAAAGTGGTGACAAAGCAAGAAGCTTGTTAATTTGCTTTCTGGAGTGTTGCTCCTTTGTCTGTCAACCTGATCTGTCCTCTGGATGTTCTTTTGCTATATTTAGACCACCCACAGTTGTCTAAAACAGTAATTCCCAACTGGTGGGTCATGGTCCAAAAGTGGGTCATGGGTCCATTCTGAATGGGCCACAAGTGACTTGGGAATGTGTCAAGTTTGCAAAAAACACTATATTTTGAAGTACAGTGAATTTCCAGCACAGAGCTTTTATTTTGAAGTATCGTCTCTGTTTATTCTTACGATATTCGTGTGTGTGTGTGTGTGTGTGTGTGTGTGTGTGTGTGTGTTCAGAACCAACAACATGTTGGCATCATCTTGAACTCGGTGGCTTTTTTTGTTTTTGTTTTTGCTTAAATGTCTGAGATAAGGTCTGTGGTTAACACAAGCTTTAAAGATCTTCACATTTTGCTTTATGGCATAAAATATAAGAGTAAATGCCCCACTTGAGCATTTTGAAGCTTTTTTGTGAGAGTTGCTAGCAAGTGGCTAAGCAAGACTCCTGAACGTCATCAACGAGCTGCACCAAACATGGCTTTACAGCCTTAATGCAGTTGCAACATTTAGTCAGGCCATGTTTAGTGTTACTCGTTCATAGCCTAACATTAGCTTTTTAGCTCTGGCAATTGCGTTTAGGCTTCAAAAATCTGAAAAGTGGCATTCATTGAGGAGATTATCTTGCTGAACAGACGTTTGTTTGTCACAGAGCTTTTCTGTTACAGTAATCCAAAATCTAATGGAAAAATCCCATAGACTTTTGGATGAGGGAATTCCACTAACAGAAAAATATCATCCCTAAGCTTACTGGTTACTAGCTGTAGCCTCTTATTATGCATAGAAACATTAGGGGCCATGTTCAACCAAAGCATCTTCTACTTGAGGCCATTGAATTTTTCAAATTCTTAGCAATGGGGCCGCTGGATAAGCGGAAGAAAATGGATGGATGGATAGACAAAATGAATAATCCATTTAATAATTCAAAAATCCAATGGAAAAATCCCATAGGCTTTTTGATCAGGAAACAAAAAACATAAACTTCTGTATCATCATACATACAAACTCCTTCCCTCTGGGCCTTTTTTTTTGGAGTGTGATGCTGTTTGGGTTTTCTCTATTTCTAATATTTTTGTTTTGTGGATATTTGGTGTGTGTGACCAAAAAAGACCAAACCATCCAAACACTGCGTGCTTAATAGTGTGATGTCAGCTTCTGGAGCTATTTGGGCCCACAAAGCCGGTGACCAAGGACAAGAAACTTGCAATTTAGAGGCCGTTTACACAGCAACAGTTCTTGCATAAAACGTTTAGCTTTTGTTGGCCTTTTGTTCACACCACAACAGCGTTATGGGGAGAAAACTTTTAAAACCATGTTCCAGGATGTAACCATTTGAAAATGCAACCCCTTCTGTCGCGATGCAAACTGGCAATGCACGGATCCTGTGAGAACCGTGACATCACAGCCGAACTCTGCACATGCACATGGTGTTCTTCTATGATGTGTCATTGCAAAGTTACACTGCCAACTACTGACCTGGCATGCATACTACAGCATTTTTAATTGTTTTTGTGGATCTATGTACACAAAGATAGTTCTCATAATGTTATCATGAATGCGGATTTTTTAAAAACACAGAGGAAAGGCTTCTGTTTTTAATAGGGCCGTTTTCATCTAAACAATATATATATGGTTTTTAAGGCTGCATGGGTTGCGCAATAATGTCATGGTGCTCTTTTTGTATTTTCTTATCTTTTCTCTTTGTACTCGAGTTGTTGACTTGTATGGGTTTTATGTGATTGCAATATGTGTTCAGTGGTTTTCTGGTTTACCTAGATACATGATTCTCTGTTTACATGTGGATCCTGTTTGTTTCTGTTGTTTTATTTACTGATTCGTCTGTGAAGGCAGAGAAATGTGTGCAGCACTTGGAGTCCAAGACAAATTTCCCCAAGGGGACAATGAAGTGTATCGTATCGTATCGTATCGTATCGTATCGTATCGTATCGTATCGTATTGTATCTTGATCTTGTATCTTCTCTAAATTAATGCAGTGGACTTAAATTCTCCACATTGCATTATAATCTAGTTGGAAGTTTCTGGTAGCTTTTGCTTTTATCAGAACTTAATCTTCAAATAACCTCTGGCCTGAGGCCACACCATTAAATGATTTTGCCATGTTCAGGGTTTCTATTATTTTAGTGATGCTGCAAAAGTAAGCCTATCATTTCCTATGAATTTGTAGCCCCGAGATGTATCCGTCTTCACTGGGTTTTACAAGAGTTTATTAATTTTACCTCTATATGAAACGTCTGTACACGACCAATTCAGATGGTGTGAGGGCTGTTTAAGGCGAGAAGACATCTGCAGGGTGTGACGGGACATATTTTGTCTTAATTTAGTTTGGCAATATCGAGCTTCTTAAACATTTCTAATAAGACATCCATGTAGGTCACCAATTTCAGTTAGATTGTACAGAAAGTGAGAGAACTAGAAGAATGTTGGATTTGAATTCAGTCCATAAATCACATGAAAGACGTGACAAACACAGTAAATAGCTGCTCAAATAAGCTGATAATCATACATGCAGAATGTACGCATTTGTTTGTGATTGGCAGTGAAATGCAGCAAATATAATCCCTCTCACAGGATTGCAGCTCTGGAAGTTTGGAGGACTCCAGATAAACAGGCTCTATTTTATTTGTGTATCTTGCACACATGCACGGAAATCACCATGTCTGCATCACGGACAAACAATCCCCCACAGAAACACTTCGACGCAGCATGAGCCTGCTGTTATTGCACTGCAAGGCTGTCTAATAGCTCGGCTGTCCTCAGCTGAACTGTAGACGAAACCAATCAGAGACGTTTTCACACAGCAAAGGAATGAACGGTAAAAGTTATAATAACACCTTCATTCATTAAATGATCTGCCAACACACATCACCTGATCTTAATTTTTTTTTTAAGTTGCATTGTCCTCATCTCACCTCTGCTGACATGTTTGAAAAGGGGTGTATTCAATGTTCGCTATTTTAAGTCCAAGGCACGAGGCCAAAACCGTAAATTAAAACCTGCGAGTGTCAGGTGATAACCTGTTATAATGTTGCAATTAAGTTTTGTCAGTGTGATGTCCTCCTGCCTGTATTGGCAACAGCCTCAGTCATTTTCTTCTGGAATTTGTGCGTCTCGAGATTTGCATAAAACCACACAAAGTGCTTGTATTGACAAAACTAATCCTGCATACAAAGACATGCTTTGTAGAATGTAGAGCATGTATACCGTCCAGTTTAAGTCTATGGCTGAAAGTCGGGGAAAGAATGGAAACAGTTGTGCAGCAGTCACGTATCACTTGTCACGTGTTAGGACAGGAATATGGCCAAATTCTACACTGTAAATAATAAACTCTCTGTTTTGACTTAAAAAAGTTGGTGTCTGGGCTGCCTGAAAATATTAAGTTGATTGAATTTGAGAAAACAAGTTGAGGTAATTTTATAATGATTTCAACTTGTCTTCCCAAATTCAGTCAACTCAGAATTTTCAGGCAGCCCAGACTAACTTTTTTGAAATAGTCTATTTTTACAGTGAAAGAGTCATGTATTGTTTTAACAAAATACAGTATAACACTGTAAGTATTGATGCTTTTGTGGAGGCAAAAGAACAAATGTTCCGCATTTGTTGTCCTGACTTTGTCATGTCTGCAGAAAATTTTATAAAAATATTTGAAAAAAAAAGCTGCACGCAGTCACATGTATTTATATTTTGTCTATTTTGTTTTTTGTTTTTTTTTATTGCACAAAACAGCACAAATTAAATGTATCACTAAATTTGTACTTACATTTATATTGTTTTGATTGAAATAATTCCCCTTCTTTAATAAATTTATTGGATGTTTTATGAATGGAAAAGAGTTTTACTAAAGATTAAAATAATGTGCAGGAGAAAAAAAAATCAGAAAAAATCAAACCCTCCTCTTGTTTGTCAGGAACATCCTTATGCATTTTCTTTAATATTAAAAGCACATCAAAATAAGTGTAGACCAATTTGTATTCTCCAAGAGCCTATGGTGTAATAAAACAGATCAAAAGTAAATAGACTCTCACAGCACATCATGGTGCAAAGCATCTAAAGGACCTAATGCTCTTTTAAAAATCTATTTTATTGCAGCTAAAAAAAATGTGTTAAAATTATTATTATTATTATTAATATTATTACTTTTATTATTATTATTATTATTGTAGTCGTTTATGGACATGATTTAAGCAGTTTCTATTCTTTCAACAGGTAAGTAAAATATATTATTTTAGGTTCCATGTTTATATATCAAAATGTTCAAAAGTTTGTTCATAGAAATGGCCGTCATAACCATAGATATTAAAACCAATGGACACTTAAAAGGCGTAGAAACATCATTTGTTTTTACTTATACGAACTATAAAGTAAAAACATGCAATGTCGGCATTGGACCTATTTTAATATCCAAAGAACTGGAGATAAATAAGCCTACACGGCTGAATTTCAACATACTATTTTATGTTAACTGATCATGTAGTTTAAGTTCGTTAAATCGCTAAATGATATGTATATATGTATTTTTTTAAAACAACAAATTGCCCGTGAGTCTCTTTTCTCCTCGTGCGTCTTTACGCACAGTGCGCTCTGGAGCCCGCAAAGGGTTAACCGGGGTTACCAGCAGCAGTCCTTTTACAGGCAGGTGCCCCGTCAGTCCCAGCCCAAAGCTCACCACTGACTTTCTCAAAAGCTTCTTCCAACATCTCAGGAGCGGCTCACAGCTGTCAGGATGCGAGGAGCTTGGAACACATTCCCGGTGATGGCTGCGGGTCGTTAGTATAAATAGCGCATCACCGCTGCAGAAGAGGGACATTAAACTGGATCAATCAGCGGACGCACACCGTCAGGTCTCGCGGATTCACACACGTGTGATGCGCTATTGAGCTGCAGTTTCACCTACTTTTCTATTCCGAGAAGTTTGCTCCCTGCTGGATCTCACTGAGGCTCCAACTTCGGAACAAAAACAAAAAAAATAACCTCAACACTTGTTGGGTCGTGTTTCGCTCTGGAGATGTGGTGGATGCTGTTTCCACGGTGGATCTGGTTCCTGGCGTGTGTGTCAGTGTGGATGGAGCACCAGGTCGGAGTCTTGCCCCATATCACCTACTCGCACCCGGGGATCTGCCCCAACGACATGAACCCCAACCTGTGGGTGGATGCCATGAGCACCTGCACCCGGGAGTGTCAGTCCGATCAGGTAAAGTGAGCTTTTAGAATGAAGTTTTCTTAAAGTTATTTTTCAAAGCATTTCTGTATTATGTACACAACTTGCTTTGCTTGGGCAGCACTTTTACAAAATGACAGGAGGCCAGGGGCCAATTACCGAAACCCCGTACAGGTTTGGCAGATTTCAGGACATTTCTATTATTTCAGAATACTTCTAGGATTTTAAGACATTTGTAGAATTTTAGGACATTTCTAAGATTTCAGGACTCTTCTGGGATTTTAGGAGATTAGCAGCTAAACTAGGACCTGTGTCAGGGGTGTGGGGGATCCTTCTATAGCACTTTTTTGATAAGCAAGTTCTATTTTTATGTTGTTTTATGCAAAGTGATGCTGTGTGTGTACTTAATGTATTAAAACAATTCCAAATGTGAATCAGTTTATTTTTATGGTAGATTAAAAAATGGTTGGAGGGCCACTCAGCACCCTATCGGGGGCCACATTTGGCCCGTGGGCCATAGATTGATGTAAGGGATTTATTTTTAAATTCACTTGTTGCTCCCAACTCCACTGAATCTCTATTATTGTTCCCTAATTTTATGATTGTTGTCTACATGCACCTCCTGCCGCTGTAAATCTCTCTTCTCCTCTTACAGGAGTGTGAGTCCTTTGAGAAGTGTTGCCAAAATGTTTGCGGGAATCGGAGTTGTGTGGCAGCCCGTTACTTGGACGGAACCAAAGGCCCCATGGGGATGCCCAAGGAAGCCACCTGCACCAGTTTTATGTGCACTCAGCAGGGCTCTGAGTGCGACATCTGGGACGGCCAGCCCGTGTGTAAGTGCCGGGACCGCTGCGAGAGGGAGCCGCACTTCACCTGTGCGTCTGACGGCATGACCTACTACAACAAGTGCTACATGGACGCCGAAGCATGCTCCAAGGGCATCACCTTGGCTGTTGTCACCTGCCGCTTCCACCTCACCTGGCCCAACACCAGCCCCTCACTCCCCCAGGCGACCACTCTTCGCCCCACCACTGCTCCTCTTCAGGCGACTATCCCGCCTCCCACTGAGCCTCAGACACCAGTCGTGGTCAGTAGCCCCACTCATCAGACTGTAAATGTGGGTGACACCGCCAGCTTCCTATGTGACGTGATCGGTCGCCCCCGGCCTGAGATCACCTGGGAGAAGCAGCTGCCAGAGGGGGTGGAGAGGGTCCCCATGAGACCTAATCATGTGCGAGGGAATATGGTGGTCACTAACATCGGTCAGCTGGTCATCTACAATGCCCAGCCACATGATTCAGGCGTCTACACCTGCACGGCTCAGAACCCATCTGGTTCAGTGCAGGCTAACCACCCACTCACTGTGTTGCCCACAGAGCCGCCTAAGACCCCTGAGCCAAAGAATATGACCCGCTGCCTGCCTGAGGAGTGTCTGAAACCACCTGATAACCAAGAGGACTGTGGGAGTGAGATGGAGAAAGTCAGCTGGTATTACGAGCCCAAAACCAATAACTGCTTCTCCTTCACCCACTGCCACATCAACAGCAACAGCCAGCAGCCCAGGAAGGTGTTCGAGACATATGAGGAGTGTATGCAGTGCTGCGGTCCCGAACTTTCTGGTCCCTGTGGACTCCCCAGCCTGCAGGGCCCCTGTAAGGCCTACGAGCCACGCTGGGCGTACAGCAGCGCCCTGCGGCAGTGTCAGTCCTTCATCTACGGAGGGTGTGAGGGCAACGACAACAACTTTGAATCAAAAGAAGCCTGTGAAGAGATGTGCCCCTACCCGAAAAACCACCACTGCAAAGCCTGCAAGCCGAGGGGCAAGATGGTGACCAGTTTCTGCCGCAGTGACTTCGTCATCCTGGGCCGCATGACCGAGCTCACAGAGGAGAAGGACTCGGGCCACGCCCTTGTGACTGTGGAGGAGATCCTAAAGGACGAGAAGATGGGGCTCCGTTTCTTTGGCAAGGAGCCTCTGGAGGTCACCTTCCTCAACATGGACTGGAATTGCCCGTGCCCGAACATCACGGGTGCTGCCGCTGAGGGACAGGTCATCATCATGGGCAACGTGAACGATGGCATGGCCGTGCTCCAGCCGGAGAGCTACGTGGGGTCGTCAAGTCCTCGCCGTGTACGGAAGTTGAGAGAGGTCATCTCCAAGAACACATGTGACATTCTCAAAGCAATCACCAACAGCCCTCAGTAGCGTTAGGACTAATGTGTACAGAAACTTCAAAGTGACGTGGAACAAGCTGTCCTCTGAACATTATTGCAGTAATGTTTCAAATTTTTATGACCAATATTGCTACATTTAATGGATGTCTTTCTGAGAGTTTACCGGAGTTCCTGATGAGGAAACCCGTCACATGACTTTTAGTCTGTCTTCTCATGTGGTCTCGCAGTGGAGCTTTCATGCAGCCGTTGGTGTTGTTGATTGAAAAACCATGTTTGTGAACACAAGAGACATCCATCATGATCATCTTGTTGCCTCAATCCCCCAGACTCCAACTTCCCTTATGCCCTCGCTTGCCTCCAGCAGAAATGGAGGTTGCAGACTTGCGTTGAAGCACAAAACAGACTCGGTTGAGTTTGACCTTACACACGTAGTAGTCAATACAGTGGACAGCTTTATACAAGCCATTTTATTTTATATTCATGGGTTTTGATGCTATAGTTTCATATAAGCCACTAAAGTGGATCTTAGTGCCTCCTGCTACACACTGCCACCCACTGGCCAGTCGTTGTAAGTGCATCATAAATCTGTTAAAGCCAAAAAGACTGACGAAAAGGAAATAATGTTTTGCAACCAATCCTTCCATACCAGGCAACCCATGAAGGTAAATAACATTTGGTAACATCTAAGGAGTAATGCAGTTGTTAAAATTTTCAAGTATTGATTACCTCATGATTGTTGGGAGGAAATACCGATTAAATCATCTGTCCACCTAACATACGTCGCTGGTTATTTTTCAGCAACAATTAATACTCTTACTTAATATTACTACAGCAACTTTGTTGTTCTTCAAAATACTTCATCTGCAGTGACTTCTTGGCTGTAAATCAGTTGATTTGTGTGTTGTTTTTTTTTAGATTGGAGCAAAATCAATGTTTTGACAATATTTTTCTTATTTTGTAGAAAATGTTAATGTTGAGGATTTAAGCGCAAGAGGCTAAATGTGGGATGTAGCGAGGGGGGACAGGAGGAGAGGGGAGAGCCTGAGGTCTCAGGAGAAAGGTTCAACGCTTTTGTTAAAAATGTGAATACACTACTTTACCAACATTAAAAATATATTTTTATAGTTTCTCATAATATATCATTTTATTCATTGATTTATATTCCTTTAAAAAAACATAAATGCATGTTGTTGTTTTTGTTCATGCCTTGAGAAGAATAAAAACACTTAGGAAAAAACAGTCAGTGCCAGCTGTATTTCCATGTGGCACTTTTGATGTCTGAACACTTAAATTTCATACACTGTAAAAAAATTAATTTTGTTTTAACTTAACAAATTTAGTTGGACACAAACCTTTTAAGAAAAACAAATAGTTAATTTGACAGCATATACAGCGACTCCTTATTTTTAATTTTCATGTTGTATTACACACACAGTATGCAGATTTGATTCATCCAAATTAATGAGTTGTAATATATTTTATTAACCACTAAATTTTCCCACAGGCAGACATATTTTTTATGTACTTGCTTTTACTTTTTGGCTATTTATTGTGATGTATGTGAGCTTTCTTTTGTTTTTGTACTTCTCTCTGAAATTCAAGTTTTGTATAATTTTGCAAAGAAAATAAAGATTTGTTGTTTTTTTTCGTCAGTCTCCTTTTATTGACTATTATATTGACTATAATATTATAAATATATATATATATATATATATATATATATATATATATATATATATAGATAGATATATATATATATATATATATATATATAGATAGATAGATAGATATACACACACAAATTAAATTAACACATTCAATTTTCAGCACAGATTTTTGGTCCTCACAGCTTTTAGACAGCGTGAGGTAGATAGTATTCTTATGTGGGATTTAGCTTCCTTTTTGAAGGGATGTTAAATGGGTCTTGTTTTTATCACCTGACATTTGTGGATATGAAACTTGGTCAGTAATATAATAAGGTAACTAAGTGCCTGAGACATTCTGACCAGTCAAACAAATGAAGATATGAAAATATGGGATGAAAAGTACTGATAGAATTTATCCTTAACACACTAGACTAATTCAAAATTCAAGATTACTTTATTTTTGTCCCTATGCAGCGGACATAAAGACACATACACAACATTTGTTGCCTATAGGTAGGAAGCTCAGCTAATGGTGATGATTAAAAATCAGACTGGTATGATCCTTTAACAGCAGTCAGGAGGCATTGTTTTCTAGGCACTAATAGGATGGGAGCTAAAGCCCTTGGAAAATAATTGTCTTGCACAGCTTTTTTTGTGTGTTTTTTTCTGGCTTGGTGGATTGCTGCCACATCCAATATGGCGTCGACATACAGACCGATGAGCAATGTGGCGTCTATGTATTTATGTCTGTGGTGTGACCAGCTGAAGTAAATTTGAGCTCAGTTTTTAGCGCCTCTGTCCCTGATGGAGGACAGAGAGCAGCTGCTCTGTGTACCTGTGTGCTTCCTCTGACAGGCCATGATAAAAGAGACTTGGGAATAACATATCCCAAGCCCCCACCCCCCACACCATCCTCCAAAACAGAGCCCATCCATTCTAGAGACCCCTGTGGCATTGTAAAAACTTCATTCTGTTTTGTTTTGCCTCCATGATCCAGTCTAATTGGGTAACGAGCCCAAGCTGTAAACCTCAGATCCAATCCCATACGAGAGTTATGTGTTTCATGCCGTGCCAGCAGGCGTCTCTGGGTTACTGGGAACGGGCCTTGGTGGGCTTCGACGAGGGTGTTCTCCCTCCCAGATGAGATTCTGTTTCTCCCATCCAGAGCGGCGAGGCAGACGGGAGATCAGCCCATGTACGGCGTTCCTTTACTAGCAAAACCACCAGGGAGCTCAGACCTGCACTTCAGCAGCTGTTGAGGCTCCAGAGCCCAGAAATATTATATCTGCAGCACCTTGGATCACGTCAAAAAAAACAAAATAAGCAAAGGTCACATCAACAACACAAAACAGACATTTTATCACTTTTTTTTAAAATACGCAGTGAGAACACTGTTTATTCATTTCAAAATGACACATGTCTTATTTTTTCCTGACAGTTATGCTTCTGCGCAGTCTGAGGTCAGTGGGTTTGAGGCCTTAAGGGGAGCGCCTCCCAAATTAAATATTCCAATGTTATTTCCATGGCCTTCAATCAATATTTGTAAACATCAGCGACTCTCTCTCAAAGCTGGAAACCAGAGAAGAAAGTCTCGAAATTCATTTTCTATGTAGCAGCTCAAGATTTTATACCGGATGATATTGCAAATTTAAGTTTTAGGTGTCTAGCTTTTGGATTTGGAAGAGAGTTGCTTATGTTTTCGTATGTTTTTGGATTGAAATGTAAAAGAAGAATATTTCAACTCATTTTTTTGCAAATTTTTGGGTCATTTCCTCTTCTGTTGCTCATTGCCCCCTTCCCATGTTCTGAAAGAAATCAAGCCAATTGCTCAGGTTTCAAAGGGTTAAAATGATGTTGGTGTCATTTGTGTTTATCTGTAGGTAATTATTTTATTATGTTTAAATAATACAATACCCCCCAGCCGCACATATATTTATAAATAATTTATAAATATATAGGCCCTGCCATAGTCTGGCGACCTGTGGAGGGTGTACCCCGCCTTCCGCCCGATGACAGCTGGGATTGGCTCCAGCCCCCCACGCGACCTTTGCGAGGACATGCGGTTACGGAAAATGAATGAATATATATATATATAAAAGGCCTTTGGTGTTTGCAGTACGGTGGCCGCCAAGGCACATGATAGAGCGCGCTCGCCTTCTCAACTGGGAGCACTTGCTGTAAACTGCGGCCTGTCCCGAGGTGGAAAGTACACCGCAAAGCTCCGCGACACTTCGTTTGCAAACAGCAAGGTGGAGAAAACAAACATATGCAAACAACACCGCGAACAAGAGGAGGGATTATTCAACTACGGCTAATTTGGTGTACACAGTGAGCAATGGCCACTACGGGACTATATTCACAATTTGGATTAACTTTTTTAAACGAAAAAATAAAACGAAACATTCTTTTTATACTTGTCTTTACCCTTGACGGGTAAAGGAATGTAAATACGCGAGGAATGGACACTTATTTGGACTTGAGGACTGCGGCACAGGTAGGGAGTCCCCACTTTTCTCGGTGTTTCTTGCTAACCATGCTGCTGTAAATATAAATGAAAATAGTTTGGTGCTCGTGGTATCCCGAGCAGGTTAACTATGGAGAATTTACCGAAGCTAACACCGTGTGGCGTCTCCATATTAGCAAAACTTGTAAGCTAAACATTAGGCTAATATTTTGACGCACAATGCTAAAACGCTTACAGCTAACATTAGGCTAGCTGAGATGAGGAGCAGCCTCTGTCCCGGACCCCGCCGTGTAAACTTAACATTATGGTTTCATTTATCGTGTCAGGATGACACATAGGGAGGTGGACTGTTGCTGAGTGCTGTTTACAGCTTGTCTTAAAGTCTTTTCAAGCTTCCATACTGTATATATATATTGTCTGAATTTGGTGATGTAGGATTCACATGAAAGCCACGACTTTATTTCAAATCAAACAAAAGCCCCAAATAATTAAAAATCGGATTTGTTGTCCCCCAAAAACGAACAAATATGTATTTTTATCATAAGGGGAGACAGGGGTTGGTTGAAACACCTCTCTGTCTCAGGCTCATTGCTACACTATGGCTCACCAATAGTGTAGATTTTCAATCTCGGTCGCCCCCTGGTGTCTGACTGCAGTATAGGTCATAAAGCCCTCCCCCCTATGTTAGTGAAGTGCATAAAGGCCAAGCGAAATAGTCAACCCAACTTTTTCTTTCCAAAGATGGTTTCTGTCACTGACTCTACATGTTTTTGGGTCTTCTCTCGTGCGCTTGTTTGTAACTGTTAAGACAGTAGCAGTTGTAGCGTTGCTAAGTGTTAGCCTCACCCTTTACACTTTACTGGTGCTTCCTGAGGGGGGCGGTGAGTCAGATTCTCTTGCTTGAAAAGCCACAAAATGATCCATTATGGCTCACAAGAATGTGCACACACATTGAATAATAGTACAGCTTACTGGCAGGTGCGTATCTTTCAATAGTGAGTAAGTAAATCTTAGCTAAATAGTTCAACTCGATGTGACGGATAAGTGCTGCTCAATAATTTATCGTTAGCTTGGATTCATGGGTAACAGTTAGCCTATCATTAATGATGATAGGTCCCTAAACAATCTTAAATTTGGACTTAAATTATAATGCTCACCATCATGGAAAACCTGTAAAAGTCATTTCACAATCTCATTTTCCTGGCCTGGGAAACTCATGAAATTGGTAATGGCCTTAAAAGTTTGGGAGTAGTCATGGAATTATGGTCTGTGTATGAAATTAATTGAAATTTCTACCTGAAAATCAGTATTTTGGCTGTAAAATCTTTATACTTTATAACTTTATATAATGGCAGCAGCTATCTAATTTGTAACTGTAGCTCCTTTAATAATTTTGTATTTTAGTAGTTAACATTTGTTTAGAGGAGATTTCAAAATATCAAAATAGATATCTCGTATCTGGATGTAGCCTAAAAATATTGTGATATTATTCTAAAGCCATATCGCCCAGCTGTCCCAACATTATAGCCATCCCTGGTTTCCTCAGCTGTAAGTATTTGCTTTAACTTAAAAAAAAGTTAGTGTCCAAGATGCCTTCAATTGGACTGAATTTGAGAAAACAAGTTGAATCATTAGAAAATCTTCTAAACTTCGATTTTTTCAATTTAAAATTTTAAGCCAGCCTGGACACTGACTTTTTTAAATTATAAAACAAATAGTTTATTTTCACAGTTTGTCCTGTCTCTATTTCATTACTTTCAAATGTACTTGGCTAAAAAAAGTAGAAAAACTAGAATGTGATGTAATGTTTTGTACAAAGGCTATATCACTATCATTGTCTTGTATGTCATAAAAATTAGATTAATAAAAAGGTCATAGTATCATATGGCATGAGAATGTCATTAAAACTGAGGGCTCCTCATTAAACGTTGAATCATGCAAGAAAAACAGTGTTCTTGAAGAATTTAGTGTAACACCGGGGTGCATAACTTTCATACAGATGATCATTTTTGAGATGAAGTATTCCTTTAAACCACAAACTGGTACTTATGGAGAAACTTTTAGTTTCTTTATGATTGTTGGTGGTTCATATGTACACTCTGTCCCTCGTACATAGCTTGAATTGAGTCCAACAAGTGATTTCATAGCAATCTCAGGTTTAACCTACAGTTCAACTGAGGGAACTAGTTCACCTATCAAACACAGACCTCCAAAAACAACCTCAATTATTTCTCTTCTCTTCTGATTTTATGTCCATTAAAAAAACACCTTTAACCACTTCAAGGCGTAGTCTCGGGTCTACAAAAGCACAATTTATTATCAATTAAAATTCAGCATATTCGAAACATGTGTGATCCTTCTTTTTCAAGCACTTTTATGCTTTTCTAATTTGTGTTGGGCCAAGTGAAAGGGTGCAAGAGTTATGCTTTGATACGCTGTGCAGAATTTTCGCTTGCGTCTTTTTTTTCCTCTCCTTCCTCTCGGGCTTTGTTGGTTGATTTGATGGGGTCATTGCGTTCACTAGCTCAGTTCACACAAGGCAGGAGTAGTCGGTGTGGTCCATGCGAGGCTCGGATGTAGACCTGCAGCGGTTAGAGAGGACACAGCAGAAAGCAGATACTGGGACAGTAGAGCCGGTTGCGCTCTGTGTGTACTTCCATGCTGAGCCTTCATGTTGTGTATCCAGAGGAGATCGGACAGTAGCACCTGTTGAACACATCAGCTAGCCGGGTGGTTTAAGACCTTTGATTCATGACCTGCATCTGTTATGGCCATATCATTCGGAACGTCTATTGAAAAGATACAGTAGCCACTCACACGCATTGAATGGAGATGAAAGAGATCCCATGGCAGTATATCATGCTGGGGCAGCAGCAGCTGAAAGGTTTGAAGCTGGTAGGTGGTAGCTGGTCTGCTCTGGATGGGGAAATGATTGAGAAATGCCTCGAATCACACTCAGAGGAGGCCTTAAGCAAGGCACTTTACCCCTAAAGGCTGCTTTTGACAAAAGTGGACACTGATGCACTCTGTCTGAAAAGTGCACGATTTAGTGAAAGTCAGGATGAGATTCTTGTATAAAAACATATTTGAGTAATTATTTTAGTGTTGAGAATCGTATTTTTCTCTACAAGTTAAATCTGTTGCTTTTTGTTAGGCTTTTACAAATGTGCAAAAATTGAGTTCCCATAGATCATTTGTCAATCAGTGAGTCACCCTGTGTTACTCTGAAAATGTGAAAAAAAATTGTTATTGTCACTGAACTCCAGTGAAAACAAAATTCCCAAACTTCTGAAGCCCTCAAATACTGATGCTTTGACAGTGATTACAGATTGATTAGCAGATTATAATTTGGCTATCAAAGGTCAAGGTCACTGTGACCTTTCATCCATCTCATTTCCATGAGTGCAACATCTGAAGATGGCCTTGGGGTAGTTTTCTCAATTATGCCATGAATATCCACTTGGTCTCAATAATGAACTGATTAGAATCTTGTGGTCAAAGGTCACGGTGACCTCATAAAATATGTTTTTGGCCATAACTTGGATAGAAACTATAAGTACAACTTGACTGGTGCCCAGAGGTACACAACCGCGTGGCGGTATATCTAGTTTGTCAGTGGAGTCTGGTTATTAAGAGAGAATAAGTTTCACTTTTTGCTCATTTAGCTTTTAGCCGGGGGCTCTTTCCCACATCAGCACTTGTGAAGTATTAAGCCTGTGTCTGGTCTCATCAGTGCAGAACAGTGTGCTTGCTCCTGTTGCTGCAGTGCAGGTAAGATGACTGTATTTGATGAGGTTGTGTGAGCCACAGCATCCTCTGCTGTTGGCTGATGCTTGTCTGCATAAAGCTGTTTGGTTTACTGCAGATACTCAGCCCATAGATCCACTGATAGGAGGTCGGAAATACATTTAGCAAGCTCTAAGTGTCAGCTAAAGCCTACGCAGGTAATGGAATGAACTGTAGCCTATTATAGGTGGACTGTGAATGTGCTGCACACAAACACTGTAGGGCACAAAAGTCCCAAAACTGTGTCACAGCTGGGAATGTAGGAAATATCTGATAAAGATTTGTGCCATTGTAAGCTATTTTATCATCCATGGTACTGCACTAACTAAAACATAAATATTGACTATTTTTTTAAATGTTTGCACTATATCACATAATGATGTACTTGGTCGTGTGTGAGTGTGTTTATCTGCTTGTCTGCAGCTGATCTTGCAAACTACTGGACCACTCAGCCTAATATTTTGCATGTATTATATGACTATATGTTTAAGGACTTCTCATGGTTGCAGTAAAAAAAGCAGAAATAGGGGACACCCACTTCACAGCTCTATTTGATCTTACCTTCCCTCTTATTCTAATATTCAAGTCTATTTCTATATGAGCTGGCCTGTTTGTAATCAAGAACACTACAGTCTGAATAATGGCCTGGTTTAACCCTTTGACACCTGACACTTTTCTTGTGCTGCTTTCAGATGGCTTTCACAAGTATTAAACTGTGGCAAATTGTTGCAATTTCTTTCAAAAACACAGGGAAAAGAGCAATCACCAACTTGGTAAGAAATGTTTCACAAATTGCAGGAAATTATTAGATTAAAAAAAAAATTGTTATTTTTTTAAACATATTTTTTTATTATTTTAGAACATTATTTTTAAAAAAGCTAGGGGAAAATGTCTTGGTGTGAAAAAATATAGGAAAAAACCCTCTATAAATAAGTGTTATAATTATATATATATATATATACATATATATATATATATATATATATATATATATATATATATATATATATATATATTTGAAATTATGTTTCCCAATGATTATATAATTTTTTTAAAAGCACTTGTTGCTTGCCTTGTTTATTTGTTACTTTCTTCTTTTTCTTTTTTAAACTATTTTTTAGAACATTTTCTTGTACTTTTTTTTTTTTTTTTACGAATTTCTTCATTTTCTGTGTGATTTCTTTGATTACTCATTGCCTTTTTTGAAGTTTTTGAAAGAAATCAGTTGACTCAGGTTTCAAAGGGTTAATGGCTTCAATCCTGCAGCTGTATGGGACTTTCAAGGTGCTTCCCAGTGAATATTGGGAAATGCTTTTGCCTCTTGTGACCCCAAATAAGAACAAGCAAGAACATATAAAAAAGGAGTGAAATCCCTTTATGTCTCAGCTTCCAGGGATCTTGTGACCAACTGATGCAGTAAAGCTTCATCTCCACTAGAGAGCAGCACAATCTCACATAATATATCTCCATCCACACTGAATCCCTGTGACACAGGACTGTCTGCTCCCAGCGTCCTTTCCTTTCACATGCTATCTGTTAATGCGTTTTCTCATAAACTCATGAAGCATTCAGACTGCTTCAGAGCCCAATGGTCCGTCGTCAGAACCTTATTACCCGCAATGCAGGAACACGTTCAGGGAAAGTGGTTCTGGTGCTGCTTGAGTTTTACTGTCCTCTTGTGGAAAAGTGCTGTTATATAAGGCCCAGATAATTGACCATGTAATGAAGACACTAAAGGGAGCTATTCAGATGGACTGCGGGCTTCTGTCTCTCATCCAGCTGCTAGATTACGCTTTTTACTACCTCACACTGTGAACCACTTACTGAGCCGGCGGTCATGTCCGTTCCGCTGCTGTCCTTATGTAATGCCGGAGACAACATATAACCACACGCACAGAAAACACACGGTGCACACTCAGCAAGTTTCACTGCTCAGAGCAAAACAATGACTGACAGGTTGAAAATGAGGGGAGAAGGTGCATCCTTCCTTCGATTATTTTTGTGCCGCGAAGTGACAAGATAAGGGAGTGACGCTTTGAGAGGCAGTTGGCCCGACAGAATATTTCATTGGTGTCATTAGATTTTTAATGCATAATGAGATCTCATGCTGACTGTGTCATATGGAAATCCTCAGAACAGTAAATATCAGCAAATATTACATAACAGCAGAGTGTATTTCACATGAATGCTTTTAACAGTTTAAGTTCTTAAGAGGATGTCATGTGCTTTATCACTGGCCCTATAAGGAGATCTGTGTGTAGGCCCATGACAGGTGATGTAAACAGAGAAAGGACGTGCGTGTCTGCACTAATGTCTGTGGTCAAGCATATAAATACATCGACAGTAAATGAGTGCTTCACAACTAGAAATACCCAGGCCAAGATGTTAACTGAAGTTCAAGAAGAAAGGCTTTAAAGGTTTTAAACTAACGTGCCTTTTAATTTAACACCTTAAAGGGGTAGTTCAGATTTTTTGAAGTGGGCTTGTATGGGTTACTTATCCATAGTCAGTGTATGACATACAGCAGACGCCAGTCAGCAAGCCCCCAGTTTTGAAGTAGCAGGCTGGAATCAAACATGGAAACTAAGCAATGTACTGCTGTGGATGGGGGCCAGCAACAAAATGAACTTTAGCCATTTAAAAAAAGTGCCAACCCCAAGAAAATCAATATTGATTAAAGTGTATGCTTTCCTGAGAATATATTCACCACTTTACCTTTCTGTAAGACATCCCATTTCCACACGAAAGCCATTAACAGCTTCAGTTCACCCTTCTATACTGTTGGTCAAACGCTGCTTTAATCAGTTATTTAGTTAGTTAGTTTCATTGTTTGTAGTTAGTTCAAACTCATGGGTTAAAAAAAGGCAACTAGCAACTTGATAAGAAATGTTGTAAGACATTAGAAAGATTTTGAAAATTAGTGGGAGAAATCACAGAGAAATATGTTTCTAGTTGTCATATATATTTAAAATAATTTTACATAATTATTCGAATTTCAAGAAGCCTTTTCCAGGTCACTTCCATGTTTTTTATTTTTTATTTTTTACTTTCCCATTTGTTTTCCCATGTTTTTAGTTTGTTTGTTTTGGGAAACTTTCTTATACTTTTTTAAAAAAAAACAATTTCTTGCTAATTTCTATTCATAACTTGCTTGTTGCCCTCTTCTAATGTTTTTGAAAGAAATCAAGTGAATTTCCCCAAGTTTCAAAGGGTTACAAAAAAGGTGGTCCACCAAACCTACTTTTTTAGATGTTCTTTTTCTCTCTTTGACCCATTCCTGACAAACATGCCCATGAGAAAAAAACATTTGGTTATGTTTTCTTTCATTTAAAAAAAACCCCAACTAGATAATTAATAGGGCTACGTGAGTGACAGAATTATTAAAAGACATTGTTTGCTTGTTCCGAATGCAAGTAGTGAGTTTGCATATGCGAGTGTATTGGGGAGGAGGGGGAGCTGCATGTGCGAGTGCTCGCCCACTCCTTCGTAGTGTTTTATTTTTGGAACAGCACACAGGCTGGTCAGGAATAGAACAGCAGTCAAGTGGAATGGGTTGACAGTCTGGACGGCCGCTCTCTGTCTGTCTCTTCTTCACTGCCCTGCGTCCCTCCTCTCCAGACAGGGTGCGAGCTTCAGTTGCCTGAGTGTGTCTGCTCTAATCACTCACACTGGCTCCCAGAGCCGCCATGACCTGAATCCATCCTTTCTCCTTCCTTATGCAATCCCTTCATCAGAGAGAGAGAGAGAGAGAGGGAGAATAAGACTGCTGTTCTAAATCTCCACTGCCCCGCTTCTGTTGCATGTATTATGCAATCTGCTTTAGAAGTTTAATCAGGGTGCTGGCACACCAAAAACACACTCTGTGTGTGCGAGTGTGTGTGTGTGAGAGTTCAATACGTGCTCTATCAGGGACATTACACACTCTGCCATGTTACATACTCATCGTTAGCAGCACACAGACAGCAGTGCAACCATCGGCGTCATAAGTAAAGAGGCCTGATTTAGCTTCAGATTAGCACTGTATGGACGCTAAACTCCAACAAACCAGCTATTTTTGGCACAGTGGAGTTGATCCACCTCAGTCTAAATCTGCGTGACATAATTTCTGATTTAAATGGGTGCTAGAGCTGTGACACAACTTTCCGTCTCTTTTGCTCTGTTGTGTCTGATCAGCCTATTGAGCTTTTTCTTAATCTCAAAATGTCTCTAAATGTCTTTAAATATCATATATTTACTGTACTCAAGTATCAGAAGTAATTCAATGATAAAATGTATTAAGTATCAAAAGTAAAAGTTCATGTAAATTGTCAGAATATTGAAAATTCTGAATTTATTTCTTCATTACATGTATACCACTTAGAAAACAGAGCCTACATTAACTCTTGTAGGCGCTCGTGTATCAAGTTAGAGCGTGCACACTGCTCTCTAGAGCAGCGCTTGTCAGGCGTGTCTGAGCTGCGTGTCAGCTGCAGCGCATCGAGAGAAACAGTGGCTCGCTGTTTTTTTTACGCGTGACGCTCAGGTTTGTTGACTCTATTCCACTTTATACTGCAGTTTAAAGTCTCTCTCTGTCACAGAGATGAGGAAATGCAAAGATGTTTGTTTTACCTCAACTTCCTCATTCCCTTTTCAAAACAAAAGCTATCTGACTGTGTCTCTGTGGACATAATGCCATCAATTGCTGATACAATGCATTTTATTTTGAAACATTTACAGGATGGGGTTGTCAGCTGTGCAGGAGCTTGTATATCTTCATAAATGAGTGGAATATGTGCTTATAAATATGAAAATACAGCACTCATCAGCAGGCAGCGGTTTGCCGTAAGGCCCAGTTAAGGCTGGTCTATTCTGATGCAGAAAAAATGTACTAGTTATAATAATTTTTGTTAGAGAAACGTTATAATGTTATTTAAATTGCACTAATTTTACTGTAAGATGTTTTGTTGGACTGCTACATTTGAGGTTTGTTACTGTAACAAAGAGTTACTGTTTTGTTAAGTGACTTGAGTTTTACATTGTTTTATTTATTTTGGTGTTAGATTGCTAAATGTAGATTATACTACATTCCTTTTACTTGAGTGGAACAAGCTCTCTCATTAATTTTATTATGGAGAGACTTTATATCAGACTGTAAAACACAGATTAGGCACAGACTGGGCTATTTTTTGTTGGGGAATAATGCCCTGCAGTGTATGACAAGTTTTAAAATGTTATTTTCAGTGAATTTGTTATATTTATTGAGCAATAAAAAAATAATATTTAGATCAATTAAAAAAAAATCAATAGATTAATCGATTAATCGAAAAAATAATCGATAGATGAATTAATAAAAACTTAAGGATTTATCAAACAAAATTGAGTTTATCCCTCTTTCCCATTTCTTCTGTCCCTACCTCCCTCCCTCCTTCCTCCCTCCCTTCCTTCCTTCCTTCCTTCCTTCCTTCCTTCTTTCCTACCCTGTTTTGTAGTGAGAATTAATTAAGGGAAATGTGGTGGAGTAAAAGTATACATTGTATTTAGGAAATTTAGAGAAGTAAAATTGAAAGTTGGCGAAACTGTAAAAAACTCTCATACTCAATACTTACGTACTGTAACAAAGTATTATGAAGTATTATTACTTTGTTACATTACATTACATTACACTAATGGGTGGTAATCACACTGGGCTGATAAGGTAGGATATTATTACGATACATAAGTCACAATATATTATTGCAATTTTTCAAATGTTGCGCACTGCAAAGGCTTTTTGTTTTATCTGTTAACAGAGTTTTCAGGCTGTTTATCTTACTTCTGTCATTTCTATTGCAGCAAATTGTATCTAGTAGTCTGGAAAAAAAGTTTATTTCATTACTCTAGCAGACTATCAAAAGTTTAATTTGTATGTGTAATATTGATAATTTATATAATAAAAAATTGATACTTTGCATTAGTTTAATTAATCAGAGTATAGGTTTAAATTAATAAGGAAGCAGTTAATTAAAATTGAATGACTTAAAGAGAAGGAGTGGGATTAAATAACTTACTTCTTCTCACTCCTTTTTGAATACGTAAACCAAATATTTTCCTTTGCTTTATGTTTTTATAATCTAAAAATATTACTTATTTTTTTATCTGTAGACCTTTATGTGTTATCATTTCTCTATTTTTTTTAATTTTGGGGTGAACTGTCCATTTAAGTAAAGAATATAAGTACTTCAAACTGTGGTTAAACTGGTGATAGTTTAGTCATCTTTATCTCTGTTTATGATGACAACACATTTTGGCACAGTCGTCATTTTAAAAAAAAAGAAAACTTTCACACACTGTCTCGCTTGCTGCTGGAATATTTATTTAAAATGTTTCCGTCCGTTTAATCTTCATCAGGTGCAGCTGTCATTCCAGAATCTAAGTAGAAAAACAATAGTCATTCAGTACAAATGAATGTAAATGGGGGTCTCTGCAAACAAAAGTCTTTACTCAACTCTTGTTCATTATGTGACAAATCACCCAAACAGTCATAAAAAATCATCCTGTCTTAATCAGCACGGCAGTTCTAATTGGAAAATGAAGTATGAGGCATTTCTGTTTTATCAAAACACAATTAGGAGAGTGTCTCCAGCCTCCAGACCGTCAAATCTCTCTGCTGCGAGTTGGCGTAGAACTTCATTAATTCCTACATGGTGTTGATCTCAGCTGAGTCCTCTTCCTCTCTTGGCTCCATTGTTTGCAGGCTCTGAATAATTTGCTCGTGTTAAAGCGGAGCAAAGCTCTTAAACCCAGATTTCCCTCGCTCATTCCCTCATTGCCTCCTTCATCTCCCTCTGTCAGTTTATCCACCCATTCCTCGCTCTCTATCAGTGTTTCTCTATCTTGTCGGACTCGCCTTCCTCCTCTCTGATGTGGGAGAGTGTGATCCCAAAGAGCCCTTACTGCATAAAAAGTCCATCTGAACAAGTAATTTAATCTTGTATCGATTCCTCAAATTTCCTGAAAGCGTCAGTTTAGCTTGTCTCCAATTCTTTGGGTGATGTTAGAATTTCAGTCAACTTTGCAATGTAACCACTCAGGGAATATTCGCATTGTTGGTTTACGCATATGAAAAGTGCTTGTTTTTGCCACTGACAGACTCAGATTGCAACTTTAAGTGTCTGACAACATTATGAAAAGGATCCTTACAGAGATAGACCTTGTTGGGGCGCCCAATAGCTCACCTGGTGGAGCTGGCACCCACGTACAAAGGATGTCCTTGCCGCAGCAACCGAGGGTCAATTCCACCCTCAGCCATTTGCTGCATGTCATCCCCTCTCTCCCCCTTTTATGCGATGACCTATCAGAATAAAGGCATCCAAAAGCCCAAAAACAATCCTCTTTAAAAAAAAAAATATCGTTATATAGAACTTTATTTTTCATTTTTAATAATTCAAGGATCATGACAGTTGTACTTATGACCCACAAATCTGTCCGACAAACGACAAAAAAACAAGCAACAATAATGCTGTCTCTGGCAACTATTACAACTGTTAATTTAAATAATAATGATAATAATAATAATAATAATATAACAATAAAAACAATAAAGATAAAACATAATGTAGCAGGAAAAATAACTGATACCAACTTTAAAAATAAAATGGAAAAAAATAATAAATCTAAATAAAATAATAATACATACAATAATATACATTTCTAAAAAAAAGAAAAAAGAATTAGGACTTTTAATTGTAACAGTATTTTTACAATGTGGGATTAGTACTTTTACTTAAGTTAAAGGATCTGAATACTTCCTTCACCACTGCTAAATTGCCATTTTTTCCCCTTTGTACAGCTGATGTTTTGCTGCTTTCTTTTGTTACTGTTATGTGAAAACAGTGTTTAAGTGTCAGGGGATAAAAAGGGAACCTCCACTTGAATGATGAGGGTTCAGAGATTTTTTAACTCTTGCTGTACCACGTTTGACCGCTGGAACAAATTGATAGCACGGCTGACACGACCACACCATACCCACTGGTCCCTCATGTGAGGAATATTCTGCCACAGAAGAGTGCTTTTTTCGGATTGAATATGAGAGGAACCGTAGTTAGAAACTTCATCAACAGAGAGGTCCGGGCCACGGGGCCAAAACGGCACCGTAATGACCGCTTAGCGCCAGACGTGTTGCCAAAATAAAAACAAGAGGATCTCAAGGATTACCACTTTAAATTCTTTGTGCACGTGTTGGTGTGCCGCTTAAGAGAGAGAGCGATTCTGTGTGTGTGTGTGTGTGTGTGTGTGTGTGTGTGTGTGTGTGTGTGTGTGTGTGTGTGTGTGGGTGTGTGTGTGTGTGTGTGTGTGTGTGCGTGCGTGCGTGCGTGCCTGCCTGCGTGCCTGCGTGTGTGTGTTTGTGCCAGTGTGTATTTTAGGGTTCTTTTTTGTCGTTATGCCACTGGCGCCAGCCTGCAGGCTTGGCACAGGAGACTATGTTCACCTCACATGACAAAACCCTCTACTCCACTAAGCTTACAGAGGACAAGGGAAAGGTAGGGAGGGACGAAAGACGAGGAAGGAGAGAGAGGGGGGACTCTGTGGGTGGAGGGGAGGTGGGGGTGTTGTACAGAAACCATTAAAGGGCTGCTGAAAACCAAGAAAGGACACAGGTCAGGTTTAGAGTACACAGGCTGGAGGACAGGGAAGACGTGAGCAGATAATGGGACAAGACAGGAAGTCAAGGGCATTGGAGGGGTATCAGTGGCAGTATGCATTGGGGGTGGGGGTAAAGTAAGGTCACAGGGGTGGATCGTGTTTGGGCGAGGTAGGAGAATAGGGGGGAACGTGACGGGAGGTGTCCCCAAAGTACATAGCTGCAAGCAGACACTTGGACACGGCCCAGGAAAACTGTGCCTGGGTACATCGTGTTCACTCTTCTATTTCCCTCTCTCACGACACACACACACACACACACACACACACACACACACACACACACAAGCCAGCGCACCAACACTCCCACGCTCAAATTTGTTCAGAATTGCTGAGACATATTGACACAAATAACAGCCTAAACACAGAAAACAATCTGTTAAGCCACACATACTGATGTATACATGCACACACACACACACACACACACACACGCACACACACACACACGCACACACACACTGTGACACACACATACACGCTGTGACTGTTTACCTCATGTAAACTGTAATCAGGAACAAAATCCATAGCAGATTCCAAATTGAGCAAGTCTTTCTACAGCTAATCCTCTAATTGGTCATAAACATTGCAGGATTTGATCGGAAGGAAATACAACAGATCACAGTTTTAGCTCTGTGGGAAATGTTCATTTAATCCTGCCTGTTAAAGGAGCCACCTGAAGTGTGTGCGGCATGTGAGAGATTGTGTCTTTTATTTAGCCTGCTTACACTGATGTACATGGGGTGAACAAAATGATAGAAACAGCTATCAGTATAATGCAACACAGCTCAGGTAGATTTCGCAAATTATTTATAAAAAGCTATGGGGAAAAATGTCCAGGGAAAAAACATATTTAATTAATAATTATCACAATTACATGTTTAAAATTATGTAACAATTATTATAATTTAAGCACTTTTTCTTGCTGGCTTTGTTTGTTTGTTTTTACTTTTTTACTTTTTTTTTCTTTGTCATTTTTTATTGTTTTGTGTTGTGTCGTGTTTGTGTGTTTATTTTTATTTATTTATTTATTTTTTACTAATTTTAAGGTAATTTCCTTGTACTTTTTACTAATTTCCTGCTGACTTTTAGGTCAAAAAGCTGAAAATGGTACAAATTCTTATAATTTTTGAAGCACTTCTCACAGGTCATTTTTTTAAACTGTTTTTTTTTTAAGTATTTTCCATATACGTTTTTTGGATAATTTCTGACTAATGTTTTGGGTAATTTCCTCTGCCGTCGTTCTTTGCCTTCCTTCAATGACTTTGAAATAATTTAAGCCAATTTGCTCAGGTTTAAGGTTCAGGTTTATCTTTTATTATTCATTTTATTATTTCTAGCTCCATAAATCCAAGATGGCTTCAAAATAAGTCCACAAACCAAATGAGAACTCCAGGAATAAGTCCTAAAGGTCAGAAATTCGTTGGCATTTCAGCACCTCCGTTTCCCTCGCTTGTGTCCTTAAAAAGGCGTTTGCTAACAAGTGGCTAAATCAGACTACAGAACGTCATCACACTGGCAGCGCGAAACACGGCTATACAGCCTTGTTGTGGCAGTGGCGCAGTTGTAGTGCAGTTCTTTTGAGTTGCTTTTGGAGCCAGCCTCAGGTGGTCATTTGAGGATATGGCTTCATTTTCTATCACTGGAGTTTGCTGCCATGACTGAATGGGTAAATGCAAAAAAAAATGGTGAACCTACCGAGGTTTCTATATCTTTTTCACAACCTACCTGTATACTTAACCCTTTGAAACCTAAACAAATCGGTTGCTTTTGTTCAAAAACATGGCGAGAAGGCAATGTGCGACTCACCAACACATAGCCCCAAAATCAGTAGGAAATTAATGAAAAAAAAGTTACAAGAAAAATTCCCAAAAAAACCAAAACAAAACAGAATAAAACGAGACACAAAAGTGACCCACAAGGGCTGGAAATATGTTAAAAAAAAAAAAAAGTATAGTTTTTTTTTACTAACATAATTTTAAATATGAATTTATACTAAATATAAATATAAAATGTTTTACTGTTTTTCCAATTTTCCCCTATTTTTTTAAAGATTTTTTTTGTTCTATATTCCACTTTTCTCAATATGTCTTTGAAAGTTTAAAATAGTTTGTTATTGAAACATTGAAAACTGAAAATAACATATTTAAAAAACACGCCACGCTGGCACTAATGTGATGAAGGGAAGTGCAGAAGGACATTAGATGAAGAGAGGCTCCACTCTGTTAGATTTGGCTTGAGCTGATGCCACAGCAGCTCCTCTCCTCCCCGCTGGCTGTAGTCGACTCCCTCCCCCGGCCCCTGAGGAGCTGCCTGATGAAACTTAAATGAGACTGTCTTAAAAAAAAACACTCTGCTCCATTAGAGATTTGCTGTGACGCAGCACATCCACTTGACTGGGAAAGCCTCGGCAGCGAATGTTCTGTGTGAACTCACCGAGGAGTGGCATTGTGGATCCACAGACAGATTCGCTCCAGGACGGCTGCTCTGCATGAATACAGATGGAGACAGTGCTAAAACCATGATGAGATGAGTCACTGCCTTTTCATGTTTCTCATCTCGTCTTCTAAAGGTTTAAGGTTCGTCTCCAGGGAAGCTGCCAATATGAATCTCTTCTTTTTCTATCAAGCTCACCTCAGGCCAAACTCTTGTTCACAAGTCTTCTGACTCTGTATGCAGTTCTCCTGTGACGTTCATTCCAGCTGCACGACAGCTGATGCTAATGGCTCAGTAATCATACAGGCTTTAGTACATCATGCTCTTGTGTGTGTCTGCATGTTTAGAGGTTTAGTAATGTTATTCCTGATGACTATCGGAGTGATCTGCTCAGTCAAACCAACAGCCAGAACAAATGTTGGCATTGTAAGCCTCTGTGAATCACAGATATGGATCATTTTTCTTTTCATATGAAGCAGACATATTGAAATTTCAAGTTTCTTTATAAATTAAGAAAGGGGCAGTGTACATTCACCCACATCAAAATAAATGTAAATACAGCATTTTTTTAATGTAAGATATTTCCCCTTCAATTTTATGTTGTCACAGTGCTGTGGTTAAGGTGTGGTTATGTTAAGGCACAAAGATTATTTGGTTAAAGTTAGGAAAACATCACATTTTGGCACAAAATACCTGGTTTGGTCACTACAAACACATCTGGAAATGTCCCAAACTCTTGTTAAAAAAACACCAGTTTTTGTCGCTACAAAGATGGCTTGAAATGTCCTGAACTTTAATGTTAAAAAATGCCCGCTGTTACAACGCTACAAAAACAGTTAAAAAAAAAAAAGTTTTGTCGCTACATCAATTCTTAAATTCTGAATTAAACACCCCTTTTATTGCCACAAACATGGCTAGAAATGTCCTGAACATTTGTTGAAAATTACCTGCATTTGTCCCTACAAACATTGCTGGACTTGTCACAAACTCTTGTGAGAAAATACCTGCTTTTTTTTTTAGCAAGACAACACAGCTGGAAAAGACCCCAACTACTAAAGAAAAAAAAATCCTACTAAAACTAACAAGCAAACAAAAAAACCCAACCACTTTTGTGTCTACATTTATGTCTGGAAATGTCTTGAACTCTTAAATACCTGCTTTTGATGCTACAAACATGGCAGGAAATGCCCTGCTGTCATGTTAAAAAACAAACCTGCTTTTATTGCCACAAATATAGCTTGAACTGTCCTGAACTTTTATTAAAAATATCTGCTTCTGTTGCTACAAACATGGCTGGAATTGTCCTGCAATCTGAATAAAAATCACACTCACACACTGACACGTACCGAACTTTAAAAAAAAACAATGCACTTCTGTGACTAGAAAACTTAGCTTGAACAGTCCTGAACTCAATAAAAATTGTCTGTGTTAGTCGCTACAAGCAAGGCTGGACATGTCCTTACCTTGTTAAAAGATACTTGGTTTTTTAGCTGTAAAACAGGGCCGGAAATGTCCTGAACTCTCATTAAAAATTACTCTCTTTTGTAGCGAGAAAACACGGCTGGAAATGATCTAAACAAATACCTGCTTTTGTCGCTACAAACACAGGTATGTCCTGAACCCTCAATAAAAAACACCCACTTTTGTTAATCTCGAACATTGGTCAACTGCTGTCTGGTGCTTAGCAGCCGTCTTTCCGAGGTGTCTGCCAACCACCATCATAGTCTCTGGATGGTTTCTGGCTGAGAATCACGTAAATACAGTATGTATCTTGAATGACATCATATGTATGAAGCGTACAATGTAACGTATCTGTGGTTTGCAGGAAAGTATGTCAACATTTTATTTTTTCAGTGTGTCAGTCCTTAAAGAGTTCACCCCAATTATGGAAAACACATTTTCTCACACCACAGATCTGGCTTAAAGGGCTCAGCGGAGGACACAAAGCAGAAGTATTTATACCTGTTCCAGATGGTTCCACTCAAAAGCAGGCTGCTAACATAGCATCAGTCTGGCTGCACATCACAGCCCTGCCAATTTCTCGTCCAAATTTCAGTGTTTTACGTCTTTGTAATCTTGACATGTTGACTCTTAGGGGGATAAAAGCATACTTTTTTCAAAGGCATTCATATTGTTGCACTAAGTTGTACACATAAAAAGAGACAGACGTAAAGAATGAAAAAAGGAGCATGAAAAGGAAGCACAAACCCTGCAGTCTCTCGCATCTTTCCACAGTTGGGAAGTTTTTGGTGCTACACGATCAGGTAAATACTTTGTTTTATGCATACTGAGGTACCGTTCCATACTGTGAGCACAAACAAAACTCTATATAGGTTTCACTGGGTTGGAGGCAGAAGTTTTAGTGATGATTATCTCGAAATCTGGACAAATTAAACCAAATTATCAGCATGGATAAACAGTACAACTTTATAATTAGTACATTGCTATTGTACTGTTTTCCTTGACTACTTTTATTGCATTTATTGCATTTATAACTTTTCAAAATAAGCTTTAATAGAAATATAAAAACAATCCATAATTTAAGTTAAACCGGTTCACAACCTTTTTGACTTAAAAACCCCTTAAACAGAAGCAGCTTCTATATGACTTCAGGCAGTATTTAGACAAACTGTATAAAAAGGTAGTTAAATTTAGCTTTACCTCAACCCAGCCAACAAGAAACAGTTGTTTATGCTGTTATACTTTAGTATTAAAAAATCCAATCATATAATATTTTAGCTAGCATATCAATTACAATGCAATTTCTCCTGCAGACAAAGTACCTTTGCCTTTTATTATTTCAGCTCATTTTGCGGTCAAAACTTCAGTATTTTCAATTGATTTAAATTTCAACATTTTACTTATGCAAAGGATCTCGCATCCTCCCCCAACATGATTAAGAGATAGCTGGTGATAACTATAGCTTGAGGTATTATGTTTTCGGGTTGTGTGTTTCATTCTTGCATATGTGATGTCTCAACAACAAATTTCTTTAAATTTGGCACTAACGTCCACTTGGACAATGAACTGATTTGATTTTAGTAGTCGTAGTTCAAAGGTTAAGGTCATGATGACCTTGTTGGTTTCATTCTCATGAATGTAATATCTCAAGAACACCTTGAGGGAATTTCTGTAAATTTGGCACAAACATCCACTTTGAGTCAAGGATAACTTGATTAGAATATGGTGTTTGAAGGTCAAAGGTTAAGGTCACTGTGACCTCAGAAAAACATGTTTTTGGCAGTAACTCAAGAATTCATGCACTTATTATGACAAAATTTCACTTCAAGATCCCCTTAAGGGAATTCCTTCAAATCTGACACAAACGTCTACTTGGACACAAGCATGAACTGATTAGAATCTGGATGTCAGAGGCCAAGGTCACTGACCTCACAAAACCTTTTTTTTGGCTCCAACTCAAAAAATCCATAGAGCAATTATGACATAATTTAACACAAATGTCTAATAAGATAAAACATTGAGGTAAGGCAAGGCAAGGCAAGTTTATTTGTATAGCACGTTTCAGCAACAAGGCAATTCAAGGTGCTTCACACAGAACAAGGTAATGAAATTTTATTTCCAAAAGGTCAAAGGTCAGCATCACTGTGACATCATAATGTTCTTGAAAAACACTTTTTTGTCCATTACTCAGCATCATAACAGAAATAACCCTTTAACATCTAGTTTAATCTGCTAACATTCATGAATTAAATGAAAATTAGTCTATAACATGTTATATCTAAAAAAAAAAGGTTAAATCTAGTATCACACAGCATGTTGCGTAACTCTCAGAACAGTTTTAAAAGATAAATGTGATGTTTACTGCAGTTGTATTTGTTGTTTTAATGACAGTGCTTTTTTATTTAGACATGAATGTTTCTCAGTTCACCTGTGAATATACTGAACATAGAAACACACACACACACACACACACACACACATCTGTTGAGTTGATCCTGATGAGTCACTCATCCCCCTCTCCCTCCTCTGCTATATTTGGACTTATCTCTGGGCCTCTGCTAAACATTAAAAAGTGAAAAGAGGCAAGTGGAGGAAGAGGAGGAATACATCTTGTGTGTATGTTGGTGTGTTGTTGGGGGTCTGGCAGGACGTGATTACACTCACAACTGGGAACAATTCCTGCTGTGCGCGACGTGTAAACTGTGTGACGTCAATGCGTGTACACGTCAGAGCTGGGGAGACACTGGTTATTTGCACAGTAGTGTTCTCCCCTGGTATTTCTAATCCTTCAAGTAAAGGAGTATTTACACAAACCATTGTGATACTTTAAGTTTGGACTCTGCAGCGTGGCAACAGAGCTCAGCCAGTGCCAGGTCCAGATATGGGCCTGCTGTCTGGCTTGATTGGAAGCAATAAAAAAGAATTGCATGGGGAGATCTTAAAGGGACAGCTCACCCCAAAATCAAAAATAACTTTTTTTTCTCTTAACTGCCTTCTTTACACTAATGGAAATACTGTAGATGGTGTTTGGCTTGTAGAGCTGAAAGTGCCGCCGCCCCCTCAAAAAAAAAAAAAAAACAAAATTAGAAAAACACAACAGCAATGTCTCTTTCCAGAAATCATGACTCAAGATAATCCACAGACTTTGTTGTGAGCAGTTTCATATAGGAACTATTTTCTATCTACTGAACATCACCCACCAATCATATCATTACTCACAGAGGAGAAGCCCCCACCTGGTGACAACACGACATGTGAACATTAGTGGCGTCCTCTGTTGTGGCCATTTGCAGCAAAGTGCGACCAAACTAAAAGTTAGGCCAAAAAATTAACAAGAGATTGCTAGTTACAGTTACATGAAAATTACCTGAAAATAAGCAACTAAAAAATGAAAATAAAAAAAGGAAATATATATTGTATGTTTTTCCTGAAATAATATAATTAAAACAATTATAAATGTAGTTTTGTGGACATTTTTCCCTATTATTTTTGATATGTATTTTCAAGTAACCCCCCCCCCCACACTTTAAGCTATTTTTCAGGGTCATTTTCTTATCAGCTTGCACTAATGTAATGCGATTTGCTCTACATTTCTGCTTATTACCCTTTTCCCTATATTTTGGAAAGAAATCAAATCAATTTGGTCATGTTTCAAAGGTTTAAATGCTTGCTAAAGGGGTCTGGAAGCAGCACAAGAAAAGTGATGTCGATACAGATTTCAAAGGGTTAACAACGGTACTGTAGTGTGTCACACCACAATAAATCACAACCTATTTTGTTATGCTTCATATCACAACATATAACAGAGAAGTGACGTGAAGTTGAGGTTGGAGGTGCGGAGGCAGAGAATACATTCCAATGTTTGATTTTAAACACCTTCTCCTGCTTATTAGACTGTTGGTTAACTCAGACGCTCCACAGCTCTGAACAATAGAGGCCTCGGCATCTACTTCCCCCTCCTGCTGCGTTCCAGCGCTTACGCTCATTATTTCTCCGATCCTACGCGGTAATTAGATGGCTATTTCTGCAAATCAGCATGCCGGCTCCTTTTTAATGTGACCAAAATACATTGATGTTGCCACCCTTGATCTCTCTGGCGGCGCGATGATTGTATGAGGGTTTAGTGGAACCACGGGAGGGGAAGCGGTATGTGTATGTGTGTGGGTTTTTTGCTTAAAGACCTGTTTATCAGTTTGTTTTTAAGCTTTAAACCCGATGACTGAGCAATTGAGGTTGTCTTGAGAGGCGGTTACTGTATCAACACATTGTGATCTGTGCTGCCTTGTGACTTTTACTGCACTGTGATTTCATTGCTGCTGCACTTATCACTCTATCAAGTAAAATGCCAACGCAGAGATAAAGTAACAGTGCAGCACTTACTGTAGGTGGATATGTGGATGCACAGCATTTTAATGGAAAAGGGGTCTAAATATTCCGAGGTCGAGAATATAATTGCACTTTTGGTGGATCTGAGCCTCTATTAGGACATGTTTCTGTTTGTGACAAATTTTTCTGTTTATTTAAACAGAAAAATGTACTGATAAAACCATACTATTTTCTTGTCCATAAGGGTCCAGTGTGTAGGATTTAGGGTGATATATTGACGCAAATGGAATATATTAGGTATGTATTCTTTAGTGTGTAATGACTTTTGATGTCTACTTATTAGGGCTGTCCTGAATACCATTTTATGGACTCAGGAGCTTACGTTGAATAATTGGAGGTTTGGTTGAGCTCGTATGTTTCAATTCTGGTATTGCTTACACCAAAATGGTTCGACTCAGTCAACAAATCAGTTACTAACTATTGGATAAAATGATCATTCCTGTCACTACGTGTATGACAGGCTTAGCAGCAGGATCACTAACACTGAAATGGCATTCATACTCTGCAAAGGAAAAAAGAAAAACAGGAAGTCCAAATGCCTAAATTGAAAACCAAATATCTATCCAGTTTACGAATAACTGCAAATTTGAATATTTTGGTCCAGTCCTACTACATATGATGCGCAATGTGTCTTAGGTGTGTCAATTTATGCATCTTACATGCATTGTATCTTTTCAAAATACACCTGTGTTTTCACAAGAAATGTACAGTTTCTGCTTGTTATATGCTCGTTGATGCATACAAAATAAAAGTGCAATGTCAGTAAAACGCCTCATATTTACATGTAGTGCCTTGCACAACAAATGCACATGGTTAGGTTTGGGCAACAAATGCACACGGTTAGATTTAGGCAACAAAAGGCAAACAATAGCCTCCAGGATGAAAGTCCGGTGTGTGTTGGAACCATCCACAACCCCTCCCACCTGCCCTACACAAACTCACAAACAGCTCCTTCAGTTACATTACTCTCTGGCAGTGTCTCAAACTGACGCTGATCCGCAGTATTACACACTCATGTTGCCTGGTGGCATATCATAATGCTGTAAAAGGATGGCTATTTTTGTTAATGTCTGATGCAGAAATCATTGACCATGCAGCTGCATTTGATGAATTTTGAATGAAACTGGGTTGCCTCCATGATTAGAGTATAGAAAAAACGCTTTATTCAGTGTCTGAACCGGTTTAAAATACCAGGTCCATATGTTTTGGAGAGGTAGAGACCTCCATGTCTAATTCACCTCCCAATAAAAACCTTCTGAACATCGATCTTAGTTATCAGAGAAAATAAGTGAGCCCACATTAGCAGGTCCTGGGCTAGGCACTCATCTGCAACATGCCAAACAGCATAGGAGAAACACTTATTTGTAATGTGAAACTGTTTTCTTCAGTGTTTTTACTGGAGTAAATCTCAGGGTGCATTTGTTTTAGAGAGAAGAAGGCTACTGTGGATAATTTGGCTCCTGAAGAAAATCTTTTGAATGCCTGGTTCTTAAGTCATCAGAGAAAAACGGTTAGCACACATTAGCAGGTGCTGGGCAAACAGCAATGTTTGCAATGTGCTAAAAAAGCCTTAGCCTCCCTGCTAATTAGTAATATGAAACTCATTTATTCAATGATTTACTGTCTCAAATCCTAAACATCTAGATCTTTAGTTATCAGAAGAAAAGGTGGGCACAGCCCCTCGGTGATGTGCCAAACAGCAGAGGAGAAACACTTATTTGTAACGTACTTCATTCAGTGTTTTTTTTTTTTTTCTGGTTTAATTCACAGGTCCATTTTGGAGAGAAAGAGACCTCTGTGGATAATTCAGCTCCTGGTTAAAACCTCCTGAACATCTGGATCTTAAGTTGTCAGAGAAAAAAAGGTGAGGATAGATTAGCAGGTGCTGGGCCGGCAACCTGTTTGCAATATGTCAAACAACGGAGGAGAAACCTTTAATTGTAACATGAAACTACTGTATTCGGTGTGTTTACCGATATAAATGAGCAATTCTGTTTGGGAGCTGCCGGTAAAAACCTGAACGCTAAAAGAATTCTAACTGAGAGAAGTTTCAGCTTCTTGCAATCTGAAATCTTCACCACTAGATCTTACAAACCGGACCTTTAAAAAAGTGATTGGTTGGTGGATAATACAGAAATTTTGCATCTTTCTGAAAATTCCTTTGCCAATATAGAGATCTTGTCTAATTGGTAACTCTAATAACCCAGATCTTGGACTCAAACGTCCTCCTCCTGCTACTCTCAGGACACAGCTAGCATGTCACAAAAGTGAAAAGAAATCAAAAACTCAATGCAGAAAGGCTCATGTACCAGTTTCTCCAAAACTGTCAAGTAAGTCTCATTGAAACAAAACAAAATTCAAATTAGCTGAGCTGAAGGAAATAATTGGCTTCCTGAGGGCACATCCATTAGAAAAATGGAAAGAATCCTTTAGGGGTTGATTAGAAGCAGACCAGATGTTATTGTTCTTTCTGTCAAGATAATGTTGGCAGTATTTTAAGCTGTCTTTCAGTGGAACAAAGCTGTGTTTTAGTGTATCAACTGGGCTGTACAGTCATAATAGGCATCTTATATAAGGTTTAAACAGCAGGTGCGTTCACTGGGAGATTAGACAAACACTGTTAAAAAAATAAAATAAAATCCAGAGGCATTCTCCAACTTTATGTATCTATACTTTTCAAACAGAAAATATACATTTTGTTTCATATTTACTTTCTCTCATACACAAATGTGTCATTCCTCTGCTGTGTAAGTGAGTGAGTGAGCTTCCATTGACTAAGACAGTGTTTTTGCCATTTTAATTATATTTTTCCATGCTTTTCTGAAGCCGAAACATTATAATTAAAGCTGCACTAATCAATATTTTTTTATATTACCATGGGGTCAAATTACTATGTGTAATGTCTTGGCCCATGCTAAATGTCAGCTGGAGGTGGAGAAGAAATCATTTAAGCTATAATTTAATTGTTTGACTTTGACAGGAGCTTTAGTTTTCTGGTTTTAAAGCTGCACTAATCAATATTTTAGCATTAAAATTGATCTAATAGCTACCTGCATAGTAAAAAGAGTCCCTCATAGCAGCTAATCCACAAAGAATTATTATCCAGTCTTGCAATCCTCCTTCACTTTATGGGATTTTATAGCTTCTTTTAGCTCAGTGTTTTGGTTTGTCCCACAAACTCTTCATCAACCACTACTCCAGCTACACCAGGCAGCTGTTTTCAGCAGAAAAAACAAACAAAAAAAAAAGTAAACCTGCCTAGCACAAAACAGCAGACAAAATTAGTTACCTGGTGAACATAGTGTAGCATTTAGCAGGTAAAGGGCTGTTTTTCTTTAGTGTTGCTGGAGACTAAAACAAAGCTAAAAGGAGATTCATTATTGAATATTTTGCAGGCAGTCATAGACTACTATTTCCAGAGAATTCTGATGATGCTTGGTGTCCACTGGATGCGAGGAGGGAGAATGCAATGGACAGGGTCAAAGCTCCCTTTGACCTTTTACCACCAAATTCTTATCAATTCATCTTTGACTCAAAGTGGACATTTGAGCCAAATTTGAAGAAATTTCCTCAAAGTGTTCTTAAGATGTTGTCTTCACGAAAATGAAATGGACGCATGGTCACAGTGACCTTTGACCACTTATCAGTTCATCGTTGATTTAAAGTGAACATTTGCGCCAAATATGAAAAAAAAAAAAATCCGTTAAGGTGTTCTTGAGATTTAGCGTTTACAAGAATGGGACGTACAGACGGAAGACCCAAAACATATTATCTCTGGCTACAACATCAAAAAGTTCTCCTTAGTCTCGCCTGGGTTAGGTGTTAACTTACGACTTTGGAAAATAGGCAGCTGTTTGCTAACATGTGGGACAAAAAAGATGTTTTTGTTTTAGTTTTTGCCACTGCCCTGTAGTACAAAAACGCTATCTAAAAAGTGTATATACTTTTTAAAAAAACTGAATGTACATTCACGTCTGTCTCCACAATGTAACCTACTTGCTGCTTTGGAAAAAAAGAAAAAATCCTGGATCAATAAGTTTACATTACGTGACGGCTAATAACAAGCCAAAAATCCATAACTGTCTTGTGACCTTCATCAGCGAGACAAGCTTCTTTCTCCTGCCCTCCTCAACTGATACAGGTTCTCAGGAGGATCAGTGTGTGCTTGTGAGACAACAGTATATATATGCATGTCGTGACATTTAGGTTTAAACAACAAGAAAGCCTCCCCACTGCTCGCCATCAGACATACCCACCATTAAACAGTATTAATGTTTCTGTGTAAGACAACTCCTCACATGCACAAGTACGCAGACGCAGACTCGAGTTCCCTTGTGACAGAGGAGGGGATGAGAAACAGGCCAGGGGGACATGTGTTTATGAATAACTGCACGGCGGCGGCAACGAGCCAAGCAAGTGAGCAACCATTTGAGATTAATGAGTGAGGATGATCTCAGCTAACTGCTGATACCGAAGCACCATGACCGCAAATGAATCTGGCAAAGCAGATATCAACACTATCATTCAGCTGTGAAAGTGGCACAGCCCACCATGTTCCCTGTTGTAATAACCTACACCTTTTCACTCTTGTCTTGACTCAAAGAAGACTCTCTCTGCAGGAGGCTTCAAATGCCAGCAGACTGTAAAACCTGCAATGTGACATCAGCACTTCAGTTCTTGAGTAATTTGCTGTATAATACTTTACACTTGTACTGCTTTTCAAGTGGAAATGGTGTTTTTTCCCTGCTCTGCAGTCACAAAGAATATGACTGTTAGTTACTTTGCAGATTCAGATTTTTAATAGAAAACCAGTAATGTATTTATAAAATATTGCATCATTAATACTTTGAAACCTAGATCAACACTAGTTTTGCAGTGCTGCGTTCAGCTGGCCTTCATAAGCTATTTTACCCTTGGAAACCTGAGCAAAACAGTTTGATTTATTTCAACAAAACGGGCGAAATGGAGTGGTGGGGTGGGTTGGTGTGATGTTCGTATAATTAATTACTTTTTTTAAAAGGGTGGAAAAAAATAGGGGGGAGTGCCCAGAAAATTGTATTTTTACAATTTATGATTATACTCTATTTTGAAGTATGTCACAGAAAAAAACATGTCCCCAATTTTTGGCACTTTTTTAGGACATTTTCTTGTTTCCTTTTGTTTTGTGCTTTTATTTATTATTTATTTAAATCTTTTTTCTGAATTTATTATCAAGTAGTTTTGTTGTTACTTTTTACTAATTTCTTGCTAATTTTTGGACCATGTCTTGTTAAGTTGCTCATTTCCTTATCTCCACATTTTTTAAAGAAATTCAACCAATTTTTCTCCAGTTTCAAAAGATTTAAGATTAAACAATTACTCAAAAGTCAGGGCTAGATTCATCTGTGAGTGGGGGCCTGTGGGCCCCTGATCAGAACCCCCACCCTCTTCTTTCCACAAGTAAGGTAATAAAAACAAACTGGACCAGTTTCAATAACTATCTTAGACACATAAACATGGGGAAAAAAATATAAACGTTTTCTTTCAAAGCTGATAGAGGCAGAAATCTGGAAAAGAAAAAAGCCCAGCAGAATTTGAAAACACCCCGTCCTACTGCAGCTCTCCCCTCCCTATCATAATGCTGCCTTCACATGCTCCTCGGAAATATCATATTCACTGTCTTTACGAGTTGCGAGCACATAAAATGCCCTCCAAAATCTTAATTACGAGTGGGAAATTGGGAAATTTCAGTGATGCCTGTATTGCTGAGTTGTGATGTTTGCCTGATGTTTCAGGGCAGCAGCAATGGCAAAAAGCATGGAAACAGTGTCAACAATTGACGGTAAATAAAAGAAATAAACTGGAAACAGCTGTCAACCTCACGTTTAAACACGTTTAAATCTAGACTAATTAAAATGCAACCCATCTTTTTTGTAGCTTCCCTGTTGTTCCCACTCAAAGCAAAGCACATGAACACATCAAAGTCAGAAGAACGACTTCCTAACTTGGAAACTCCAATCCTCCAACATCACATGAATGCAGCGTAAACCCCTTCCACCAGACAACTGTGCGCATTTGCACACACGTTATACAGTAACTCAGTGTGTCCTATAAACTGGCTAGATTTTCTAAAGCCTGAAAACAATGTTGAGAGGAGGTGCAGAGGTCTATTTTTCTCCCAGAACACTTAAATTACAATAAGTGTTTATTGGATTTTTTGCAGAATGACAAAGTTAAACAGCCTACCCCAGCTTTATTAACATTAGTTTAACAATAATACAGAACTTCAACTTGTACTGTAACTGAGCTTTTCAACACTATGATAAACAATTGCAAATGCTGGAAGAACAACTTTGTCTTCCAAGTTGTATCACAAAATGCACAAAGTTTATTGTGATTTTCCCCATTTAACGCCAAAATGAAATTGCACACCCTAGCTTTAATTAACATTATGATTGTGGTACACAAACTGAGGATGTCTAAACTGTGATAAATACTTCTCCCATCATTGCAGTAAACTGCACACTGTGTACTTTATGCACAGCCAGTGACACTTTACACCAGCAGATTTCAGGCAGACGAGAGAGGTCAGATATTAAATGATGACTTCTGCTTTCACAAATTGGCTGCTGTTATAAGATATATTTTAAATTCTGAGTTATCGTTTCATGTGGGAGGAGAAGTACCAAGCAGCAGAATGTAATTTGGGTAAACAGAATGTACAGCTTGCAGTGTCACTTTGTGATTTAAGCTGATGAGTGTGTTTTGACATCAAAATCTCACTTACTGCAGCTTCCACTTTCTCTCCTTTATGTTCTTGCCACTCTGTGCTTTTCCTCTTGTCTCCATCTCCCTCAATCACCCCGCCGCCGCTTGCCTCCGTTGCCCGTCAGCGTCACTTGTTACCGTGGGAAGAACAATGCTGACATCACACTCATTATGCAATTCCATCAACTGGGAGCAGGGAGAGCTGCTTTTTTTAGCAACCGCTCAGAAGCAACGGGTCATTCAAGCCTGCACATCTGCCCTGAGAGGGTGTGTGTATGTGTGTCTATGTGTGTGTGTGTGTGTGTGTGTGTGTGTGTGACTGCAGTGGCGCGTGCATATGCTAGTAAGCACGTCTGCATGTTTATGCCTGATACAATTACCCAGAAGATCGCAAGAGAGAGAGCAATAAAGGGCCACCGAGAGTGAGAGAGAAATACTGCAGTAACCCAAGGGCAGCTTGCTGCTCAAGTGGAGGGATGATGTACCTCCTCCTAACACACACACACACACACACTCACACACACACACACACACAAATAGAAGATATCCCAAAACAAACAGCTCCACTGACTAGCCAAGGTTAGCAGTTGCGCATTGAAACATATGTTTCTCATAAGGGAGTTCCAGTCTCCCTGTGCTATAACGCTACAGGCTCTCAGATGCCGTGTCACTTTGAAATATTGCACCAGCATGCACTTTCACTAAAAGCACACCAAAGCTAATTTAAATTCTCAAATATCAGGCTGTTTTGAATGTGCACATACAGAGGAGAAGCTTTCCATGTGATGGAGACACTGTTGGCAACTTGTGTCTGCCTGCCATGCAGCCCCTGGAGTGCTGATACAGAGAACAGTCTATCTCTCCTGCTCTCCCTGCTTCACACAGACAGAATAGAAAACAGAGAAAGAGGACTGGAGCTGAATCCCAATGTTGCTCCTGAGCCAGCTCCTTCCTGTGCCGAGGTACAGGCCCCTAGTGCTCCAGACAAAACAAAGAATTTCTAGTTTCCCTCTCCTCATTCTCTCTATTCATGTCTCATTTGGCCTGTCTGCCAATTATTCTTTCAAGGTTCTTTCTATCTACTTCTTTGTTGCTTTTCTAGCCATACTAGTATTGTGGCTCTTCATCCATGTCTGTGAAAACATGGATGCTTCACACACCTTTACCCCCGGCAGCGCAGAAGATCTGTACAGTCAGCACAGTTTTTTTGCAGTGTTTTTGCAAAAGTCACAGTTGACCTTTGACCGCCTCGAGATAGAATGTCAGCACTTAATCATTGTATCCTATTACACATTTGTGTGAAATTTAAGTGTATGGATTCTTGATTTTTGGCTAAAAACATGTTTTATGAGAGGTCACAGTGATCTTGACCTTGGACTCTCGGTTCATTGTTGAGTCTAAATGGTTTGTGTCAAATTTGAAAAAAATCCCTCAAGGTGTTGTTGAGATATTGCTTTTGCAAGAATGAGAGGAATGCAAGGTTAATGTTACCTTGACCTATGAACACCAAAATGTAATCAGATGATCCTTAAATGGACTCGAAAATTTGTTTCGAATTTGAAGAAATTCACTCAAGGTGTTTTTAAGATCCTCATAAGAATTGGACAGACAAGGCCACAGTGGCCTTGACCTTTGCCCTATAACCACCAAAACGTAATCAGTTCATCCTTGAGGTCAAGTAGATGTTTGTGCTGAATTTGAAGACATTCCCTCAAGGCATTCTTGAAATATCTAAGAATGAGCCGGAGGTATGGACATATGAACTACCCGAAAACAGCTAACAATGACTCAGGCCAAGGCTGCTTCCGGTGTGGAGGTGCAACTATTGGATGGATAACTATGAATTTTGGTTCTAACATTTATGTCCACAATAGGATAATGCTATGATGATATCCTGACTCTTTCTTTAGTTCCATCATCAGGTTATCCATTCATCAAGTCATCAGACCATTTTTATCTGTTTAGCCAGGTCCAGGTGACGGGGGCAGCGGGCTGAGCAAAGTACTCCAGGAACGCTCTCCAGCTCCTCCTGGGTGATCCCGAGGCATTCCAAGGCCAGATGAAATGCATCATCCCTCCAGCGTGATCTGGTTCTGCTCCACGGCTGCCCGTTTGATGTCATAAAGTTAGTAATTATATTTGTCCAGTACTCTATGCAAATATTTGCATGCTAACATGCAAAACTAAGATGGGGAACATAGTAAATGGCTGTCAAACATCAGCATTGTCGTTGTGCCGATTAGATATATGATGATATATGCTAATTGGAGCCAAAGCTAATGAATATCAATGACTCCTGCAGAGTAATTTGACTGGGGTGTGAATGCAGATTATACAACAAATAGTTCCAACCAAGCAATCTGGTCCGCAAGACATTTAGAATGTGCTCAATTTTGCTCGACTGCACACCTTCCTCATCTCTGAAAGAATGACATTGAAAATGAGCTCTCTTTTTTCATGCATTTTGACTTTTGGACTTTACCTTGCTCTTGAGTTATTGGAAATGTTTGTCATCCTCTATCAGATGTGCTGTGACACAGACCTACTAGCTTAAAAATACAGGCAAAGTTTGTGGATGTAGTCATTAAATCTATATGCGGAAAAATAATTGTTCTCTCAGCAGATATCTTGGTTGTATCAAGACCAAGCAAGCTAAGCATTTTTATGTTCACGTTAATTTAGTTTTGGAAACCCCATGATCTCTCGAAAGCATAAGCACAAGATGCTCAATAGGGACCAGAAAATGTGTCCGTTGCCAGGTCGTTACCAAGGTTCGTCCTGCTTGCTGGAGTAGTAAACTGAGTTTCATTACATAGAGGAGTCTACTGATTTCCAGTTATTAGTCAGACTTTGTGTATTTCCATGAAAGTGGAGATGACAGTTGCAAAAAGCGTTTTTATTTTCAGAGCTAATTGCCCCAAAAAGTGAAGACATTTTGATTATACAATTTCATTTTGTTGGTGATAGTTGTAAAATCTCAATATTGAACTCTGGGGTGTGCTTTAATGTTATTTCAGCACTAAAGTAATGCTTGCGGCTTGCTAATCGCATCACTGTCGTGCTCAAATAACAATAAAGCATAATCTCTTGTGTATTACTGCTTAATTGTAACCTTTTCCATTACATAAGAAAAGCAAGATGTTTGCAGGTAGTGTTTTTTTGTACTGTGGGAAAGGGGCTTTGAGGAGACTTAGCTGGATTGTTTGCAAGTGGTCCAGAATGCTGTTGTTGTCTAAAATGTCTTATGTCCCAGTGGTCTTGATATCGTCACAATGGCTTCCTTTCAAATCAAGAATCCAGTTCTAGAGATCATTTTTAGAGCTCTGCAGGTTTTGGTACCTGCCTACATTGGAGATACCGAGGCCTGACATCACCAGTAGGTGTCTGAGGTCCTTTTTATCAGGGTTTGTTGTGCCAAACCTTGGGAAAGACAGCAAAAACAGTTCACAAGGGCGATTCAGCAAAAGTTGACCTGGTTATTGATAACTTCTACCCAGTTGCTGCAAATCAATTAATTGGACATGTAATAGATCCACTCTCTCATATTTAGGGAAGACACACACACACACAGGCACGCACACGCACGCACGCACACGCACGCACGCACACACACACACACACACACACACACACACACACACACACACACACACACACACACACACACACACACACACACACACACACACACACACGTCCTTGGGGTGAATTGACTTGTAGAGGAGACTGCTGTGTTTTTGCAGCCTCTGTTAATGAAAGCTATAATTATCACAGAGCAAAATCAATACTCTCAGTTCCTTTTAGGGGAAAGTGGTGGGGGGTTGTCTTGTTTGAGGTAAGACTGGAATGAGCCGTGGGACTCACAGCCCGAAAATAAGATTTATGGAAAGGCTGTGTTCATAGCTGATTGGCTCTAATTGTCTCCCAGCTAAGCAAGAATCCCATTCTGCTAAATGAGCCAGCGATCAAATTCAAATTCATTTATTGGCTGGCAAGCACACAGAATATCTTCACTGTTCAGCAGAGATAGTTTCTCACATTTTTTTGTATTTTTAGGGGGATAAATAAAAACAGTCATTGTAACAGCTGTGTGGTTGTAGATTAAGCAAGAGCAATTAACCAGTCTGGTCCGGGCTTCTAATGCCAGGAAGCACTCATCCAACATACACAGGAGACTTTTACTACAAAGGAACAATAGCAACTTGTCAGGAGTTTGGTCCTTTGGTTAACCCACACAATGTGGCAAGGGGACTGGCAACCAAGTCATTCACATGTCACCAGATGAAGATGATTTCTAATAAATCAGCCATTATAAAGCTAGTTAACCAGGCATGCTGAAGATTGCTTAGAAAAGTGCAGGTATACACACCGTCTAATCCATTCTTTACACTTTTGCTCTTGTGTTTTTGGGTTTGGAGAGGTTATGGAAAGGCACTCTCCTCCAAACTGTTCCCTTCAGAATGTTACAGTTGATCGGGCAAACCTGGTTTAACAGTAAATGATTTCATTTTCACAAATCCCTTCAAAAAATGCAGATCTAGGAAACAACTTCGAGGTCTGAAAACGGGCTTTACTTGCCAGAGACTAAGAATGGGGTTTGGTGTCAATCTACTTCACATTGACCGGGAGATGTAGTTCACCATTAATACCATAAGTGTGTGTCTGTTTACATGAGAATTAAAAAGCATAGGTCAAAAATTTAAATCAAGCTCAAGCGGCTGATATTTACTCATGTGTAGCACAAACCATTGGGAGTAATATTTGTCAAGCACAGGAGTTATTATACCCTGTTAGAAATCCCAATGTCATGGCAACCTCAGGCCTATGAGTGTATTTTTTTGTTTAGTGGAGTGTCATGTATGTCTGAGTGTCCTCTGCTAGTGTGAGAGAGCACTCAGTATTTATGACCTTTACAGTTGCTGTGTGTGTAGATAAAGCTAACAAAAGGGTAGAATGAAGGGGCATATAGGATAATAGGTGGACAGCCCTCTCTTTTCTCTTCTAGCCTGCTGATAAGATTCACACAGACCTGTGGAAATATACTACTTCTCCTTGTTAGTGCGAAAAACTAAATTGCTGTGCTGGGAAATTCACTTTATTTCAACATGTCCACATCTGAGATTAGAGGCTTTTTCTTATAAACAAAGCTTAATTAAGATGGGACTGAATTTGTGTCTTTATGGGACATTTGAGCATTAGGAACCTCCCTGCAGGACAGTTTTGCTGATTCAACCATCCACACCTATAGAAAGACTCTCTAGGCGCCAGTGGAAGTGCAGCATATAGGTGAATATGAGCTTGAGAGGACGCATACATTTAGATCTAAGTTTTCACACATTCACATGTCTGTCCTGTCGGTCTGCAGACTAACTGGGGTTAGGTTCTTGTCATCAACACCCACTCAAGGAAGACGGAATTGGCTCCTGAGTCTGTGACACATCAGTGGCGTCATAGTCTTGCATGCCACACGCATGCAGTGTGGGCATGCATATTTACGGCCTGTAGCTCAGCAGGTGTGTTTCTTTGCGTGCATGTTTGTGTTTGTGTGAAGGCGCCATGCATATCAAGTTAACACCAATGGAATGTTACAGCTCATATTTTGAGATATTAATGATATGTCTGTAAACAAATAAAACTATTTTATGTTTACAGCACAGGCTGCTCAGATGGGTGTTAATCCCACTTTAGAGCAGAGGTCTTCACTGGTCTGCCCAGGCCCAAGGACCCGTGACCTTTGACCCATACTAGTTCAGGTCCACTTTTTATTACGATCAACCAGGTAATGGTCAGGTCCCATTCTATGAACCGGGTCTGTTTATAATCATATCTGAGTGAATCTGAGAAGACCCTATTCAGGGCCGATCACAAGAGAAAAGCATAAGCCCTGTGTGTAACTTACGTAATGATTAAGCTGATTTAGAATCAGATTACAAGAGCACAAGTAAGGGCTACAAACTGGTCAAGTTGCACTTACAGTACATTTTCTGCCCGGCAGCACAGACAATCTAAACAATCAGCACAGTTTCAAGGTGGGCACCCGAGATTAGCTTCACCATTTAGTTATCTGACCAAATGTCTCCCCTTCTACTTTTGAGTTATGACACTGAATAATGGCCACAACATTATGATGTAACAGTGAAGTTGACCAGTGCCAAATTTAAAGAAATTCTTGAGTTATGACCAAAAAAACATTTAGTGTGGTCAAAGTAACCTTTCATTCTTGGCTCAAAATGGACATTTGTGCCAAATTGAAATAAATTCCCTTAAGATGTTCTTGAGACAGAGCGTTCACAAGCATGAAACAGGTGACACAGTGACCTTGACCTTTGAGCTATGACCACCAAAATCTAATCAGTTGATCATTGTGTCCAACAAGCCAACAAGCTGATTTTTTTTACTGGCAAGTGAACATGTACAAAACATCAAACCTAAGTTTAAGTACTTTTATTATTTTGCACAATGAATGAATATTACATACACTGAAAAGCATTGTATTTTATATGTCCATCTGCTGGTGGGCCATCAGGATAAGATTATGCATAATATGATATGAATTCCACTACAGAAGAGACTTGATGATCACTAAAATTATGTGGGGGGAAAAGTGGATATATCAATATCACTATTGGTTATTGGCCTATTAAATTGTTATTGTATATCGGCATATCAGACACTGGCAAAATAATCCAATGTCCTACATCCCCAGTTTTTTTAAAATGATTGTGTCCAATTGGATCTTGAAATTAATTTCCCGGGTTCGTTAGGGTTCAGGCTCATCATTTTGGACCAACTCTTCCAGCTCAGTCAAACCTAATGTTGTGATATTTCATCTTTTTTTAATGTCAATTTCCAATGTTTCCACTTCATTTTATTTCTTTTGATTCATTGTGTTTTTCATTTGATTTCAATGGCTAAATTCCATTTTGATGCTTAAGGATCCTGGTATTGTCCATGCTGGCACACTGTCACACTACTACTGGGACACTTGAATAGAACAGAGCAATTGTTCATCAAACCTGCAATTCTTTTTGGCACTCCACAATATGTGAAAAGAAAAATGTGAGATTTTCCAGGAACATCAGTTCCAGTAAACCCCAAATCATGGGCTTTGCTCAAAATGCTTTGAACACTTCAAATAGAACCCATTGCCTCCAGTTTTTGACAGGCTGAATATAAAACTCAAGTCTACAGGAAAAAGAAGAGGAAGTTCAGATTGACAAATCTCAACGGACAATTTCCAGAGTTTCACTGTACTAGAGTTAATTTTATCAAGACTACCGCCTTCTCAAAGGTGATGTCAGCAATTACCACATTGCCAGAACACTTTTTAGCCATTGCAGACGCTCAGCTGGCTGTCATCACACACATTTATATTTATTTGTACATTCAAAGCCCCCCTGTACTTCCCTACCTCCCCTCTGCCCCCATATTTTAACCCCAACTTGTGCCAAGAATGTCTTCTGATGGAGACTTCACCCGTCGTGAGTCCTGGTTATTTTTTCCAGTGGGTCAGGTGACAGGGCAGCTGGATCGCTGGCTATTTCCCCTCATCATGTGATGGGTTAGTGGTGTCATGGGTGCTGTTTCCAAGGCGCAGACTTACTGACAAGAGGGTGACGTTAGAGAGGCAGTGGACCTTACTGGATCTATTAATAGCTGAGTGCTAAGAGTGAACGTGTTTGTAGCTGTTTGTGTAGGAAAGTTCACCAGTTTGTGACTGTTTGGAGTGAGAATTTTAGCCTTTTAAAACTTGATATAAGCAGACGGAGAGCAACTGAAGAGAAGGACAGAAATGTTTTTTTGCAGCAAAGTCTGAGTGAATGTGGGAAAATGCATAAATGGAATCGAGGCTCATCAGCAGATCCAGTCGTCTGTTATCTTCTATTTTTACACACACATGCACACTGCGTGCCCATTCATTGGCCTCTTAGGGCACACATTAGCGCTGAAAGGTAATTTCAGGTAACTTCAGCAACCATTATGTCTCCCTCCCCTTTGTGTGTTCTCACATATGCATGAACGCACACACTGGACAGAGCAGACACTTCAGACTCCAGAGGGGAGCTGCTGTGTGTTGTGTCCACAAAAACAGGACGGAGGAGGTGGAAGAGAGGCGTGACAGCTTAGATTTTTTTAATAATGTGATGTATGAATTTCTCTTTTAAGTCCTGCTTAACCATTCGGAAGAGCACATTTTGAGTCGCTATATCTTGATGAAAAATGCGTTGAATTTAACTCAACCTGTTTGAGCTATCTCGACCGTTCAGTGTAGGCTTGTTATTCTCAGAAAATCCATTGTTTTTCAAACCGGCGACTATTTACTGGAGTTTACAGCCAGTCGGTGCTCCAGTCCAGTTGTTCATATGGCATTAGAAAATAATTGCACATAGTCGTTGTTGGTCGTTCTATTCTCCTCTCCTATCCTCTCATTTTGAATGTCTGATAGTCCACCACTAACATTTTTGTCTCGTCCCGTCTCGTTAGTGACAGGAGTTGTCTCTTCCTGACGTTTGCTTTAGTTTTTGTTCTCAGTTGTTCTTATTCGCTTGTGTGGGGACTCCACTCCAGGAATAAAACTACACATTGCGCTGAACTTGTTTCGGTTTCTTCCCGGATGGCAACAAGTATGTTGTCCGCCGGCTTGGCTGACACGATGTTTGATGACTGACACAAATATGTACACACACAACACGTCGCAGATCTAGCAGATGACTTGACACAGCAAACTGCAGCATTCTCCAGCGCGCGTATCAAGTTCAGTTTTTTCTGCCAGCCAAAGTTGCGGTTGGTCCTCCTAATTTACTCACCAAAGACTAAATTTACTCGCATTTGGCGAGTGTTTTTAACAGCACAGTAATAGTGTGAATGGGGGCGAGAGAGTGGATATAGTGGCGAGGACATAGCTTTTGTACATGGAGCATCCGCACCATGTGCATGTGCAGCTAATGGGCACCCCAAATAATGTTTGTTTTTTTGGGGGTGAACCCTCCTGAAAAGCAGTTCAGATGTGCTTTGGAATTAATTTAAGCTGCGACCGTCAGTCACGTGGCCCTCACGGTGGTCGTTATAATGGGCCCTTACGAGCCAGTGTTCTCCTGGGGACGCAGGGCTGCCTGCTGATGGACAGTAGGACTTATGTTACATCTGCTGTGGGTTGTGCTGTTGTGACCTGCCCTTTTAAAAACCAGGTGATGAAACTGTAGTGATCATTTAGCACTATGACTCAGGATCTCAGGCCTCCTGGTTACTGTGCAGGCGATGTGCTAACAGTGTGACAAGGGCAAAAATACATTCATGTGCATCGCTCACATCTCTGTATTCACATGCTTCCAGTCTGACAGTGGAAACACACACATGAGGAAATGTAGACAACTGTATTTGTGTGCTATTTGTTTAAACCTTGGGCTTTCTAGCACCTGCTGTGTTTCATATTCAGTGTTTATTCTAATCAGCAGCGTGGACTCCTAACCGGGTAGAACAGCCATGAGAATAGACCATCTATTTACAACCTGAGCCCCGCAGTCCAATTAATCACCAGGCAGCAAACAGGCCCACTAAAATTAAAAGGAGCAACAGCTGCCACAATAAATACAAGAAGACGAGAGAGGAAATGTAAAAGGAGAGCTATATTAGAGTTGTTTTTTTTTTAATTTCCAAAGGTAAAATACAACAAAAAGAGTGGTTAAAAACATATCAATAACAGAAGAGAAAGCAAAAGAGACATAATAAATTCCATCTGCAAATTGCACCAATTTACATGTGCAAAAGAGAGCAGGAAGAAGTGTGATGTTATTTAATTCTACCCCTTAATTACAGAATCAAATTGTTACCAAAAACTCGTCTTATATGTACTTACAAAAACACACTTTTACACACTTATATCTAAATTTTTACAATGCTGACCATAGTATATATTACTTATATATATATATATATATATATATATACATACATATGTAATTTTATTTATAGTTAATTAATGTATTAATTATTTTGTAAAAAATATAATTGTATAGTAAATTTGATCTAATTTTTGTATGAGATAAACAAGAGTCTATTTATAGATGTGTATAATAAGTAAATAAATAAATCAACTATCAATCAAGTATTGACCAACTATTTCAACATCTTTCATACATCTGAAATACAGCAAACTATTCATATACAAAATATAAATTTACTCAAATAGCCAGGTACATGCATACACTCAAACTACATATTTAGACCTTCCTATCAACATTTAAGTTCATGTAAACACCAGGTGATCATCAAACCCCTTCTCATCCCATCTTAGTGACAATCTTATCTGTAAACTTAGTTTTAAACTGGATGATGTTGCTTTAAATGCACATGCAGACTGTTCCACAGTTTCACTCCACAAATTGAAGTACATTTTTTTTCATAGTTGCATTAGTGCTGAGAGTCTTTAAATTTAATTTTCCCCGCAAGTTAATGTGAGGCTGAAGAGGAAGAGCACAGGAGGAGCAGCACAGGCGGAGAAACGTGATAAGCGCTGCTGACACATTGGTGACCTTTACCCTCAGATGAATTCATCAACAAGGGGTCAACACAAGTGCCCGTTTATTTTTGGACACTGGCAGAGATACACAGGGACATGTGTGATGTCCTCCACTAAAGTCACACTCACTCGCTTTTTACAGGCAATGCTCCACGCTAAGACACACACACACACACACACACACACACACACACACACACACACACACACACACACACACACACACACACACACACACACACACACACAGAGAGAGAGCCCCTGAGGCTGGCATCGACTCAGCCCTCAGGGTGCAAACTAATTTGCTCGCAATCTAACACAGTAACTCCCTGCAAACTCCTCCGAACAACTGTCTAAATACTCACCCTGCTGCAGGCCACAACTGAGATATAATGAGATACTATTTGTTTCTGTGGATGTGAGTGTGAGTGTGTGTGTGCGCATTCACTGTTAAGCACAGTTACAAAAATGCATATGTGTATTTGCTTATGCTCCTGGTTGCAATCCGCCTGTTTGCCTGTGAGCTCTTTTACAGTGACTAAGAATAAATGAGGTCTTAACCGCCACTCATGCTTTTACCATGCAAATGTTTATGTCATGAGTAAGACATATGTATGTACTTATTTATGGTTTTGATCCCACAGACCACATACGTATATAAATAATAATAATAATTGATAAATGAAAGAAATTATTACATTATTACAAATATAATTTCTTTAATCATGTCAGAAATCAAAAACTAAATTATCATAATAATAATAATAACAACAATAATTACAAAGTGAACAAGTAACAAAATTATAAACATTTGAATTGATACATAAATAATTAAATACATAGTAAATAAAAATATAAATGTATTTTATAAATAATTTAAATAGATCACTTTTTTGTTTCTTCATTTCCACAAATCTGTTTTCTTATAATAAATTATATATGTATTCTAAAATACATTATTTATATTTATTTCCTTATTTATTAAATTTTTGTATGTTGATTAGATAGGTTGGATCGTGCAGCAAGCCATCACCAAAAGCAGGTAGCTGTCAGCTTAATTTTATTTAGCTCTAAATACAGGAATAAATAAAGTAAAAGTAGTGGAGCTTTATAGTGAGGTTAGTACCAAAGATGGAGAAATACAGAAATAAAATAAAAGAAGAAATGAAGAAATAAATAAAGGTCTTAATTTTTGTAATGTCCAATACATTGTTACTTCTTATCAATGTATTCATTTCAGCTTTTATTTCTTCGTTAATCAGGCCGATTAATTTAACATTTATTTATTTATATTTTTTATCTCAGATTTTTTTCAGATTGCTTATTTCTTCATTGATTATTAAGTAATGTTAGTCCTTCATATTTCTTTTTTTCCAAAAAATGGCTGCACATTTATGGATGGTGACAAATATAATTACCTGAGCATAGGCATTTTTATTGACTAAAAAAAGGAAATAATTGGTGTTGTATTTTCTATGACTGTTGCATGAATACAAATATAAAACCCTTTTCTTTTGTAAAATAACCAGTCACTACTATGCTGACAGTTGTTTTCTTTTTATTTGTCCACAGTTTTCTTTAATTTGCTTTGGCAACATAAATGTCTGCGCCAGTCAAAGTGAATTCAAACAAGTTTCCCATCGACCCACACATGCGCGTGTATGGTCATTCCCATCACTCATACAAACACTATATGTGCATGTTTGTGTATATGTATACACAGGGGTGAGGCTGTGTACAAAATACTTTAAATACCAATCACAAGTAGAGCATCACTGCCCTAAACCAAAATACCAATTTTTTTTAACAGCGGCAGAAATGTTGCAGGGCTGGTGTTGTTATCACCTTGTGAGTCTGTGTGTGTGTTTGTGTGTGTGTGTGTGCGCGCGTGCGTGCGTGTGTGCGTGTGTGTGTCATCATGGCCAATTTTGGTCCTGGTGACACCAATCGAACAGGAACTACCACACAAGCTGCCTTGAATGTTTTGCCAGGCGTTTAAAGTTTATGTTTGTCTTTGTGTGGACAGATTTTGTCAGCGCAATTACATGGCAGTTGTGCAAGATAGAGTCACTGAAATTTACAGGTGTTTAGTTGAGATCAAAACAAAGGTGACTTTTGGAGATAGACCTGTTTAGAACAAGAGGGGTAAAAGTAGGGGGATTGGAAGTAGAGAAGGGGCCAATGTGCTCAAGTTTACCAAGTGCTCTAGGTCACTTTCTTCTAGTTTTTACTAGTGTCTTGCTATTTTTGGATCTATTTTTCTCTCATTGCTCGCTGCCTTGTCCCCATGTTTTTGTTTTTTTTTTAAAGAAATCGAACCAGTTTGCTCAAGTTTTTAAGTGTTAACCCCTCAAAACCTAAAGTGACATCACTTTTCTTGTCCTGCTCTCAAATGAAGAAACAAATTGGTTTTGTAATTATCATAATGACATGTTTGAAATTATGTTAAAAACTATTATATTTTCTTCCAGGTCATTTCTGTGTTGTTGTTTTTTTTCTTTCTTTAATCTTGTTATTTGTAGTTTATTTATATATTCACTTTTTTTCTAGGTATTGTTCATATACTTTGTACTAATTTTTCTTCATTCTAATTTTCACTAATTTTTGGGTCATTTCTTCTTTCGTTGCTCATTGCCTCCTTCACATGTTTTTGAGGGCCCACAGAACATTAGGGTTATGCTCTGGAAAGGTAAATAAAAACAGTAAAGAAGAAAAGGGAAAAAAAACAACAAAGCAGTAAGTGTGTCAGATATGACCTGTGGGTGTCTCTCTGTGTGTCTAACTGTCACGTCTCAGTTTGTTTACCGCTGCTGCCCTGGGCTTCGTGTCCCAGCTAAAGTAACTTCCTACCAAGGATCCTGTATCCTCATCCTCAGCTGCTGAGCAGGAACAAATCTGCATAATCCTTGTGAATGCATCCCTGTAAAGATCCCTCGTAATCATCACAGCCGTGTAGGTATCAGTTTCTATGTGAATTCTTTCAGTAAGCCGAGCATCATGGGATAACGGCGCAAAGAGGTAAACAAACCATCTATGGAGCCTATAGGCTGCCACTGCACCACACAAAACAGCTATTATGTCATTTATTTCACTTGTGCGAAATGAAGACGTAAGCTGAAGCAATTGTTACAAGCTGAGCGGCAGATTTGTTCACTTCTCTGCCACCCTGTAGACTTTTTAGGATGAGTGTTTTTTTTTTCAGTCTGTCGAGGGATGGTGAGGTGTGAGTGGAAACACTGACCCAATCAACCTGAGCCAGTGAGCCCAGTGTCTGTTGACCTCCCCGTCTCTGGTTTCCCCCTCCGTTCACTTGAAACCGGCTGTCAGTCACCGCACAACAAGAGCACACACATGCATGATCCCATACGTCCCGCTGGTGACGAGGACGCCCTCATTCATTCCACTCGGACTGTAACCTTTACCTCCGTCACATCCTCCTTCCCTCCAAAACAAGAGATCGGCTTTCGTTTTGTTTTTCTGGCCCACATTATCCGTTATCGCAGCCGTATTTGACCTCAGCAGGCTGGATAAGCTGGGAGAGAAATTGAAATATGAGCTTGTGGAAGTGGTCAAGGAAAATGAACCACGCAAATTTTACATCTTGGGCTTTAAGAAGGCAATATTCCTGAGAGCAGATAAGTGAGCAGATAGAGAGTCAGTGTTTTTGTTTAAGGTCACTTTTACAAGATACATGACTGCTGATGGACACATTGGTTATTGCTGCAAGTAGAGGACCTTTCACTGCCGAGTAGTCTCCTTGACAACAAGCCTAGCATACAGCACGTTACATTCACTGTTTATGCATTAGGTGATCCTCTTATTCAGAATGACTCACAGCAGGAAGTCTGGAGGCAAAATGTTTTCAGGTTGTCCATCCGTCCGTGCATCTGGTTCACTCTTGTTAATCAGACATCTCACGTATGCCTTGAGGGAATTTCTTCAAATTCAGCACAAACGTCCACTTTTTCAAATTTTGCACAAACATTTGAGTGCTCTCAAGGATGAACTGATTTGATTTGGGTGACCAAAGGTCAAGGTCACGGCCACATAAAACATGTTTTTGGCCATAGCTCAAGAATTCATATGCTCATATTTTTTACAGGATATAATGATTAAGTTCTGACATTTTTTCAGGGTAAGTCAGGAAAAAAATGACACAAACATCTACTTGGACACAGTGATGAACTGATTAGATTGTAGTGGTCATAGGTCAAAGATCAAAGTCACTGTGACCTTGTCTGTCTCATTCTTGTGAACGCAAGAATGTGAACACCTTGAGGGAATTTATTCAAATTTGGCACAAGCATTCAGTCAAGAATGAACTGATTAGAATTTAGTGCTCAAAGGTCTAATGAATTAATATGCTAATTATGCCAAAATTCTACTTAAACACTTGGAAAGAATTTCTTCAAATTTGGCACGAATGTCCACTTTGAGTCAGTGATGAAGCATTTGATTTTGGTCAAAGGTCAAGGTCATTGTGACTTCGCAAAACATTTTTTTGGCCAAAACTCAAGAATTTGTCCAGTAATTATGCCAAAATTTCCCCACAAATGTCTAATAATTTAAATGGGTGAAGTGATTATGTTTTATACCCAAAAGATCAAAGGTCATCTTCAACCTGACATCATAATGTCGTGGCCATTATTCAGTGTCATAACTCAGAAATACACAGACACACACACACTAACCATCCTTATGTGTAACAGGCTACAGGTATACCATTTTGGTACCATAAAGCAAAGAAAAATTAAAGGATAACTTTACCAGATGAAAGGTTTTGATACTCTAACCAAACAAAAGCTTTGAAACACACTCACAGAGAGTTTATAAAAGGCTGTGAGCGGCGCCAGAGGCTTTGGCATGAGACCTTAGCAGAGATGTGATTGGATCATTTATGACAGATGACTCATGACTCATTAGGGAACATTGGGAACCAGCCCAATCAGCTCTATAGCTTTTAGCCACTATGGAAAAAAAAATACTAACTTTTTTCCAGCTATGGTCATTTTTTCATAACATTATCATACAGAATTACTGATCAAATATCATACAAGGGGCAAAATTATTGTTCAAACAAGCATATACTTGATGTGCCATTAGGTTGAATTAGACTGCAAATTTAATGGTTTAGAAACTACAGAGATTGCTTTACGTCTCAAAACAGGTAAGGAGGCCTCTCTAGTGCAGTGAACAAAACAAAAGCTTTTTCTAGAAACATTCACTATTGAAAGGAGTGACTGGCCAATGACAAAAATCACAAATATGTTAATTGTCCTCTACATTACATAAGGTAAATTACATAAGACTGGAATGTGGTGACATTAAATCCAACTACATAGCATCAGTTCAAAAGTCTTAATGACTATTAGTTTAAACCTCTGTCAGACTTTTAGTTTTCAACTTAATTATTTTGTGCTTGGTTTAGCAACACGTAAATTCCAGTCATACATATCGTACCTTGAAGACAAAGAGTAAAGATGTGGAGGAGCAAGTAAGCAAAGGAGTTTCTAAGTATTTGCTTTGTTACTTTGAGAATGACGTGAGCAGTAGTGGCAATTAACAAAAAATGTTATCAGAGTGTACACACCTCCTGGTAGTGTGTTAGCAGTAAGTAGTGAAGTGTGTGAGCAGTTTACTCCAGGCTGAGCTCAGCAGAGGGATTGAATTAGGAGCCGCGAGAGGCTGAGTGGGGCTAATTGGGAGCGACAGGGCCTGGTCAGTGTATTAGGGTCCAGCTGACTGGAGGAGCTCAGGTCAGCTACACAGCCGATCTCTACAGTCCGCCTTACTCACAGTATGGTACATTTCACTGCAGCAGGGGTAACTCATGTTCTAGTTAGGGTATCCATCTTCACTTTTTGTCCTCAGCTACTTCTACATACTTTCACATGGACACGCCATTTCAACTTTAAAATATTTAGCTCATCTAGGACTTCTGTGTATTCACTCAGATTTTTGATAACTTTCAAGCTTTTTAAAATATTCATTTCTTCTGCAGTTCTCTCAGGCAATTCAATGGGTGTACTGTTCAGACTTAGACATCTTTAAACCTTTTCACCTTCTCTTCAACCTCGTTGTACTTTCAATGACAACTGCAGAGTCATTTGACCCTGTTGTGAATGCCGATCGTAAGCATTCTCATTGCATTAAAAAGCCAGATGTTGGCAGGTTTTTTTGTGCAGTGGTAATGAGGCTATAGAAATGTCTTTCAAGCTTTAAACAAGTCAACATTGTACTTAATTGTATTAGTTCAGCTTTTTTATACATTTCATAGCTTTTCATCAGTTCAACTTTCCTTCTTCAGCTCCTGACCTTTTCAAGATTCAAGTGCCTTATTGACTTACAAGTGTTTACACGTACATATAGACCTAATGACACTTCAGCTGTTCTCATCCATTACATATCAATGTTAACTAACTACTTTCAGATCTTGGACTTGAAATAAAATTTAAACTGCTTACTGCAACTCATCACTTCCAGTTCAGCTAAAAGGTCAACTACTGCTTGCATGCCATGTGACATTTGAACTGTATTCATCTTTTACTCTTCAACTGCTTTCATTACTTACTCTTCAAAGGATAATTTGACCTCTTTTAGGGGTTACAATCCAGCTTACGTTTCCACTGCTCACATTTTTTACTCTCAACTGAAAGTTCAAGTGCTTCCATTTCTCAATGTCTTTAAACACCGGAGGCATGACAAATAAATGACAGGAAAATGCAAAATACTAGCCTGCAAATATTTTGCATCAAAACAATGCAAACCGGCAGAGATGCAAATTTTCATTATCTGGGATCCGATTGACCTGAAGCAGCATCTGGTAGTAATTCAGAGGTTAGTGGCTGTATAGGCTAAGCTACTGTAATCCTTTTTTATTGAGTTTCCTTTTAGGGAAATGCTTTGAGTCAATTTTGGTTCCCTCTGGTAAACCTTATGCAGTATATAGCTTGTATCTTGGGCTTTTATTGGGAAGGGTAAGAACCAAAGGAGTGGATCTGGTATGCATTGCCTTTGTCAAAGTTGAAAGGAGTAGTAAAATTTCGAGTACTGGTTCGGACTAAGGACCCAATACAGGAACAATATTGCTGTTGCTTAATAAACCTCATAAGTATAGGCAAAATGTGATTGGTTGATGCTTTAATCATGGTGCAAGAGCCCAGAAAAAATGACCTTGTTCTGAAAAAAGGTCACTATTAGGTACATGACAAGTACATGACAAAACAACAGTTAAAAAGATATATTGGCATGCAAAGTATTTGCACAAAAAATATGTTCCCGCAGTATAATGACCTTTGATTTTCAATTGATAATTCAACTGTGTCTTACTCTTTACTTATAGTGTTTGTACTACGACTTCCATCTCAACTTCTTTTCAGCACTTCACATTACGGCTATTTCAACCTCTTTCAGTACTTGTATTGCAACTGTTGCTATGTTACGACTTCTATCTAAACTATTTACCCTTTGAAACCTTTGTGAATTGACTTGATTTCTTTCAAAATATGTAACTGATAACTGTAAATGCAATTTCCCTAGCTTTTTTCTTTTTTCTTAGACATTTTTCTCTAAATTCTCTAAATCTAGAGAATGTATAACATTTCTTACCAAGTTGCTCATTGACTTTTTTCCCCATGTTTTTAAAAGAAATCACACAGATTTGCTCGGAGTTAAAAGGTTTAAATTCTTGTGAAAGATGTCTGAAAACAGCACAAGAAAAGTAGTGTCGCTCTGTGTATCTTCAACAAATACTATACCCATAAATACAAAGCTAAAGCACAGAAGTAAAACACAATGAAGAAGTCTATTGATCGATACTCAAAAGGCTTTTTGGCTGCAGGCAATTATGAAGCAGAGCTCAGTATTCTGTGTCTTCACACAGTGCATTGTGTCCATTAAGTGAGTCATATATCCACTTAAGGTCAGGCTGCTGAACTGGCCTAACAGGACCTATTCAGACCTTGTTACCTCATGCTGCTAATTGAGCTAATAATAACCACAGAGGCAGAGTACTACGTAACCCCTTTCAGCCTAACAGCACAATGGTTTGTTCACATCTCTTATATTTAGATCACTTCCTTTTCCTACATTTGACCATGCTCACTACCTGTAACCCCTCTGCTCCACTGGCTCCGTGTCGGGCCTGAATGCTAATGTGCCGCTGCTTAGTGTGAGAAAGCGGAAGTGGAGCTGAATGCAATCATTAATTGCAAGCCATAATGGCGTCCATATGGAGAGGGCATGGCTGCGCATAAAGAACCTCGGAGCACAATGGGCTCAACGTCTCTCACAATCCAAGCCTGTCAGGGGTAGCACTCTCTACTGTAATGTGCAACATGACAGATTAGGCAACAAATCACACATTAACAAAATAACATTGTGTGGAAAAAGAAGGGGAGGAAGAGGGGGAGACTTTGACCTGAAGGAGGGAAGATGGGCGGTCCAGTTTAGCGTGTAAATCATGCGGGTTGAATGGCTGCCAGGTAGGAGGGCAGCTTCTCACACTCTGAAATACACAAGGACAGAGACAGACACAAGCAGGAGGATCCTAAAATCCTCAAGCAAAGAGGGGAAGGTGATGCAAACAGATCGCCCTCTTTGCACAAACGGGATTGAAACACCGATCCCACCCCTTTTTTTTTGCGATCTAGAAGAGCTTTCATCGGTGAGAAGCAGCCCTCGGAGGATCAGAGTTTGGAGTCAGCATGGAAACAAATCATTCCCTGGCTAACGGGTAGAGGTTCAATTAGATGCACTGCCTCGAACGGACTAGAATTCAATTATGTAAAGAACGAGTTACGGTTGAAGGATGGAAATAAACAAGGTGCTCTGATGTTTTATTCATCCCACACCCCAAAATACCTCCTGCATTAAACAACAGCAGCAGCCAGCTTGAGCTTCACAGAATAGAGCGTTTTTTTTTTTTCTTTTCTTTTTTCCAATGCTGTTTGCCTTTAAGGCCACTAATTAGAGGGGTAGCAATTTTCATATTTGCAAAGATTGGTGTGGTTTTAATTCTTTTACAGCAAGAAGCTAATAGAGCTGCACCGTGACTGCAACATTCTGATAAATGAACGTGCTCTTTAGAAAGATTACCCCGGACAATAATTCAATACAGTGACAGCTTTGAGTAAAGGGATTCTCCCTGAAGTATTTATCAACACTAATGAAAGGTATACATCAAAAATGGTACTCGTGTCAGTTGTGTAGCACAACACTTTATTTTAATCCTACCTATTTAGCATTTATAAACAGTGAATAAACAATTCATAAAACACTAAAATATAAGCACGTAACAGTAAGATCATTTTGAGTTTTATTAAAGGTCATAATTCGTAACATTTTAGTCTTGGTTGTCTTAAATTTTTTTAATGTGAAGGAGCAGAAGGAGTTTGTGTAAAGGCAATTTTAATACAGCAAAGCAGTGGTGGACCCCACCACTATCTGGATTAAAACCATTTAGCATCTGTATGAGACAGACCAGGATGCATCATTATTAGACATCCCAAGCACATTGACATATAAAGGATGAGAAAGTCTGCATGGAGTGGGGATGGGGGAGGATGGTTAAAAAAATCACTGGACTTTTACCCAGGAGACTGCTGTTCTTGTCCCATGTGAAACCAAAAGTCACTTCTTAGTTGTTTAACCAGACAATGTCTGTGATGTATGTCTTGTGACATATGTGACATGTTAGTAACATATTTTACTACTTATTTTAAGTTTTCCACAAATTTCAGGGAATTAGTAGATTTGGAAAGTTTTTTTTAATCTAGAGAAAAATGTGCAAAAATTATTTCTATAATAATCATTATTATATATTTTCTAAAATATAAGCACTTATTTCCCTTGTTTTATTTTATTATTTTTTTCCCTGCTAATTTTTGGTCATTTTTTCAGAAGTTGCTCATTGGTTTTTTCCCACATTTTTAAAAGAAATCAAACCAGTTTGCTCAGGGTTTTTTTTTTAAACTTTACCTAATACTTTTGTTGCTTAAACCTAAAAAAGTAAGTGAGTTTATTTTGAGAAGAGACTGTGGGAATGTGTGTTACGAGTAGAAAATGCATTTCCTCTGAAAAAAAGAAGTTTATTTTGAAAAGACAGTATGCATTTAATGAGCAGAAACCCCGTCCCTGAGCATCTTAATCCGACGCTAGATGAGTTACGAGAGCGTCATAATTTCACACACAGAGCCACTGAACAAGCCTCAGTATTTGAAGAGCTGGGGGTAAGACTGTTGGGATTTCACATTCATATGTTTTAGGTGATCATTTCAACCCAAGCCAATATCTTTGCCTAACCCTAACTAAGTGCAGAAGTTTATTGGTGAAAAAAAACTCACTTAAAATGGCATCACTATATGTTTACAAGGACAACATAGTCTCATAAAGCATTTATTTAGTGTTTTATTGGGTTGGGTCTTGTTTCAAGTGCAGTTAGAGCGTTATTGTTGGCCAGGGGGACATTAGTCCAGCTTCTCCTCTCGTCCCTGGTGTACTTCTCGTGAGCTCGGTGCACGCTGACCCTTACAGCCCATGGCGTCAGTTTAACATGCAGAGAAGCAGCTCTCCAAACGCCCACCGCCAATGAATCATGCACACACACACGTACACACACACAACATTTAATCTCATCCACATAGCCGACAGCTCGTTAATTTTACACTCCATAAAGGCGTGAAGAGCATTGCATCAATATCTAACACAATCACTTTGCTGAGACCAGCAGATAAAAACACACGCACCCACAGAAGTAAATACAATAGTTAATCATCATGAATGGTGTGTGCTGCGCGTTATAAATTCTCACGTTTGTAAGCACGTACAGTATGTACGCCTACAGTCCGGTTAGGCTGGAACATTAATAACGCAAAAGAATTATCTGTAACACATTCTCAAGCCTTTTACTTTATGTAAACCTCATGCAGGTGAGGTGATTCCCGGAACAATTTGAGCAAACATAATAATCAAACACTTCCTCCACAGACACTCAGCAGGCTGATCAGGTCCAGACAGAAAGCACAACCTGTAAAAATAAAGAAACGCTCCTGGTATGAAGAAATGAAAAGGCACCCACACCCTTCTACAGGGCCCGTAGGATTTCTTTTCATCTTTGACATTTTTACACATATAAACTAATCTATTCATTCTGAGAAAATTCAAAAAAGATACAACATAGCAGTAGTAGTTGGTGTTTCAAACACTTGTCCAGGTATAAACTAATCAATATGCATGTAGCTGATACATTAAAAAAGAAAGTAGATAAAATAATGACCGCAAACCGCAACAGCTTGAGTCTTCCTTAGGCAGATTCTCCAAGTCTCTAAACTCTACTGGAGAGATAAACAGCATTCTTTTAAAAGATGCTCCTTCATCTGGTTTTTTGACAGAGAGCACTATGAAATACTCCAAATTTCAGGTTTTTATCTTGATTGAGACTTAGTAACTTTGAAAGCCACATAACTTTTAGTCATCAAGACATTCAGTGACACCTTGTTCCCTGTACAGTCAGCCTGTTTTCATTTCTAATTCTCCCAACACATTATAAAGAACACAGTATAAAGTACAAGAAAGTCCACAAAGGCAAGAGGTTGGGGTGGTTTATGGGTCAAACAAACACAGGACTTTCATTAAGGAGACCACTGTTTGTGTCCTGTTAAAAGCAAAAGTTAATATTGTTTTAACCCAAACCATGGTTCGGTTTAGGAAAAAAATCAAGGATTTTTTTTTTTTTGCCTAAACCTAAAGGTGCCAAAATCTATGTTTCCTTTTTCCTTATTTTTAAGACAAAGTGAATGCATGTAATAGGCGAAAACTAACAAAAAACATAAAGTTTGTAAAAACAGTAGGCGTAGCCACATTGATGTCAAACATTGGTTTGGAGCCTCGAGTTTGGCATTTTGCCCATCACCATCTTGGCTTTCAGAGCCAGAAGTGACCATATATTTGGTTGCAGACAGCCTGACTCAAAGCAGCCTGACCCTAATCACGCATGACCTTAAGCCTTAATAGTATATACATAGGTAAGTTATATAAAAATTCACTCCCTGTACGGTTGTCATGAATTTTGATATTGCTATGGAGACCAAACCTTATTTGTTGTATCAGGCTGTTAACATGCTCATTGTTGCTGTTAAGTTGGTCATTTTAACGTAAGGTGATTAAATCACTTTTGGAGTCAGCCAAGCAGGATATATTGAACAGCCAAATCCGATTCAACAGGATGATTCATTATGAATCAGCTCTGCTTTTCACAATACCCCTGAAGGAAGTTGTCTTTTAGTCATATAGTGAGGGAAGTTTTAATGTTGACATCAACACTTTGGTTTTTACCTCTCTGTGAGAACGGGAGTTTGAATGCTAGATGTAGATGGGCCTTGGGACTTGATTGAAAACCCATAGTTGACAGAATCATGAGAGAATTGACCTTCTCTTGGTGCTCTCTGTACCTCAAAGGCATCTTAGCGACAGTCACTGCAAGTGATTCATTGATTCACAAAGTGAGAACAACACACGCACACGCACGCACACACACACACGCACACACACACACACACACACACACACACACACACACACACACACACACACACACACATGCGCGCATACAAACACACACACACACGAATGTAGAGCTGAGCCAAGCCGAGCCCGTCAACTCAGAAGGTCAGCATATGGAAAGATGGAAGGTGACACCTCCTGACACTGACCCCACCCTCGTGCTGCAGCTCTGTGTTTACAAAGGAACCTAACAATGAGGACAATGAGGAGGATACACACACACATCCCAGTATGAGTACCAATCAGCAGCCACGTCTCAGGTTGATGTAAAGCTGAAATCCCATCCACTCCATTACATGGTCAGGCAGATATCAGCATCTGTGCGCAGAGATGCTTGTTTTCTCACTGATAGCCGTGCCAGCAGAATGTAACTTTATTGATCTGCTATAGCAGGAACTGTAGGCTATTAGAAAGAGAAAATATCTCTGGCCCTGTGAAAAGGCCAGCACACAGGAGGAAGAAAGGAAATAACACCAATCTGATGAAAACACTTGATATGCAACGTGATCTCACCAAGTTGCTGATGAAAAGCCCACAAGTGAGGAAGAGGCTGAGCTGCCTGAGTGCACACAGCAGGTGCAAATGCTGTTTCACTCCCAAGTTTAACCATTTGAAACCAGGAGGGACATTGCTTGTGCTGCTTTCAGATGTCTTTCACAAGTATTAAAACCTACTGAGCAAACTGGTGCAATTTCTTTAAAAACACGGGAGGCGAAGCAGGAACGTGGTGAGAAATGTTCCACGAACTGCTAGAAATATGTAGATTTATATAATTATTTTTAAAGAGCTAGGGAAAAAGGAAAAACTAATTATGATATTTGCATATTTAAAATAATGTTACAGAATTGTCAGACAGTTTAAGCACTCTCCTTGTTGATTCGTTTTTATTACTAATTTTTAGGTAATTTCTTGTACTCTTTGCTAATTTCTTGGTAATTTCTGCGTCATTTCTCCTTTTGTTGCTCAGTAGTATTTAAATCTTTGAACCTTGAGCAAATTGGTACAATTTCTTTCAGAAAGATGGTAAAACAGGCATTGAGAAACTTTGTAGGAAATGTTCCACATCATTTCTAAAGCCAGGGAAAAATGTCTTTGGAAAAAAGAAAAGCTATGATAATGATAATGATATATGATATATAATGATATAAGATATAAGCTAATGATATATTTAATTTTTCAAAACAAAATTACTATGATTTTTAAACCCTTTTTTAACTTTCATGCTAGCTCAGTAGCTCAACTGGTAGAGCAGGCGCCCCATGCACAGCGGCTGCAGGTTCGAGTCTGACCCCGGCCCTTTGCTGCATGTCATCCCCTCTCTCTCCCCCTTTCACACTTGCTGTCCTATCTGAATAAAGGCAAAAGGTCTTTTAATTTTTAATTTTTATTTTTTAAATTTAATTGTATCTATCTATCTATCTATTGCTAATTTAATTATATATATATTTAATTTATTATCATGTACTTTTTGTTATATTTTGCACATTTTTGGGTCATCTTTTCTTTTGTCGCTAATTGCCCTTTTTGTGTGTTTTTGAATGAAATCAAGCCGATTTGCTCAGGTTTTGAAGGGTTAGTAGAGTCATACTGTGTTGTATTCCACATGCCTCTGAGTCGGTGTCTGGTACTCTGTTCTTTACTGGTGACTTAGCAATGAGCGTAAGCATGAACACAGGCTCATCTCTGCCACTGTGGTTACATAATCCAGCAACGAGCCCTCACCCAGCATACTGCCCCCTGTTCAACTTCCTCTTTCACTCCCTCTTGTACCTCCACAGGGTTTCCCTCTTTCTCCTCACCTCTTATTCCTCCCCCATCTCTCCTTCCACTGTGCTGTGTCCCTCCGTTCCCCTCTGATCTCCTGCTCTCCTCCCCCTCCTCTCCCTCCATCAAATGGTAGTATGTATCTGCTCGCCCACTGCCGTTGGCTAGGGCGGCGCTTTGAACCCGAGGATGAAAGAGCTGATCCTGTAATGAGAATCTTAATGCCGAGAAACTGTTTGGCTCTAACACACACACACATGCGTGCTGACACAGACACACACTCGCGGGCTTTGAAAAAGTGAATTTTACAGTGCTGCTCCGCTCACAGCTCGGCTGCATGTCTAATGCGAGCTATTTTGAAATTCTGCTGCCGCATGAAAGTTGAGTTAAAGTGGTTATGCAATTTCAGAGTATCACTCTCGCTTGTTGCGGATGGATTGCATGCATGTGTTCGGAGCACAGAACTGGTCTTTTTGCAGAAGTAAACAACTGAAATGGGTGTTAGCAGTGTTTGGAAACTAGTAAACACTTACTCCATACTCGACAGGCATGACGAAATCGACCCACATCGCAGATTTTATGAATTTGGCCTCGAGCAACATTCATACATACATGACCAAAGATAAAAGATGCAAGAGGATTGTGCTTTTGATATGATTTTCCAGAAATTAAGTGTGTTTTACTAAAAAGAGGGGCTCTTTATTTTCAAGGTCGTGGAAACTTAAAGATGGGGTAGGCAGTTTTATTTTTGGGGAAAAAAAATCCTATAATAACCTTTCAGCATTTGTCAACAGGAGTTTTTGGCCAATTACAGGTTGTTTCAGAAAAAAACTAATGCAGATGTACAGGCCTTCGGTGAAAACCTAATTCAGTGGTGGAGAATCCTGCAGAGACAGTTGCTGTCCCAACATTGGCACCAATTCCTGACACTGCAAAGCAACCCAGAAAAGGAACCATATCAAAAAGAGTCTAAGAGAAAGTCTGACAATAAATAAAACACTTCAATATTTGAGATTTTTTTCTGATTTGTTATTTCTAATCGAAGGATACGAAGGTGTGCTATGTGAGCGATAATGGAAAGGCAAGCCCCTTATACATGGGAGCAGCTACTAACGAGGGATTTCTGGGAGGTGATAGTCCACGATTTCACAGAGCAGTTGTGGTTACAAAACTTTCAGATGATCTGCTCAACTTTTGAAGAGTTACGTGATGCAATAAGACCTCTTGTAGAGCCTTCTGCCTTAGAGTACATACTGTACTTGTAGTATTGATGACAATGACGATGTAAGTGACAGTCATGATTATTGTGACTGTCATGACCTGTTGATGTTGATGTAAGCTGCATTGGAAATGGTGTATGCTATTAGGAGATGTTTGTCATATTTAACACTCAGTGAATTATTATAGGCTCTATGGAGTTATGGTGACACTTATTAATCTGCGTCTGTGGAGCATCGGTGTGAATAACCCTGTGTACAGATTAGGGCTTGACAGAATATTGGCATGGCCGTTTACTGGGGCTGATATCTGGCCTTTTGCCAATTATCTGTGTTGGTACTTAATTTTAATGATGGCTGATAAAATTCATTAATTAAAAGGTGCAAAGAATGTGTAGCATATGAGGAACTTTACTCTGTAAAACCTCAGGAATTTATTTTTATTTATTTGTTTTTTATTCAAATTTTTAATTGACTTTCTAAGAGAAGTTTTTGGGAACTTGCTGTATATGATGTTGATGTTGATGTTTTGACGAAACATTTGCTTAAGGCATTTAAACAAAGTTTTGTTTTGGAGTTTGTTATATTCAAAACTCTAAATATTGACAAAGAGATTTTTATTTTTATTGTAAATGCATATCCTTTCCAAATATCGATTTCATTAACTACTAATGATAGATATTGGCCCTGAAAAACCAATAACAGTTGACCCCTAGTACAGATAATATCAACAGTCATATGTTTCTGTGTCATATTGTTTGTGCTTTATGTGTTTTCATTATGTTTTTACACTTGCTGCAACTCAAATTGCCACCTGGGACAAATATTAATTTGAATGTTAATGGAAACCCGCCTGTTTTGAAAACTGGGCTTGATTTCTGTCACAAACATGGGAAGAAGGCAGTAAGCAACTTGAGAAGAAATGACCCGGAAATTTGCAAGAAATTTGTAAAAATAAGTACAAGAAAATCTACGTAAAAATTAGCAAATAATCAAAGGAACGCCCCTCAAAAAAAACAAACAACCACAATTTAAAAAAAGGGGAAAGGTTTTTTTAAAGGAAATTTCCTAAATAACTGCTTGGAAATTACAATTATTCTATAAAAATAATTTTGAGTATAGAATTGTGAATATTTTAAATGTAGTTTTCTGGACAGTTTTCCTATTTGTTTTTCTTTTTTTTTAAGAATTTTCTAAATGTACTAATTTTTTGCAATTTTCAGGACATCTCTTACCAAGTTCCTCATTTCCATTTTTTCCACTATGTTTTTTAAAACAGAAATTCCACCAATTTGCTTTGGTTTAAAGGTTTAAATACATGTAAAAGGTGTCTAAAAGCAACACAAGAAAAGCGATGTTGATCCAGGTTTCTCAGGGTTAACAGATCACTTTAATTACTTTGTACACTGTTATCATGAAAATGAAATAATGAACTGTAATTAGCCTTTAAACCAGCTCACAGCTACACTTGTTGCATTTCACACTCGCATCTCCACTCAGCAGCACTTTAGTCATCCTCTCACTGCGGTGTAATAACGTCCCGCGTGGCTTTCAGCGGCAGTCAAACATTGTGTGGTTGCTGAGAGGTTCTAATCCAAACCACGTGGGAGGAGAAGTGAGTGTTGGCCTTGAAATATGTGTCATCCTTTGAGTGTGTCAAACAATCGTCTTTCAGGAATCAGAAGAATGCGGGGAGTGTAAAATAGCATGTCAGTGGCTGTAACCCGTGCACTTAGAGGCAAGGAGTGCACGTCATTGTCAGGCCGACAAAGGATGAGGTGGAGAGGACTGGATGTCTCTCTGCTTAGATGTGATACACTGAAACTCCTTTAAAAGCAGCTGCACAGTCTGTTGTCAGCAACTAACAGCACCATGATGTACTGAATGTGACAACAGTGTTAAATATGAGAAATCATATTGCAGAGTTAAAAGCTAAATAGCAGGTTTTTTTGTACGTCCTCCGGGCCACAAGTCTAAGAAGACATCAGCTGGGTCGATACTGCTGAAAGGCTTGGAGTTGGAGTAGTGGAATGAAAGCTGTATCGACCCGCGGAGCAATGATCTGAGGCTGATGTTACTCCGGCCGACAGATTTCCCAGCAGCACTTGCTCTTGAGGAGTCCTAAAAACGGCACAGATGTGAATCTTTCCATTCCACCTTGACCTTTCCCTGAATATCGTGTAGCGCATCAGAATGCCATTTACTCTCCCGGCTAGTGAAATATTTAAACCGTGGGAGAGGGCTGCTTAAAGTGCAGCGCCGGCTCCTCGCTCGTCTCTTTTTCGAAGAGAAATATGACAGAGGCTGGAGCCAGCCACGCTGCATGCATCTATTTTGATGTGAGCCATAAATCAAACATGGAGTTGGGGGGTGATGGAGCCCCCAAGTTGGATAAACAAAGAGCATTTTGGTAAAGTCTTTACATTTATGATTTACTGCCTCCGCAATCATACAGCCTCACCTGCTCTATCCCCAAAGCAACCTCTGTTAGAAGCAGGCAGCTCTCACATCTTATCCCAGCTTACCTGTCCTCTTAATCTCTTCTCATTCCATCAGCCGTTCAAATCATGAGGAGCAGGAGCAGAGGAACACTGATGGATGGTTTCTGAATACATCTCGCAGCAGCTGACTGTCCGGCCTGCTCGACAGAGAACTTCTTCAGTGGTGAGTCATCTCGGGTGGTTCACTCTATGTATATACATGTGTCACACACAGAAACACATGGAAACAGCACACAATACTGAGAGTCCTCCGCCCCTTTCATTTCACACATACCAGGGGATCTGAAGGCTTATAAATTCACTAAACTGTGTCCCACTTAAGACCCTTTTCAAGGTTTTTTACCAGGAGCTGAATCATACACGACTCTGCTCCAAAACATACAGACCTGGTGAATCAAACAATGTTCAAGATTCAAAAAAGCTTTATTGTTCATCATATAGGGATAGGAAATTGCCTTTTGGTTAGTGCTCAAACAACATGAAAAAAGAAAGCAGTAACACCCATGAGACTCACATAAAATCACACTATTCCATAGATCAATAAAAACGCGTGCTAAGCTGCAATATAAAAAAAACAAACTTGCCTTGTTTAAAAAGTATATTGTGGTGGGAATAAAAGAGTTCTTGTAAGTTCTGGTTTTGGTCAGAGATGCTCTGAAATGTTTGGCCTAAAAGAATAGCTGAGACAAGTGGTGAAGGGGGTGTAAAATGTCTGGAATCTGCTTTTTTTTTTTTTTTAACTGCCTGACTGTAAAGATCTGAGAGCTGGGTTTGAGCCGTGCCGGTGATCTTAGCTGCATATTTGATGATTCTGGTGAGGGTTTTTTTGGCTTTTTTAGGTAAGAAACTTGTGCAATGTTAAATGTGAGGTGTGATTCAATGAGCGGCTGTTAAAATGTCATGTCTGACATTAAAACTTTTTAGCCTCCTCTGGAGAAACATGCGCTGCTGGACTTTTTGTAGACCCCTGTCTGCATGTTGTGTGAAGGACAGGTGGTGGTCGATCTCAGTACCCAGGTACCGAAAGAGGAGTGACAAGACAAGACAAGTGTTTCATCGTCAAATCTGGTAAATAGCACAAGCTGCTAATGTTAGGCCAAACTCTGATATAGCAGCTTCTTGGCTCTCACACTGTGGATGTGTCCATCATGAATGGAATTTTATGCCTCCACGCCAGCGATAGCTGAAGCCAGAGGCGTTATATTTTCAGGTTGTCCACCCGTTTCATTCTTCTTGGATGCGATATCTCAAGGATGTGAGGGAATCTCCTTAAATTTGACACAAACGGCTACTTTGACTTCAGATAACTGATAAGAATTCGATGGTCAAAGGTTATTGTGACTTCATGAGCCATCTTTTGACCACATCTGGAGAATTCATATGCTAAACATAACAGAATTTCACACATGTCTAAAAGGAGAAAATGATGAAATGATGACACGTAATATCTAAAAGGTAAAAGATAAGTTTAACTGTGACTTTATAAGATTTTACAAAAACACCTCTGGCCATTATGTCAAAACAGAACAGAAGGGGAGATATTTGTTCAGATAGCCAGTCAGCAGAGAATGTTCCCACAACATTGATGTTACCTACAAGTTGCAATAATATTTTAAGGAAAACATTTTAATCTAATCTTCAGAGAACATTTTAGGGATGTTTATCATTTCCAATAATGTTCCTGAAAGGTTAAATGCTGACTAAGACATAACGTTATAACTGCAACATTCTGAGGAGGTTTTGGTGATGTTGAGGGATGACGGATCACAGAATGTGCTTTTTTTTATAAAACGTTTCCACAATGTTACATGAGAACAAAGGAAGAACGTTTTCAAAGCAACTTTCATAAAATGGACTGAGATTACAGACCTTTTTTTTTTAGATCAAAATGTAAAGTGATATATTAACAATAATAGAAAAAGAATACCTTTTTTTATGTTTTTAGAGAATGTTGCCTGAACTTTAGGAATGTTCTGGGAACATAAAGAAAACTTGCCACTGAAAACATTACTTAAAACATTCAGTGGTTGCATTGTACTGTTCTCAGTTGTTTTCAGAACCAAAAATTGCTAGCTGGGTATTGAGTTGATGACTCCAATCTTGGTTGTTGACATTGAAACTGTGCTGATTGTAGGGACGTAGACTTCTCTGGACACATATGACAGAGCTTTGAAAGCTAACAGAAAAATTTCTTAACTATTTATCAGTCAACTTAAATTCCTCTCTCATGTCTTAATGCTGCACTTAACACTGTAACATGTACTTGTGCCGTATCAGTCTCTTGATAGCGAGCACAATAGAAAGTCTGCACAGTAAAGTTGCACTAAACATGAATGGTTTAGGGGTCTGGTATTCCTTATATGAACCACCCGTCCCTCCCTCTTCCCTGATTCTGTATCACTATTGCAATTTGTGAGTGAAAGCTAGCCTGGCCAAAACAAATGCAGCCTTATCTCTATGGCGCAGAGGCAAGAGCAGTTCCACACAGAGAGGCAGAGATTAGAGAGGAGACTGTGCCTGGGCTTCCTATTATTAGAGCAGAGGTTTATGGTCGGAGAGAGCTGCAGGGAATCACTGAGATTAAATTACACAGACGGGGAACATCAAATACAGGAGAAACTTCCCAGGCTCTGGAGAGAATGATGGGGTTTGGAGGAGTCGGGAATAGAGAGGGAGAGATATCAGAGCAGTGTGAAAGAGAGTTGTATTACAGCAAACCCATCTCCATCAACTCCCACTTTTGGTTGTCTGTAAACACACCTTCAAGCAAGGTCTTACAAGAGTTAAAGGTCCACACAGTTCTACTCGACTCTAGGACCCATCCGAGGACCTGCTCACATTTGGGTCCATGCTTTATAATATTTTATTATAGTGTAGCAGGTCAGGGCTGGGTTTCATTCATACAATACTGTGTTTCTGTGTCTTTGTGCGTGTGTGTATACATACATACATGTAGTATAGTATAGTATAACAACATCAGTAACCAAGATATCATGTTTGTCTGATGTTAGCATGTAGCTACATGTAGCAGTGCCCTTGCAGCCAGGGAATGACTGTATAGTGGCACTTTCTCTCATAAAAAAGCACCAATAAAAGCTCCAAAACACAAATTGACGTGTTCCAGCAAGAATATGTTACAAAATTGTGGGAAAATGAAATGCCCAGATTACATATTTCCTTGACATCTGCATGTTGCTACATGTAGCAGTGTTGGTAATGTACTGTGAACACTTGCAGAAGTGTGCCTGGAGCAGATGACCACATAAAGAAATTTATCAAAAGCTCATCTTAAAGGTAGAAAAAAACTTGTAAACAGCATTCAGAACAGTTTTTGATCACAGGGATTATTTCTACATAGGTTTAGGTCGTTATTTGAAACTCTATCTGACAGAAAATAAAGGAAAGCAATTTAGATCCCTTTAATAAAAACAATGGAGGGAAAAAAACACTTTCTACCACAGTAGAAAGATCTGCTGAAACTCCTGAAACTGTCATTTCCGTCCTAATTATCTGTATATATAATATATAACATGATAATCAGAGCCAATACTTTAGGGACCCTGAAGTGTTTTCTCAACCTCTCACAATAATAACAAGGTTATACCTGCGAAGGCAAGACATTTTCAGTGCATTTATTTGCCTTTGGTGAGTTGCCCAGACCTAATTCAACAGCCAGTGCACTCCTTTCTGCTTCAGCAAGCCATTATCAGCATGAAAAGGTGAAGGAAATGTGTTGTCATGGCTACATGGTTTACCATCAGTATAGTTGGCAAAACATCTGTCTATCTCTCTCCTTTTGTCTCTGTCTTTTTTTTTAAACCTTTCTTCCTGCTTTTCCAGCTTCTCTTCATGCCTCTGACTTGAGAGGGCAAAGTACCATACATAACTCTAGAGCAGGTCCCACCCAGGTTCCTCAAAAGGGTATTCGTTCCTCTCCGGGCGTTACGTCAGCACGAGTTATGATGCAGGTGCGAGAGGAAAGAATTCTTCCATGCCGTATTAGCATACAAGTAGTCCCTGCTGAAGATCAGGCATGGTTGGCTGGTGGGAGGAGGGAGGGAGGGAGGAGGGGTAGTGTGAGAGGCGAGGATTCTCCTACGATGACGCAGAAACCCTGCAAGGTCTATTTTTAAACCTATTGAAGTGTGCAACACCCTTTCGGTACTGTAACCTTCAGCTGCGCCTGCAAACCAAAACAAACAGAGGCAGAGGAGGAGAGAGAGAGAGCGCCACAGCAACAATGCATCCAGCTCTCCCCTTCCCTCTCCAGCTTATAGAGCCACAATGAAATATGGATTATGACTCCATACTGCTGAGATGTGGTGCTTTTAGGTTGAGTGATTGTCTGGCTTGGAATAAGAATAGGGTGGAATGGATGATCCCCACTAAAATGACTTGGCAGCACTTGAAAGCGGCGACTGACTGAGGTTCTGTCCTGGCCAAACACAGCACAGCCTGTATTCATTAAAGTCTCAGCTCTGGGTTTATCAGCGAATAACACAGACTGGATGGGGCTTTTTTTTATATCCTCTTTATCTCTTCTCCTCTCTGGTCTTTCTTTTATTTTTCTCTCAATCAAGTGAAATGTTGAGCTTCCTTGAATTGCAGATGTGCTCCCTGCTTGCGTGGCGGTATCTTTGGCCCACGAGCCTCCTGAAATGTCACCGGCATACTGTACATGCCAAACTCAATAACCAGGAACAGGTGCAAATCTCACTTCCTAACGCTCATGAAGGCAACAGCTCTGATCAGAGGCTTAATATAGACTTGTTGATCAAGGTCAAAACCTACTGGCACCTATCCGCACTCTTCAGCCCACAGATCGCACTTAAGATCTGCTCAAAAGTCCCTTCTTTAGGCCTCCTTTGCTTTTTTTTTTTTTACACAGAATTAAATGACGCCAGCAGGTGTATGATTAAAGACAGCATGCTGGCCTCATGGAATCAAGAGAGGCATGACTGCATGACGTAACACAGCATCTGCCGTGAGTGTGACATATTCACACTCGACTCAAGCTCAGCTGCAACAGATCAGTTTTAAGAAAATGTTTGATTCCGTTTTTACTGTGTCAGTTTTATTTATACTGTAGCTGCAACAGAGAGAATAATTTCTTATTTTAGTGGTGACATCATAGTGTTTATCAGCCAATCACACCTCTGTAAAAAAAGAGCAGATCTGTTGATATGTTTGTTGTGTTCTTAGAAATAAAGGTGCTTTTTCAGAAGCAAATTATGTTGAGTAGAAATTCAGCCCTTTAGTATGAACCTTTTTCTAACCTTTATTTCAGAGTGTGATATATGCGTTGGCAGCACTTTCAAAATAGTAACATAGCAGTAACTTTACCTTTACCCTCCCTGTTATATGGAGGGTAAAGAGCTTCCAAACCTTATCGTTTTCCCAATATGTGGACATCTACGGTGGCTGTTCCTCTTCTTTGAGTTAGCCGTTAACTGCTGTCAGCTGCTTTGTAAATCGCCCACGGTCGCATAAATGCCGCCAAATTGTCACAACCATCCTGCCCATAGTTCCGTCCTGCCGGCTGTCCATTTTACATAGACACCAATCTGGCTCAAAGGCAAGATAACTCTGCTCCCCCATTCCGTGATTGTACCTTTTATACAGAACAGCAAGGTGTGATATTCCAGCTTTAACAGGCAGTGTAAAAGAGGCTTGTGACAGAAGGGAAAGCTTGTCATTTTCTTCTTGATTTTACACCAGATTCACCTCTGGCCCACTGATCTAAAATCCTCATCTGCTATCAACTACATTCCAAAACATGCTGGATTTCCCTCCAAGCTCCTCTCTCTGTTCCCTGGCATCACGCTGAAATACTTGGACCCATCTGTCCGTGCTGGAAGCCTTGTGATACGCAGCACTGTGTTAAAACACAATTGAAATGTATCATCTGCACGTTAGCATGACTCACTCTGGCTTGCCCTTTGCCTTGTAAACACAGTGTTTACAGCATATCAGCCATTTGGATCTGCAAATTGGGGCTTAAAATGTGTGATTGTGCGTGCTGCCACTGTGGCGACACAATTCAGCCTAATTCTTTCCGTGGCAGTTTGCCTCAGTAATAATTGTAAGCAGCTTCATAATTAGTGTACAGATATAAGAGTGAATTTCCACAATGTTGAACTATTCCTGTACAGTTGAAAGGTAAATTACACTTAATGTATTGCGTCAAATGATATCATTTAGGCTGGAAAAAAATTATGTAATTATGCAAATGCGAATTTAAAAAAAAAACCAACCTTTTAATTACTAGGGGTGGGAATCACCAGATGCCCATTATATGATATTATCACACTATTTAGGTCACGATTCAACTTAAACACAATTTTAAATGTTTTGCCATATACCAAGTACTGCGATATATTGTGATTGATTGATTGATATAAGTCATTGAAAGGAAGACTTTGTCAACGTCTTTTTTATTGAATAATTAATAATAATTTTTCTGTGTGTTCTTCTCGCTTCAGAATTTATATTTATATAGTTGACTAAAAGAATTGATTTTATTATTCTGGTAGGTAACCAAAGGTTCTATTCGTATTTGCAATATCAACAATTTATATAATACAAAAAATATTACTTTTTGCCCATGTATTGCATACAAAATATTGCAATATTATGCTATAAAGCTGTTTCCCCGTTTTAATCCTTATGCTAAGCTACGCTACACTAAGCTACGCTACACTACACTACGCTACGCTAACCTGCTGCGGACTCCAGCTTCATATTTCATGTACAGACATGTTAGTGGCATCATTCTGCTCATGCATTTCTTGGAAAGAAAGCAAAGAACACTTTTTGAAGTGTTTAAATTTCCCTCAAATGCAGACCTGATAATTATAGCGTAAAATTGGCATCTGGTTCTACTCCAGAGACTCTTGTGCAGTTGTTTTAGATTTCCATTATTTTCAGGCCGGTTTTGTGGATTTCGAGCTAGTTATAGCTAATGTTGTGCCTTGGGGAATGTATCTCATTACCATGAAAGGTTCAGAGGAAATATATATGTTTTACGTAGTTAGCACTCCTATGTTACGCTAGCTACTGAAGGTGTATTGAATGTATACACATGCTGCTTTTGCTGTTTACTCTGCTTTATAAGAACAGTGTTGCTCCCTTATTTTACTGTCTTCTGTCTGGATCACCAGGTGAAGTAGTAGTCCACTTACGTCAGCTTTATTGTGCATACTGTAGACCCTTTGGCCTGTGTTTCGTTTTATCTGCTTTTTCATTTTTTACCAAAAATTATATTTTATTTCTTGAGGGAGTGCAGAAAGCGACAGTTGACTCCATGCTGACTCCGACAGTTTGACTGTCCATTCCAAAGGAGTGGGGATTAGCACAGTCTCCATTATATATTCATTTTTTAAAATAAAATTCAAATTATGTCTTTTCTTTTACTAGCTCTAACAGTGCTGGTGCCACCTTTAGACACAGCCAGGCTAGCTGTTGCACCATTCCTAGCCTTTATGCTAAGCTAAGCTAACTGGCTGCTGACTGTAGCTTTGTATTTGTCACTCGAGAGTATTAATCTTCTCATCTAACCAAGTAAAATTTAGAATTTAAATTTTAGCATTTCACACACAAAAAAAGTAGAACATTGTTATTTTGCCGTGTTTTTGTCTCCATGTATTCTTTGCAGCTCTGCCTTTAAATACAGCTTTCCCTGAGTCTGAGAAACACCCAAGAACAAACAAAAGTCCTGCATGTTGAGCGCAGTAACTCTGCAGGGTGTGTGAGAGATTCAGTATGATAAGCACTTTTGTGTAATATGTAAAGCTCATGTCAGGAATGCATCTCTGTGAGGCAGAGGGAGAGCACACTGTGGAACAGACAAGATGGAGTCACAGCAAGGCAACACCCCACACCCTGGGAGTCTCCCAGCTGGTGTGACACCAGACCATCTGTGGGCCTGTTTATCCCAGAGAGCTGAGGTGGTCATGTGGAACTGTGTGTGTGTGAGTTGGTGTGTGCGCTTTGGATATAGTTTTCCACTTGGACTGCAAGGCTTGCAAGACTTGTATTGAAAAGTCACTATTTGGGATGAGGACTAAAATAGTTTATCTGGTACAGACCGACCCAGTTAATTACAGCAGAGCACACAATGCAATGGACTTTGGTTTGGGAGTTCCAAAAATAGCGACTGACTGGATCTGCACCTTAGTACCACCACAGTGTACTGACACTTTAATACATCCTAAAGAAGTGTGCACAGTTCTAGCCCGTGCACCAGGTATACCTAACTTGCTTTACCTGGGGGCCACTCTTGCAAAATGACAGGAGGCCAGGGGCCTCACAGCAGCCCTGTACTTATTTCTAGGATTGTAGATCTTTTTCAGGATTAGAAGACATATTTAGGATTCTATGACGTTTCTCAGATTTAAGGACGCTTCTAGGATTTTATGGCATTTTCTGGACTTTAGGACATGTCTAGGATTTTAGGACATTTCTATAATTTTAGGACATTTCTATGATTTTAGGACACTGCTAGGATTTTAGGACACTGCTAGGATATTTGCACATTTCTTGGCTTTTAGGACATTTCCGGGATTTTAGATCTTTTCCAGGATTAGAAGACATTTCTAGAATTTTCTGATGTTTTGAGGATGTAAGGACCTTTCTAGGATTTTATGGCATTTTTTGGACTTAAGGATCTTTCTAGGACTTTAGGACATTTCTAGACCTTTTAGATATTTCCAGGATCTTTTTGCATTTCTAGGATTTTAGGATGTTTCTAGTATTTTAGAACATTTCTAGGGTGTTTGTATGTTTCTTGGATTTTAGGACATTTAAAGGATTTCAGATTTTATCAAGGATTATAGGACATTTTAAGGATTCTAAGACATTTCCAGGATTTAAGGACATTTCTAGGAATTAAGGACATTTCTAGGATTTTTGGACAGTTCTAAGATTTTATGGCATTTTTTTTGAATTTAGGATATTTCCAGGATATTAGGACATTTCCAGGAATTTGGGACATTTCAGGATTTTAGTACATTTTCTGGGATATTAGCACATTTCTGTTTTTTTTTTTCTAGGATTTCATTCTAGGATTTTAGGACATATGGGGCTTAGCTAGGACCTCTCCACTCTGGCACCTTATGTGTACTAAAAGAACAAAAAACAATTCCCAGTGTGAATTCTTATTGTGAATTAGAAAATGGTTGTGGGGCCAGATTGGCCCGCGTGTCGGACGTTGAGTATCAATGCTGTAACCAATCAACCACAAAGGGTGTGTTATCTGACAAGAAACCAGTTATGAAAGCAGAGACTGGTATCCCTCAGCACAAAGGCACTGACATTACTCACAGCTTCAACTAGGAATGTTTTAACTGCAACTGTGTCTTACAGGGGTGGAACGCAACTCACAAAAATCGCTTTTCCATCTAATCCTCTGCGAGCTACTCCCCCGAGCACCGGAGGAATTCATTTGCAACGTCTGGGATTGTGAGCAATTTATTTGCCACACCAATCTAAACTAAGATTTAGATTACTGCAAACAGAATTTGGAAGGAAATGTATACTCTCAGGCCATATTAAGTGTTTTAGCTTACATGATGACACAGAAATGCAGTTGAACAGTACTCAAATTCAGTGTAATTAAATACAAAACAATAGCTAAACTTTACTTCCATTTTACATACTGGTACTTATACTCCACTCATTCAGAGGGAATACTTTTTATGCCATTACATCTACATTAGATTAAAAGTTTACATAATAACTATAATACAAGTTTATGAAAAACAGCACAAGATAAAGATAAGAGGATAAGATAAAGATAAAACCAGGCATCCTTTATCTTTTTGGAATGTGAGCCTTTACAAAACAAACAGAGTCTGGCTGCAGTTCAGATGTATATTTTAGCAGTTTTAGCAAAAAGGGATTTTCCCTCTAAACTCCTCATATGTTTTCATTCAAATAACATTTTGTGGCCCAAATACGAGAGAAAAAACGAACAAAAAAGCAAATGATATATTAATATTATTTTTCTACTTTCCTTAAGTGTATTTTTTAACCAGGTTTAGCCAGGTTTTTAGTCATGATGCCACTATGTTTTCAGATAAAAAAGAAATTATTTTAAATATACTGCATGCAAAGTAGATTTTTTTTTGATTATTACAGCTTGGGATATGTCAATCATTTGCAGCAACACTGACAGTTCACCTAGTGGAAACTGCATGTATTTTATAGATGGTAAAATAAATAATAAATGAATGAATAAATAAATAAATAAAATTAAATAAAAATGATATCATTAGGTGGACAATTGTAAATATTATAAATTCCAAGGCAAAAACCCAGAATGACACCCAGAAATAATACATTGTGCATTTTTATGCTTTGATGGCTGTGGAATCAAAAATAACAGTTTGAATGGGTTTCAGTATGGCATTGCACATGACAGTATGACTACAACAAGTTTGTTGACACAGTTTATTTTAGACTTGTTGTGGGAGCTGAGCTGGAAGACAAAAATACACAATCTTGCCCAAATGTGTGCCTAAATATGCACGAACACAGCCAAAATGATCAAAAAATGAAGAATGAAAAGCGTGTAAAATGCACCAAACAGTCCCTAAGGTTTCAGAAAATTTACATTTTTATAGCTATTTATAACAGGCTTTAGGTGTGTTGAGCTGGCTCGGTTTGCTCAGTCATGATGACACTTCTGTGTACCTAACAAAGTCTTTAACAAAAAAGGGAGGAGGAACTGTTTAAGCGTTAAAACACACAAGCTTTGTCCTCCTCACATATTTGAGCCAATCAGAATTGCAAATGTGATGATGTGTTTGGTGAGTTAAGCTGTTGGAAGTGTAACTCTTGGTGAATATTTGGCTTGTTCTTTACTCCCTTTTCCTTCACATGACATCCAAGCCCATGATAGCCCAAGCAGTGTGATTACAGCACTCTCCCATACGCTTACTGTCACTGATGTGTTGGAGCCTGTGAACATACCAGCACACCAGCACATATACCTGCCCTGAGATACACAGACACAGCTGACAGCTGAGTGAATCGTGATGCCTCATACTGCTTCAGTGTGACAGGTCATAAATAACGCTCCACCTGTCACGTGGCTACTCCCGTGACCGTCACCTCCACCTTTAAACCCTGAGCAGATCCAAAGTTTACAGTACGTAAGCTGCAGGCTTTATGTTGCCACAGAGACAGATTGCAGAGTCAAGTCTTCATTTTTAACCTCAAGTTGCCTTCAGGACAGCATAGCAGCTCAATACCAGCGGTGGACAGGCTAGACGGTGGTTTTTCAGGGCCAATACAAGTTATTACAAGTTAACCCTTTGAAACTCAAGCAAATTGTTTTGGTTTCCTTCAAAAATATAGGGTAGCTACTTGCTACCCAAAAAAATAGCAAAAACAAAAGTAAAAAATTTACAAGACTACCGGATGGAAAAAAAAAACAACATAAAAAACAAACCAGAAAAAGTGTTGAAAATAAAATATGTCTATTTTACGTATTTGTTTTCTCTGTAAAAAAAAAAATTAAAATATAATATTATTATTATTATTATTATTATAGTTTTCTGGACATTTTTCTTTTTGGGGGGATTATTTTCTAATAATCCTCTCCTTTAAAAATAACACATTTTGAGGTAACATTTCTTGCAAATTGTGGGACATTTCTTGTCAAGTTGGTCATTGTCTTTTCTTCCGTTTTTTCAAAGAAATGAAATTCATTTTCTCAGTTTTCAAAGGCTCATTTAACTTGTAAAAGGTGAACATAGCACAAGAAAACTGATGTTGATCCAGGTTTAAGAGAGTTAATGAGACCAATATTTAGAACTGATATGCATTTACAACAAAAATTCAAATATGTCAATATTTAGATTTTGGAATGTAACAAACTCCAACACAAAACTGTAAATGCCTTTGATACATATTTAATCAAAACTGAAACGTCCAACATTTTACACAAGTTTCTAGCAACTCTTTTTTTAATATAAATTTTAATAAAAAAATAATAAAAATAGCTCCCTGAGGTTTTACAAAAGGAGAAGTTCCTCCCATGCTGAAGTTTTCTTTGTATTTAATTAATTTTATTGGCAACGATACAAATAAAACACAATACAGATAATCGGCCAAATGCCAAATGTCTGCCCCAATAATCAGCCAGGCTGATAATGTCGACCCCTAATCAATTCTGTTATCTGCTCAGGCAGAGGGTTGCCCAATGGTGAAGTCTGCTACTGGTTAAATATTAAAAATACAAGGGTTTAAAAGCAGCAGTAAATAAGTGCGCTTTCCACAGATCATGTTCAACTGTAGTTTATTTTATTAAAAAGACCAGGGTGCAAATATGAAATTAAAAAAAATAAAGACAAGCATATAATTTTTAAGCATTTAATACAAACTTAACAATATAAACTATTTCAGTCCCTCTTGACATGTAAGACACTGACTCAAAATACTTTGTTATACCGTATTTTTTATCAAGTATTGCACAATGTAGGTACAAAATTAATATTCATACGATTACATTTTGTCCATTGTATAGCAAAATCTTTTTTAACCTCTTAACAGAAAATACAATTCATCTTTCAGAAAAAAAGCAAATATTCCTACACTTGAATTCCACCACTAAGGAATACTCTGTACACAATCTTTAGAATATTTCGTGTATTTTTTTTTTTTTAAAGATGGTTTTCTTTAACAATTATCTTTAAAAAAAGAAAAAAATAAGGAAAAGCTGCTGCAGCCATCACAGATCACTGGAGTAGTAAAAAGATATAAATGCAACACCATGTCATAGAAACAATATATACTCTGATATCTTACAAACTCTGTACTAAATTAAATTATACAATTAGAAAAAGACCAAGTAACCCCACTTTTTAGTGCCAATTCATAAAAATCAGCCTTGTCTTACCACCTGTAAAATACTGTAAGAGGCCAAAACTTGAAGCTTGTATTTTTTTTCCTTTTACATTTTTTTGGAGTATTTTCTCAACATGGTAAAAAATTTTGTGCTTGGTTGGCGTAAAGGAAAAAGAAAAACAATGATGCATGTTGAATTGAAGTAACCAAGCTTTGATGTGTTTGTACAACAAGCTTTTTAGTAGAAACAAACTCAAGGGGGCACGGTAAAAACACCCTTGGGCACATGCGCTTGACTGACTAGACAGTATATCCTTGAAAGTCCAGTTCTCTAAGTGTGCGTTTTGTTTTTCCTTCTCTTTGAGCCACCGTCATTCATAAATAACATCTGGATGATGAAGTTTTAGTTAGCCATGACTGGCTGGAATTGCTGGTTAGAATACTGCATGTTGCTCAGACTGAAATTGAGGCCGTCCATAAGGGACTTGTCGTTGAGGCTTCCGTAGGCCGCGAACACGTCAAAGGCATTGTTGTACTGCAGGGGGCCGAGACCCAGGGAGTTCTCCCCGGGGAACACGGCTCCAGGGCTGGCCTGGCCCTGGAGGCTGGGGAACACAAACTCCTTGGCGTTCGGGGACAGCGCAGACGCCTTCTGCTGCTGCTGCTGCTGTTGTTGCTGCTGTTGCTGCTGACCCAGGCCCAGCCCGTACAGTGAGTGCATGGAGGTGGAGATGGCTTTCTGCTTCAGTAGGCTGTTGACATTCAGACCCAAGTTATTGGTCGGGGACGTGCGGGCCACCTTGCTGCTGCTGCTGCTGCCGCCGCCGCTGTTGGTGTTGTTGCCGCGGCCGCTGCTCTTCATCTTAGTGGAGCCGAATTTGGTGGCAGCGAAGGTGGCAGTGGTGAAGGTTAAGGGCTGGGTGGAGCGTGGCATGAAAGAGGGGCTCACAGCAGCGGACTGCCCGAAAGGTGGCGAGGGGGAGCTGGACTCCGAGGAAGCCCCGACAGGGTCGCTGATTGGCATGAAGACCTGTGCCTCCGGATTAAAGCTGTTCTTGATCTCCTTGTCCAGCTCGGACCCATTCTCATTGTTATCATCCACATATAGCACCTTGACCGGTCCCTTCTCCCCGATCTGGTAGGAAACCTCAAATGGGTCGATCCACACGCTAAGGTCCTGAGGGAGGTTATTCCGGACATCTTCAATGTCCAGCCCGCTCTCTTTGGCTGCCTGTTCCACCACAGGGTCCACCTTCTCCCCTACATGGATGCACCTGAACCCCGAACCTTTGTATGGCTTATCCGGATACCAGTGGCCTTCATATTTCTTCTTGAGCTGCCTCTCGAGCTCTTCGCCGAAGATATTCACACGTCGTCGAGGGAGTTTGTTGTATAAATAGGAAATTATAAAGTTGAGTGCTACTTGAATTTCAAGCTGCATAGCTGCTTCAGTGGCAAGGGGGATTCTTTTTTCGTCACAGAGTTGCTTGTTCTGAGCGTTGCAAAAACTTCCACGGCAGCAGCGGTCTTTTTGATGAAAAAACTCAGCGCTTGTTGCCAAAATGAATATCCTTCCTGCAACAGGGTGAGGTTTAGGATCCTGGAACAGAGCAAAAAAAAAAAAAAAAACATTTAGTGCATGTAGCTGTTTGTGTAAGCCAAAAACAAGATCAAAATAATCCCTTGAAACCTGGAACGACATCACTTTTCTTGTGCTGCTTTCAAATGCCTTTCACAAGTATTTAAACCTTTTAACACAGAGCAAACTGGTGCAATTTCTTTCAAAAACATGTGAAAAAGGAACTGAACAACTTGGTATGAAATGTTCCACAAATTTAAAGAAATAAGTAGATTTAAAAATATTTTTAAAATAAATTTAGATTTAAAAAACAAGGAAAAATTCCAGACAATTTCTTATTATCATAATTGTATATATTTTGAGTAATTTTATAGAATAAAAAAAAAAACCAAATAAATTGTATGCAGTTTTTTTCATTTCCCTGTTTTTGTTTTTATTGTTTTTCACATCCATTTCTTTTTGTTTGCTAATTTTCTTGAGGTTTTTTACTATTTGCTTGCTAATTCCTGGGGTCATTTCATCCATTATTGCTAATTACTTTCTTCCTATGTTTTTTTTTTAAGGAAATTAAGCCAATTTGTCTAGTTTGCAAAAGGTTAAGTTGCTGTAAAGGGAATATTTCTAGGTCTGACAGAAGTACCTAAAAACACACATAATGTGTTAGTTTTCTGTCTTAAAACCTCAGCTACACCACTAAAATGATATTTTTTTTAAAGCAAGGGAAAATGTATAGGAAAAAAAGAAAAATCTAGAGAAAAACTGATATAAAAAAGAAAAACTTATAATGACCAAAATGACATTTAGAATTATTTCAATGACATTTTTAAAAATATGTAACTGAGGCTGAAAACCTCACATAAATTCACAGAAATATTGATCATTTTTTAAAAGTTATGGAAAATGTATAGGAAAAAAAGAAAAGATTATATTTAGAATGATCAAAATGACATTGCTCATTGCTTAATTCCAATGTTTTTGAGAGAAATCAAGCCAAGTTGCTCACACTGCAAAGGGTTAAACACAGAGCAACTTAGTCAGAAATGTTCCAAGAAATTAGTAGATATAGAAATTATTACTTTTCAAATGAAAAAACAAAACAAAAAGTATTTTGATGATCGCAGTTACATAATTAAAATTATGTTAAGGAGTTATTGCAATTTCTAAGGCACTTTAACCAGGTTTTGTTTGCTTTGTTTATTTTTAAAAAGGTCTTTTTCTTTCGCTCTCTTGCTCTTTTTTTTTTTTTTTTTAAAAAAACAACAACTAATTTTTAGGTAATTCACTTGTATTTGTTACTTATATTTCTTGCTAATGTTTGGGTCATTTCTTCTTTCTTTGCCCACTGCCTTCTTCCCATGTTTTTGAAAGAAATCAAGCCAATTTGCTCAAGTTACAAAGAGTTAAACACAGTGCAACTTGCTACAGCAAGGTTCCATAAATTGCAAGAAATTAGTGGATTTTGAAAAAAATGTTTAGGGAAAAATACATTTATTATGATCAAATTAAAACTATGCTACAGAATTTTTTTTTAATCGTGTTTGCTATGACTAACTTTCTCTTTTTCAAAAAAAAAACTTTATTCAGGTATTTTTTGTATTTGTTACTAATTTCTTGCTGATTCGTTGGTCTTACTTATTTGCTCACTGCTTTCTTCCCATGTTTTTGAAAAAATAAAATCAAAAGCCATTTTGCTCAGACTGCATAGGGTTAAACAACATTACGATGACACATTTCATCTGTATTAGCTTCTGCTGCTCTGTCTTCCTCGTCCACTCCCCCCTCCCCTCAACAGTGCTGTATCTCAGCTGTACAATATCAACAGCTATAAATAAACAGAGGCCACTGACTCAGAGACGGTGTCAGCAGTGTGTGTTCCCCAGCGCTCTAGTGTGACAGAAATACGCAAGCACGGTTGACCTCTGCGGAGGGCGGTGGATCTGATGGCAAGTGTCAAGTATGAATGGTTTTTTCGATTGCCACATTTTTGGCACGCGGACATGTTCGGGCAAAACTCCTGCCTCTTGCGTCCAATTAGGAGAATTGTTTATTCGCCTAAACAAGAGCTATTCTAGTGCTTTCCCCCATACTGAGGGCTGAGGAGCACGTACAAGCTCGCGACGAGAATTGCTGTTACATAATCAACATTCAAAGTCTAACCACGACCATAAAGCTCCTTCTGCAACTGGGCAAAAGACGTTCGCTTCCTTACGTGACGATAGTGACAACAAATAGCTGAAAACACCACTTGTTTTCTCGTCACGTTCGCCTTCGAGCTACTAGCATTAGCTGGTCAAGTTAATGAAGGGTGTGAACAGAAATGTAGCTTACTAGCTATCTAGGAGCCACATACTGTTAATGTTTAGCTGGCTGGTTATCGGCGTTACTTCGCCGTGATATAGTGTGAAGCAAGCCAAAAGATAAACTGGCACTGAGAGCAAACGGCAACGTCACTGTTAACGAGGAGAAACGAAGAAAACTCGCTTTAATCTGGATTGGCGACCGTGTTGAACGATAGCAAGGCTACGTAGCATTTGAATAAGCTAAAGCTATATTATGAATATTCGACTATAACACCAACGCTCAAAAACACAACTGAGTGACAGTTTGAGAATCAGTAAATAACATTTTGCAAAACTATTTAAGATTAGGACTAACACAGTCTTAAGACGAATTTTATGTTAATATTTACTTACATGGAAATTCACAGCAGATCCTTCTTGCACAAGCCAGAGTCCGCTCCAGCAAACGTTACGCTCGTTCAGCGTCTAGTGTTTCTTCCTAAAGAAGATACAAAATGTTCTTGCCGTCGTCGTGTCTTTCTTTATAATGCTCCAGGCGGGTTTGCTTCTGTGGGGTTTAGGAATTCCGGATTCGCAGGCTATCAAGCTAACTCCCCACAGCCTGGGAGTTTTTACAACTCTGCCCTTTAAAACTTGGGCTGATTTGTTTATATAGTGCTCCTCCGCCACGGACATGGAGGAGGTGGTGATGCGGCTCGCAGAGGTCAACACCCAGTAATGCGTTTCTATTGGCTAAGAGCAACCTGGGTCATCGACAACCACCGCACCTACCGCTGTGATTGGTTGATTTTGTACTCAATCAACCGCAGGGTTCTATTTACGGTAGTGGTTTGCCTTTCATGTGCTCCGGACTATTTTTTCGAGCAGGTTTTAGCTAAAATATCTTTTGAAAGCAGTGTTTGGGGCAAAATATAATTCATGTAACACAATTACAAAAATTCTGTCACCAACATGGTCGAAGGGTTAAAGAATGATATGTGGGCACGTCTGTTTTTGTGTGGTGCCAAGCCTTAAAAGGTCCTCTATGCTCAGAGGTTGTGCTCAGTCATGCATGAATCCTTTAGCTGAACAAGGAGGTTATTGTGATGATAATGCTTTGTAGTCTGTATAATCACTTGCCAGCCAAAGTCAACATTGACATGAAACCACATTTGGCTCTGATTTTCCTACTAAAGGGTTAAACAGCCTGATAATCACTGTGGCGGAGGGACACACCTGTCACTGGTTGTGTTCCTGCTCCTCACCAATGACATTTTAATGTTCCCTGAGCCAGCTGTAGCTGTGTATCTGAACCTACCAGCCTCCCCTTACTGAGAATGGTGTCCTATGATACAGCACAATTTCCACCACTTTTAAACACAACAGATGGAATCGCATAATTGCCATCTGTGTAAATATTGACATTATTCTCCCACAGTGTACCTGTGATAAAATTCTCCTCATTATAAGGTCTGTGGACTGTGAAAATGCATTGTTACACAATAGATCCCAGCAGCTCTTCAGTGCCTGCGTAGTGGCGTTTTCAGCAGCTGCACAGTGCAAGGCTTAAGCTCTTCCCTGTCAGGCCTAAGGTGTTTGACGCCACAGCCTGTTCTTACCTAACATGGGCTCCTGCACTGTGTTTGCACAATAAATACAATGCCACATGAATTGTACAGCTAGGAGGAGGAGGAGTGAAGACAAGCTGTCAAAAACACACTCAAATGCATGTCAGTGATGCTAAAGTTACAGCCTGTTGGCTAAATCTAACCCTAAGAAACATTTTCAAATTCACGATAAAAGTAAATTCACACTGGGATTGTTTTTGTACTTTTAGTATACATAAGGTGTCAGAGTGCATAAAACAGCATCAAAATAGAGTTTTTTTCATAAAAAAAAAGAGCCAGTGGAGGATCCCCCGCAACCCCCAACAGAGGTCTTAGCTGAGCCCCTGATGTCCTAAAATCCAAGAAATGTCTTAAAATCCAAGAGATGTCCTAAAATTCTATAAACTTAAAAAAAAATAAAAGAGATATGTCCTAAAATCTGAGAAATGCCCTAGAATTGTAGAACCATCCTGAAATCCTAAAAGTACCCTAAAATGCAAGAAAGGCCCTCAAATCTTGGAAATGTCCTAAAATTCAGGAAATGTCCTAAAATCTGAGAAATGTCCGAAAATTTTGGAAACATCCCAAAAGACAAGAAATGTCCGAAAATCCTGAAAAAACCCTCAAAATCTAGAAACATCCTAAATTCCTAGAAATGTCCTCAAATCAGAGAAATGACCTAAAATTCTTGAAACGTCAAAAACCCTAAAAATGTCCTAGAATCTGGGAGGTGTCCTAAAATCCTTGAAATGTCCGAAATCTTGAAAACATCCTAGGCATGTCCTACAATCCAAGGCATGTCCTACAATCCTAGAAATGTCCCAAGATGCGAGAATCATCCTAAAATCCTGGAAATGTTCTGGATTCCTGGAAATGCCTTAAAATCCTAGAAATGCCGTAAAATCCTCGAAGCGTCCTAAAATCTTAGAAATATTTTAGAAGCCAAGAAATTTGCAAGAATCCTAGAAATGTCCTAAAATCCTAGAAACATTCTAAAATACCAGTAAGGTAAAAAAAAATTAAAATAAAAATTGTAGAATCGTCCTTAAATCCTAGAAATCTCCTAAAACCATAGAAATGTCCTACAATCCTAGAAACATCCTAGAATATTAGAAACAAGCAAGCAAAGCAAGTTGAGTATCCTTGGTGTATATCATATCTGTAAATGTTATATTACAGAGTGGTTTTATACATATGGAGAGCTGCCTGCTACTTACAGGCTCTCTAGAGGAAACAGCAGGGGAGTATATTATTTCAGAGGCGTATATGATTGGTCTGAATCAATAATAATATAAATAAAAGTAAAGTGATTCACACAGGGTATTGTTTTTGTACTTTTAGTATACATAAGGTGCCAGAGTGCATAAAACAGCATCAAAATAGAGTTTTTTTTTTATCAAAAAAGAGCCAGTGGAGGATCCCCCGCAACCCCCGACAGAGGTCCTAGCTGAGTCCCTAATGTCCTAAAATCCAAGAAATGTCTTAAAGTCCTAGAAATGTCCTAACATTCTATAAACGTCCTAAAGGTCGAGCAATTTCATAAAATTGGAGAAAGATAGGCCCTTTAATCTTGGAAATGTCCTAAAATTCAAGAAATGTCCTAAATCTGAGAAATCCTGAAAAACACCTAAAATTCTAGAAACGTCCTATATTACAGAGCTGTTTTATACAGATGGAGAGCTGCCTGCTACTTACAGGCTCTGTAGAGGAAACAGCAGGGGAGTATATATCATTTCAGAGGCGTATATGATTGGTCTGAATCAATAATAATTCATTTAGATAGTCTGTTGTTCAAGTCATGTTCCTCACTAAATCATGCTAGCAGAAATAAAAGAAATAAATAAAGATGAACACATTCCTTTTCTCTTTCTCCGCTGAGCTAAAGTGAACATATACGCTTCAGAGTGCATTATACATTACAGCAAACATCAGAGTGGCCTTGGACAGCCTGCTCTATCCCCGGTGAGAACATTTGCTTTACGAGAACGTATAGTGTACAAAGAGAAAAGAAGTAGAGCGGGAGTGTTTCATCAGTCTTTTATAATCATTCTTGTCTCTTTGAGTTTGTTTCTGTATCCATAGCATTACTCCTTTCCCCATGCAAGTCTGCAGATCTCTGTGCATATACATTAAAGGGACAGTTCACCCCAAACTAAAAATACACATTTTTCCTTTTACCTGTAGCACTTTTCATCAATCTAGATTGTTTTGTTGTGAGTTGCAGAGTGTTTGAGATATCGGCTGTAGAGATGTGTGCCTTCTCCAAAATATGATGGAACTAGACAGCACTCAACTTGTGCAAAAACCCCAAAAAAACTCAACAACAATGTGTCTTTCAAGAAATGATGAGTTTCATATAGGGACTATTTTCTTTCTACCAAACTTCACCTGCTAACCATATCTACTCGCAGAAGGAAGTGTGTGTCTACTGCTAGCTCACCAAGCATCACTGAGCTAGTTAACCTTACAGCTCAGCTGAGGAGGATGCCACTAATGCTTACATCTCACGGTGCCACGAGCACGATCCTCTCATCCATGAGTAGATGCACTCTTCCTTCTGCACGTTGATACAGTTGGTGAGCGTAGTGTGGTAGAAAACATAATAGTTCCTGGTTACTGAAGATAATCCACAGACCTTGTTGTGTGCAGTTGCATGTAGGAACTTTTTTTTCCACCAAACTACACCTGCCAACTGTATCAACATGCAGAAGGAAGTGTGCATCTCCTCATGGATGAAAGGGTTTATCTTGTGACAGCGTGAAATTTAAACATTAATGGCATCCTCCTCAGCTGAGCTGTGAGGTTAATTAGCTCAGTGGTGCTACATGAGCTAGCAGTTGATGAGAACTCCCCTCTGTGAGATGATAAGGTTAGCGGGTGTAGTTTAGTAGAAAAAGAAATTGTTCCTACATGAAATTGCTCACGACAAGGTCTGTGGATTATCTACAGTTACTAGATCATGGTTTCTGTATGGAGACATTGCTGATGAGTTAAAAAAAAAAGCACCACAAGCACAGTGATATTTAGTTCCATTATATTAGAGAGAAAGCAGACATCTCTACGGCCGATATATCTCCAACGCTCTGCAACTCATATCAAAATAATCTAGACCGATAAATAGCGTTACAAAAAATATTGTTTATTTTGAAAGGAGCTGTCGCTTTAATCCTATACGTAGAAATAGAGATTATGGGGTGATTTACCAAGTATCCCTTGGTAAGATACTGCATCCGAAATTGCTCCTGATAGCTGTTCCATTCAGTGCGTGTGAATGTTTACAAACTGAGTAGCAGGTGGCACCTTGAACAGTAGCCTCTGTGTGTATGGGTGAATGTGACTTGTAGTGTGAAAGTGCTCTGAGTGGTCAAAAAGAGAAGTGCCATTCAATTGTTTTTTGTTTTTGTTTTTTAATTACAATGCTTTGGTCAAAGTTTATCTCAGTCCCGCGTCCCAGTGCCATAAACAAAGTGCTAAAAAATGCAGTCAGATCATAGCCTGAGGGCTGCAGGACGCTGCAGGCACAATGGAGAGTTCTTCTAGCCTCCAGATTGAGTCTCAGCAGGTGTATGAGATGAGTCCCTCCACCACAGAGGATCTTGTATGATGGATGACCTGAGCACAAACTTAACACACTGTGGGAGCCTTGGAGACACACCAAGGCCACCAGAGTAGGTCCGGCTTGTTTTGTTTTTTTTCCTCACAGCACAGGAAATGTGTGACTATGACCAAATGTTCAAATATGTTTCAATTTGTGCTCGGCTGTATCACTATTTAACAGAAATAAAAAAATTTCCCAGCACTGTACGAAATACCTTGAGCAGGTCCAGAATCCCCCCTGCTCATTCTCCCACTGTGTCTGCTCAGTAAGTAAGTGTTAGTTTTGGCTGTGGGGAGGTGCTGCTTAACAATGACCTGTTTGTTATTCTCCACGAGCGTATGGATGTGGTGAGTGGCCAAAGTTTCCTCCTGTTGTTGTGAGTCTGTCTGTCTAGGACCTGGAGGTAAACACAGCTAATGAAACGAGTTGTTTTAGCATGACTCATACACATTTTTGTAGTGAAGTCAGTTCACATCGACATTTTACTCCTTCTCGCACAAATCTGTGAAATCCTTTTCTCTGGCTTTGTAGCTGCATACATGCCCCTAAATTCCCACATGTGGTCACTCAGTAGAAACCCTTTGGAACCTGGGCAAATGCGCTTCATTTCTGTGAAAAAAAAACATTGCCAGAAGGCAACAAGCAACCCAAGAGATTAGCAAGAAATTAGTAAAAAGTACAATAAAATTACCTAAAATAGCAAAAAAAGACAACAACAAAGAAATGACCTGGAAAATGTGCTTAAATTAGAAAAATTAAATTGTGCTTTAGAATTCAGTAACATAATTTTACAATGCTGATGATTACAAATAACGTTTTCACTGCAGAACTACAAAAAAATAGAAAACTATGATAATAATTTGACAATTTTACAAAATTGATGACCTGAAAAATAGCAAAAAAACAAACAAGCAGAAAACAAAAAACAAAAACAAAAACAAAACAGAGAATTGGCCTCGAAAATTACTAATGCAATGAGCAAGTGAGCAAAGAAATTACCAAAGAAATTAATTTAAAAAAATACAGAAAACTGGCTAAAAAAGGAAAAAAGAAATAGACTAAGGAAAGCGCTTAATAGTAATTATTATTCTGTAACATAATTCTAAATATATATTCGTTATGATAAGTTTAAATATAGTTTTCTACACATTCTTCCCTAACTTTCTTTTAAAAATATGTTTTATATGATTCCAATTTTTTCTAAAATATATTTTTTTACATTTCTTGCTGTTTCAGGTTTCATAGAGTTACTAAAACATGTTTCCCATCACATGCTAAATACCTGGGGGGATTAAATGCAAGAGTAGATGAATATGTGCCACTCTTTGTTTGCTTACTACCAAGAAAAGAATGAAAAAAATCAGCCATTTTATAAGGAAAGAAATTGGGTTCTTGCATACTGAGCTGACAGAAGTGGTAAAAAAAGCTTTGCTCATGTGAGCATGCTGTATAATGAAAGCTGCCACAGACAGCAGTCATTTCTTTTGGTTATTTGACTAACGCTAAGAGAGCTCGGGTAGATTTATTAGATCCTGTTCTTTCTGGCGGACTTCAAAGCTCAAGCAGCATTCGGGAAAGTGACTTCTGTCTTTTACACTTGCCGTGTGGGCTTTCTTCATAACTTCAGCTCCGAATTTTCACCTGCAGGATAAAGCAGAGACTTCTTTATTACCCTTTTCAATTTTACATTATGGCAACTTGTGTAGCACTTTCTCATCTGGTTGTTTTTTTCCTCAGAAGATGAACAATTCAAAGTACAGGCCAAAATAAAAAGATTACTATAACAAACTGCAAGTTTCCTGCAGTTCCTTATTAAACCCTGTGCCTCTTTGAAGACAGGTTCACTTATCTTAATTTTTTTCCCCAACATTTTGTGACCTCTAACTAAGTGCAGAAGCATAAATCTTTAGCTATATTGCACACAGTAACAACCAAAAACTTTTGGATATTTTATCCTTTTTAAAGCTGCTCTAATCAATATTTTTATATTAACAATTCATCATATGACTGTGCAGCTTCCCTCAGCTCTATAGAGCATTTTAGCATCTTTCAGCTCATTGTTTTGGTTTCCTAACCTGAACCTTAGCTATTTTAGTTCACTCTCATTGCTCTCATCAACGTCGTTTCAGCAGCAGAATGCAGGTATTTTAAGCAAAAACGCTCTGATTAACTGACTTCACGCTATATGGCAAGCAAACAAAATTAGCAACTAGCTGGGACATTTAAATAAAGTTGTTTGAGATCAAAAACTAAAAGAGCATGAATACTGCGCTTACAGAAACACCACTCCAAACGATTGCTGCCCAGCTAGCAGGGAATGTTCCCCCTGGCTAACATTATCTACAAGTTGTAATAATGAAATAATGAAAACATTTTAATGTAATGTAAAGAACCTTTTAAATATGTTTATCATTTCAAGTAATGTACCTTTGAGGTAAAATGCTGACTCAGATGTAATGTTTTAACTGCAACATTCTGAGGATGTTTTGCTGATGTTGAGAGGTGACAGATCATTCTTTTATAAATGTTCTTTTAATCTTTAAATGTTTTAAAGGTGTTATTGAGGCCTGAGATACAATAGTTTACAGACAATATTTTATATGAAATCTTCCTGCAGTGTGTCATGTCTCCCCTTTACAGATATGCGCACTTTATACTAAACCCACGCAGCTTTTAGCAAAAAATCACACAGTGTTTTTGCATGCTTTAAAAATGTGTCATTTTTATCTATTGAATTTGAATATTTCTGCATACTGGGGTCCCTGAACACTTTTGGAATTGCGTAATTTGGCTATGACTAGAAAGCTGAGCCTTGTGTGGATTTAATGAGCCCCGCTGTATTCATGTGTAATTGTCACTTCTAGGATAATCACAGCCTCATGAAATGAGGCTACAAACTACAGATCTGGAGCATTCAAACAATGGCGTTTCTAGGTATATTGACAACAAGGAGGTTTCCAAGCAATTTTCATAGAAGGTCTTGCCATCCAGTCGCCAAAAACTGCAGTTCTTATAGAAATCTCCAATTGTCAAACGTTTTTTTTTATTCCAAAGTACAGTTAGAGTTTTTCTACAGTGTTCCTCGAGGTCTTGCTTTCTTAATGTGGTAATTTGGTAGGATTTTTGACCATTTTTTATCAATCCTAGAGTGAAAAAAGCCTAAGTTTAGCACCAAATATCTGAAACTAATGGTATCAACCCCAAAATGATCATGGGACTGGCCATCATATACTTCCATCTTAACGCACCAGGCACCTCTGCAATCTTTATTTTTAAAGTTCTAATAGTCGTCTAAGTAAAACACGTTTCTACACATTAATGACAGGAAAACTTGCTCGATTCAGGAAAACTTGATTCTCAAATTAATCTTCAGGTTTCCAGCTTTAACATGATGTTTATCGCTTTGAGGTATAGTGTGGACTTGCTATCTCTCATGTCCCCCTTGCCTAAAAAACACAAAAGTGGGTCTATGGTAGGCCTCATGGGGTTAAAAGATAATATGTCACTGTTGTGTTAACAGGTTGTTGCGCTGACCAAATAATCAATTGGTTGCAGGATGAAGTATTTTGGAGGCTTTTTTGACTTTTAATCTAAGTTGAACAGTAGACGCCTGATTGGAAATCGAAAAAGGGGTCGACGCAATCACAGTAGATGGTAAAGTAGATCACTGTAATGCTACTTTTTGTCCTTAAATTGAGACTATCCTTTGTTGTCTGATGGTCACAGTATATGGTGCAGTGAAGGGATAATGATGAATGGTAAAACAGTGTAACAGAAGCACAAGTCGAGAGGAGTCAGAAAGTCTGCAAGATGACTCAATAATGTCCCAGTGTTGGCGGTAATTTCTGAATGAGCGGCGCTGCTAGCTTGCAAGCCCCTACCGTACCCAGGTGGAGTGCAGTGCATTAAACTGAACAGAGGCAAAATTACTCAAAGGAACGGCATGTAATCAGTCAAAAATATTCTCGGCTGTTAACAATTAGCAATAATAATAATGTACAAGTGTTAAATATACATGATTTTTGCCTAAATTTACTCTGCTGATCGGACTGCAAAAACATGCTAACAACTAAAAAAAAAAAATAGGCAGTATTTTGCATTTAACCCTTTGAAACCTATTGATTTCTGTCACAAACATGTGAAGAAGGCAGTAAGCAACTTAAGACATGATCCGCAAGTCAGCAAGAATTTCGTAAAAACAACAACAAAAAAAACCAAAAAAAATTTACCTAAAACCAGCAATAAATAGTTCTTATTTTAACCAATTTTTACCAATTTGTTTTGGCTTCAAAGGTTTAAATACATGTAAAAGGCATTTGAAGGCAACACAAGAAACGTGATGTCGATCCAGGTGTCAAAGGGTTCAAGAGAAAAAAATGAGATTTTGTATTTTGTACTGAATGATTTTGTAAGATAACCTGACTCTCAAATATTATGTTTATGTTCCAGTTGAGTGCAGTTTTGGCAGAACCGTGCACTGGTACTCTTTCTTTTAATCCTTTCTCCAAACACAAGGTTCTCTTTAGCTGGTACCTTCTCTTATTTATTATATAAAGAAGTTTCTTGTGCATATACATCATTTACCAGCTGGATAAATGTGATCCTGCGTGTAGCACAAGTTTAACTGCCCTGTTATTGAAATACAGTCTTAGCTGTGGAAGAGGAGGTGGTGCTCAATTAGTATTCATAGCGGCTCTGTAGTGATAGCAATCTAAGATTATGCTGCTCACTGGAATTTATAGCTTCATGCACACATGCACAAGCACCTGCTTTATTCTCCCCCTTAAATTCAAAGGAACGACCGTCTTTAAACACTTGGCTGTGATGATGAAAGCAGGCTGATGTCTGCGGCACGTATGAGCTGTTTACACAGGAAAATCATTTAAAAGTTTCCAAAATGAGTCCCTGCCCTGGTACATGACGGTCCTCCTGAGTGTTGCCGTGCGTGCCGCTTCCTCTTGAGTTGTTTACAAACGCTGTGGCAGGCGGAGGGAGGCCAGAGAGCTCTTTTTCACACCAGTGTCAGGAATGTCATTAATAATATAAGCAGTGGTAATATTTGCCACCACAGCTGCCCCCCCTCAGCATACTCTCATACCTGCATGCATGGACAAACACAGACATTTCTCGGGAAGCTTGAGCTTACTTGCCATGCATCTGCAGAGGGGGGAGGAAGTGGTGTTTTATGTGGAATAATGAGCGTATTCATGCCATGTAGTAGCCAATCGGTTTCACATTTGAGCCCAGTAACAGTGTTTTGACCCCTGGTCTGATTCATATCAAGCCATCTGGAGGCGAAGGAAGGTTACACAATAGGGGATCAGCTGTGCTCCTCCTATTTAAATACCATTCTGCTCTGCTATTTGGTTTCATGTTGGGGGATTATGTTTAGCATGCCGGGTGCTGTGTCATGAATGAGCCAACAGAACAGAGTTGCGTTAAGCTTAATAACACTGGCATGGCACAGAGACAAGATGTGCGCTTTCGCTGCCGTCCTCCCTCAGACAGCGCACTACATGGCAAAGCCGTGCCCTTGCAGTCAGATCGACTTTTTGAGAAATTCAATTATGCTCTGAAATGAACAGCCAGTGCTTGTGGATAGAATGGGTTTTGGAGTGAGAGCCATCCATTGCAGTGGGAATGTGCCACATCTCCATGAATACTGAATGGGGTATGCTACAGTAGGCAGGCTGTCCCTGTCATTGTGATTTGTATTTTTACCCCCCTCCCGCTCCTCTTCCATTTGGACTGTAACCTTCTCCCCCGCATCCGCTGCATGCTCCTTAAAACAGATTTCTGTCGTCTCTCTTCGTCTGTGTGGGTGAGATCCGTCCCTGGGCAAGGCATTGCAGCGGATGATGTCAGATTATGCGCACAACATGCATCATCATCGCAAGATATTAACCGAAACACCTGAATATTTCAAGCTGGAATACACCTCAACACGTGGCCTTTTCACATGAACTCCAATCAAAGCGTATGCACAGCCAGAATTTGCACAGACCCTCTATTGAGAAGCCCTCAATCCTGTTTGCCAGAAATGATGTCAATGTAGTCATGGCAACTATTCTTACACATTACCCCATGCTCTTCCACAGTTAGAGTAGCACTCAAGTGCTATTTTTCTGACAAATGTCAGATCTCATTTTTTAAATGGCAATGAGGATTTTTTTTTTTTTTTTTTTTACAGTTGGCAGTTAAAAATGCAGTGGAGAGCCACAGAGACAAATGTGATGGAGAGGAGAGAGAAAGGAAACAGCAAGTTTCAAACAATGACGTAAATGTATGGAGAAGTAATCCCCGTGAGCAAAAACTTTAGGCTTCAAACTGTTCTGAATACTCTGTTTCCCTCTGTTTTCTTTTTACTTTTAGGATGAGCTAACATCAGCTATAAATTGTATCATTTGTAGGTTGTCTGCTGAGTATTTACATTGCATAGAATACACGGCTGCATGAAGCGACATGCTAACGTCACATGTATTCTTGCTTGCTGATGTTAACCTAATTTCTTTTCGATTTAAGATCCGCCTGGAGCATGTCCACTTGTGTTTTGAAGCTTTTATTAGTGATTTTTAATGAGATAATGTGCCACTATACTCAATCATTCCCTGGCTGCAAGAACACTGCTACATGTAGCAACATGCTAATGTAAGTGAAATATGTAATCCTTGTTGCAGATGTTGTTCATTTCTCCATGATTTCGGATCATATTCTTGTTTGAACATGTCTGGTTGTGTTTTGGAGCATTCATTGTTTATTTTAATAAGAAAAGGGCCGCTATGCGCAGTCCTTTCTTGGCTGAAAATACACTGCTACATGAGGCTACATGCTAACATCAGGGAACATGTAATCTTGGCTGCTCCTGTTGTGAATTTCTCCCTGATTTTAGATCACATTTTTGCTGGAACATTCCCGGTTGTGTTTAGAGGCTTTTAATGGTGATTTCTATAATGGGAGAAAGTCCGGATATACACAGTCATTCCCTGGCTGCATGTACACTGCTACATGTAGCTACTGGGAAACCTGTGATCTTGGTTGTTGTGAATTTCTCCGCGATTTTGGAACACATTCTTGCTGGAACAAGACTGGTTGAGTGTGAATTTTATTGGGGGTGATTTTTCATGGTAGAAAGCGCCGTTATTCTTCGTTACAGTGATTCTCCAGCTGCAATTACAGTGCAGAGATACAGAAAACCTGGAAAAGCTAATGAGGGCAGACTGGCTTTTTCGAGAGAGGGCTTCCAGAGAAAAGTGCTAAAATGGAGCGTAGATTCTTGACCATTAAAGCATGTTCTGATAGAAGCCCAAAATACAAGTATGCACCTGAAAATGAACACAAGTCCCCTTTAAGGCTAATACTTGTTTTGCTCTGCCTTCATAAACAGCTGGATAGGGAAATAGGATGAGAAGAAATAATGGGCTAGACATCATGATCACTCACGTGTGGAGGGGGTAATGAGTGCTTCTCACTAATTCACTCCATAAACAGCATGTATTGTAAACATCCTAATGGGGATTTACGAGGCACTCCCTTTATATGTTAAATGTTCAGTGAATCACTCAGGAAAAGTGGCGTATAAATTTGATGGAGACAATGTGCAATGTCTGTAACCTCCCCTTCACCAGCAGCAGCAGTCGGTGCTCTCTGGTTCACAGAGCTGACACAGTGCTGTTGGGGTAACAAGAGAAGGTGGAGCCATATTTCGCTGATGGATGTCCTTTGATAGAAATGGAGAAAGGTGATAGGTTGGGCAAAAAAGAGCGTGAGAACACAAAAAAGAGCCGCGGTGCAGAAAAATGAGTGTTTTAGGGGCTGCTGTACTGTATGCAACTGCATCAGCAGCTCAATGCTGTAATCTCCGGGGAGGGGAGAAGGAGAGTAATTGTGACATTGCTCTTTGGCTGCGAATTGCTACTCAGTGCAATTCAGCTCAGTAATCAGAAAGCATTGGGGTGAATACTCAACACGGTCAATTCGGTCAATTCAGTTGGCTTGGATGATAAATGGAAATGGCAACACCTAACTGCAGTACACCTGAATAATAAAGAAAAGGCTTTCCTCATTGGCTCCCTCCTGATGTTATTGATGGCACAGAACACTTACTCTTATTGTTTAGCCTGGATTCTCTACCAGACCTTGTGTTATAGACGTTGATAGTATAAAGTAATGGGTCACTGTGACATCACCCTTTGGTTTCTGGACTCCAATTTTGAAGCCTCAAGTTTGGCATTTTGCCCGTTGCCATTCTGGATTTTCGGAGACAGGGGTGACAATATTTAGACAAGAAGGGATCGCTTACTCTAACACTAGCTGCTAGTTTGGTTAGCATGGTCCATTTACAGCTGTGGTTGACTGTAATAATGTTATTTGTCACTAGTGAATAACAGACATGAAACCATTAAAACAAAATACTTATCCGGAAAACCTTACATCTGGCTCCAAAGAGGTCCTTCAGTACAACCAAATGCTAGAAATGCAAGACCTTTTTAGGGGGCAAAAACTTAACAATTCATTTTCATCAACTGAAAACATACTGAAATACTGGCAGCTTTGAACGTTGATAGTGGCAAATAAAGCCCAAAAGGTAAATCTCCTAGGTGTAAAATTTACCTGAATCTTTGCATCACTGGGCCAAAAGAGCAGTTGTACAATGATTTTGTTTTCCAAGTAGCTAACGTCCGGTTTATCGCTATGCTAATTTGAATGAGGATAATAATATTATTGCAGCTCTTCCAGACTATCTCACTGTTGTCAGGCCAAAATTGATCAAATCTCTGTAGAGAAACAAGTCATTTTGTGGGGGCTGTGTTGCTCAAAACAATTGAAGCATATCCGCTAATTTACAGATGTCTCTTTCCTAATGTCAGTCTATGGGAAAAAAAGTCTTTTGGGGCCAAATAATTTTGGTGTCTAATTATTGGAATTATTATATAAGTTTTGAAACAGAGTTTTTATTGGAACTACTTTCTGCTAAAGAAATAGTCCCTGAAAACTGATGACAGTTGGTTCTGTCATTTGTCAACGCTGTAAACGTTGAAAAATGACATTCACCTCAACTTATCTGGGGTAGTGGCAGAAATGTCAGAGAGTGATATCTCAAAACCTAGGCACATAAAATTGATACTATCTACAAGTAATCATCAGCCTACTGGTATAAAATAAACAGAAACGATAACGCCAATCATCATCTGAATGACAGATGTGGCTTTCAACATTTCTGTTTAACTGTTCTCCTGCACTAAGCTTCTTTCTTCTTATTTTTTTTCTCACCATAAATTCCCCAAGGAGCAAAGCCCCCGAGGAACAGACTCCACTTTTCTTTTCGTTACAGTTTTCAGATGGGTGGATTCTACCTCCGTTCAAAAGTAAAACAAGGACTCTGGGTCAGTGACTTGTTAACCATGTTGCTCCTAGTGGATAAGCCACTCCATAATCTGAAGTTTGACCTCAGTGGGTCAGCTCCCCTCCTCCTATCTCTCGCCATCCAAAACCAACGTCATGTGTCCCTTTGTTACGCCACCTCCTATAAGTACAATACAAAAGGCCACACAAGGCCTCTCCTGTGCTCGCCACAATAAAGCTGAGCTGTGTCAATCCCACAAAGCTTCTGGTGTTGGGAAATATCCACTGCCTGGTGGAACACAGAGACTCAGTCTCCACACCAGCAGCTTAGCTTACAGTGTCAGACAGGGAAATTCCTACATCCTGGTTATTGATGTAATATGATTTGTAGTAAATGCTACTGTAGACACACCACTCCTTTCATTCACAGTTATTGTTCACATTTGTGGCATTACTGATCGTTTAGATCCTTTCATTCCTTGTGGAATCAGCCACCTGTAGTGCTAAATGTAGTTTTTAGTCATGCTAGCAGTATAGCTCAAGACTTCCACGCTTCCACGAGTCCTTTTGTCTTCGCTGATCCTTGAATTTTTCACTACCAGCAGGTTTTACTTATTGTCATCTTAACCATAGACTGTATATAAAGATAGATTGAGACAATCAGAGGCAGAGTAAGGCCAAGAAGGCAGGCCACTCTGATATCCTTAGATTCAGAAATTTTCCACTGGCTGTTAGTTGAGAATGCGACTGGACAGAACCTGTTGCATCTGCACGATGCGCTGCCAGACGGCATCAGGTTGATATGCTGCTGAATAATTTTCATGCAGGAGTCCGGCGCTCATTTCCCATCTGAATGTGATGGTGTTTGCTACACCTTACCATGTGCCCATCCCTGCCAGCGTGTGCTTTTTTTGACGTCCCGGCCTTGGTTGCCATGTGCTTGTGTTGCTTGTGTTGCCATGTGCTTGTGTTGTCTAAACATAATGATGTGCAGTGTAATCCCACCATGTGCTTGTGTTGACATCTTGGTAGCGTCATCCCCGAAACATCAACAGCAGACGCAGAAGGATACCTAAAACATATTATGAAGATGGTGAAGTCCACCACAAATTGGCAATATGTGACAGGTTGCAATGGAAACTTATTGGGGGGACCCTGCCGCCAATGCTGTATCCAGTTCTCTTTATGCATCCATCAGGTCAAAATGAATGACATTCAAATCAGCCTTTATTTGTGTTTAGTGCTAATTAGCTAATGTCAGCTTGTTAACTGGCCAAACTAAATTTTTTTAGCACATAGCACAAATTATCAGTGTACATACAGCCTCACAGTACTGCTTACATGGCTGTAGACTTTCTGTTGTAAGTGTCAATTAACCAAAAACCAGCTTAGATTTGTCCATGGTCCAACCTGCAAGTGTTGACTCTAGTGTGTATTAAAGCGTTTGGTGTGTACCTACAGAGGAGGTAATAAATTAGCTCCTGCATGTACAGCCTAGTGTAGCAAACCTTCTCCTTCTGGGCTGAGTCCTGTCAGCCATTTACTTAGTGCAGTGTTTACTGTCTGCCATGACCTGCTGTGTGGGCGGAGAGACGCCCACAGCCCTGAACTAGGATCAGGCCTGGTAAAGAGCCGACACATTGGGAAGAATGTCACGGGGAAGTGGTGAGTGATTCCATGTCTGTGTGAAAATCCATTAATCACAGATTTGGCCTGATGGAAATGAGAGGTCAAGGAATGAACCTGCATCTCCACGCTTCCTCCCCCACCTCCAACTGTTTTTTTCCCCTCCATTCTTCCCCATTTCTCCACTCACTGTTGTGTAAGCGTCTCCTTCTTTACACATAACTCTGTAATATTTGCCCTTTTTCCCTGAGACAGTTTACTCTGCTTATCTGTACTCCTTTCCATAAAATGTTCTATATTTTTTCCCCTCTCGGTGTCAGTGGCTCAAATCTGGAGCCATGCCAGTACAAACAGCTTGGGTAAACCTGCTTTCAGAACAGGGTCCATGAGAGCACAAGATTGTGTGTTTGTGTGTGCGTGAGGCACTCACATGACTAAGTCCAGGACACAGTGCCATGTGTCTACGAGGTCAACATGTACATCCTCAGTCTGATTTGAAAAGGGCAGCATCAACTAAGCACACAAACACAGATATGTTCCCTCTGCACTCGGTACAGTCTGATGTCTGCTTATTCTAACAGCAGGACACATTGCACACACATGCTGCATTAATCAGCTGTGTTATTGATAATTGCTCTCAGGCATGCTCATTACTGTACTTACTGTACCAATATAGCAGTGTGCTGATAAGACAGCTGTACCAGCAGCATATAAATAGCCACACTAATTTATCTATAGCAAGAACATTTCCCGAGATGACTTTAAGCAGTACACTTAAGGAATAGGAAAAACAATAAGGACAAAAATCTTACATTTAGATTTAAAACCCGTTTTAAGAATCTAGCACTGAACAGGCAGGACTGTCGAAATTTGTCAAATAAATAAGCGGTTATGGCCAATGAATTTAATGAATTAATAATAATGTCTTAGATACAAACAACATGTCTGCTTATGATCTACCTCTGGTCCATGCTGCAAATAAATCCATCTTTTCAAGTTTTATTGATTACAACAAATTGTTTGGCCTGATTTGCCATTGCAGTAAGCAGTGGTGGACGAAATATTCAGTGTCTTTACACAAGTAAAAGTACAAATACCGTGCTGTGAAAATAGTGCAAAAGTAGAAGTGCATTGAAAATGTTACTCAAGTAAAAGTAAGAAAGCATAATAAGGAACTTGTGATTAAAGTATGAAAAGTAAAACAAAAGAAACCAAATTTAAATTATTTTTTAAAAATCCTTAATGAAGTGTTGGGGGTAACATATTATAGTATTGCATTACTTTTTAGCCATAACAAAGTCATATTATGCCTTACAAACAGGATTTTGTGTAATATAAACACATTTAAAAAGTCACATGGCCTTTACCACCCAAAATAAGCTGTTTCTAAAAAGATCTAAGGATATTGGCTTATTCTCTGTGGGTTCATTAAAATAAGCAACAACTTTCTCATTACACATAGCCACTTTTTCTATCACTAAAAAAAAATGTTGATTTCCTCAGCTTTAAAGGTCCAGTGTTTAGGATTTAGAGCGATAAATTGTCACATTAAAAATGAGATTAATAACTAATGCTGATGAAAATAAGAATTGTTTTGTTTTTGTTACCCTAGTATGAGCTGTTTATATCTACATAGGGAGCGGGTCCTCCTCCACAGTCCGTCATGTTGTTTCTACAGTAGCCCAGAATGGACAAACCAAACACTGGCTCTGGATAGGGCCATTTCTGTTTTTGCGTTAAGCTGATAAAGCTTTGTTTGTTTGCGGGAAGCTGGTGAGGGATCCTGTTGTTGTTACTCTACAGTGACTTGGACTGGTAACCCAGTGGTATCTGAAGACTTTCTCTGTATATCGTACTCCTTGATTAACCACAGTTTAAAGACATTGTATTGCCAAGCACTTTTAATTTTAAAAGTTTCATTGCTTTTAATTTTGCTAAAAAGCTGTATTTTAAAAAAGTGCTAATTTTAGGTTCAGATAATGTAGTTTACAGGCTACATATTTCTGAAAACCTGAATAATTCCATATAAGTTTATTTTCTGTCACTTCACTGCCCGATTACTTATTTTATACTAGAAAATATTACTAGATTGCAAAATATTTTTATTATGTTTACAAGGGGATATTTTACAGCTAGATGTTGGCACTCTCATCTTTCCCCGGAGACAATTTTGCCTCTCAATCATCCTGTTCTGTCTATTGTAGAAATAATGATAGAAATAAACAAATGCGGCTCCGGAGAAAACTAATCACACTGAGCAATCTGTAGCTCGCCTCCAAATCCAAACCTGCATCTGTGCTCCTCAGCAAGACAGATTGCTGCCGTTAATGCAAAGCGCATAAAAAGAGAAAGATGTCACTCAAGCTGCTTAAAAAAGCCACCTCCGACAGTGGTTAGTCATCACGTCAAACTCCGGAGGAAGAGTGCGAGAGATGAGGGGAGAGAGACGTATTGTCACATCATCATCCACACCCTCAACTCCAACACAAGATTTTGATTATTATTTGTGATAAAACACTCCCAGCTACTTTCCCCTGCTTTGAAGTTAGAGCTCGAGTTGTGGAGCTGAGAGGAAGTTTTCCTGACATGCCAACCCCTGAGGCAAAAGCAACCCACGAGCTGAGAGAAGAAGCTTTAGTCCTCTAGAGATGTTACATTTTGTTTCATGATGCTAAAGCCAAAACACGCCAAATTTTCAACATTCATGTAGGCCAGTGGTACTCAATTTAGGGCCCTTGGGCCAAATCTCCTCCCCTCTAACATTTTCTAATTCACAAAAAAAATCAAGTGATTCACACTGGGAATTGCTTTTGTACTTTTAGTATACAGAAAAGCATAAACAGCATCAAAACAGAACTTAATTATCAAAATAAGTGTGGATCCCAGAAATGTCCTACAGTCCTAGAAACATCCTCAAGTCCTATGTTCTGAAATCCTAGAAATGACCTAAAACCCTGGAAATGTCCTACAATCCAAGAAATGTCCGAAAATCCTAAAACTGTCCAAAAATCCTAGAAATGTCCAAAAGCCCTAGCAGTGTGCTCAAGTCCTAATATCCTGAAATCCTAGAAATATCCTAAAATCCTAGAAACATCTTAAAATCCTCGAAACATTCAAAAATTCTAGGAATGCCTAAAGTCCTAGAAATGTCCTAAAATCCATGAAATATTATAAAATCCCATAAACATTCTAAAATGAGAAATGTCCTAAAATCCTTAAAATGTCATAAAATCCTAGAAATGTGCCAAAATCCTAGAAACGCCCTACAATTAGGGAAATGTCTAAAAATTCTAGAAATGTCCGGAAGTCCTACAATTAAGTTAAAATCCTTGAAACGTCCTGAAATTCTAGAAATGTCCTAAAATGCTAGAATTGTCAGAAGATACAAAAAGTGTCTGAAAATCCTTGAAACATGTATGGGGCTACTACGTTGGCCCCTGGCCTCCTGTCATTTTGCAAAAGTGGCCCTCAAGAAAAGTAAGTTGAGTATCTGTGTAATACATCTGGTTTCATGCTGCTGAAGCCAATGCTCGCCATATTTTCGACAGTCGTTTAGGTGAGACTGGCCTGATGAACACAACAAACCGCTGCCTCACAGCGCACTTCCTCAGCAGGACGGTGGGCAGCTTATGCAAGCAGAGCTTTATTTTCAACAGCAGCTGTTATCGAATGCTAATTCACAGTCCCATCTTGTGTTTGTGTATCCGTGTATTCATTATTGGCGCGGGGCAGACTGAGCACAGGATCATAATTGTGTACAGCCACTGGTGCTGTGAATGATTTTCAGGAGGAGTTGTCCTCTTCAGTAGAGTGGAGCTGAGTTGCCACAATGCGGTATTGTTTGTCTACGTGCTGATATGAGCTTTCCTGTTATCCATTTTCACCTTAGCAATAATAAAATACGGAGGGGTCGCAGAGGGGAATCAATAATGTGTTTCTAGTGGGAATCAGAGTCTGTGATGAGAGAGGTTTGTATTTCAGCAGGCCAGACCGGGCTGAAACTCCAGCCCAGGCCTGGTCTCTGTGGGGAATGAGGCAGAGGCAGGGCTGAATGCTCTCTATTCATGGATGATGCTCTCTCTCTCTGTGAGTCTCTGTAACATGTTAACTGTCTGTTGCCTGGGGCAGGCCTGATGTTGTTTTTTTTTCTCTGAATGTTGGGGAGAAAAGTTCAGAGCATGGAAACAGTTCACTGTAAAATAAACTTTTTGTTTTAACTTTAAAAAGCTAGCGTGCGGGCTGCGTTGATATTTCAAGTTGACTAAATTTGAAATGACAAGTTGAGGTAATTTTTCTAATGATTCAACTTGTCTTCTCAAATTCAGTCAACTTAAAAATATAAGACAGCCAAGACATTAATGTTTTTAGGTCAAAACAAATAGTTTATTTTTACTGTGTTGGCATATGTTGAACAAAGTTGGAAACTTTTGGACCAACGCTTGCGGAAGTGAAGTCTGACAGCTTTGATTAGAATTTGGTACAGACACAAGGGAAGGAAAAGAGGAAGAATAGATGAAAGGCCACCAATGGCTGTCTATGCAGTGAAAAGACACAAATGCTTTTTAAATTGGTGTTACATGCACAACGCATGGATGTATTATAGGCATAACATGATTTAGCCAGTAGGATGTGTTCCTGGATCAACATCACACATTGCAATCCTGGACTAACATTATGATCAACCAATCACAACCCTCTGACATCATCAGGGTGCTGCCACAGCGCTACTGTCAAAACTCTTCTGTGCTTCCTCATAGCTAAGCTAGGTTTTCCAAATTGAAGTACTATGTTAAACAAAATCCTCTGTAATACTTAACACAATTGTCATGAGCTACTGCAGGGTAAGCGATTTAGCTTGGCAACTAGGTGGGCTATGCTTACAAGTTAGCTTGCCATATGCTAAAATATTAGCAAGTTAGCTTTCTAACTATGTAGGTAGGTAAAATCTTAAAAATGTCCTAAAATCCTACATGTCCTGAAATCCTCGCAATGTCCCAAAATCCGAGGAACATCCTAAAATCCTAGAAATATCCTAAAGTATTTGAAATGTCTTACAAACATGTATAGGGCTGCAGTAACTGGCCCCTGGCCACCTGTCATTTTGAAAAAGTGGCCCCCGAGCAGAGCAAGTTGAAGATCCCTGATCTAGAAAATAAGACACCGTGTCTGCATATCTAGGCATAAACCAAACTCTGAGTGAATGTGAGCGTGTGTGTGTGTGTGCGCATGCAGGCCTCTGTATGAGACGGAGGCTACCTACTGAGTCCCTCTTTAGTTTCCACCCTGTGCTCAGTTTCACTCTATTTCAGAGTTGGCTAATTAATCATGCATTATTGAGAGACAGAACCAGGGAGTGTAATACCCTTCACTGCAGTCCCAGCACAATACAAAACCAGGTCTTAATGACTGCTTGTGTGTGCATAAGCGTGTGCGTGTGTGTGTGTGTGTGTGTGTGTTTTAGGGGCTCTCAAGGTCAGGCAGACAGTAACTTTGCATGCTTTTGTTTTTCCTGGCCGTGTTTAAAGACAGTTTCCCCCACACTCTGCATCACCCTACCAAGTGTTGACAGTCTTCTGTTCTTTTGATTGGTTGTCTGAACAAACTAGCGATTGTAAGAGTGAGGACAGAGTTGTCTAATCCCTTTTCCTCGCCTTCCAGACGAGCCCTGGTTAGCAGCAGTTAGATAGTTAGCTGTGTGTGGGACGAGCAGCCTGGCAGCGCCACAGGTCACCTGCACTTTCCTTTTCATATGCCTCCTTCATCTCTCTCTTTCGCTCTCATCAGACAGCAGGACAGGCTGACAGACTGCCAATGTCCTGCCGAGCCCGCCCACCACACACACACACACACACACACACACACACACACACACACACACACACACACACACCTCCACCCACAGCCCTTTTTCCTCCTCCCCCTTTTTCCTCCCCTCTCCCCTGGCAAATAACGTGGGGCGGCGTGCACGTGCAGACAGAGCTACGCCGCTGCCTCCCCTCCCCTCTTCCCCCTGCTGCACACATAGACATGTTCTCTCTCTCTCCTGCACACACACACATAAGCACACATGGGTTGTTGCCAGGATGAAGCCCTTGCTTCAAGGGTTTAATCAGAGGCAAAGGGACTCTTCGTCTGCAGGCAGGCGCTCTGAGAAATAACACATAAACTGAGCAGTGGTGAGGTGCAGCAGCCCACTTTGCAATCAGACAACATTTCGAATACTAATCAAATATGAGGCAGAAAATTTGGAGGAGCCATCTGCCCATTGATTAGCAGGACACCACAGAGATCGCCCTCCTCTCGGATGGTGCACATCACATGCATTTAAGACACAATATTGATTCCAATGTAAGACTGCCAGTTGTGACGAGGAGGGTTTTTCCCCCTTTTTTATCGCAAATGAATATGAAGTCTGTATTTGTCTGAAGTACACTGGTGACATTTTACACTGATTGGCTGGCAGTGTTGTTGACTTTAGCATGCCTTTAACTCCTTGAAACCTGAGAAAATTGGCCTCATTTTTTTTCACACATAGGAAGAAGGCAGTGAGCAACGAAAGAAGAAATGGCCCCAGAAATATGAAAGAAATTAGTAAAAAGAAGGGCTGCCAAATGCTACATTTTTTTAAACTTCAGTTGTTTGCAGAATTTCAGTAGTTAATCACAGTTATATGCCTATTTAGTAGCATGTTTTAGTTTCCATTATTGTGCATCTCAAAACAGTTTTGAAGCCTATATTTATAGGTGAAGCAATTATTTCCAAATTGTCTTGATTAGAATTCAAATTGCTTCAGAAAACTGCATGGGACTAGCATAAAGTGGGCATGTCTGTAAAAGGGGAGACGTATGGGTATCCACAGAACCCATTTTCAGATATCTTAAGGTCCGAGGTCAAGAGACCCTGTCAAATGACCATGCCGTTTTTCCAGTGCCAAAATTTAGTTTGATATTAAATACAAATAAAAACAAAACAAGGAAATGACCTGTAAAAGTGCTTAAAAATGTATAATAAGTCTCTAACAGAATTTTGAATATGTAATTATGATCATTATAAATACAGATTTTCCTTAGCTTTCTTCTTTTTTTCCATAAATATTTTTCCCTAGCTTTTAAAAAAAGATTTTCTAAATCCACTAATTTCTTGCAGCTGGTGGAACCCATCTCACCAAGTTGCTTATTGCCCTTATCCCCGTGCTTTTATAAGAAATTGTACTAATTTGCTCAGGGTTCAAAAGTTTAAATACTTGTGAAAGGCATTTGAAAGCAGAACAAGAAAAGTGATGTCACTCCAGGTTTCAAAAGGTTAAGTAACATTTTGGTTGCATGATTTCTGTCAGGAATAACTCTGTACTTAGTACAGCACCAGCAGTTAGATGACAGCTTATATAATACAATATAATACAACACAACGCAGTGTAGTGTATATTGAACAAATCTTCAGTTAAAAGTAACAATAAAATAATCAAACTGTCCATTGTTGGTATCCATCACAGCTTACTGACCAACTTTTTGCTTCTATTACCCTTGATATCCTGTTATTTTCCAAGCAACATCAGCTGACCGTCATCACATGTTGCCACTTTGCAGTGGACATTTGCGCCTACATATTACGTCTTAGGTATCCTTCTGGGCCTGCTAATTACATTCTGGGATGCTGCTACTGTGATGTCAACAAATGCGCATGGTGGGATTACATGCATGCGGTTATGTTCAGGCAGCAATAGCACGTGGCAACCAATGCCAGAACGTCAACAAACACACATGCTGGCACGAATGGTCAGGTTAGGCAACAAAGTCTTGGATAGTTGGGATAAGGGGAAGGAAGCACATGGTAAGGTGTAGAAAAAAAATCACAGATGGAAAGTGAACACTGGACTCCTGCATGAAAGTGCGGGGTTTGTTGGACCCATTCACCACCCCTCCCATCCACACTAGTGGTGCCCTCCTGCTCCTTATAATACTGTTATGTTAATAACAGCATTTTAAGTTGACGCTGTATCATGCGGATGTGGCAGGTGCCGCCTGGCTGTCCAGACACCACGAGCGGTTCTGCTCGATCGCTGCCATTCAACAGCGTTTTAAGCCCATAAGAAAGGTGGCTTTTTCATCTCATGCCAAAAGCACTGTCAAATGATCATTCACAACCAGCCCAAGCTCTATTTCAACTTGCTGCTCTCCTCCATGGCTGTTTCTTCTTCCAATTATTTGCCTCAAAATGTGAGGTCAGCATAGTATTTTCGAGAAATGTCATGAATGCCTCAGCTGACCTCTCAGCCCTGCTCAGCCTTGGATCATCTATGGTCAGGAGCAAAAGGGAACAAAGTCAAACCCAGAGAGAGAGAGAGGAGCAGCTCATCTATATGTCAGGCTCCAGTTACATGAGAGGTGAGCTCACTTCACAGTGTTTCTGCCTCGCTGCTCTTCATCACAGGAAGTGGTCAAATGGATCACTGACAGGGGGAGTGACCCACAAAACGTGACCAGCTAATAAACACGCCGGAGTATTTGGCGCAGTGATAATCTTAGCGTGTAATATAATACGCTGGTGTTTCTTTGCAGTGACGACTTGTGACCTACAGATGGGGAAACCGTTGTTTAAAGGGAACTTATAGAGGAACCAACACATTGCACAACTGCAGAGCATAACGGAGGTTTTATTTTATTTTTGTCTTTTAATAACACATGATGGGAAACGCTAGGGATCAGCAGAAAAATATTCCTGCCAGTAGCCTCTTGGTTTACAGCAGAAGATATCACCAACTAACATGCAAACACAGGACAGCGTCCATGGGCAGATTATAAGACACTGGGTCCCTGGGCACAGATATGCAAAAGGCCCCACCACCTCACCTACACAGGGGCAAGACCTTCAGACTTCGTGGTGGTCTTGACCCTTTTTTGCCTCCGTGCCAGAGATAGCTAAGGTCGGAGGCATTATATTTTCTATCTGTCTGTCCTTCCATCTGTTCATCCGTCCATCCTATTCTCGTGAATATGATATCTCAAGAGTATGAGGGAATTTATTCAAATTCAGTACAGATGTCTTCTTGGACTTGCAGATGAAGTGACTAGATTTTGGTGGTCATATGTAGGTCAAAGGTCAAGGTCAGTGTGATCTAGAGTCTGCTTCATTCTTGTGAGAGCAAAACCTCAAGAAAGGCTTTCAGGGAGTTTCCTCAAATTTGGCACAAACCTTTACTTGAACTCAAGCATGAACTAATTAGAATGGGTGATTGGAGGTCAAAGGTTAAGGTCACTGTGACCTCACAAAACATGTTTTTGGTTACAACTTTAGAATTCATATGGTGATTTTTGTTATTGTATTGTGTCTTTCTTTACTCGTTTTGCACCTTTTGGTGGTTTTGTGTCTTTCTGAGGTAATTCTGTCACTTTTTGTTGTTTTGCGTTTCTTTGTGGCTGTTTTGCCCTTTTCCGTCATTTTTCTGTTTCACTTTGCAGTTCATTTGCATCTCTTTTAATGTCTCTTTGTGGTCATTTTGAGTCCCTGCCTGGTTGGTAATTTGAGTGACATTTTACATATGAAGGCCAGGAGGAACCCTGTGGCCCTATGGGCCCCTGGGCCTGTGCATGGAAGGCCTATTTACTAATCCATCCATGGCAGCGTCGATATCAGCTGCTTGAGCTTCTTACAAGAGTGAAAAAAGGTATTTCACAAGGATTTGAGCAATAAAGCGTTTCAATTTGGAAGCCACAGGGCAGTGTACATGGGCAGATTATAAAACAGTGTGTCCCTGGGCACAGATATACAAAAGGGCCCCACCACCTCACCTAAACAGGAGTGTCTTTTTTTGCCTTTTCTTTTTGTTATTTTGTCATCAGCACTTTATGGTGGTTTTTTTAACCCTCTTTGAGGCAATTTTGCTACTTTCTTTTGGTCGTTTCATGTCTCTTCATAGCTATTTTGCCTTTTTTGTCTTTATTTTGTGTGTGCCTTTGCAGTCCTCTGCATCTCCCCTAGTGGTCTTGTTGACCCTCTTCCTGATTGATAATATGAGTGACATTTTGCAAATCAAGGCCAGTTGGGCCCCTGTGTCTGTGCCCATGTGAATTTAAGGACAATGTGTCCCTGTGCACATATATCCAAAAGTCTCCATCACCTTACCTACATAGGAGCTAGACACACACACACTTTGTGGTATGCCCTATGTCGTTGTTTTGTGTCTTTATTTAATCTCTTGTGTCTCTCTGAGGCAATTTTGTGTCCTTTTTTGGTCATTTTGTGCCTTTGTGGTCATTTTGACTATCTTTCTGACTGACACTTTGCAAATGAAGGCTAGGGTTGGCCCCTGATACTCGGGGCCCCTGGGCATGCCTGGTAGACCACAAAAATATCCATGGCAGTGTCACCGTAAACCAGTCACTTGAGCTTCTTACAAGAGTGTAAAAGACATTTTACAAGGATTTGAGCAATAAAGCTGTTCAAGTTGGAAGCCTGAGTGGCAATCGGCCCGTACAGCTGTGGGCAGACATTAATGAGAATATGATTGATCACATGGGGGGTAATTGAAATTGATTAATCATTTGAGAGTTGGAACTTAATCTCTCCAGTCTCCAGGAGTTATAGAGGTTATGAGCAGACGGCAGGAGATTGTGCATTATCATGCGTGCCGTAGGCAGACCAACAGGCCCGCAGAGCAGTCCCTGATCAATACAAGCAGAGACAGACCTGAGAGGCCCCGCTCTGACAGCTGATTTCCATTCCCCAGAGGACTGAAAAGTAGCGAGTGCTGAGGTATTTGTTGACATCCTTGAACTGTACCCACAGGCTGATCTGATGGATAACATGCTTGGTATGGACAGCGTGACGGCTGCTATCAAAAGTTAAAAGTTGCATAATTTGATGTTGCGTGCCAGAACTTGAGGATCTGAGCAATAAACACACACAGGCAGATATGTACGCACACCCACCACATCTGGCTCATCTGGCTCAGGCTGCGCACTCTGACAGGAAGTAGATTAGAGCGCCGGGTTGGCCCAACGAGGACAAGCCCACTGATAATCTGCACATCCACAGATCTAATGGAGATGGTGGCAGCGGCCTCCAGTCGCACTAAGAGATGTGAATGAGGCAGCCAGCTGTTGTAGAGCCCCAGCCAGAGAGCAGAGCCCTGCTAAAGACCTGAGTCTATTTGGCAAGCTGACTCTGTCAGAAGGACAGGACTTCGAACACAGCATCTCCTCACAGCAATTAGCTCATGCAGTTATGTCATAGCACACTATGACCATATGTTACCTGTGTGCAAACTGTAATAGCAGACGGTAATGTTCAGAGATTGTTTGAGCATCAATTTGCGTTGTAGAGTTGCTGTGTTTTCACAGTCCCAGTCTCCTGGCACACGATTGCACCACGGCTAAAATAAACCATCTGAAAGCTCTGAGGCTTATACCCCTTCTGTCGCTCACATATTAGGTGGGCAGGGAAAGCTTGACTTATAAAGATAATTCCTTTCATATTTTACTGCAGCAAAACCTCCAACCTAAGTGAAAAATATTTGGAGGGAGGACGAGATAGTGACAGAAAGGATGACACAGAGGTTATGCAATCCTGGACTGTGATTAGCAGAGTTGCACTGTCACTTTTACAGTGCACTGTCACTATTATGCCCCGGATCAGATGGAGCGTGTTTTGCAACCTGCACTGCCTTTTCTATTGAAGCCAGTCTCGATCAGACAGAGCGCTTTATGCAACATGCTCTGTCTTTTTTTTTTTTAATCGTTGCTAGGCAACCACTGAATTACCTGTACTTAGTCTAATAAGTCTTAAAAGGCATTCATTTGATAAATCTAAAAACTGCCCTAAATTTGTACTAACTTTAGGGCTGTCAAATGATAACATATTTTTAATTGGGATTTATCGCAGAATTTCAGTACTATATCATGATTACTTCCATATTTACATCCTGTCTGCTCCACTGTCTGCTAGCTAGCTGTCACTGTCACCCTGCACCACAAGGGGCAAGTACAAATTCAATGAAAATTGGCTATTTAACCAAGATTCCCCTGCATGGCTGAAACCAGCACAAGGCGATGCCTATGGGGCTCAATGTATTTTATGCAAAAAAAAAATCCAAACAAATGGTTATCAAGGCTTCAATATTTTTGATGTTACAATATCCATTTGGGCAAAGTTATCCCTACCACGAAGTAATTAAGGTCCCGTGAAAGCAAAAAGTGCAAAAAAAAAAGCAACAGACAGAGGGTAAATCTGTGTAGGTACATGAGACCCTCAGAAAGCAGAGAAATGACAGGGAGTAAAAATTATGTACTTTTACATATAGGGATGCACAATAATATCAACAAGTTATCAATTTTAGCAGATATTGGCTTTGAAATGAAATATCGCGATTGGTCAAGATGCTGATTTATGCCGATATTTTATTGACGAATTGAACAAAACATCAACCGCAAGTTGAAGTATTTTTCTTCTTTTGCACAATGAATGAATATTACATTGTATTGTAGCCCACTAGCAGATGTGTCCATCTGCTAGTGGGCCATCACGAAAGTGTATGCATAATATGATGTTAATTCCACTACAGAAGAAGCTTGATGATAAGTGAAATTAGGTTGGGATGAAATATCGAATATACGGCAAAAATCTTATATCATGCATCTCTACATATAGTCGTTGATCTTACCTAAAAAGCCAGAAGATACAATGGAAGTAAAGAGAGCTGTTGCTACGGACACAGTACACCGTCTTGTCGCATTGGTGTAAGCTGTCAGGTTTTCATAACATTGCAGACTGGTGCATTACAGGCAGCTGAAAGTTTCAGCTTAATTCTTTGGTCTGAACTGGCCTTAACAGTGACAATGGAACTAATCTTAGTGAAGGTCCAGACAGGCCTGAGGGCCGTCTTCACCGTTAAGCACAGAATCAGATAACAAAATACATAACGCTGTCCTTGTCTTTCTCTTACTTACATATTTCTTTGCATAACCACAAATTTCTAAAATCATCCTCTGTCTCTGTCACTTCCTCTAGTAAGTCACAGTGACACTTCTCTTTGTCATTTCCCTACAGCATGTTCCTCAAAAAAGGATTGCTTCCCCGCATCGCTCTCATGTCCCAGTTTTAATGTTTCTCTTCTGCTCTTTTCTTCAGTTTTAGCCCCAAACCTCATCTTCACACTCAAAATGCAAAATTCATCACATGTAAATAACCCACGAAGCGCTGCAACCAAAAAATGTATCCAATAAAGGTTTGATTTGGAAAAATACAGTAAAATAGATGTCCAAGGGCACATTTGAGTGATTTTCAATCCCCCATGCCATGTATTTGATGTTTTCTTCCACATGTAGCCCAGAGATTATCAGGCTTTTATCAGCTGAATAAGGTCTGCAGGAGCAGAAACAGATCAAATGTGTAGCAGGGGTCCCAAGGACAGGAAATGACTTTGAAAACATGCATTTTCAAAGAATAGTTTGCCAGACATGCCCATTTCAACAGGTTTCATTTGAATGCAATATACCGCTGTCTCTATTAAAAAGCTCCTGCAATCAAACAGCATGAGCAGTCAGGCATGAGACTCATTAGCCCTTCAGCTTTACATAATTAGCCCGTATGATTGTTTTTTTCAGCTATATCAAATTTAAAGTCTCATAGAAAGTGGCTTAATTTTTATTACTTCGTCTTTATCACAGATTCAAGCTAGTTTAGTATTCTGAGTATTGAATTGGTACATAAAAGGCATCAGCATGCTTTGAACTGACTGCTTGTTGGATCGTCAAACACTTTCTGAAACCTCCCCTTACACTTTCCAACTTTTGAATCAGAAAGTGTGGCATTGTTTGTAAGTTTTCAAATCCAACAGCCATGCCCACATTTTTGAGATTTGCCAGGTGTGCAGGTTTGAGAAGTGCAACCCATTCTCATTTCAAAGTTGTCAAATACCACCGCTTTTGCAGTACTTGCGTAAGATCTTTTTCCTGCATGATACACCGCTGGATGGCAGCAGCTGAGAATGTGGCCAGACAGAACAGTTTGCAGTATTTTTATATGCTGCTGGGCAGCCGGACAACTGGACATCACCAGTGGCAGCAGCATTATTTGCAGGTGGTGTCAGTTGAGATTGCTGCTGGATGGTTGTGTCCACGTGATATGCCACAGGTTGAAATGCTACCAATTACAACGTAATATAGGGAGTATGAAAAACACGAACAAACAGAAAACAGACTCTCTGGTGTTAGCTTCCCATCTGAATGTAATGTTTGTTTTGTACACTTTACCATGTACCTCTTTTGCCTGAACCCACCCATCTGAGCCAGCATGTGGTTTAGTTTACGTTCCGGCATTGGTTGCCATCTTCTTTTGTTGCCTGAATATAATGACAAGCAGCATAATCCCACCATGTGCTTGTGTTGACATCTCAGCAGTGGCATCCCATAACGGGAATAGAAGACTCAGATTGATACCTAGAGCGTAATATGTAGACGTAATATGTAAAGTGTAATATGTCCACTGCAAATCAGCAATATATGCCGACCTGGATGAGAACATGATGAGAAATTGATCAAGGCTCCTGAGATCTCCTGAGACTGCTACCTTTATCACTGTGTGTACAGCTACTGTAAATGCAAAACCATAAATTCCTTTGATAAGTCAGGGCACAATGTCTCTACTGGCTGTCCTGCATAACTGTCAGGCTAAATGGGTTGGCTTTACCTCGGGGTAGAGTCACTGTTAGTTTGAATGGAGGCGTGATGAAGTCATTAAGGGAGTGTAGTTATTGTTTTAGAGTGCTGCAAGGAAGAAGGACAGTGTCGTTTCCTTCATACCCCACTGAAGTTTTTCTATCAAGTTATTGTCCACATGTTTAATGTTAACAAATGAGCTGTCAATGGACGACAGATGCTAAGCAGTGTTGGACCACAGAGAGCAAGCTGACTGAGTGTCAGGAGTTGGAGGACAACAAGGCTGCAGGTAGGTCCAATTCCCTTACCTTTAGCTTAGCAGCCAAACGCTCACTCTCTGGTAATATATAAATGTGTAGCCAAGTCCTGGAAGCCCTAGACGGCTGTTTGACAAAGTAATAGTATCGAGTGTCCAGGGTTGTGTTTGCTGTGATATAAGAGATTGATCAAAAGTGTGCACTGTAATACCCATTTGAATGATTGTCATTTCTTTCTATCTCGATAGCAGGGATTTCATTATATTGTCAAACGAATTTGAAGCACATTTGAAGTGAAATGTTGCAAAAAATAGTTGCACATGTTTAGAGCAAATAACTAGGCTCTGCAAGGTGTAGTTCTGTCAGAAGTTGGTGGTATATGCTTCACTTGTTGAGAACTGGAAACAAAATAAATTGCCTTAGATCTAACGCCCAGTCCACGCTTCCTGGGTGAGCAGCAGGTGTGCATCACAGAACCTCTTTTAGCAACTTTTATTTTTTCTTTTATGTCAGCTAGTATTCAGCCATGTCTAGAAACAAAGACAAATTATGTAATTGTTCTTTTTTGTATAATTGAAGAAGTTTTATCAAATTTTACTGTTTCCATTCAGCTTTTCTAAATGATATTTTAAAATGTGCTTAAAAAAAACGTGGAAAAAAGATCCACAATGTGGCTATTTGAGACACCTATAAACACTTTTGCCTCTAGACATGATGATAGAATACTTCATATCATATTTTATAGGGTACCTGTGGCTCAGGAGTTAGAGCAGGTTATCCATATCACTAACTTGTTTTAAACATACCGGCTGTGAGACGTAAGACTGGGTTTATTTCTCTACATAATATTACCTTGGCTTTCTGTCAAAAACACAAAAGGTCAGTGGATCACTAAATCCCCTAGGAACCATGAAAGGCTACAGCACTTCATAGCAATTCATGCAATAGTTGTTGAGATATTTGAGTCTTGCAAGAGCAGTGCACCAGCTGACCGACCAACCAGCATTAATATTCCTAAAACGTAATTGCTTGCATTTGTTGGCTTGCATTAAAATGTAGCAGTTAATGGCTAATAGTAATGGGAAACATTACTCATAATTTAAAATTCTTCATAATCCCTACAGATTCTGCAGTTAATACTTTAGTTTTATTGGAATATTCCCTGAAGTTTTCTCAGAGTTTCCAGTTATGAGTCAAGAGAAGTCTGGGACTACTGTAGCAGAGAAGTTTGGACTGACTGTTGGGTGTATGCCTGAACACATCAAAGATGTTGAAGGTAGCCTCTGGTGACTTGGTTTTCATCAATAATTTTCAGGTTTTCAAGTTCAAGTTTTATCCATCGGTTCTGAAAATGTAGACAGGGTGAAGCATGCATGCAGAGAGGGGCATGAGAGAGAAGAAGAAACTGTAAGGACACAGTTTGGGGGGAGTTTTATTTAATATTCTGAACTTCAAAAGGGACAGGTCACCCCAAAACCAAAAATACATTTTTATCTTCTTACCTGTAGTGCTGTTTATCATCTAGATTGTTTTATTGCAAGTTTGTTCTCTCCAATACACTGGACTTAGATGGCACTCAGTTAATGTTGCTCAAAGCACCAAAAACATACTGTGAAAACCCCTTTAAAAGTACTTTCATGTAGGAAGCATTTTCTTTCTACTGAACTACAAACACTTCACAAAAGGAGGTGTGCATCTACTGCTAGCCCACCTAACAACATTAAGCTAGCTAATGTTCCAGCTCAACCAAGGAGAATGTCATTAATGTCTACAAGATAGAGCACAGACCTTGTTGCTAGCAGTTTAATGTAAGAACTTTTTTTGTTACTGAGCTACACCAAGCCGGAAGGCTAAGCTCTCGACTTGCCAGCCCATCTATGTTCAAACCCTCACCTGTGGTCATGAGATCTGGGTAGTGACCGAAAGAACGAGATCGCGGATACAAGTGGCAGAGATGAGCTTCCTCCGGAGGGTGGCTGGGCTCAGCCTTTGGGATAGGGTGAGGAGCTCGGACATCCGAGAGGTGGTTCGGGCATCTGATCAGAATGCCTCCTGGGCATGAGATGTAAACTTGAATGGTGTCTCCCTCGGCTGACCTGTAACATTAGCAAGCTCAGTGATGCTAGGTGAGCTAGCTGCACGCTTCCTTGTGTGCTGTGATGTGGTTGGATGGTGTTAGGTAGAAAGTAAATAGTAACGACATGAAACTGCTTACTACAAGGTTTGTGAAATATCTTGAGTAACTAGGTCATGATTTCTGGAAAGAAACATTGCTGTTGAGTTTATCTAGAATGTATTATTTATTTATTTATGTAGTTAGTTAGTTAGTTAAAGAAGCACCACAAGCCGAGTGACATCAACTTCAATGAATTTGGAGAAAAGGTAGACTTTTCTAAGGCCAGCACCTTTAAATCTCGGCAACTCACACCAAAACAATCTAGACTGATAAATAGCACTAGAGATAAGAAGCTAAATATGTATTAATGATTTGGGGTTAGAACTGTCCCTTTAAGATTACATCACGTTTTCCATATGGTAGAGCTGCTTCGTAATCATATAATTTGTCAGGTAACCAATATGTCCAGTCAAAGATATCAGAAATATTACACAATAAAGGAAGAGGTAGCATGCAGCAGGTGTATTTCAAGCAGAGCTATTAGTAGTACTTTCCATCCCTCTGTGGTTTTACCTACAGTGTCATTAATTAAATTAGGTCACTCCCTGTGCCACATTCAAATACCAGAAATAAATATCTGCTGGCTCATGGTTTGATAAGCAAAACAACAGTGGGCTCCCTGGAGGCTGTGAGTGAAGCTCTGTCTTGTCTCAGAGGCTCACAAACAGTGTGATTCAGGCAGACAGCCTTGTGTGGAAGTGGTCTTAGGAAAAAGATTGCAGCAACAAGGTGAATCACAAATGTGACAAGTCCTTATAAGGATAAGTAAATAATGAAATGGCAATATTCCCTTTTTCCCAGCCTGTCTGCGAAGGCCACTGTGTAATTGGATGAGCATTTGGAGAAATTCTCCTCCTGATAGAGATGTGGAGGGTGACTTCAAAGAGATGTCGGCTAATTTAAACAGCATGTCAGCAGCAGACATAAAACAAAGGCTGCTGATTTTGTGCCTTCGAATTTTTTGTGACAGTTATCTTTCCACCTGTCAAAAGTAATGAAGCCGGCTGAGAGTTTTTTCCTACTATATGTAAATTGTTTAGATCTACAAAGAGCCTATTGACTCATGAAAAAAGTCTTAATGAGGAATGTTGTGTGTTTTCATTTTCATTACTGCTTTTCATATTAGTGGTTAGTCAAAGACATTACTATTTTTTTTACTTAAGTAATGTTTTACTGACAAACAACTCAGTTCGAGCTACAGTTTTAATCCACTAATCATTAAAATCAGTCACAAATGCCTCCTCTTTCACCAAGAAAGAATCGGATTTTATCAGGATTTGGAAAAGCTAAGTGTCAAGTTACCAGCTCAACAGAAGTTGAAAGCTTTTGACTAACAAGACAGGAGGGACGACTGGCAGCAGCTGACACTAACTTAAGCCGAGCGTGTATAAAAATGACCTGCTCAAAAAGCAACATGAGCACAGACACAAGATGACATGTGAAAATAGGCTTACAAATTTAAGTGACCAGGATTTAACGCTCCAAAGTGTCATTCTTGCTTTGTACGTAAGTTGCCCAACAATCTGGGGTCTCCGGCATATTTTGTGTTTCATGCCACACATTTTCAGTGGGAGACAGATCTGGACTGTACCTTTACTTTAGTACCTGCACTCTTACTACAAAGCCACGCTGTTGTAAAACATGCAGAATGTAACTCCATTTCTTGCTGGAATAAGCAGGGACATCCCTGAAAAAGATGTCGTCTGGATGGCAGCATATGTTGCTCCAAAACCTGTGTGTATCTTTCAGCCAGTCAGAAGTGCATTCCCACTTTTATCTCCCACTACATTGTCCAAACTTACAATGCAGCTGTAACCGAGACAGTTTGGTTAGAGATTCAAATGCACTTTGCTGGTAGCAGCAGATGCAACTGTGAGCCTCTAGTCTAGCTTCTTTTTAACTCTATACTTACAGATTTTTTTCCCCCTTTTTTAGCCTTGAAGTCTTTAGAACCAAACGTTGGTGACTCAAGTGACATCCCTTAAGGGCATTTATCACGCAGCTCCCTCAGAGCCACAAAATGCTTAATACAACTTTTCAGGCAGTAGTACTCCCCAACACCTGTAAACTTACTTGGATGTGCAAAGTCTTTGGATTTAGTCTTTGATCTGGAGAAGGGGCTCTGTGCTTAGGAAGGGGAGGTGGACGGATCAGACAAACACAGGACTCTCATCCAGAAACCTCTAGTTGTGTCCTCTGTGAAACCAAAAGTCAACATTGAGTGATTTCAATAAGCTAATGCAGTATGATGTGATGCCACATGAGATACTTCACACTATGTTACTTCAGTAGTACTTATTTCAAGCAAACCATGATGTTTTTTTATAAACCAAGGAGTTTTGTTGTCAAAACCTGACTGCATAGTTTTGGTGCAACTGGGACTATTTCACACCATTACCCATGTGTTTAAAACTGTGACCGGTAGATGAACTAATTTAGAAATTCCTCCTAATGTTGTATGTAGAGTTAGGAACATACAGCCTTTGTGGTCGTATGGGTTGGAGGGCTTGTTGTAATGCTAACTTGCTAACATGTTTTGCAGGTATATTTAGTTATCATGTTCACCATCTTTGTTTTGTTTGTGAACATGCTATCATTAGCTAATTAGCACAAAATACAATGTCTAAGAGAATATTACAATCGCTCAGTCACAACACAACATGGACAGCTTGTCCTTAAGTGAGGGGAAATATATATGAAAAATGATTGATCAAGTGGTAACAAGTTCAGAATGTTAACACTGTCAAAATTAATGCAATGGGCAAACTGGAGTTCAGTTTGGGAGGATTTGCCTAGTAACCTCTCACCTTGCTGATGCAGTGCCTTTGAGGAAGATACGTTAAAGTGGGTCACAGTCATTTTTAGAGTCACAGATGTTCCCCTGACCTCTGAACTCAGGGTGCATGTCTCACACACCCTGATCTTTACAAAGCCATAAATCACTAGAAGTTAGAAACCCAAAACACTGACCACTCACTGCGTTCTCTGCATGTGCATATGTCGCTTGTTGGATGAACGCAAATATGTGACCTTTTCTTGTTTGCTTGTCGGCTCCTCAAAATGCAGACATGCCAGTTAACCCTCAACGACTGGAACAAGGACATCATGGAAAAGTTTGAATGACTCTCAAGCATGTAAACCCTTTGAAATCTGAGCAAATTGGCTTGATTTGTTTCAAAAACATGGGAAGAAGGAAATGAGCAACAAATTGCCCCAAAAAATACACAAGAAATTTGGAAAAAGTACAAAATGTTACCTGAAAACTAGTAATAAATAAAACAAAATGACATGAAGAAAAAACTGTTTAAAATGGTAATAATGGGGCAACCTCAAGCTGACCTGGTAGAGTTTGTGCCCCGGATGGCTGTGGCTCTTGTAGGTGAATCACAAAATTGACAAGGCCCTGTAAGAGTAAGTCAATCATGAAATGGCAATAGTCCCTTTTTCCAAGCCTGTCTGTGAAGGCCAAGCCATAATTGGGTGAACATTTCGAGAAATTCACCACCAGATAGAGATGTGGAGGGTCACTTCAAACAGATGTCGGCTAATTTAAACTGCATGTCAGCAACAGACATGGGAAGAAGGCAATGAGCAGCAAATTACCCCCCAAATATATAATCAAAACAAACAAGAAAAACACACACAAAGGGAAAAGTAAAAAATAAATATATATTTCTATAAATGACCATGAAATAAAAAAACAACAACAAAAAAATGCTAATAATAGGACGACCAGGTAAAGGTTTGAGCCCCAGATGGCTGAGGCCCTTTGCTGTGTGTCATCCCACCTTTCCTTACTCTCTTAAGATGTGCTATCAATAAGGGAAAAGACCCAAAAAAATAAACAAATGAAGAGAAGATAATAATTCTGTACAAAATTTTAAATATTGAATTTTGGTTATTAGAAATAGAGCTCTCTGGACATTTTTTCAAAGCTTTTTAAAGGTAATTTCCAAAATCTACTAATTTCTTGCATTTCATGGGACTTTTCTTGCCAAGTTGCTCATTGCCCTTTTTCTTACATTTTCCAAAGAATTCAAATCAATTTGCTTGGAGTTAAAACGGTTAAATACTTGGGAAAGACATCTGAATGAAGCCCAAGAAAAGTAGTGTTGATGTTTTTATATGGTTAACCCTTTGAAACCTTAGCAAAAAGGTTTGATTTCTATCAAAAACATGAGAAGAAAGCAACGAGCAACTTAACAAGAAATGGTCCAAAAATTAGCTAAAAGTTAGTCCAAAAAAAAGTTACAAGAAAATCATGCGAAAATAAGCACCAAAAAAGTGTTGAAAAAAGTATTGTAATATATGATATATTTCATTAGGTTTTTTTTCTGTTACATGATTTAAAAAAATATATATTATTGATGTTATGAATACAGTTGTCTGGACATTTTTCCTAATTTTTCTCTGGAGAATTTTCTAATAATCCTCCCCTTTCAAAAAGTAAATTTTAGGTAATTTTCTTGTCACCTTTAAGTAATGTTCTTGTGATATGTGGGACATTTGTTGACAAGTTGGTAATTTCCTTTTCCCCCAGATTTTGAAGGAAATCAAACTAATTTTCCTTGGATTTTAAGGGTCAAATTGCTTGTGAAAGGCAACTGATTGCTGCACAAAAAAAACTGATGGCGATCAAGGTTTCAAGGGGTTAACTCTCTTCCGCTTCACAGCACATAGACAAGTATACAGCCTCTCACAAACTCTCACGCACACATCCTGTTTGTGTACACACTGTACGCCTTCTCAGTGGGGCATTATATCCATAAAAGACCACATTAGCATGAGTGGGCATCAAAACAGGTGAATTAGAGGCCCAATGTGCTTTAAACATCTCTTTCCTTCTGTCTCTTCTGTTGGTAAGATCAGGGCCCTGCCCAAGCTCTCCGCTCCGCGCACTCTTTTTTTGTGAAATGAAGGAATAAAAAGGTGAAGTGAAAAAAGCTATTCCTGTCGGACTAGAAGAGGGCAAGACTTAACGAGGAGTGTGCGTCACAGGTGTGCTCTGGTGACGCTTCTTTCTGGTTGTGCAAGGACAAGATTTGTCTGTGTTTTATTCCCAACCATGCCGAGAGCATTTATTGCTTTCGCCCGGCAGCATTGAGTGGAACAAGAGGGAGAAAAAAAAACACACAGGAGAGCTACAGCGTGAAGAAAAAAGGGGGGCGAGGGAGCATTGTAAATGAGAACATAAATCATCAAAATGAGACACATGAGTCAGTAAGCACAATTATGCTCTGAATCTCTCCATCAGCAACTTAGAGCAGTCATTGGTTGTGAAGGTGTGGCTGTACAGTACAAGTTGGGGCTGCTGGACTTCCTTTTACAACTACAGGCCAAGTCCAACTTGTGTGAAGCCTGACAGAGAGAGAAAGTTTGGGGGGAGGGTTTTAGTTCAAATGGACCTATTTTTATTTCCAGCCCCCCATTCAAACAGAATTAGGGAGCACTATTCACCCAAACTATTAATCTAGCCTGGATCACATAACAGTGATGCCAAGTGGTTACAATAAGGCAATGAATGAGTCCTAAATCCCCAAAATGAGTTAGCATTTCAGCACCTCCAGTCAAAGTCAATGGGTTTTTTAACTGGGTTTTTGGTTATAAGCCTTATATCAGGTCTGTGGTTAACAGAGACATTAGAAGGTAGAAGGTAAAAGGTAGAGGGTAGATTTATTGGTCATTTTTTTAAACCAAGTTTAATATACAAAATATGAAACATAAAATATGTTAGAAAATACCCAACTTGCAAACTTTGAAGCTTTTACTTGTCTTTAAGAAGCCGGTTGCTAACAAGTGGCTAAATGAGACTGCACAATCTGATATCACCAAGTAGGTGTTGTCCCTGGATTGATGACTAACTTGTTTTTTCAGGATTCACATTAAAAATCGACCAATCAGCAGCACTTCTTAATTATGAAGTCATTCGCAGATGACCGCCCATAAAGAAAAAAAAATCTGCCTATTTCAAAGCCATTCAAGCAGCAAGCTCACGCAGAGATTAGCTTGGATTTTAAGTGCATTTTGGGGGGTGAAATTACATGACATATTAAACCTCTGTTGGGTCTTTTTACTGGGTAAAATGTGTGTATAAAATGGGTGTCACAGGACATGTGGTAACATTAGCTCTAACTGCTAAACAAAGCTGAACTTTATCTCCCTGCTAGGCTAAGCTAAGCAGGCTAAAATGCAGCTTACTTTAAACACTGTTATGGGGGTTGGGGAATTATTGTATGTATTTAACCTCTTGGGGTTGTATTTAATGGGATATGTGTGTCAAAAATGTTTGCTTGCCACAGAGCTTATTTTCTGCAATAATCTGAAATCCAAATGGAAAAATCCCTGATTTAACTTTTTCATCGACTACAAAAAAAAGTCATCCTTAGGTGACTCTATAAGGGTCACGGACCCCATGTTGAAGACCAAGGCTTTGCTGAAGAGAGTCAGAAAGACAGAAGAAGATGGTTCAGTATGATTGAGAGCAGAATTCGGCAGCGTGTGTGTGTGTGAGTGTGTGTGTGTTTATATAGTGTTTGTGTTTGTGTGTGTGTAAGGGTAATTCGGCCATATCTGGCCCTTAGCAACTGTCCCCACCAGAGACAAGTCTCCTCCCTGTCAGCCAGTGTAATCCTCAGCTGGTGGGAACAGTAGGATACCACGCTCGCCCCGGCGTCATAACTTTGTGACCTGGAACTTTTTGATTGACCCCAGGGGGGTTTGGGATTAAAGTGGGGGGATAATGTGTGATGGGAGGATGAGGAGGGCGTGTGTGTGTGTGTTTGTGTGGTGATCTGGGTGTTAAGGTTATCCTGCTGGAATCTGTATTTAAAGCTGGTGTGGAGGCACACTGATGGCTAAGCAGAGACAGACAGAGAGAGATGATTGTTGAAATATGAAGTCATGAGTTATGTAAGAGATATATGGAAGTGTGTACCATCCCACTATCTCTACCCCCCCCCTCCCCTCACACTCCTACATGTGCAAAGTATGCAGGACCTGAAGCGCTGAGAGAGGTTAATATATTATGACCGATTGCCATGCCAACCTACACATAAGCCTTAAATAGACTCAGGACTTTTAGTGTGTAAATGTTCCGGGAATCGCAGCAAAATGAACGCTGTAAGCCTTGGAATGATAATAATCTTTTTTTTTTTTTTTTTTTTGCTTATTGCAGAGGTATTCAACAGATTTAGGGCTTGTTACATGTAAATCTTTTGATCAGTTGCAGTCACCGAACATGACTGGTAGGTTGACGGTTGATGTGGGGAGAACAAATACATGGCTGGACATGTTGCCAGACTGTCCAGTACATTCCAAACGTGTAAAATACAACTGCTTTGATAGTGCTTTTGGCGTAAGATTGCCGTACCAAAAGCCACCTTTTGCATCTGCATAAAACACAGCTGGACGGCAACAGGTGAGAAGGCAGCTGGACAATACTTGTCGCAGTGTTGTAATACGTTGGCGGACACAGCAGGACACCGTCAGGTTGTAATGCTGCTGGTTACAACGTGATATAAGGAGAGAGTGCAAGGGTGCCTGTAGGGCAGGCGGAAAGGGTGGTGGATGGATCAAACAAACCATAGACTTTCATGTGGGAGTCCAGTGTTTACTTCCTATCTAATTGTGATGGGTTTTTTTTACTCCTTACCATACCCCTACTTCCCCTAATTCTAACCATCCATGACTTTGTTGCTTAATCCTTACTATTCACGCTAGCGTGTGATTTTGTTGACATCCCAGCATTTGTTGCCAAATGTTGTTGTTGCCTAAACATAACCACGTGCTAAGTAATCCCATAAAGTGCATTTGTTTACATCAAAGTAGTATCATCTCGGAACGTAAAGAGCAGACATAGAAGGATACCTAGAGCGTAATATGTCGACGCTGACTCCAAAAATACAAAATACCAAACTCGAGATATCAGAACAGGAGTCCATAATAAACTAATTGGTGATGTCATGTTAGTTACTTCTGTTATTTTTTACAGTCAATGGCAAAGACCAGAATGTTTTGCGCATTTAAATGCAGTCAGTCACTTGACTTGAGGCAGTTAACTTCACTGTTCATCTAAGTTTAATCTTAATACAATACTCACACATGAACATAGTGCGTTAAAAAAGGAACTGCTCGATAGTCTTAGCTGTTATCATTCCAACTGTCCATACTGGTATTGAAGTGATTCCTTTCTAGCACGTTTCATGTAAAAATGCATACTGCAGTCAAACTGAAGCTAACATGAGGCTTCAGATGTGTTAGTGTGTCTTTGACTTGATGTCCATCAACAAACCTACAGTACATGAGACTCCCAGGAACTATAAGGGCTGTAACCAATGTCAGATTAACCTGTTATGGGTCCTGGAGCAAAAATGAGTAGTGGGCCCCTATTGACTGCTGTTTATCACACTCATCTGTGTATTGAATTTAAGGTGAACCTTGAGCCCTCAAGCTCCTGAGGGTCTGAAATTGTGGTGCAGTTGCTTGCTATAATTTTTTTAGATGTAAAAATGTGTGGTTTAGTCCTTAAGATGTTAGTGGAATAGTTAGTGGATAATAGTGGAAAAATGCCCATTCCCAAAGTGACATATTAAAGTAGCTTATATTCAATATTCAATTTTAAATAGCATAAATTGAGTGGATATTTGGAGTTTTTGCTTGATATAACAAAATCTAATAATTTGTTGTTTTATTTTCTTATTTTATTTTAGATCATCAAAAAGATTTATTGTTTCAGTGATACTTTATGAACCTTAAGATACTAGTATTATGGTGAGATGTATGAATAATTATTATTTTATCTATATAGTATTTAATCAGCCCAAATCATAAGTTTCTTTTTTTTCAGGGGTCGTCATTTTATGTGTTAACCTTCTGTTGTTGCTGAATCTGACCAGCCATTAGCCTGAAAATATCCACCTAAAAGTCACATGACACAATGTTACCCATTTGATTTCAGTCAGGAACACTTTAGTCAAAGACACTTTATTTCCATGTGCAGCATGACATTTGGCTGTATGACTTTTTACTGGACCTCTCTGCCCTTCCCTGTGCCCAAGTGAGAAGCGTAATGTGAAAATCTCTCCGCCCTCCATGTGTTTGCGTGAAAAGCTGAGGACTGAGAGATCAAAGCTCTCTGCCCTTCCATGTGCCTGCATGGTAATTGTCATAGTAATAGTCATAAAACACATAGCTATCCGTGAATCTATTTGCATAAAAACTAGGGCCGGGACTTTAACGCGTTAATCACGATTAATTATTTACAAAAAAATTAATGCGTTAAAAAAATTAACGCATTTTAATCACACCAATTTTTGCACCGCGGAACCTTTCTCACTTGATGAGTTTCCGGGGGACAGATTATACTAGCGCACCACCTACCGTTCATGACTTCAGACCATCCATGCTACAGACAACAACAATGAACGAAGCAGATGAGACCGCTTTGGTTGGCCCCATGGATGGGAAATTTTGTTTTAAAAAGCGGGCAGATGATAGCGTAGACATATGCGATTAAAATGCGATTAATTTCGATTAATTAATTACAAAGCCTCTGATTAATTAGATTCATTTTTTTAATCGAGTCCCGGCCCTAATAAAAACCTTTAATTGAAAAACACAGTCTCTTTCCGAACTCGTCACATGGTGGCGGTCGGACAGTGACCTTCCACTTCGACCTATGACATTATAGTCATCCTTGGCGCATCAACCTATGACGTTCCATGACGTTCCATGGTGATGTCAACAAATGCACATGGTGGGGTGATGAAACCAGTTACTGTCATGTCAACTAGTGCACATGTGGTGGGATGACCGCACAGTCCCTACAGTTCCCTGTGCCAGTCCACGCTGTTGTGTGGACTGGCACAATGGTCGGGATTATGCACCAAAGTCACGGATGGTTAGGTTTAGGCAAAAGAGACACATGCTAAGGTATAGAAAACAATACACACACACACACAGAGACACACACACACACACACACGCACACACTCCGCTCCCACTCAAAAGTCGGTTGTTTGTGAGATCCATCCACCTCCCCACCCACCCATACATTTGCGCTCCTTATATTACATGGTTAACGGATCTGTCTTTACTTCAAACTCAGAACGTCATAGGCTGACGGGGCAAGCATACCTAAAATGTCATATGTTGACGTGGAAGGTCGCTGACTGACCATGTGACGACTTTGGAATGAGACCACGTTGGAATAGTTTTGGTGCCAAATATTTGCAGATGAGTTTTTCACATTTTCTTGTCCTTTCATGCCACCAGTGTGTGTAGTCCTTTAATAAAGGGCAATTTTTTCATTTTTAAATGAGTGCAACATTAAATAACATTTAATTCCAAGATCATCAGCATTACAAGGAATCAGTAGAGTGAGGGTAAAGGTCGTGGCTTTAATGGCCTAAAATATCCCCATGAGAACAATCACGGCAGAACAAAGAGAAAGATGAAGGAGATTTAAGTTTGAGAGAGCAACTCGAGTGAGTAGAGAAGAGTCCCTCCTCTGTGAGAAGAGGGCGACGTGAGCTATTTCTTGAGCAGGTTCTCAGCTGATGACAGAATGACTGTAGCACCCAAAGGTGAATGCAGTAAATCACAGAGATGGCGGTGTGGAAAGTGCAGCATAGATTTTACTTTATCTTCCGACACTGAGTTTGAGGCTAAATCCCACCTGCTGCTGCGGTATTCTCCCCCTGCTCTGCGCCCAGCGTCTCTTTATCCACATCCATGTTAGTCAGCTGAACGTACAGGCTCGCTCGATGTCTGTCACAGTCCAACGCAGACAGATAGAAAATCCCATCAAGTCATGTTTCACCTTGGTCAAAGACGGCGAGTGGAGAAAGAGGAACTGGTGCTGAATGCACAAGCAGATATCAAGCATTGTAAAGAGCTGCAGGACAAATGCTGCAATCAATCCCCTATCAGCTAAGTTTATTAACCTGGAGAGATCACTGGAGCCCATGATTACAGAACCAAAGATAAGACTTGAAAGCATGACCTTCTGCATGTATGTGTCACCCCTTTTTTTGATTTGACCTCTCCACAGGTCAGCTCATGGGAGGATCACATGCTTGTCTATGATGCACAGTGCTGCTATGTGTAAGTGTATGTGTGGGAGGCTGTCTATTAATGAGGGCTTCTCTCGTATCTTTGACCTTTCAGCGGCAGCCCCACCTGACTTCCCTTCTCATTTCCTTTCCTAATTTAAACCGCCTCATATGAGGAAACCCTGTCCACATTCCAGCAGCTGGCCATGATGGTTGCCTTTTGGTGTGACGACACCTAATCTGTGTGTGTGTGTGTGTGTGTGTGTGTGTGTGTGTGTGTGTGAGTGTGTGTGTGTGTGTGTGTGTGTGTGTGTGTGTGTGGGTGTGTGTGTGTGGGCACAAGCTCGCTAATGGACTTGTGTAAGAGGCTCAGAGCATCACTAGGCTGCCGTGCTAAGTGGCATGTAACCTCCACACACACACAAATACACACTTGGAGAGAGAGGAAAACATGAGAATGAGAAAGTGAGGTTGGCAGAAGAGCCTAACCTAGAGGCTGTTGATGGAAGTGTCATTTTCAGGTCAAGAAAGTTACATCAATAGAAAAAAAAAGATAGATCAAATTTTAACCCTTTGAAACCTGAGAATAAATGGGAAGGAGCACAAAAGCACAAGAAAGTTACCTGAAATTTTGTAAAAACAAAACAAACAAAAAAAATAAAAAGACAGTTATAAAAACACAAATAAGGCAAACAAGTCTTAGAAAAAGTTCTTTAAAATATTATAATTATTCTATATAAAAAATATAAAAATATGTAATTATGATAAATATTAATACAGGTTCCCTTTTTCCCCTAGATATTTTCCCCTACTTTTAAAAAATAATAACTTTCTAAATTTACTACTTTCTTGAAGTGTTTGGATCATTTCTTTCCTAGCTGCTCATCACAAATTTCCTCGGGTTTCAAAAATTTAAACATTTGTGAAGGGTGTATGAAAGAATAGCAAAGTTTCTCCAGGTTTAATAGCTGAAATCAAGAATGGTGGTATTTTGCACAAAAGTTAGATGGGATTGTAGAAGTTGCCAACAAGCTGTTAATGAAGGGCAAAAAATAGAGATTTTAGAATTGTGTACTATAATTTATTCCTGATGTACAGTGAGGTACAATGACCCAAAGATTTACACATTTCAAGCTCTAGCAAGTACATTCGATTTGAGCATTTATTAGCATAATGTTATTGCTACTTTTGAAAGTAGCAAAAAAGTTACATGGGCTCACCTTAAGGGTTTTGCACATCCTCACTCTGGCTACTCGGGGTGATGGTAGATGGAGCTATGCCGGGATATTGTATGAGATCACTGGACTTGATGTATTAAGAAGAATGGTTGAGGAGATTGCGGTGGTTGAGATGGTGGATGGCAGTGAGTACAGACATGCGGCGGGGCTCGAGGGGGAGAATTTTTATCCTTTAACTCAGAGAATGAACTAACACATGAGGTATGCACTAAACTTCATTGAGTTTTTTAAAATGTTTTTTTTCCTTCCTCTAGCATCATCCTTGGCAAGAATTATCCCAAAATAAAGTATGGATGTTTAACAAACAAAGCCAGATAATTCAGGACACAGGAAGCACCTGCAGTCAACACGTCCACCCGCTCCAATTCAGAAATGGAAAAGTTACAGCAAACATGGAACATGCTGGTGGAATCAAACCAAGCTCTTACAAAGAAAATAGACAAAACAGACGCTTTATCATCCAAGCTGGATGGCCTGACACAGTCTGTGGAGTCAATTGGAAAAAGACTGAAGGAAAGTGAGGCCAAACTGCATGTGCACGCATCCTCGTTTGACAAACAAGAAGTGCACATTCACCGAATTCAACCATTGGGACATCAAATCAAGACAACACAATCTGAGTTTGTCGAGTTTACCGTAGGAGGGTGAAAGTAGTTGCAGCATGGTGTCCTCTCTTACCACAACTCTCACTGAACTCCTATAAATTTCAGTCTAAGAGCAACATATTAAAATCGCTCACAGAAAAAGTCCTCAGACCCGTACCAACAGGTGCCAAGTAGTAATATTTAAACTTCCTCACTTCCAAAACAAATCGGATATTCTGAAAGCAACGGATTCCTGAGATCTGACGTATCAGGATCAAATGATTAGAATCACCACAGACATGTCAACTTTTCAAAAAAGACTTTGGGGTGAATTCTGGCCTCTACGACAACAGCTGCATGACAAGGGGATCCAAACCAGGATTCAGGACCCAGGGACACTGCTGATTTGGATCAAGGACAAAATCCACAAATTTTAAATGTGAAACCCGCCACAGACACACGGATGAAATCCATATTTCCGGACATTAACTAACTTCACAGATCTGACTATCTTGTATAGTCAGATCAACCAAATTTCTGTCCCCCTGTGCTATGCAGCTTGGATGAAGTAGACATTATTTATTGACATTAAAAATATATACTGGTCTATCCCAAGTAGTACAGTCAATTAAGGTGCCACCCTCTTGTGCAGCTTGAGGAAGTGCATATTTTGTCCTCATATAGGATCTGGGATCTGGACCCTGAGTTTTAGGATAGATTCTGCGGGTACCCTATGACAGCTTCTCAAGAGAGAAGCCAAAACATTTTGTTTGCCCCCTGGTGGCTGATGCAGTATGGGTCATAAAGCCTGCCACCTCCATGTTACGAGACCAAACTAAAAGATCAAAGTTCACATTAAAAATGTTTTTTTCCAAAAGATGGTTACTGTGATTTTAGGTAGTTTTTATGAGCCAGTGTGCTCACAATCAGAAGCGCTGCTCACGATTGGCTCAGACAGGCAGACATGGCTGGGCCACTGAAAAGGTTCAGTATATATATCCAATATCTGCTCATACCAAGGACGTACTGATTATTGTGCATTCCTAGTTTCTGGGCCTAACACCACTATCAGCGCCCCATAGGGACCTTCCAGCTCCTTATATTACGTCGTTACCGGCACCGTTTCAGCCTGAACCATCATCAGCTTATGAATCCCGGTGGCATTTTATACGGTCTTGGAAGGCGGTTTTAGGTGTTGTTATCTTTCACAAAAATCATGACAAAGTAGAGGTATTTGATGACTTAAGAATGAGAACAGGCTGGAATATTAATGTTTATCTTAACGTATTCACTTACACATGATTAAAAGTTAAATAAAGAGATGATGGCCTGGATAAGAACCACATGAACTGTGGCTGACACTGAAGGAGGGTGAGGACACTGTAGTGTAACAGAAACAGTCTGTCTGTTTTGCCCTGTTTTCTCTGACCTGCTATATAAACAGAATGGTTGTTGGAGGCGAGACGGGTCCCTGACGCCGGGGAGTGGGGGGTGGTTGGAGTCGGGATGCTGCAGCAGTCTGCAGACTCCTTGAGGACAGCGCAAGTCCATCTCATCTCTTAATTACTGTCGTCCCTGAGACCCAGCCGGCTAATAACTGCTCCGCTACTGCAGCGGGCTGGAGACTCCAGCGAGCAGGAGCAGATGGAGGCAGAGAGAGAACCTTTCAGCTTCACAGCCAGCTAGAACAGATAGGGCTCAACTAGGCCTTTCTTGACCATCTGGACTAATATGCAAGCAAGGCTCGTACACACAAACACAAGCACACACACACTTTATTTTTGTAATAACACAGGCCGTGCTACACCCTGTTCCCAGTCACAGCTGATTTGTAAGAACATTTGTCATCATCATCACCTCTGAACACCTCCATTAGAGACGCTCTTGTCACCGAGCCAGCAGCGCGGATACCTGTTGGAGAAAGTACAGTACATATGCTGTGGTACGCCTGGCCAAACGTGGGCCAGTATTAGTGTTAGGCCTATTACTGTACTGTGCCGTACATGGCTGGACAGATAAAATAGCATCTACACTGTAAATAGCGGTCCATTACTGTAAATACACACAGCTTTAACCTGGTCAGTGTACGTAAGTGCTTTGGCACTTCCCTTTCTGGGAACATATGGGCTGATTAGGATCAATGGCAGATATGGGCCAGTATTAGCACGGACACTAACTCCGCTAATCGCCCTAACTTTCTAAGATGTTCTTCTCTCTGCTGTGAACAAGCACACACACAAACGCGAGCTGACCTCAATCCCCCCCTCTCTAGGCCTGTGGATCCAAGGGCACAGGTTTTATTTCAAGGCACTCTAAATCAAAGTCTTGCCAGTGCACCGCAGCCAAAATAGTGTGACTCTATAGTCAGCTAGTGACCTCTCGTGTCATCGGCAAGATTCAAACAAAAGAAGCACACATGTGAGGAGAATCAGCAGGTGACAGAGAAATACAGTGCAGAGCAGTGTGAAATACTGCACCTGCTCTGAGGGTTTCATCTCAGTCGAAATACACATCCTGAATATTAATATGTTATCCAAACTCTAAAAGAGCTGTCAGAAAATAGGTGACAGTAAAACTGATTTTTGCTAATGAAAAAAATGTCAAAAAACCTCAAATACAGCACTTGAGACTTAATCAATTAGGGGTAAATCATCCTTCCCTTAAAATTGAGTGGGATGTTTGGAGATTTGTCGCCTTTCTCACAGAGTTTCACAGATTTTCATTACACTTGCAGCATTTTTTTTCCCACACCAAAGTTATGGTGCTGAACAGGACATTAACCCCTTAAAACCTGGAGCGACATCACTTTACTTTGTGCTGCTTTTAGATGTCTTTGACAAGTATGTGAACCTTTGAACCAAAGCAAATTGGTTTGGATTCTTTAAAAAAATGGGAAAAAGGCAATGAGCGGCTTTGTTCCACAAACTGCAAGAAGTTACTTTTAAAAAGCTAGGGAAAATGTCTAGGGGATAAAGTAAAAAGCTAGTGAAAAACTACATTTATAGCTAATTATCATAATTACATAATTAGAATTGTTACCATTTTTAAGCAGTTTTCCAAGTCATTTCCTTTATTTTAAACATTTTTTAAAAATAATTTTCTGGTAATCTTCTCGTACTTTTTAATAATTTCTTGCTAATTTTGGGGTCATTTCTGCTTGTGTTGCTTATTGTCATTTTCCCATGTTTTTGAGAGAAATCAAGCCAATTTGCCCAAATTCCAATGGGTTAAGTGACACTAATGCTGTTTGTCAGCTACATGGTTAATCCCAATAGTGATTCAAAAGCGTTATTGTGAGGAGTGACAGAACTACTGTGCATATTAGCTAAATGTAGATGCAAAGCTAAACTGGGTAAGATTAGTCAAAATGTGATGAAATCAGTTTCTTAAAAAATGTTACATTAAGATTATGTTATAGAAATTATTTACTTTAGCTTGGTTATTCCATGAGAAAGTTACTGTTTAGCAACTGTTACTTGTTAGCAACAAGCTAATCAGCTAATCAGACTAACATTAGATACAAAGGTTTAGCATTAATTATCCTAATCTTAAAGGGGAACAGCACCTAAATTAAGAATTGCAGTATATGAATTCCATGGCTTAGGAAAGTTCAATCAGTATTTGTGAACATCAGTTACTCTCCCTTAAAGCAAAAAATCAGAGAAAGAAGTCTCCAACTTGTAATGTCATAGTGTATACAGTTTGGTGGTGCTTCATAGACAATAAATGGGAGTCAGATTTAGTATATGTATATGTAGTATATGTATTTAGTATATGTAACCATATACTTGTCAGCTCTAGACTTACCCCTATGATATCACAGATTTGAGTTTTAGTACTCTTTCTTTTGATTTGGAAGAGATTTGCCAATGTAAAGTAATATTTTCGATTTGTCCTTAGAGCAAAGGAATAACATGTATGAATTTTTAAAATGGGCGTAGTTTCCCTTGCATGTGTTTGACATGTTTTAAATTCCTTCTGTTTCCCTTTTGTATTATTCTGTTTTCTCCCTTTAAAATCAGAGTTTTTTGCAGATCTGTGAACGCAGCACAGCAGGCGGAATTCTCCATGGCTTCTTTTTATCCTCCTCTTAGTTTGTCACTCCCAGGGCAGGTAATTGGTCTGTTGAACAGTTCGCAGCTGATCAGATCACATCAATGGATAAGAGAAGCAGCTTTTGATAAGTGAATGCAAACTTTGAGACCCGGCAGAATGAACATTTAAATTTCACTTTCAATGTGCCTGACGTTCTGCTGCGTCACCTCTGCCCCAAGTGAGCTATAAACAACTGAACAGTCAATTTATTCCAATATCGCTCCAAATGAACAGTCCAGCTCCAAAAAATCTATTTGCGGCAGTGGCTGTTTTAATTGTGGCGGCCCACCACAAATAAATGAATGTGTAGGAAACCTTTTGTTAGCAGCTAAATGTGCTGCCACTATTTATGGTGGTAGCACTTTTGCTTACACCAGTGCTGACACAGCTAACAATGTTAACCTTGGGGAGGAATTGCACTAAAATACACATACGGCCAGACTGTCCACTACAACAACAAAAAAAAAACTCAAAACAAGAGAAGCTCAGATTTAAACACAGAGGAAGTGTCAGCTATGTCATCGCAGATTGTTGTTTGCTGCTCTATTGATGCTCTGAATGTCATATATAGCTCCTTTAAGGAAGACCAATGATAAAGGTATATTCGCATAGAAGTAACACATTATTTCCTGTATAGCATATTTTTTCCTACCAATTTTATAGTACTTTTACCTTGACATCCCAAGCCAAAAGAAGTCAAACAAACAACCGAAGTAAATAACTTCTCTACTACTATACTATTGTGGTTGCAAAGAAGGGACCCATCTCGTTTATTCTCACAGCATGGGGTGTTTTTGTCGCAGAATTCATGTCATTGCAACACTGCGACAAAGAAAAACCAAAAGCCTCAAAACCATCTTTTCTTATTCCTGCTCTCAAAAAGAAAAAAACACTGCCAGTTTTCTTTGCCAGTGCAGGTTCATCTCTGCTTGTTATGTCTAACCTTGATCAAACTATCAAAATAATTTATAAGACCCTGGCAATCGGAGAGACGATCACAGGGAGAGCGAAGGTTTTATTTTCCTTTCCAGTGTCAATCACATTCTTTCAGAGGAATTCACAGTTGGCCTTTTCAGCTGATGTAAAGTTGAGTCAGTGTGCTACAATTCCTCCAAGTCAATGAGTTCGCCTGTCCGCCCTCAAAGTGGAACTAAATCTGAGTGGATGTGATGGGAGCTGCAACATTTTAATGTTTTTTTAACACATACGTCTAGTCTCAGTCGAAACTGCCACCACACAATTATATGCAAATGGTAATGCTCTCTAACTCAACAAACACACACTGTAAATTCTGACAAGTTGATCTAACTTTAAAAAGTCTAGGAAACCAATTGCCTTTAATAATGTAAGTAAACACAACTTACTCTTAATTTATGTTAACTTTATATCTAATTGTTAAATTCACTAAAAATCGATAGTTATACAGCTTAATTTTGTGAAGTCATAATTTAAGTTTAACTGAATCAGTCTTTATAAGTTTTAGCAATTTCAGGAAACCAAGTTTACTGTGCTACATGCACTGTAAAATCTGACAAGTTGGTCTTAGTTGAAATAATCTTGAAAACCAACTGCCTTGAAAAAGAAAGTAAATATTACTACTTATCCTAATTTATGCTTACTTCATATCTAATTGTTAAGTTGACTCAAAATGTAACTATATTTATGCAGTTTTGTGAAGTTGGTGCAACTTAAAAATGACAAGTAAATTATCATGTTCTTTCTAAGTATTAGTAACTTCAGTAAATCAGGTTAGTCTGACTTATTTGATCATCACAAGGAGGATTTTGCCAATGATGAATCCATTAAAAGTTCTGTTTTGTTAGCCTGTTTAAGATTATATAATATGACTGACTAGTTTGCAACCAGCAGAATACAGATGTGAATTCTGACAAGGTGATTTTACTTAAAAAAGGAAACGATTGCCTTGAAAAATGTAACGTAAGTGTAAGTATTCATTTATGTTTACTTTATATCTAATTGTTGTTAACCAAATATTTATTTTTATGTACTTCATTTCATTTCAAATTGTTGCAAATGAATAACGACAAGTTTAATGACATGAGTATTTTTATATTTTAGCAACTTCAGTAAATCAAGTTTACTGTGTGACATACCTCTATTCTGCTGGTTGCAAACTAGTCATTCACATTTGGTTTTTTTTTGCTAAAAAACAGAACTTGCAGATCTACTACATTCGTCATTGACAGAATCCTTTTGTTCATGATCGAGTTAAGTCAGACTAACTTGGTTTACTAAAGTTGCTAAGACTTAGAAAGAACAAGGTAATTTCACTTGTCATTTTTAAGTTGTGACAACTTCACAAAACTAAGTAAATATAGTTTATCTGTGAGTCAACTTAACAATTTGATGTAAAGTAAGCATAAATTAAGATTAGACGTTAAATTAACTTTTCCTTTTCAAGGCAATTGGTTTCCAAGATTATTTTGAGTAGGATCGAGGTGTCAGATTTTACAGTGCAAAGAGCAAAGTTAAAGTGCTCTTAGGATTCTGGGGTATGATTTCCACATCAACAGATGTTTGTTCCTGCTGCCAGCTGCTGTGCAGTACCGTAAAGGTGGCCTGTGTCTCTCACTTATATTGAATTGAGCAGGTGCTGCAGACCGGACCGAACAGAAGCATTATTGGTGACAGAAACTCGATTTCAGCTCAACCTCGACCCACCTCGACCACAAACAACGGCCCGTAAAAACAACAGCAGCTCGGAGTTAATGCAGATAAGTCCCATTAACCTTTGTGAGCTCCCACTCTCTGTCTCTGCCTGTCTTTCTCTATCCCAGGGTCCACACTGTCCTTCACAGTCTTTCCATCTCTCTCATGAATGTTTGATGGTGCTGCCAGCTGCTCTCTAAGTCTGAGAGCAGCACGTGTTCCTGCTCACAAACACAGGCCTCGCATTGTTTTTGCCCTCAGAGGACTTTGAAAAACAACAGCAGCACACATGTGTTTGTATGACTGTGAAAAAAACACTTTCATGATAAGGGTTTTGTTAGGGCAAAATAGCATGAGGCGTGCAATGACAGTGCTATTTTAGAAGTATGGGGGAAAAAATCATTGTTTTGTGTCCAAATGCAACAAACAGCGCCTCAGTCATTTAAAAAAAAAAAAATCTCTCACAAATGAAGTGTGGGCAACTTTCCCTCCCACACAAATCACCCTGACTCTGTTTTTGTTCACAGACTTTTCATTTTCTACAGCCTTCCTCTGCTATTGTTTGAGATTTTTTTCAGAGTGAAGCATCCTTAATAGGTGGTGGTGGTGGTTATGTTGACATACACACACAAACATTTCTAATGTGCGTCAGGAAGCTCGGCTACATAAAAAGAACGAAAACATTTCTCCCGCTCTCGTTTTCCAACACACACACATACACACAGCGAGAGCTTCCACCTATGCTGACACCCTGAGGATTCTCTCAAAGAGCCATATGTCTCCTCCGCGTCGTCACAGCAACAATCTCAGGACCATCATGCACTTCTCTCTTATGCAAATGAAGCAGGGATCCAGACCAGTGGCCTGCAGATGCACCGTTACCACGGCAGAGACGCCGTGCCGCACTGACCAGCTGCCTAATGGGCGCACATGTATGAGTCACACTAACAACTGCGGGTGCAAAGTTTGAAAGTGAAGTACGTCTGTATTTGTTATTTGAAAGCATCGGTTCATTCAGAATGTATTACACACCCACACAGAGCTGCAGGATGAAACTGTGTTCAGATTAACCCTTTGAAACCTGGAGCAACATCACTTTTCTTGTGCTGCTCTCAGACACATTTCAGGAATATTTTAACCTTTGAACCATTAGCAAATTGGAAAACATGCCAAAAAAAAAAGGCAACTTGGTAAGAAATCTCCCGCAAATTAGTAGACCTACAAGGTTATTTTAACAACCCAAAAGGAACAATGTCTTGGGGGAAAAATGGAAAAAATAGGGAAAACTATATTTATAGCTTATCATAATTACATATTTAAAATTATGTCACAGAACTGTCATACTTTTTAAGTCATTTCCTTTTGTTTTCTTTTTTCCTTTTCTTTGTTTTTCTTTAAAAAAATTTTAAAATAATTTTCAGGTAATTTTCGTTACCATTTTCTACTTCCTTGATAATTTTTAGGTTTTTTTTCTCATTTTTATCTTTTTTTTTTTAAAAAAACTAATTTATCTAGTTAGGAAAAATATAAATTTCTAATTTCTCACAAATGTTGGGGTCATTTCTTCTTGTGTTGCTCTTTGCCTTCTTCTTATGTTTTGGAAAAAAAATTAAGACAATTTTCCCCAGGTTTCAAATTGTGAAAGTAATTTATTTTACTTTTTTTTTTTTTTCCTTTTTTTTTAAAATCTGTATTATTATAGGGACATGTGTACAGCATTGTAGCATGTTTGAAATTGGCTAAATGAATGAAATGATTCAAACTTAAAATATTTAGTTTCTTATAGCAGTGGTGAGATCTCATTGACTTTGCACCCAAAGTTTTAAATGCATAATTATATCATCTTAAGAGTCTAGAAATAGTAGCTAATTAAGAAGTTACACAACAACTTAAATGTGAAAAGGTCGTGCAATGCATAAAACTAATTTGCAGCAAAAAACACTCTAATGAGTCTAAACTTTAGACAAATTAATGAGACTGTCTAATATTAGATATGAAAGTGGAACAGCCAGGCTGTTCCACTTTCATATCTAATATTAGACAGAGAGGCGGTTCACATCTGCTATTAACATACATTTCGGTGATTTAAATTAGGCAGTCAAGATGCATCGCCCTTCATCATGTGTCTCCAGCTGAGTACTTATGACCAGATTTTGGTACTTCCTATGTAACTGAAGCTAGGAGGTCAAAAGGCCCCGCTAACAGTTATTATGTCCACACTCTCGCTAGCTGCTCACTAGCATACTCGCTAATCATGTTAGCAGTTGTGTCGGCACAGCTGGAGATATCAGCAGAATTCATCACGTCTCTCTCCACAGTGCAAAACGACAGACGGTCACACAACATCTTGTCCAACTTGTCGCAAAACTGGCAAGTTATAGAACGTTAGCGCGTCGGCGCCAAAACAGTGACGGTGTCACTAATGCATCAAAGATGCATTAATGTTTACACTCCAAATGAAATGTGACTATCAGATCACAGTGTGTCTTGGCTGTCATCTACGCATGTATTTAGCATTGTCCACTTGTGATCAGATCACCTGAGATGTATGTTAATATCAGATATAAACCTGCCCGACTTCCTAAAATTCACTTTTACAGACGTGATTTAATGTGATGTCACCGTTATTTAATTATTTTTTCATTATTGATCTCTTTCTCTATTTGTTGAGTTGCTCTTACTTTATTTATCTGTACCTCGTCCTTCCTACGTCCTGTCCTTCTCACGTTTTAATTCATTTACTTCTTCATCTATCTATTATTCATCTTTTCACCATCTTATCTTTGTTTTATCCCCACTGATGTCGTCTTGTTATATAACTTATATCATTTTTATGGTCTTTTATTGCATTTGTTCTTATATTTTCTAAAACTTTTTTGATGTGCTTTACCTGCCTTTTTTTGTGATCTACCTGTTAAATTTATTTTTATTCCTTTTATTTGCTTTATGCTCGTCGACCTTTTGGGTACGCATCTTGTTCTGGCCTTTTTGTTTGACTGTTCTAGACCTTTCTCTGTTTGGCATGCATTTTTATGTTTATTTTTATTATTCCCTGAGTTCCTGCTAGTTGCTTTGACTGTCAAAGCAATTTTTAAACAACTGACAGAAGTTTTCAAACCATACTGCAATAAGCAGAAAGCGTTGCTACAGAGGGTAGAAATTACGATGGAGGATTACAGCCATGTTAAAGAAAAAACATGTTAGATAAAGTCATAATTTTACAAGAATAAAACCACAATATTAGTGAGATCTTTATTTCGAACACAAATTTCTGGCAACAAAATGCCAGAAATTAAATATAATAAATAAAATAAAAAAGGCAACAAAAACAAATATAAACAAGAAAAAAAAAGAATGCCCACCAGACATAAGTATTTCATGTCCGAAAAGGAGTAGGAGGAAGTAAATGCTCATCAAATCATATATCATATGTTTATTTCTGTAATATCATGTCCCTTTTCTCGTAAGATTGTGACTTTATTTTCATAAAATTCTGACTTTTTGAAACTCTTATTCCCCCCTTAACATGGCCTCAAAACTGTCATGAGAAATAGACTGTTTCTCGTAACCTACCTGTCTATAAAAGCAGGAAATCTCTGTCTGTGTGAGTGTTTGTGTTTTGTTGTCACCTGGTTTATTGATAATAACACTGTTTTGCTCTTTGTTCACCAGGGTCATAGTGACTGGGTCGAGTGACACCTGTTTATATTTTAGTTAGATATTAATGTTGGCCTTTAGGATAAGTTTTAAGTGTTATTTTCCTCTTCTGGTTTACCCTACTCTTATGCAGTGGAGGAGTCCAATTGGAGTAGGGCCAGGAGGGGTTATCAGAGGCACCTGGGCATGGTCTGGGGAGAATGATTTGTTTGAGGAAGCTTGCAAAGAAGCTGTGGTTTTTCTTTTTCGGCTGGGTTTTGCCTCAGTTGATTTTCCTGGGACTTTTGCTCCTCTGTTTGTATTGCAAGTTTTTGTTAATAAATCACTGCCATTTTTGCATGGACTTCTGCCTCCTTAGCTTCTTTGATGCACCATCTGGTCCATCTAACTCCACAGCACGCCATAGCATAGAATGTTGCAAAAATGACCAAAAATACCAAAATAATGCATGTTGAAAACATGACCGAAAAGGCAAGGCTATAGTATGGCAAAGAAAGTCAAAAATGACATGTCCCAAAAACAGCTGAAAAAGCCCCAAAACAGCATAAAATAGTGTGCCAAGACACGCCATAGCATAGAATGTTGTGAAAACGGCCAAAAAGACCATAATAATGCATATTGAAAAAATGACCAACAAGGCAAGGCTATAGTATGGCAAAAAATAATATGTCTCTAAAACAGCTGAAAAAACCTCAAAACAGCATAAAATACTGTGCCAAGACATGCCATAGCATGGAATGTTGCAAAATCAGCCAAAAACACCATAATAACGCATGTTGAAAAAATGACCGAAAAGGCAAGGCTATAGTATGGCAAAAAATGTCAAAAATGCCATTTCCCAAAAACAGCTGAAAAAACCTCAAAACAGCATAAAATAGTGTGCCAAGACACGCCATAGCATAGAATGCTGCAAAAACGGACAAAAACAGCAAAATAATGGATGTTGAAAAAATGACCGAAAAGGCAAGGCTATAGTATGGCAAAAATCTCAAAATATGACATGTCCCAAAAACAGCTGAAAACACCTCAAAACAGCATAAAATAGCCTGCCAAATCACGCCATAGCAAAGAGCATGGCAAAAACAGCCAAAAACAGCAAAATAGTGCATGTTGAAAAAATGACCGAAAACGCAAGGCTATAGTATGGCAAAAATCTCAAAATATGACACGTCCCAATAACAGCTGAAAACACCTCAAAACAGCATAAAATAGCCTGCCAAATCACGCCATAGCATAGAATGCTGCAAAAACGGACAAAAACAGCAAAATAATGGATGTTGAAAAAATGACCGAAAAGGCAAGGCTATAGTATGGCAAAAATCTCAAAATATGACATGTCCCAAAAACAGCTGAAAACACCTCAAAACAGCATAAAATAGCCTGCCAAATCACGCCATAGCAAAGAGCATGGCAAAAACAGCCAAAAACAGCAAAATAGTGCATGTTGAAAAAATGACCGAAAACGCAAGGCTATAGTATGGCAAAAATCTCAAAATATGACACGTCCCAATAACAGCTGAAAACACCTCAAAACAGCATAAAATAGCCTGCCAAATCACGCCATAGCATAGAATGCTGCAAAAACGGCCAAAAACAGCAAAATAATGGATGTTGACAAAATGACCGAAAACGCAAGGCTATAGTATGGCAAAAATCTCAAAATATGACACGTCCCAAAAACAGCTGAAAACACCTCAAAACAGCATAAAATAGCCTGCCAAATCACGCCATAGCAAACAATGCTGCAAAAACGGACAAAAACAGCAAAATAATGCATGTTGAAAACATGACCGAAAAGGCAAGGCTATAGTATGGCAAAAATCTCAAAATATGACACGTCCCAATAACAGCTGAAAACACCTCAAAACAGCATAAAATAGCCTGCCAAATCACGCCATAGCATAATATGCTGCAAAAACGGCCAAAAACAGCAAAATAATGCATGTTGAAAACATGACCGAAAAGGCAAGGCTATAGTATGGCAAAAATGTCAAAATATGACACATCCCAAAAACAGCTGAAAACACCTCAAAACAGCATAAAATAGCCTGCCAAATCACGCCATAGCATAGAATGCTGCAAAAACGGGCAAAAACAGCAAAATAATGCATGTTGAAAACATGACCGAAAAGGCAAGGCTATAGTATGGCAAAAATCTCAAAATATGACACGTCCCAAAAAAAGCTGAAAACACCTCAAAACAGCATAAAATAGCCTGCCAAATCACGCCATAGCAAAGAGCATGGCAAAAACAGCCAAAAACAGCAAAATAATGCATGTTGAAAAAATGACCAAAAAGGTAAGGCTATAGTATGGCAAAAATGTCAAAATATGACATGTCCCAATAACAGCTGAAAACACCTCAAAACAGCATAAAATAGCCTGCCAAATCACGCCATAGCATAGAATGCTGCAAAACGGCCAAAACAGCAAAATAATGCATGTTGAAAACATGACCGAAAAGGCAAGGCTATAGTATGGCAAAAATCTCAAAATATGACACATCCCAAAAACAGCTGAAAACACCTCAAAACAGCATAAAATAGCCTGCCAAATCACGCCATAGCATAGAATGCTGCAAAAACGGACAAAAACAGCAAAATAATGCATGTTGAAAAAATGACCAACAAGGCAAGGCTATAGTATGGCAAAAATCTCAAAATATGACACGTCCCAATAACAGCTGAAAACACCTCAAAACAGCATAAAATAGCCTGCCAAATCACGCCATAGCATAGAATGCTGCAAAAACGGCCAAAAACAGCAAAATAATGGATGTTGACAAAATGACCGAAAACGCAAGGCTATAGTATGGCAAAAATCTCAAAATATGACACGTCCCAAAAACAGCTGAAAACACCTCAAAACAGCATAAAATAGCCTGCCAAATCACGCCATAGCATAGAATGCTGCAAAAACGGGCAAAAACAGCAAAATAATGCATGTTGAAAACATGACCGAAAAGGCAAGGCTATAGTATGGCAAAAATCTCAAAATATGACATGTCCCAAAATCAGCTGAAAACACCTCAAAACAGCATAAAATAGCCTGCCAAATCACGCCATAGCATAGAATGCTGCAAAAACGGACAAAAACAGCAAAATAATGCATGTTGAAAAAATGACCGAAAACGCAAGGCTATAGTATGGCAAAAATCTCAAAATATGACATGTCCCAAAAAAAGCTGAAAACACCTCAAAACAGCATAAAATAGCCTGCCAAATCACACCATAGCAAAGAACATGGTAAAAACAGCCAAAAACAGCAAAATAATGCATGTTGAAAAAATGACCGAAAACGCAAGGCTATAGTATGGCAAAAATCTCAAAATATGACACATCCCAATAACAGCTGAAAACACCTCAAAACAGCATAAAATAGCCTGCCAAATCACGCCATAGCATAGAATGCTGCAAAAACGGCCAAAAACAGCAAAATAATGGATGTTGACAAAATGACCGAAAACGCAAGGCTATAGTATGGCAAAAATCTCAAAATATGACACGTCCCAAAAACAGCTGAAAACACCTCAAAACAGCATAAAATAGCCTGCCAAATCACGCCATAGCATAGAATGCTGCAAAAACGGACAAAAACAGCAAAATAATGCATGTTGAAAAAATGACCAACAAGGCAAGGCTATAGTATGGCAAAAATGTCAAAATATGACATGTCCCAAAAACAGCTGAAAACACCTCAAAACAGCATAAAATAGCCTGCCAAATCACGCCATAGCAAACAATGCTGCAAAAACTGCCAAAAACAGCAAAATAATGCATGTTGAAAACATGACCGAAAAGGCAAGGCTATAGTATGGCAAAAATCTCAAAATATGACACGTCCCAAAAACAGCTGAAAACACCTCAAAACAGCATAAAATAGCCTGCCAAATCACGCCATAGCAAAGAGCATGGCAAAAACAGCAAAATAGTGCATGTTGAAAAAATGACCAAAAAGGCAAGGCTATAGTATGGCAAAAATGTCAAAATATGACATGTCCCAAAATCAGCTGAAAACACCTCAAAACAGCATAAAATAGCCTGCCAAATCACGCCATAGCATAGAATGCTGCAAAAACGGACAAAAACAGCAAAATAATGCATGTTGAAAAAATGACCAACAAGGCAAGGCTATAGTATGGCAAAAATCTCAAAATATGACACGTCCCAATAACAGCTGAAAACACCTCAAAACAGCATAAAATAGCCTGCCAAATCACGCCATAGCATAGAATGCTGCAAAAACGGCCAAAAACAGCAAAATAATGGATGTTGACAAAATGACCGAAAAGGCAAGGCTATAGTATGGCAAAAATCTCAAAATATGACACATCCCAATAACAGCTGAAAACACCTCAAAACAGCATAAAATAGCCTGCCAAATCACGCCATAGCAAAGAGCATGGCAAAAACAGCCAAAAACAGCAAAATAATGCATGTTGAAAAAATGACCAAAAAGGCAAGGCTATAGTATGGCAAAAATGTCAAAATATGACATGTCCCAAAACCAGCTGAAAACACCTCAAAACAGCATAAAATAGCCTGCCAAATCACGCCATAGCATAGAATGCTGCAAAAACGGGCAAAAACAGCAAAATAATGCATGTTGAAAAAATGACCGAAAAGGCAAGGCTATAGTATGGCAAAAATGTCAAAATATGACACGTCCCAAAAACAGCTGAAAACACCTCAAAACAGCATAAAATAGCCTGCCAAATCACGCCATAGCAAAGAACATGGCAAAAACAGCCAAAACAGCAAAATAATGCATGTTGAAAACATGACCGAAAAGGCAAGGCTATAGTATGGCAAAAATCTCAAAATATGACACGTCCCAATAACAGCTGAAAACACCTCAAAACAGCATAAAATAGCCTGCCAAATCACGCCATAGCATAGAATGCTGCAAAAACGGCCAAAAACAGCAAAATAATGGATGTTGACAAAATGACCGAAACGGCAAGGCTATAGTATGGCAAAATTGTCAAAATATGACACGTCCATAACACGTCCCAATAACAGCTGAAAACACCTCAAAACAGCATAAAATAGCCTGCCAAATCACGCCATAGCATAGAATGCTGCAAAAACTGCCAAAAACAGCAAAATAATGGATGTTGAAAAAATGACCGAAAACGCAAGGCTATAGTATGGCAAAAATCTCAAAATATGACACGTCCCAAAAACAGCTGAAAACACCTCAAAACAGCATAAAATAGCCTGCCAAATCACGCCATAGCAAAGAGCATGGCAAAAACAGCCAAAAACAGCAAAATAATGCATGTTGAAAAATGACCAAAAAGGCATGGCTATAGTATGGCAAAAATGTCAAAATATGACATGTCCCAAAAACAGCTGAAAACACCTCAAAACAGCATAAAATAGCCTGCCAAATCACGCCATAGCATAGAATGCTGCAAAAACGGGCAAAAACAGCAAAATAATGCATGTTGAAAACATGACCGAAAAGGCAAGGCTATAGTATCGCAAAAATCTCAAAATATGACACGTCCCAAAAACAGCTGAAAACACCTCAAAACAGCATAAAATAGCCTGCCAAATCACGCCATAGCATAGAATGCTGCAAAAACGGCCAAAAACAGCAAAATAATGCATGTTGAAAAAATGACCAAAAACGGCAAGGCTATAGTATGGCAAAAATCTCAAAATATGACACGTCCCAAAAACAGCTGAAAACACCTCAAAACAGCATAAAATAGCCTGCCAAATCACGCCATAGCATAGAATGCTGCAAAAACGGGCAAAAACAGCAAAATAATGCATGTTGAAAACATGATCGAAAAGGCAAGGCTATAGTATGGCAAAAATCTCAAAATAAGACACGTCCCAAAAACAGCTGAAAACACCTCAAAACAGCATAAAATAGCCTGCCAAATCACGCCATAGCATAGAATGCTGCAAAAACGGCCAAAAACAGCAAAATAATGCATGTTGAAAAAATGACCGAAAAGGCAAGGCTATAGTATGGCAAAAATCTCAAAATATGACACGTCCCAATAACAGCTGAAAACACCTCAAAACAGCATAAAATAGCCTGCCAAATCACGCCATAGCAAAGAACATGGCAAAAACAGCCAAAACAGCAAAATAATGCATGTTGAAAACATGACCGAAAAGGCAAGGCTATAGTATGGCAAAAATCTCAAAATATGACATGTCCCAAAAACAGCTGAAAACACCTCAAAACAGCATAAAATAGCCTGCCAAATCACGCCATAGCAAACAATGCTGCAAAAACGGACAAAAACAGCAAAATAATGCATGTTGAAAACATGACCGAAAAGGCAAGGCTATAGTATGGCAAAAATCTCAAAATATGACACGTCCCAATAACAGCTGAAAACACCTCAAAACAGCATAAAATAGCCTGCCAAATCACGCCATAGCATAGAATGCTGCAAAACGGCCAAAAACAGCAAAATAAAGAATGTTGACAAAATGACCGAAACGGCAAGGCTATAGTATGGCAAAAATCTCAAAATATGACACGTCCCAAAAACAGCTGAAAACACCTCAAAACAGCATAAAATAGCCTGCCAAATCACGCCATAGCAAAGAGCATGGCAAAAACAGCCAAAAACAGCAAAATAATGGATGTTGAAAAAATGACCAAAAAGGCAAGGCTATAGTATGGCAAAAATCTCAAAATATGACACGTCCCAAAAACAGCTGAAAACACCTCAAAACAGCATAAAATAGCCTGCCAAATCACGCCATAGCAAACAATGCTGCAAAAACGGACAAAAACAGCAAAATAATGCATGTTGAAAAAATGACCGAAAGGGAAAGGCTATAGTATGGCAAAATCTCAAAATAAGACACATCCCAAAAACAGCTGAAAACTCCTCAAAACAGCATAAAATCGCCTGCCAAATCACGCCATAGCATAGAATGCTGCAAAAACGGGCAAAAACAGCAAAATAATGCATGTTGAAAACATGACCGAAAAGGCAAGGCTATAGTATGGCAAAAATCTCAAAATATGACACGTCCCAAAAACAGCTGAAAACACCTCAAAACAGCATAAAATAGCCTGCCAAATCACGCCATAGCAAAGGGCATGGCAAAAACAGCCAAAAACAGCAAAAGAATGCATGTTGAAAAAATGATCGAAAAGGCAAGGCTATAGTATGGCAAAAATCTCAAAATATGACACGTCCCAAAAACAGCTGAAAACACCTCAAAACAGCATAAAATAGCCTGCCAAATCACGCCATAGCAAACAATGCTGCAAAACGGACAAAACAGCAAAATAATGCATGTTGAAAACATGACCAAAACGGCAAGGCTATAGTATGGCAAAATCTCAAAATATGACACGTCCCAAAAACAGCTGAAAACACCTCAAAACAGCATAAAATAGCCTGCCAAATCACGCCATAGCAAACAATGCTGCAAAAACGGACAAAAACAGCAAAATAATGCATGTTGAAAACATGACCGAAAAGGCAAGGCTATAGTATGGCAAAAATCTCAAAATATGACACGTCCCAATAACAGCTGAAAACACCTCAAAACAGCATAAAATAGCCTGCCAAATCACGCCATAGCATAGAATGCTGCAAAAACGGCCAAAAACAGCAAAATAATGGATGTTGACAAAATGACCGAAACGGCAAGGCTATAGTATGGCAAAATTGTCAAAATATGACACGTCCATAACACGTCCCAATAACAGCTGAAAACACCTCAAAACAGCATAAAATAGCCTGCCAAATCACGCCATAGCATAGAATGCTGCAAAAACGGCCAAAAACAGCAAAATAATGCATGTTGACAAAATGACCGAAACGGCAAGGCTATAGTATGGCAAAAATCTCAAAATATGACACGTCCCAAAAACAGCTGAAAACACCTCAAAACAGCATAAAATAGCCTGCCAAATCACGCCATAGCAAAGAGCATGGCAAAAACAGCCAAAAACAGCAAAATAATGGATGTTGAAAAAATGACCAAAAAGGCAAGGCTATAGTATGGCAAAAATCTCAAAATATGACACGTCCCAAAAACAGCTGAAAACACCTCAAAACAGCATAAAATAGCCTGCCAAATCACGCCATAGCAAAGAGCATGGCAAAAACAGCCAAAAACAGCAAAATAATGCATGTTGAAAAAATGATCGAAAAGGCAAGGCTATAGTATGGCAAAAATCTCAAAATATGACACGTCCCAAAAACAGCTGAAAACACCTCAAAACAGCATAAAATAGCCTGCCAAATCACGCCATAGCAAACAATGCTGCAAAAACGGACAAAAACAGCAAAATAATGCATGTTGAAAACATGACCGAAAAGGCAAGGCTATAGTATGGCAAAAATCTCAAAATAAGACACATCCCAAAAACAGCTGAAAACTCCTCAAAACAGCATAAAATCGCCTGCCAAATCACGCCATAGCATAGAATGCTGCAAAAACGGGCAAAAACAGCAAAATAATGCATGTTGAAAACATGACCGAAAAGGCATGGCAAAAATCTCAAAATATGACACGTCCCAAAAACAGCTGAAAACACCTCAAAACAGCATAAAATAGCCTGCCAAATCACGCCATAGCAAACAATGCTGCAAAAACGGACAAAAACAGCAAAATAATGCATGTTGAAAACATGACCGAAACGGCAAGGCTATAGCATGGCAAAAATCTCAAAATATGACACGTCCCAATAACAGCTGAAAACACCTCAAAACAGCATAAAATAGCCTGCCAAATCACGCCATAGCATAGAATGCTGCAAAAACGGGCAAAAACAGCAAAATAATGGATGTTGAAAACATGACCGAAAAGGCAAGGCTATAGTATGGCAAAAATCTCAAAATATGACACGTCCCAAAATCAGCTGAAAACACCTCAAAACAGCATAAAATAGCCTGCCAAATCACGCCATAGCATAGAATGCTGCAAAAACGGCCAAAAACAGCAAAATAATGGATGTTGACAAAATGACCGCAACGGCAAGGCTATAGTATGGCAAAATTGTCAAAATATGACACGTCCCAAAAACAGCTGAAAACACCTCAAAACAGCATAAAATAGCCTGCCAAATCACGCCATAGCAAAGAGCATGGCAAAAACAGCCAAAAACAGCAAAATAATGCATGTTGAAAAAATGATCGAAAAGGCAAGGCTATAGTATGGCAAAAATCTCAAAATATGACACGTCCCAAAAACAGCTGAAAACACCTCAAAACAGCATAAAATAGCCTGCCAAATCACGCCATAGCAAACAATGCTGCAAAAACGGACAAAAACAGCAAAATAATGCATGTTGAAAACATGACCGAAAAGGCAAGGCTATAGTATGGCAAAAATCTCAAAATAAGACACATCCCAAAAACAGCTGAAAACTCCTCAAAACAGCATAAAATAGCCTGCCAAATCACGCCATAGCAAACAATGCTGCAAAAACGGACAAAAACAGCAAAATAATGCATGTTGAAAACATGACCGAAACGGCAAGGCTATAGTATGGCAAAAATCTCAAAATATGACACGTCCCAAAAACAGCTGAAAACACCTCAAAACAGCATAAAATAGCCTGCCAAATCACGCCATAGCAAAGAGCATGGCAAAAACAGCCAAAAACAGCAAAATAATGCATGTTGAAAAAATGATCGAAAAGGCAAGGCTATAGTATGGCAAAAATCTCAAAATATGACACGTCCCAAAAACAGCTGAAAACACCTCAAAACAGCATAAAATAGTGTGCCAAAACAAGCCATAGCATAGAATGTTGCAAAAACGGCCCAAAACAGCAAAATAATGCATGTTGAAAACATGACCGAAAAGGCAAGGCTATAGTATGGCAAAAATCTCAAAATAAGACACATCCCAAAAACAGCTGAAAACTCCTCAAAACAGCATAAAATAGCCTGCCAAATCACGCCATAGCAAAGAGCATGGCAAAACCAGCCAAAAACAGCAAAAGAATGCATGTTGAAAAAATGAGCAAAAAGGCAAGGCTATAGCATGGCAAAAATCTCAAAATATGACACGTCCCAATAACAGCTGAAAACACCTCAAAACAGCATAAAATAGCCTGCCAAATCACGCCATAGCATAGAATGCTGCAAAAACGGGCAAAAACAGCAAAATAATGCATGTTGAAAACATGACCGAAAAGGCAAGGCTATAGTATGGCAAAAATCTCAAAATATGACACGTCCCAAAATCAGCTGAAAACACCTCAAAACAGCATAAAATAGCCTGCCAAATCACGCCATAGCATAGAATGCTGCAAAAACGGCCAAAAACAGCAAAATAATGCATGTTGACAAAATGACCGAAACGGCAAGGCTAGAGTATGGCAAAATTGTCAAAATATGACACGTCCCAAAAACAGCTGAAAACACCTCAAAACAGCATAAAATAGCCTGCCAAATCACGCCATAGCAAAGAGCATGGCAAAAACAGCCAAAAACAGCAAAATAATGCATGTTGAAAAAATGATCGAAAAGGCAAGGCTATAGTATGGCAAAAATGTCAAAATATGACACGTCCCAAAAACAGCTGAAAACACCTCAAAACAGCATAAAATAGCCTGCCAAATCACGCCATAGCATAGAATGCTGCAAAAACGGCCAAAAACAGCAAAATAATGGATGTTGACAAAATGACCGAAACGGCAGGCTATAGTATGGCAAAGTAAGTCAAAATATGACACGTCCCAAAAACAGCTGAAAACACCTCAAAACAGCATAAAATAGCCTGCCAAATCACGCCATAGCAAAGAGCATGGCAAAAACAGCCAAAACAGCAAAATAATGCATGTTGAAAAAATGATCGAAAAGGCAAGGCTATAGTATGGCAAAAATCTCAAAATATGACACGTCCCAAAAACAGCTGAAAACACCTCAAAACAGCATAAAATAGCCTGCCAAATCACGCCATAGCATAGAATGCTGCAAAAACGGCCAAAAACAGCAAAATAATGGATGTTGACAAAATGACCGAAACGGCAAGGCTATAGTATGGCAAAATTGTCAAAATATGACACGTCCCAAAAACAGCTGAAAACACCTCAAAACAGCATAAAATAGCCTGCCAAATCACGCCATAGCATAGATTGCTGCAAAAACGGCCCAAAACAGCAAAATAATGCATGTTGAAAAAATGACCAAAAAGGCAAGGCTATAGTATGGCAAAATTGTCAAAATATGACACGTCCCAAAAACAGCTGAAAACTCCTCAAAACAGCATAAAATAGCCTGCCAAATCACGCCATAGCAAAGAGCATGGCAAAAACAGCCAAAAACAGCAAAAGAATGCATGTTGCAAAATGAGCAAAAGGCAAGGCTATAGTATGGCAAAATCTCAAAATATGACACGTCCCCAAAACAGCTGAAAACACCTCAAAACAGCATAAATTAGCGTGCCAAATCACACCATAGCAAAGAACATGGTTAAAACAGCCAAAAACAGCAAAAGAATGCATGTTGAAAAAATGAGCAAAAAGGCAAGGCTATAGTATGGCAAAAATCTCAAAATATGACACGTCCCCAAAACAGCTGAAAACACCTCAAAACAGCATAAAATAGCCTGCCAAATCACGCCATAGCATAGAATGCTGCAAAAACGGGCAAAAACAGCAAAATAATGGATGTTGAAAACATGACCGAAAAGGCAAGGCTATAGTATGGCAAAAATCTCAAAATATGACACGTCCCAAAATCAGCTGAAAACACCTCAAAACAGCATAAAATAGCCTGCCAAATCACGCCATAGCATAGAATGCTGCAAAAACGGCCAAAAACAGCAAAATAATGCATGTTGACAAAATGACCGAAACGGCAAGGCTATAGTATGGCAAAATTGTCAAAATATGACACGTCCCAAAAACAGCTGAAAACACCTCAAAACAGCATAAAATAGCCTGCCAAATCACGCCATAGCAAAGAGCATGGCAAAAACAGCCAAAAACAGCAAAATAATGCATGTTGAAAAAATGATCGAAAAGGCAAGGCTATAGTATGGCAAAAATCTCAAAATATGACACGTCCCCAAAACAGCTGAAAACACCTCAAAACAGCATAAATTAGCGTGCCAAATCACACCATAGCAAAGAACATGGTTAAAACAGCCAAAAACAGCAAAATAATGCATGTTGAAAAAATGAACGAAAAGGCAAGGCTATAGTATGGCAAAAATCTCAAAATATGACACGTCCCAATAACAGCTGAAAACACCTCAAAACAGCATAAAATAGCCTGCCAAATCACGCCATAGCAAACAATGCTGCAAAAACGGACAAAAACAGCAAAATAATGCATGTTGAAAACATGACCGAAAAGGCAAGGCTATAGTATGGCAAAAATCTCAAAATATGACACGTCCCAATAACAGCTGAAAACACCTCAAAACAGCATAAAATAGCCTGCCAAATCACGCCATAGCATAGAATGCTGCAAAAACGGCCAAAAACAGCAAAATAATGGATGTTGACAAAATGACCGAAACGGCAAGGCTATAGTATGGCAAAAATCTCAAAATATGACACGTCCCAAAAACAGCTGAAAACACCTCAAAACAGCATAAAATAGCCTGCCAAATCACGCCATAGCAAAGAGCATGGCAAAAACAGCCAAAAACAGCAAAATAATGCATGTTGAAAAAATGATCGAAAAGGCAAGGCTATAGTATGGCAAAAATCTCAAAATATGACACGTCCCAAAAACAGCTGAAAACACCTCAAAACAGCATAAAATAGCCTGCCAAATCACGCCATAGCAAAGAGTGCTGCAAAACGGACAAAACAGCAAAATAATGCACGTTGAAAACATGACCGAAAAGGCAAGGCTATAGTATGGCAAAAATCTCAAAATATGACACGTCCCAACAACAGCTGAAAACACCTCAAAACAGCATAAAATAGCCTGCCAAATCACGCCATAGCATAGAATGCTGCAAAAACGGCCAAAAACAGCAAAATAATGGATGTTGACAAAATGACCGAAACGGCAAGGCTATAGTATGGCAAAATTGTCAAAATATGACACGTCCCAAAAACAGCTGAAAACACCTCAAAACAGCATAAAATAGCCTGCCAAATCACGCCATAGCAAAGAGCATGGCAAAAACAGCCAAAAACAGCAAAATAATGCATGTTGAAAACATGACCGAAAAGGCAAGGCTATAGTATGGCAAAAATCTCAAAATAAGACACATCCCAAAAACAGCTGAAAACACCTCAAAACAGCATAAAATAGCCTGCCAAATCACGCCATAGCAAAGAGCATGGCAAAAACAGCCAAAAACAGCAAAATAATGCATGTTGAAAACATGACCGAAAAGGCAAGGCTATAGTATGGCAAAAATCTCAAAATATGACACGTCCCAAAAACAGCTGAAAACACCTCAAAACAGCATAAAATAGCCTGCCAAATCACGCCATAGCATAGAATGCTGCAAAAACGGGCAAAAACAGCAAAATAATGGATGTTGACAAAATGACCGAAACGGCAAGGCTATAGTATGGCAAAATTGTCAAAATATGACATGTCCCAAAAACAGCTGAAAACACCTCAAAACAGCATAAAATAACCTGCCAAATCACGCCATAGCAAAGAGCATGGCAAAACAGCCAAAAACAGCAAAATAATGCATGTTGAAAAAATGATCGAAAAGGCAAGGCTATAGTATGGCAAAAATCTCAAAATATGACACGTCCCCAAAACAGCTGAAAACACCTCAAAACAGCATAAATTAGCGTGCCAAATCACACCATAGCAAAGAACATGGTTAAAACAGCCAAAAACAGCAAAATAATGCATGTTGAAAAAATGAACGAAAAGGCAAGGCTATAGTATGGCAAAAATCTCAAAATATGACACGTCCCAATAACAGCTGAAAACACCTCAAAACAGCATAAAATAGCCTGCCAAATCACGCCATAGCAAACAATGCTGCAAAAACGGACAAAAACAGCAAAATAATGCATGTTGAAAACATGACCGAAAAGGCAAGGCTATAGTATGGCAAAAATCTCAAAATATGACACGTCCCAATAACAGCTGAAAACACCTCAAAACAGCATAAAATAGCCTGCCAAATCACGCCATAGCATAGAATGCTGCAAAAACGGCCAAAAACAGCAAAATAATGGATGTTGACAAAATGACCAAACGGCAGGCTATAGTATGGCAAAATTGTCAAAATATGACACGTCCCAAAAACAGCTGAAAACACCTCAAAACAGCATAAAATAGCCTGCCAAATCACGCCATAGCAAAGAGCATGGCAAAAACAGCCAAAAACAGCAAAATAATGCATGTTGAAAACATGACCGAAAAGGCAAGGCTATAGTATGGCAAAAATCTCAAAATAAGACACATCCCAAAAACAGCTGAAAACACCTCAAAACAGCATAAAATAGCCTGCCAAATCACGCCATAGCATAGAATGCTGCAAAAACAGCCAAAAACAGCAAAATAATGGATGTTGACAAAATGACCGAAACGGCAAGGCTATAGTATGGCAAAATTGTCAAAATATGACACGTCCCAAAAACAGCTGAAAACACCTCAAAACAGCATAAAATAGCCTGCCAAATCACGCCATAGCAAAGAGCATGGCAAAAACAGCCAAAAACAGCAAAATAATGCATGTTGAAAAATGATCGAAAAGGCAAGGCTATAGTATGGCAAAATCTCAAAATATGACACGTCCCCAAAACAGCTGAAAACACCTCAAAACAGCATAAAATAGCGTGCCAAATCACACCATAGCAAAGAACATGGTTAAAACAGCCAAAAACAGCAAAATAATGCATGTTGAAAAAATGAACGAAAAGGCAAGGCTATAGTATGGCAAAAATCTCAAAATATGACACGTCCCAATAACAGCTGAAAACACCTCAAAACAGCATAAAATAGCCTGCCAAATCACGCCATAGCAAACAATACTGCAAAAACGCACAAAAACAGCAAAATAATGCATGTTGAAAACATGACCGAAAAGGCAAGGCTATAGTATGGCAAAAATCTCAAAATATGACACGTCCCAAAAACAGCTGAAAACACCTCAAAACAGCATAAAATAGCCTGCCAAATCACGCCATAGCAAAGAGCATGGCAAAAACAGCCAAAAACAGCAAAATAATGCATGTTGAAAAAATGATCGAAAAGGCAAGGCTATAGTATGGCAAAAATCTCAAAATATGACACGTCCCAAAAACAGCTGAAAACACCTCAAAACAGCATAAAATAGCCTGCCAAATCACGCCATAGCAAAGAGCATGGCAAAAACAGCCAAAAACAGCAAAATAATGCATGTTGAAAACATGACCGAAAAGGCAAGGCTATAGTATGGCAAAAATCTCAAAATAAGACACGTCCCAAAAACAGCTGAAAACACCTCAAAACAGCATAAAATAACCTGCCAAATCACGCCATAGCAAAGAGCATGGCAAAAACAGACAAAAACAGCAAAATAATGCATGTTGAAAACATGACCGAAAAGGCAAGGCTATAGTATGGCAAAAATCTCAAAATATGACACGTCTCAAAATCAGCTGAAAACACCTCAAAACAGCATAAAATAGCCTGCCAAATCACGCCATAGCATAGAATGCTGCAAAAACGGCCAAAAACAGCAAAATAATGGATGTTGACAAAATGACCGAAACGGCAAGGCTATAGTATGGCAAAAATCTCAAAATATGACACGTCCCAAAAACAGCTGAAAACACCTCAAAACAGCATAAAATAGCCTGCCAAATCACGCCATAGCAAAGAGCATGGCAAAAACAGCCAAAAACAGCAAAATAATGCATGTTGAAAAAATGACCGAAAAGGCAAGGCTATAGTATGGCAAAAATCTCAAAATATGACACGTCCCCAAAACAGCTGAAAACACCTCAAAACAGCATAAATTAGCGTGCCAAATCACACCATAGCAAAGAACATGGCTAAAACAGCCAAAAACAGCAAAATAATGCATGTTGAAAAAATGAACGAAAAGGCAAGGCTATAGTATGGCAAAAATCTCAAAATATGACACGTCCCAATAACAGCTGAAAACACCTCAAAACAGCATAAAATAGCCTGCCAAATCACGCCATAGCAAAGAACATGGCAAAAACAGCCAAAACAGCAAAATAATGCATGTTGAAAACATGACCGAAAAGGCAAGGCTATAGTATGGCAAAATTGTCAAAATATGACACGTCCCAAAAACAGCTGAAAACACCTCAAAACAGCATAAAATAGCCTGCCAAATCACGCCATAGCATAGAATGCTGCAAAAACGGCCAAAAACAGCAAAATAATGCATGTTGAAAACATGACCGAAAAGGCAAGGCTATAGTATGGCAAAAATCTCAAAATAAGACACATCCCAAAAACAGCTGAAAACTCCTCAAAACAGCATAAAATAGCCTGCCAAATCACGCCATAGCAAAGAGCATGGCAAAAACAGCCAAAAACAGCAAAAGAATGCATGTTGAAAAAATGAGCAAAAAGGCAAGGCTATAGTATGGCAAAAATCTCAAAATATGACACGTCCCAATAACAGCTGAAAACACCTCAAAACAGCATAAAATAGCCTGCCAAATCACGCCATAGCATAGAATGCTGCAAAAACGGGCAAAAACAGCAAAATAATGGATGTTGAAAACATGACCGAAAAGGCAAGGCTATAGTATGGCAAAAATCTCAAAATATGACACGTCCCAAAATCAGCTGAAAACACCTCAAAACAGCATAAAATAGCCTGCCAAATCACGCCATAGCAAACAATGCTGCAAAACGGACAAAACAGCAAAATAATGCATGTTGAAAAAATGACCGAAAAGGCAAGGCTATAGTATGGCAAAAATCTCAAAATATGACACGTCCCAAAAACAGCTGAAAACACCTCAAAACAGCATAAAATAGCCTGCCAAATCACGCCATAGCATAGAATGCTGCAAAAACGGGCAAAAACAGCAAAATAATGGATGTTGACAAAATGACCGAAACGGCAAGGCTATAGTATGGCAAAAATCTCAAAATAAGACACGTCCCAAAAACAGCTGAAAACACCTCAAAACAGCATAAAATAACCTGCCAAATCACGCCATAGCAAAGAGCATGGCAAAAACAGCCAAAAACAGCAAAATAATGCATGTTGAAAACATGACCGAAAAGGCAAGGCTATAGTATGGCAAAAATCTCAAAATAAGACACATACACAAAACAGCTGAAAACACCTCAAAACAGCATAAAATAGCCTGCCAAATCACGCCATAGCAAAGAGCATGGCAAAAACAGCCAAAAACAGCAAAATAATGCATGTTGAAAAAATGATCAAAAAGGCAAGGCTATAGTATGGCAAAGTAAGTCAAAAATGGCGTGTCCCAAAAACAGCTGAAAACACCTCAAAACAGCATAAAATAGCATGCCGAGTCACGCCATAGCAAAGAGCATGGCAAAACAGCCAAAACAGCAAAATAATGCATGTTGAAAACATGACCGAAAAGGCAAGGCTATAGTATGGCAAAAATCTCAAAATAAGACACATCCCAAAAACAGCTGAAAACACCTCAAAACAGCATAAAATAGCCTGCCAAATCACGCCATAGCAAAGAGCATGGCAAAAACAGCCAAAAACAGCAAAATAATGCATGTTGAAAACATGACCGAAAAGGCAAGGCTATAGTATGGCAAAAATCTCAAAATATGACACGTCCCAAAATCAGCTGAAAACACCTCAAAACAGCATAAAATAGCCTGCCAAATCACGCCATAGCATAGATTGCTGCAAAAACGGGCAAAAACAGCAAAATAATGCATGTTGAAAACATGACCGAAAAGGCAAGGCTATAGTATGGCAAAAATCTCAAAATATGACACGTCCCAAAAACAGCTGAAAACACCTCAAAACAGCATAAAATAGCCTGCCAAATCACGCCATAGCAAAGAACATGGCAAAAACAGCCAAAAACAGCAAAATAATGCATGTTGAAAAAATGACCAAAAAGTCAAGGCTATAGTATGGCTAAAATCTCAAAATATGACACGTCCCAAAAACAGCTGAAAACACCTCAAAACAGCATAAATTAGCGTGCCAAATCACACCATAGCAAAGAACATGGTTAAAACAGCCAAAAACAGCAAAATAATGCATGTTGAAAAAATGAACGAAAAGGCAAGGCTATAGTATGGCAAAAATCTCAAAATATGACACGTCCCAATAACAGCTGAAAACACCTCAAAACAGCATAAAATAGCCTGCCAAATCACGCCATAGCAAAGAACATGGCAAAAACAGCCAAAACAGCAAAATAATGCATGTTGAAAACATGACCGAAAAGGCAAGGCTATAGTATGGCAAAAATCTCAAAATATGACACGTCCCAAAAACAGCTGAAAACACCTCAAAACAGCATAAAATAGCCTGCCAAATCACGCCATAGCATAGATTGCTGCAAAAACGGGCAAAAACAGCAAAATAATGCATGTTGAAAAAATGACCAAAAAGTCAAGGCTATAGTATGGCAAAAATCTCAAAATATGACATGTCCCAAAATCAGCTGAAAACACCTCAAAACAGCATAAAATAGCCTGCCAAATCACGCCATAGCATAGAATGCTGCAAAAACGGGCAAAAACAGCAAAATAATGCATGTTGAAAACATGACCAAAAAGGCAAGGCTATAGTATGGCAAAAAATAATATGTCTCTAAAACAGCTGAAAAAATCTCAAAACAGCATAAAATACTGTGCCAAGACACGCCATAGCACACAATGTTGCGAAAACGGCCAAAAAACCCATAATAACGCATGTTGAAAAAATGACCGAAAAGCCAAGGCTATAGTATGGCAAAAAATGTCAAAAATGACATGTCCCAAAAACAGCTGAAAAAACCTCAAAACAGCATAAAATAGTGTGCCCAGACACGCCATAGCATAGAATGTTGCAAAAACGGCCAAAAACACCAAAATGATGCATGTTGAAAAAATGACCGAAAAGGCAAGGCTATAGTATGGCAAAAAATGTCAAAAATTACATGTCCCAAAAACAGCTGAAAAACCTCAAAACAGCATAAAATATTGTGCCAAGACACACCATAGCATAGAGTGTTGCAAAAATGGCCAAAACCACCAAAATAATGCATGTTGAAAAAATGACCAAAAAGGCAAGGCTATAGTATGTCAAAAAAAGTCAAAAATGGCATGTCCCAAAAAAAGCTGAAAAACCTCTAAACAGCATAAAATAGTGTGCCAAGACACGCCATAGCATAGAATGTTGCAAAAAAAGTCAAAAAACACATAATAACGCATGTTGAAAAAATGACCAAAAAGGCAAGGCTATAGTATGTCAAAAAAAGTCAAAAATGGCATGTCCCAAAAAAAGCTGAAAACACCTCAACACAGCATAAAATAGTGTGCCAAGACACGTCATAGCATAGAATGTTAAAAAAAACCAACAACACCAAAATAACGCATGTTGAAAAAATGACCGAAAAGCAAGGCTATAGTATGGTAAAAATGTCAAAAATGACAAAATACCGTAATATACCATGGTAAAACAATCACAGAAAATCTCACAGTATAGTATGTTGTCCAAAAATTTATAAAAACGTCATCCTACAGTCTATCATTGAAATAAAATCATTCAATCATCACATCACATGTTGTCTAAAAATCATAGAAAATGTTATGTTATGTCCAGCTCATTGAAGAGCATACCAAAGAGGGAGAACCAGACAGTAAGCATTTAAATTGAAACTATTTTTAATTAAAGGAAACACAATAAAAACAAACTAAGACTACTAACCAAAGGTCAGTAGTCAGTGGTGAGGTGTGTGTGTTGAATGCATGAAGTGTGTGATACCAACTTAAATCATAATGTAACAAAGGGCTGAACAAACAAATCAAATAAAATCATGTTGGGTGCCTGAGAGGCACGAGCCTTCCACAAGAGAGAGAGAGAGAGCCATCTTGGAACTGGCAGGCTTACAGAGACTGGTGGCAGGTGAGGTGAATCCCATACGAGGTGGGTGCAGCCAATCCGATATGAGATCCTGAAAGATGGAGCACACACAAGTGAAAAAGAAACTGGTTAGTGTCCAAGGGGCATCACAGTATATCACACATCACATATCACAGTATGTCCAAAAAATCCAAAAAATGTCATAGTGTAGTATGTTGTCCAAAAAGTGATGCAAACCTGATAGTGCAATATGTCGTTCAGGAAATCATAATACGTCATACTACAGTATGTTGTCCCAATATTATTAAAAACAACATAGTATAGTATGTCGTTCAAAATTGAGAAAAACGAAGTTTAGCATGTTCAAAAATTGAGAAAAAAGTAGTTTAGTATGTTGTCAAAAAAATGATTAAAACATAGTATGTCGTTCACAAAATAATAAAAACCTTAAAGTACAGTTTGTTGTCCAAAAGTTGATCAAAACGTCATATTTCAGTATGTAATCCAAAAATTGACAAGATGATAATAGTATGGTATGTTGTCCACAAATTGATAAAAATGACATAGTACATTTTGTAATTAAAAAACTCATAAAACCAGCTGTTTTATTTTGTTTTGGTTATCAACAAGTTTGCTAAATAATGCTCAGCTTTTTTGTTCCAGTGATGTGTTGTTCTTGAAGTGTTGTGTATCAGAAGCAGAGAGATTTTACCTGTGCCTTACCTTGTTTTTCTCCGATTAGGTTATTAAAGCTCTTGCATGATTCATCAGTTGTTGTTATTGTGTCTATGAAATGTTACTGGCGGTATGAACTGCGTTCAGTGGTATTAGTAGAGTCTTTTTCACTGTACCCTGTTATTGACCACATGCTGCCGCACACTGTATGCATGTACATGTGATGTTTCAGTAGTGGTGCGCACCGAAAAATGGGGCTCCCCCGAAAACCAATGTGTAATGCGAACCCTGTCAGCTGTATTCACATTGACTAGGCGATATCGCCGTTGAGCTTTCAAAATATTTACATTCCCTCTACCCAACTGCCCCACTGTGACTGGAGTCTATAAAGCTCTTTAAAACAAGAAAAAGAAACAATGCTTGTCCCTGCAGGGGGTCAGGTCAGGCGTGTCAGCCTGCAGGGCCTACAGTGCACTGGGGAAAACCCTGATCATAGTATGGTATGTCGTCAAAAATTGATCAAAAACATCATAGTATAGTATGTAATCCAAAAAAACTAAAAAATTGTCATAGCAGACTGTCGTTCTAAACATCATGAAAAAATCATAGCATATCATTTTGTTTAAATTAGTATGAAAAAGTCATACTTAAGTTTGTCCTGCAAAAAAACACACAAAAAAAGTCATACTGCACTATTTCGTTCACAACTGCATAAAAACTCATGCTATACTATTTGGTCCAAATTAGCAAAAAACAAAACAAAAAAGGTTACAGTTTAGTATGTGGTTCAATATGAGATGAACAAGCCTACCTTTTTTGGGCGCCGAGGTGGTGTGGTGGTTAGCACTGATGCTTCATAGCAAAAGGGTCCGCGATCTGAATCCAGGTTGGGGCGAGGTTCGGACCTTGAGTTTGCATGTTCTCCCATGTCAGCGTGGGTTCTCTCCAGGTTCTCCGGCTACCTGCCAAAGACATGCAGGTTAGGTTACTTAAATACTCTAAATTGCAGGCAAATTGTAGGTGTGAATGTTAGCGTGAATCGTTGTCTGTCTATATGTGGCAGCCCTGCCATCTGGTGACCTGTCCAGGCGTGTACCCCACCTCTCACCCAATGCAAGCTGGGATAGGCTCCAAGTCCCCCCGCGACCCCTACGGGGACAAGCGGTTACGGACAATAAATGAATGAATGAAGTCTAACTTTTGTTTGTTGTCAAACATGGCATCTAAGTCATAGTATAGTCGGTTGTACAAAATATCATTAAGAAATCCGAGTATATCGTCTAAAATAGCAAAAAAAAAGTCATGTAGTTTTTCATTAAAAAAAACATTAAAAAAAATTAACATTACAAAATGTAGTCCAAATTAGCATTCAAAAGTCCTAGTTTAGCATGTCTTCATGGCATTAAAAAAGTCATAGAATAGTATGTCAACCAAAATAGCATAAAAAAGTCAATGTACAGTATGTCATCCAAAATAGTATGAAAAAAATCATAATATATTATGTTGGCCAAAGTAGCGTAAATGATTTAAAGTATAGTATGTCCTCAAAAATACCAGAATAAAGCTTTACGCTCAAAATAGTATCAAAAAGCATTATTTGAGTATGTCATCCAAAATAGCATTGAAAAGTCCTACTATAGTATGCTGTCCAAAATTGGATAAAAGGGCATACCATGGTATGTTGTCCTAAATAGCATAAAAAAGTCTTAGTATGTTGTCCAAAATAACAAAAAAAGCAATACTGTAGTACACCGTCCACAATAGCATAAAAAAGTCATTTAGTATGTAACTAAAACATTTTTTCTTTAAGTCATAGTATAGTACATTATCAAAATGATAAATAAAAAAAACAACAACAATTAAATACTTGAGAATCTCCAGGTGAAAAATGTCCCCTCTGTTTATTGGCCACCAGAGCGTTGGACACAGTCTCACTGATCATTGTCTTCCTTGAAATCAAGAGCAGATTCTGAGCGAGGCTGAGGTAAGTTATACAGTAACTGCTGCACAAACACTGACTGGATTCATTTCTTGTGAAAGGAGTATTTATACTATACTACTTTTTATGTTGGTATTGGGTAAAACTCTTTGCTCACACGTTTCTTGATTCCAAACAGGATGGGATCTGAGAATCAAATTGGCGTGAATTTTTTATTCAGTTTAACTCAATAGTCCGCATGACCTTTTTTACTCCTCAGCCAGTGTTTCACGTCACCCGTCCGTCTTCTCTTGAGTCCTCCTCCAATCCTCCAACACTGTCCAGGCAACATACAGACAGATCTGGGTCATGGTGAACCTGAGGCCAGCGGCTCCCATTACTTTAGCTCCAGAGTCAAGACCTCAAGGCCTTGAATGAGATTCAAACATCAAACTTTGGCTGAGGCACTAACTATCAGCATCAGCAGAGCTTCTCCTAACCAACCCTTCCCCACAGCAGTTCACATTAAATGATGAGTTTTGGAGCCACTCATGGGTCAATAACACACTTTTCCAACTCTGGGCAAGTGATGGCAATAGTGGCTCAAAATGCTGATTTGAGTTGGGTTTGTTTATGTGGGTCATAGTTGTGGAAAGCATTTGCTCTGAGCTGTAGACACTCTATTAGTGATGGATTTAAACATCCACAATTTAAAACACTTTACTGCCTCAAAGCCAGTGTTAGAGGTTATTTATGAAAAGTAGTACACAGCTACTATATCTACTTTCTCCTCTTAGCAGAGTCAAGCATAGCTGTTTCATTTGCACTAATCACATCACAGTTACTGATCCAACAAATGCAGTAGATTATAATAGCATTTACATTTTTACAGCTTCATTAACTTTTTAATTTGTGTGATTTCCTTCACAGGAATTCCTGGGTGCCTGTCACTATGGAAATACCAGAATTGGCTATAATGCATAAATAGAAAATAGTTAAAGCTGCATGAATAGATTTCCTGGCCTCTTGGGGGGCAGAAGAACTCCGCAACCAGCTGAACAACACATTACTATTATCATTATTTATCTTTTTATTTATTATTATTATTATTATTATTATTATTATTATTATTATTATGGCAAAAGTAGCAGACACAGAACACTGAGTAGCAATCATGTTTCTAGCTACCTTACGAACATAAGTCCACATTTATTCTCTTTTTAGCTCTGTTTTGGTCTCCACCAGCTCCTGTGAAAAAAACAGACGGCTCGTCAGCTGCTTGACGTTTAAATTTCTTCACTAGCTAATTGCTAATATTACCTGTAAGGCATTGTGTGGTGCTGGACAGGTAGGATACAGTGGGCATATCAGAACTTTCTCTTTAAATAAAGCTGCCTGCTGCTGAAAAAGCTGTTAAGAGTGTTTGTTAAGGGTAGAATTTTTATGCTGGAAAGAAAAAAAAGAGGCTAAGTTAGGCTAAAAATTGAGAGGGAATGGCAGAATCAGATTATAATTTAGTCGTGGTTGTTCACTTTGAGTGGTGCTATTTGGGGATACTCAACATGTTTTGCTTGGGGGCCACTTTTGCAAAATGATAGAAGGCCAGGGGCCTGTCGCAGCAGCCCCATATATGTTTCTAGAACTGAAAAACCTAAGAATTTTAGGACATTTCTTGGATTTTAGGCAATGCTAGGATTTTCAGACTTTTTTTAGGATTTAAGGACATTTCTAGGATTTTAGGAACGTTCAGAACGTTATCTGGATTTTGGGGCATTAGGGGCTTAGTTAGGACCTCTGTCGCGGCATGCAGAGGGATCCTCTACTGTCACTTTTTTTGATTAACAAACTCTTTTTTGATGCTTCCTTATGCACTCTGATACCTTATGTATAATAAAAACACAAAAACAACTCCCTGTGTGAATGACTTTATTTTTATTGTAAATCAGTTAGGGCCCGCGGGCTGTAAGTTGAGTATCCACTCTACATGACTAAGTCATTTGATGTATTACTAATATAAAAAATATAGATTGTAGCGGCTTGAATTGACGGAGGCATTTGATATAATCAGAGGCAGCTAATTTTCTAATTCTCATTAAGTATGGAGCTGACTAATGTGTGTGAATGTGGTTAAAAAAAAAAAAAAAGGATTGTATAAAAAGGAATGGGAACTCTTTTTTATCATTTCATGATTCAGGAACATAAATTACTAACAGCTTAGCCTGAAGCTGAAAGTAATACATCATGCAACGGTGAGGGAAAACTTGAAATCACTCCCCTAACATGCTCAGCAGTATAGTGCACATGGGACGCAGCACACATTCATAAGAGGCTTACAGTCAGGAGCTCTCTGCAAAGTGGAGCCTCAGTAATGCTTAATATAAGGTGATTGGCCCAGTAATTGCCGATCAGTTAAGTAAGGCATCAGTGTGACTCAGCAGGCAAACATACAACTGAACAATCCAAATGAATTGTCTGAACTTCATATGAATAATGTAGCATCCTATCTTCAGCTTATTTATTTTAAAGAATTAGATCTGTGCTCATTCTCAGCTTCCTTCAGCCAACTAATAAACACAGTTGTGCATTGGAGTATCTACTAAATATAATACCATTTTCTTTGTGTTACAGCAAACATTCATACAACCATTTAGATATCTTTACCCATCAACATACGCAGAAGATTTAGTTTGCACGTTGAGTGCAGGAGAATCTGTTCCTGTTACAATTATTCTGATCTCACAGAGCTTACAAAGTACCTACACGGTTCATGTCATGTCATGGAGGTATCAAAACAAAGCAACCAAGCCATTGTCACATGTATGCAGACGGGTGTGATTTAAAAAAGGTACAGGGGAAAATGCAACACGCTCTACATGGCTATTGTTCTCATCTCAGCTGACAACTGACCCCACCCCCTTTTTGCTACTGTTGTTACACTTGTCAAGTTTTGAGTTCTCACATTACCCATAATACAGTTTACATATGATTACAGTGTCAGATTGAACAATCGATTGTTTGTAGTCATTTTTTAACTCCTTTGAAACCTGGAGCACTTTCCTAGTACTGCTTTCATACACCTTTCACAAGTATTTGAACCCTGAACACATTGGTTAGATTTCTTTAAAATAATGGGAAATGGCATTACGCAAATAAGTAAGAAATGTTCCATAAATTGCAAGAAATTAGCAGATTTAGAAAATTATTTCTTAAAAGAGGTAGGGAAAATGTTAAGGGAAAAAAGAAGAAAGCGAGGGAAAAACTATTCATAGTTATCATAATTAAATATATAAAGTCTTGCTGGCCTTGTTTTATAACTTAATTTTTCTTAATGGATTTTCAGGTAATGTTTTTGTATGAATGCTGTATTTACAGCTATGATTAGCACTGGTAATGCTAATGCTATGCTTATTTTTACTGGCAAAAACAAATGTGAGAAGTTTGTCTAGAGGGCTTTTTTGGCAGAACTCTATTCATTTCTACACAAACCACGTTTGTTTTTTTTTTCCTAACCTTAACCAAGACGTCCTTTTTTGGCACAAAGCTCTCAAGGCAAACTTCTCCAGCAGTTAAAACCCCCAAAACAGGCTTAAAACCCTTAAAACTAAATTTAGGCCCATACCACAAAAACTGAACATCCAACTCTTCACAGGGGTCTTTTAGAAGAGCCAAAAACTGATCAATAGATTTCAAGAAAACCAACGATACACTTAACTGATACAACAAACTGAAAACACAATGTAGCAACAGCAATGCCTCCAGTCTGTGAATCTGGGTTATGCCATGGTTAAGTTACATAATCAACATTGTTGCCGTGTTAGTGACTTGTCAACGGATGGCACCCACCTGTCACTCAAAGCTCCCACGCTCTTAATTATGCAGAACTAAAAGCCTTAATAACGTTTAAACAGGTGAGTTATATAAAATTTCAGCCCTGTATCGTTATTATAAACAGAGACCAAAACCGTTTTTTGTACCAGGCTGTAAACATGTTTATTTCTGCTGTAAAGTTGGTCATGTCAACACGTCGTCTATGGGGACCAACTCACTTTTGGGGCCAGCCTCAAGTGGCCATTAGAGGAACTGCAGGTTCTGGCACTTTTCCATCTTTCAGCTCCAGAGGTTGCTGCTTGCCCGATACTCAACACTTGGATGTAAAGAAAATCAAACTTGACTGCCCTGCTGTGCCCATAATAGCTTAGCAACCAGTATATTTACCCGATGTTAGAATACAGTACAAGGTGGATTTATTAGTCATTTTTTTTTAAACTGTTTAAAAAGTGAATTAAAAATTTCTCCTTAAACCCTTTAAAACCTGGCTGGACACCAGTTTTCTCGCCATGCCTTCAGATGCCTTTCACAAGCTATTTAAGGCTTTTAAATTTGAGTAAATTGGTTTAATTTCTTTAAAAACACAGAGAAAAATGTAATGACCAACTTGGCCAGGAATGTAAGAAATTCATCGAAGCTGATGAAGAAAATGACCTGAAAATTTGTTTTAAAAAGGGGGTGTCAATTATTAAAACATACCAAATGACTATGGAAAAATGTCTAGCAAATGGGTTTATAATATTTATATGTGTAAAATTATGTTACAGAAATGTTTTTTTTTTTTAACTTTTTTTAAATTTTCTGAACTTTATTAAGGTTATTTTCTTGTTTTTTCTTTTTCTTTTTTTGCTTAATTACGGTAATTTTCTCGCAAATTTTTAATAGCTTCTTGTTTTTTGGCAACGTTGTTGTTAAGTTGCTCACTGCCTTCCATGTTTTTAAAAGAAATGAAATTAATTTGCCCACATTTTTAAAGGGTTACTTCTGATACATATTGTGGAGTCGAAGGAGGAGTTGATGAATCAAATAAGTCGAATTATTATTTTGTGACTAAAACTGTTAGTTGAACTGTTAGTTGTGAGTTGAATTTCTCAAAGTCGAACTTGAACACTTTGATAATGCGCTTGGCGGTTGACTTACCCTCTCTTGCATACGCCTCAACTGGACCAGAACTGGCCTCGGCATTCTGAGCATGCTCCACAGTCCCCACGCCAGGCTTTGACACGAACATCACACAGCATAAATTCCGAGAAGAAAGCTGAAAAAAATCAAAAGAAGAAGGACAGAAAACAAAATAAGACGAAGGTATCCACAAAAAAAGCAGTACAGTACTTGAGGAATGCACAGCTCCAAAAAATGATCTATGTTTTCACCGTAAGACATGCAACCCGTTTGCTTCTGCTAACTTCTTTGCTAGGTGACATGATAGGTCAACTGGGAGAGGTTCAATAGCAACTAGCTGAAAGGGGGCATATCGCCACCAACGCGGCAGTGTCGGACATACTTCTGTCAATAATTCAGTTTTCCCCCGGTGCTTGAATACTGGGACAAGGATAGTGTCAGTAAGTCCAATTAAATAGCCTTATTGAACGATAACTATGGCTCGACTGTGCATCAACTGTGCATGTAAACGTATCCAATGATTGGACAATTGCTGGTCAGGGGAGGGGTCCAGCAGTTTGTCAAGTGCTTAAGTGTTACTGAAATCTATAGATCCACTCAACGACTGATCAAATATCTACCACAATATACTCTGACCCACTTAATAAGATTCAACAAGGGCACAGGAAGTTGAAGCAGTTGGTAGGAGGATGGAGGGAAAACGGCCGGACAGGAAGGCCAGGAACATACACACACACACACACACACACACAGTATTTGTACAGTGTTTGGCTTGGAGGAGTGTGTCTCCAGGCTCTGCAGGACTGAGGTAAGAAGACAGCTTGTTTTCTTCCCAACTTCCAACACAGTAGTTCTCCCTGCAGGCCGACGCCACACCTCAGAGCAAAAGCAATCCCACATCATCCTTAGACAGGCTTTAAGGCACCAAATACCAAACAAAGAAGGAAGAAGACTGTGGATTTGACTTTTTCACCCTGAACCACAACTTCTCCAAAGGCAGGCGTAATGAAGGGCATCCGTTGCGGGTCGCTGCGCTGCCTCCGACCAGTCCGCTGTGCATATCTGTGACAGCGCACGGCGCCGTAGGATGGGTCAGAGAAGAGCTCAATGCGATGACTGCATCCAGGGTTCATACAGTGGATACATGAGTGACTGTGCTGAACTCTAGTGCAGCCTGAGGACCGGCAGTGTTCAGTACATCTATCGCCGTACTTCGACGGCTTCCTCGTGAGGAAGCTGCATGTGATGTGATGCTACTGTCTGTGATAGGTTTATAGAGAAAAATAGAGGCATGATTGTGCTTGCCCTCTGTGTGTGTGTGTGTGTGTGTGTGTGTGTGTGTGTGTGTGTGTGTGTGTGTGTGTGTGTGTGTGTTACATAACTCAGAGCAAAAAAATTCTCCCTGAGGATTAGACTCAATAGAATGATATTCACGGTTTAATGTGGCTGAAAATGAAAGCTACAAGAGCGGGAGAGGCTCATTTTTGCTAATCAAAGGGACTTGGGCAGATGTAATATTTTGTGCTTCATGGTCATGTGGTGCATCATTAGATTACATTTGGTCACACTGCGGATGATGACTCAGGGGGAGCGCCACAATAGCACTTTGTGGCGTTGACAGGTTGAGTGCAGCCCTTGTGCGTTCAAGTGTGCGCACCCGTGCGTGGATGAAAGTTTGAGTGTGGAGCAGAGCGAGAGCACAAGGACGGTGTGTGGGAGAGGCGGAACGGATGTGTGTGTGTGTGTCCGCGGGCTGTGTGAGACCCCATTGAGTCCAGCGCATTTGGGAGGGCGGGGTGACTCATCTCACCCTCGGGCTCTGCTTCTCAAAATACTTCTCTTTGCCTTTCTCACCTTTTTTTCCCTGTCTGTTCATCTCATCAGCTTCACATGACATTAACACAGAGACTGAAATCATCTTTCCACCTCGAAATGTTAAGTATGCATCTTTTTTCTTTTTGAAGGAAGGAAGAAGACGGGGGCGAGGGCTGAGGATGATGGAGAGTAAGAGAGACGGGCAGACGGGCTGACAGACAAGCAGCAGCGAGGGCAGAGAATTGAGCAAATGCTAAGGCTCATTCATCCTGACAGTGTTCATGGCACCAGTCAGGGGATCAGAAGACAGAAGGAGGACAGATTCCAACACTGACACACAGACAGTGTGCACTTGCTGACCGGCATCACCTCCTCTGTGCAGGCAGCAGGGCACTTGTGCCTGCTGGTCATCTTACACTTCTTATCTGAAGTGAGGATGAGACTGAAATGCTTTGTCTTTAGCCCTTACATCATCTTAGGGATCAAAAATGACCCACCACTATGTTTAACAGCATATAAAACTCCCCAAATTATCCGTTTTCAATTTCAAATTTGATGACTTTTCCTTTTTCGGCAGCGCATGCAGATGCAGCAGCCAGTAGCTCCTCAAATTTATGCTATTTTTTGCTTTATTTTCCTATTTTTTTTTTCAACTTCATGACCCCTTCTGCTGAAACACAACTTTCCTACAATAGAGAAACGCTTATCCACACTGAAAAAAGTTGTGTAGGTCTGGAACTGAATGCAGCAGACTGCGAGAGGATTTTCATCATTGGCATACACCGAGCTGCCAGTCAGACCAGAGGGGAGAAACGAAACTGAAAGTGCTGGACGAAGAGAGGGAGGAGAGCCAGCATCAGGATTTTTAAGAAAAAATAATAAATAAAGCTACCTTTTGCCTTCTAGAATGACCCCAACATAAGAAACATGAAACAGTGCCTTTGTTCATACACATATGCACACACACACACACACACACAAATACATCTGCAAAGTCCATGCACACAAACTTGCATACTGTCCACATTGTACAGTATAATACACTATGTTTCTAAAGATTGCTATTGTTTCCCTATAATAAAATGCATTCAAAACTACTTTTTACACATTTCTTACACATTTCTTTCTTTCTTGGGCTACACAAATTATATATCTTACTAAAAAATTATGTTTACACCTATGCAATACCCTTAGCAATAATAACAATTATAATAATAATAGTAATAATCATAAATCTATTCTGTAGTAAAGAAAACAATTATGACAGGTGTGTTGTAATAAAAATGAGTGGATTCCACTGACTGAATGCAGTCTTTCTGCTCTGTGATGAGGGAAAACCTAGATATTCACAAAGTTTGTGATGAATGGCAGGTTGTTTCTTAATGCAAAATAGATTTGGGGTTTAAAATTCAATCAAGCTGCTTTATTTTAGGGGTTTAGTTGAGGTGGGTCATTTTTGACCCACCTGAAGTGGTGTATTCATAAGATTGAGATAAGTCAAGGGCTAGTGGATAGCAGGGTGACTGACATTCAGAATGTGAAGACCTTATGCATTTTATAACGCACTTTGTTTTCTATTGCAGGTTGACAGCATACACACTGTGCTTAAATGTATACTGATTGGTACTCTTATTAGAATTGTGTCGGTGTGTATGCCCGTGCTTGATTGGCATCTCCTTAACTTTGATGACATCATTTTAAAATGTCAGCACAGCGTTCAACTTGAGCAGTCAGACAGAACCAAGCCTGTAATTACTGGGCTTTGTGGGATAAATGCCTCATTTGTTAAATTAAAAAATTACCAAGTGCCATTAACTCTGATTTAATTGTCTCTTGAATCACTTCTAATGGAATTAATGATATCTAATATCTTAATTCTTTTCTCGCAATACTTAAATGTACCTTTTCTAGCATATTATCTGATTTGTACACTTTCAGCAAATTGAAATCGCCATTTCAATTTGCAATGTAACCAGAGGTGGGAAGCATAAGTAAAAGTTCTATTACTTTACCAGTGTTTGCTGCTATGAAGGAAAATATTAGAAAATAAACAATAAAAGTTAACTATAAGGGTTTTGGACCAGATTCAGAAGTAGCGGGTATTGTATTGTTGTTCTGAATGCCCTGGAACCAGGATGAAGCCAGGTGGGTATGCTGTCGCGGGAAAAGTATGTGTGTGTGTGTACAGTTCAGTCCTACCACACTTGAAGAAGGGACGGAGTGTGTGAGTGTTAATTAGTTTGCAGCCCTCTTACAGCAGGCAGGTGGTTCGATATCTCTTTGGGCTAGGCTCACCATCCAGTACTGGAAACATCTCTCTCTGTAATCTCTGAAATCCTCTCAAGTCTCTGAATCTCCCAATGTGGGCTCCAAGATCTCCCTCCAACGTCTTGGCTCAGCTTAAGAGGTCTCCAACTCACCAAAAAACCTTGACCTATAAATAAAGTTAAAATAAAATTACCTTTATACTAATTTTATGAGCATTGCTGATCATAGGATAAAGCTCATGAAATAAATTCAGTGCTCCATTATTACTCACAAACTTCTATAGTACAACATAGGTAGTTCACTTCTATTTTGAAATTTAAATTCATCCACAATCAGTGAAAATAAGCAGTTTAGAGAGCTTATTCTTTCAGTAAAAACTCAATTGCAGTTCAGAAACAAAATAAAAACACAAATAAATAAACATAACTTTTAGTCACTAATTCACCTTTACTATATTTTTAAACTCATGAAGTGTAGAAATACTATGCACATTTCAAATACTGTTAAACCCCTTATGAACTGTGGAAATAGCACTAACAGTAGAAATCTACTAGTAACTTTCATATAGCCAGCTGAAGCATTTAACTCAAATGGTGCAATAAATACATCAAAACACAATACACAACAGTTTCCTCAACACACCATGATGACAAAACATGTCTGCTTGTCAGCAGGATCTCTTAAACCCCTTTCAGTTTCAGTTTTCAAGTCACTAACACTGTTAGCATAACCACTGACATTTTACACAGGAGCAGATACCACTGCAGCTAGCAGCATTTTGGGCCGCTATCAGTTTTAGCACAAGTCGACGGAGTTTAACATAGCGAAAATTAGCATCGCGGCTAACCGATCCATCTCCTAATTAGCTACAACCTAGTAATATGCTGACTCACCAGGGCGATGAATAGCAGGTTAGCAAGGAGAGCCTCAGGCCGCAGACCACTCACCGAAAGGGACGGCGTTCTCTCCTTTCTCATCCACACTGTCATTTTTCATTGTCAACTGTCAACATGAAACATGAACTAACACAGGAAAACATAACATAAACTTCAAGTGAGTTTTTCCAGTGTTTTTCTTTAGTTTTTTATCACTTCAATGTCAAGTTTCTGTCCTTATCAAGCGATTAGCTCAGACTACAATGCCCTTTCACCTTTACTAACGAGACCAATCAGTGGACAGCAGGGGGGCGGGCTGAAGCGTTTGATTGGCTACAATGAACGTAAACTCGATTTTATTGGCTTTTTATTATGTTTGTCAACAGGAACTTCATTTCTTATCTTTTTAACTGTTTGAAACATGAATCTATCATTCTAAAGATCATTATATTTATTTAAAGTGTATTTTAATCAAAAGTGTATTAATTTCAGGTGCAACTGTATGAAATGCTGCATATTATGATAAAGCGTTTATTCATTTTGAGTATTTCAGTTGCTCTGGGCTACATTAGATATTTTAGATAATTCAAAGGGGGTTGCTGTAAATTTAAGAACATCTCAAGGATACAAAATAAATTGCATCAAATAACAGTAAACATTAGCAACAGGTTCCCTTACCTCTAAATCAACAATCATTTCCATTTCTGCACCACAACCAGTTTGTACTCACTTCAAGTTCAACTTTTCCCCCCGTTCACCCTCCAAGCAAAATTTAACCATTCCCCTCAGCCTCTCTGTCCCAGTGTAACCAGTCCACTCAGCCTACCTGTTCCACTATAATCAGTCCACTTGGCCTCTCCGTCACACCGCTCTCCTCAAATTGAAAAGTTTTGACTTGAATGAAGCCCTGCAGTTACATCAGGGATTATTGTTACAAACAGCAAAAGTCCTCACACACCTCACAGGTAAAGTTGCTCAGGCAAGGCATAGGTCACCACCAGAGGATCCAACATGAGCATTTTAGCATTTAGCATATTAGCTTACTGTGCTGGCCAGGTGCTGCATTAAGTGAATTCAGTCTTTTTTTAATACTATGCCAAAGTAAAATAATACTAACCATAGTCGATTAGAAAAATATCCAAAAAGTAAAATTACGGATTTTTAAAAAATAGTTAAAAAGTACAAGCAAACAAAAAACAAAGTTGTGAGTAAGGAGAGTAAATGTAATTTGTTACTTCCACCATCAAATATAAGATAAGTCTTGCAATTGTCAGACTTTTCACAAAACAGAGTAGGTCTACTTTGTCATTATCTTTAATTAAAAAAAAAACCTTGTAATTTCTTATACTTTCACAAAATATTTTACATTGAAGACCTATGGCGCTAATATGTTAGCCTACCTCACTGTCCATCATTAAAGGATGTTTATTGTATGGCTACAGTTCAGTGTTCAAGCATAAATTTCAATTATACAACATTTCAATTCAAAATCATGGGACAGAAAACAATTCAGCTCAAACAGAAGCAATTCTCAAAACAGCTTAGCATCACATAAAGACTGGAAACAGGGAAACAGCTAGCCTGCCTCTTTCCAAAAGTTACAAGATGTACCAAGCAGCAACTCAAAAGCTCTCACAGTAACATATGCTTGCTTTCTGGTTTAATATGTACATAAAACAAAATCTAAAATCATTTTTAAACATGCGTTCCATTTTTTTGATATGCTAAGCTGAATGTTTCCTTTGCAGTTAGCTAATTAGCCTCTAATGTGGCTGTGTGGCAATATGGTATGTGGATATCTATGGATATGCAATATAAAAGTGAATTGTTATGGTAATGTGCTAGAATATTTTTTTTTATACCTCTTTTATCCTTTGTTGTGTTTTTTCTCTGCTGTTTTTATGTCTGTACAACAAGACAATAAGCTGCTGGAAACCTGAATTACCCTTTAAGATTAATAAAGTTTCTATCTATCTATCTATCTAGAATATGACCTACATAAAATACTTCAACTTGTGTGCCAGATAATGGCTTACTGATTAATAAAACATTTTAATACTTTGTAGATCAGTTATATTACACATAGAGGAGCAATTTCTAGTTTGCCAGGTTGTGCAAAAAAACTTTTTTTCTACTCTGTGTCTTCCAGCATTCCCCTCCTTTGTCTTTGTCTTTTTTTTTTTTTTTTTTTAATCTAGCTCTTTAATTCATCAGGACTTCCCCACTGGACAGTTGCAGTACTTACCTTGTGGAAAAGAGCTGCAGGCCATCCCCACCAAAATCAATTTATTGACAACTTATTAACATTTACAGCCCTAGACTTACATGCTCAGCAGCTGGAAGGATCTGGGGAGATAAAATACAATAAAAAAAATTGCCAATACAGGTTATTCATTCATTTCTGTAAATTAAAGGATAATTCCAGAATGTTTTGCTCATTCCTTGTTTTACTGTTTAACACCACTGCAGATTACATTTCGTGCTTTTAAAGCAATAGTTCAACATTCTGGGAGCCATACTTATTTGGCTTCTTTCAGAGGATGAGACAATTTATTCCACTCTCATATTTGGCTGATAAATATGAAGAATGTACAGTATGTGGCTCGTTTCACACAAAGACTGGAATTGGGGAAACAATTAGCCTGACAAGACAAGACAAGACAAGACAAGACAAGACAAGACAAGACAAGACAAGACAAAATAACATAACATAACATAACATAACATAACATAACATAACATAACATAACATAACATAACATAACATAACATAACATAACATAAGAGAAAGCAAATGTATCAAAAATATACAATATACAATCAATATAAACTAATTGTAAAACTGGATAACAAAAAGGGGCAAAATATAATAGCAAGCAAAGTATAACATTCACAATACAAAACCTAGTTAACTGTAATGTTCACAATATAAAGACTAGATAACATTAAGGTTCAAAATACGAAAACTAGCTAACTAAAAGATTCAAAATACAAAAACTAGCTGATCATTGGGTTCAAAACACAAAAAGTAGCTAACATAAAGGTTCGAAATATAAAAACTAGCTAACATTCAGGTTCAAATTATAAAAACTAGTTAACTAAAACATTCAAAATACAAAAACTAGCTAACATTATGTTTCAAAATATAAAAACTAGCTAACATTAGGGTCAAAATATAAAAACTAGCTAACATTAGGGTCAAAATATAAAAACTAGCTAATCATAATATTTTAACTTTTTAAAGAATGTATTTGTTTGTTTTCATAGTCTTTTGTTTGTTTTTTCTTGTTTTTTTCTTTTTTTATTATTTATTTTTAAAGTATCTTTATGTTCATTATTGTTGATGCTTTCTTACTTTTATCAAATATATCCAATGCACCTCCATTGCTTTGTTGACTTTGTTTTTGGTTATATATGTGCACTAAATGGTGAATAGAGGGTTTAAAAATCTATGAATATAACTCCAAATGAACTAAGTCATATTTATCTATTTTCTTTCATCTTTTTGTAGCCAACCACAATGGGCCTTTATTCTGTGCAACTGTGCAACATTTTTTTTGTATGTAGTTGAGGGTTTAATGTGTTCAAGTATGCATATGGGTATATGTTTATTTTATTCTACAATTGTCTTTCTGCTATGCTTTGTGGCAGTTTGTATGCTTTCAAAAACCAATAAATATATGTTTAGAAAATGTATTTGTTTAATATTGGAGGTTAATGAAGTAAAAAAAAAAACAAACAAAGATGTGTGCTGAAGCTTGAGTTTTGCAATTCTTGAAAGCTTCACACACACTGTCAGCTCATTTCTACGAGATCTAAGAGTGTCACACACACACACAGACACACAAAGAGAGACAGAAAAAGCCTTTGGTGACACAGATGATTGTCAAAGGAAGGGAGTCCTCACATCATCTGCGGAAGAAAAAAACAAGGGCTGACAAAGAGGGTTAGAGCCGAGTGTGAAAAGAGTGATGAGAAATGATGAGAGGACCGAAATAGATGGCGCGTGTGTATCGGTGGGGACTCCAGCTGTGTGTTTATCCTGCACCAGGGAAGACTGTGTCGAGCCAGCTGAGATGACAAAGCAGACGAGGGCTGTGACACACGGTACAGACGACGGGCTGCCTAAACACACACATACACAGTCAAAAGGTGTGTGCTGTTTCTCTTGTGGAGTGTGTCTGCATTAAGTTACCCATGATTCATGCTGAATAGATGCACCACAGCAAATCTGTCTTGGGTGAATTTCTATGAACAGCGATTTTTACTACACAGTGAAAATGTGGCAAAGTCAGCATCCACCTCATTACACCCGTGTGACCTTCTGTGAAATACACAAGACCACACACTCACATTAAGCCTTATTTTGCAGCATGTTCGTTTTTACCTCAGAGCTGCTCGGTGTTACTGTAAACAGACACTTGCAGTGGTATTAGTAGGTCAGTTAACCCTAAGCATCCCGGACAACAGTTTCCACAACAGGAACAGAGGTTATGGCTGTGGTGGGCCCTGGATAACCCCCCTCGTACAACCCTGGAGCCACCATCTGGCTTGCTTACATAACTGCAGAGCAGACTGTTAAATGGTGCTGTTTGGTTATGCAAACTGGCAGAGTGGATTTTTCTCATGTTAGCAAGGCTGATATAAATGTTCCAGACCTTTAGCGCACGCATTGGTATGAAATGTCAAAGGAATGCAAGTTATTAGTTTGAAAACTCAAGCAAGCATGGCCTTCTCAGCGGTAGTTACAGCCCTGAATTTTACAACGTGGGCAGCTAAGTCCCAGAAGGATGCTTTTATTCTGGAAAGTTTGAATATGGCACGATTATGAACCTGAACCTTTACAGTTTTGTTTTTGTTTTTGTTTTTTTTACAAAATAAACTTTATGTGTGACTATGTAACTTTAGAGATAAAACTTTTTTCTTTTGTAGCTACAGTCTTTCTTGGTGTGGATTTACTAAGAAATAATACCAGTTTACGGTGGCTTATGTTAGCAGACGTTAACAGGGAATTGTGTGTTTTATTTTGACTTACAGGAGAGAAATTTAATGTTAATGGTTGTATTTTGTATTTATTTTAAATAGTGTCAGAACCCGAAACCCACAATTGGGTTTGAAAGGCGTGTTTTCTTTAAAAATCTCGAAAAGCACAACCTTGATCTATGATAAAGGGAGTGTCCGAGACACTTGGGAGGATCAAGGAAAACTGTAGCTCTGCAGAAGGTCATGATATTAAAAAAATAACAAAATGTATTAAAAAAATAAATACCAAGTGCCAGCCAGTCCCCCTACTGTGATAAATAAAGTATAGTCCCTAACCCTGGATTCATTAATAAACCTGCTGCATTCATGTCCCACAGTGAAGTGATCATTTGAACTCAAACCGTTATCATTCGCCGCACCTAACAAAGTGCTTTTAGTGCCTGAATCAAACAGATCATCACCACAGCATACTCACACCATAAAGCAGCAAGGGGCTCGCCAAAGTTTCGCAAATCTAGCATTACCAACAATCCTCAGTCACCTCCATGTTGAGAACCGTGTGCACAATGTCCAGCCACAAACTCTGAACTATATGCCCTGAATGTCCCATATATCCTTTAATATTATCAAGACTGCAAAATAAAAAGTAAACAAACTCATGTCATGCTCTCATTACTACACCACAGACACACTGTACTGGTCTGTATATCTCTTACTTAACCTGCTACTCCACTATCATGACTGTGATCCATGACAGCCAGGTGTTCTCCTCAGAGCTTGGGAGGAGATTAAGGCCTCTCTATCTGTCTCTCAGCCTGCTAAGCACCAGTTCAGCCTCATTCTCAGGGCTGAAACCCAGGCCTCCAACAGAACTGTGGAGGACCAATCACAGGCAGGGGAGGGGCGCTCCTGTCCTTCTAATAAAGACACTGGAACAACAGTATTACAGTGTAGTTCAAGCACGCCACCTTGTGTTGGAAAAGTGTACAGGTTCTCTAAGGTGATGTGACCAGGAATGAGGGAGTAAACGATGTGCTGATTATACCTGTATGCAATTTTCTTGTATGGTATTTGTTAAAGACTTATTTAAAAGATGTGTATGGAACATAGCATTAAAGGGACAGTTCACCCCAAAATCAAAAGAACATATTTTTTCTCTTACCTGTAGGGCTATTTATTAATCTGGATTGTTTTGGTGTGAGTTGCCAAATGTTAGAGTTATCTGCTGTAGAGATGTCTGCCATCTCTCCAATGTAATGGAACTAAATGGCACTTGGCTTGTGGTGCTCAAAACACCAAAAACATATTTTTGAAAAATTCAACAGCAATGTCTCTTTACAGAAAACATTATCTGGTTACTCAAGATAATCCACAGACTTCATTGCAAGCAGTCTCATGTCGGAGCTATTTCTTTCTCCAACAGAAATACACTGGCCAAACCGTATTATCACTCAGAGGGAAGCATGCACATACTGCTTGCTCACTTAGCATCACTGAGCTAGTTAACGTAACAGACCAGAGGCGGACACGATTGATGTTTACAAGCACAAACTTCTAATTTTCAAAGATATTCATAATAATTGTAAATGCTGTTTTCTGGAAATTCCTAGTTTTTTGTTGATTTTCTTATGATTTTTCTCCCTCTCTTTCCTTTTTGGGTAATTTTTCCATGTCACCTTTTACTAATTTCCCTTTTTTCTTATTTTTTTCAAAATAAAGCAAACCAAGTAGCTCAAGGTTTAAATGCTTGTGAAAGGCATCCAACATAACACACAAAACCCCCTGATGTCTATCCAAGTAATACACACATTAGTCCAAATAGACACATTCCCGGGTGTTTGTTCCTTAAAAGTATTATTTAACAGACATTTAAGGAGATAAAAAAAATGTGTAAATATACTGTTAACTGTAGAGCTGAACCATGGGTTAAAGTTTTAAGTCACTTTGATGCTTAAGAAAAATATATTTCAACCTAATATAAACACACAATGAGCCTGGTTTAACTGGTTTTTTTTGGTCTTTCGTTGGTCAGAGATTGTTTACTGGAGAGTTTGCAAGGTCGAATTCAAAGACAGCAAAAAAACCAACAACTTTAGCTCTAAATCCTTGACTAGTTGTGAAAAATTTCTGATGAAGACAAACAAGCAGACAAAACTTGCCCACAAAAATTTCTTTAATTGACTGTTAAAAATAAGTAAGGCTAGAGATGCTGTAGAAGTACAGATGGTGCGTGTCCCGCAAACTCAGGAGAGAGAAAAAAGTCCCTGCCAAGTTAATGACACACGTATGCAGATGAGTGGGGCTGACAGACCTGTGGAGGAGGGCGAGACGCTCCATCATGCTGCGATGGGATGAAGCTGCTCTTTCATTGACTTTAGTTTGACTTTTGTTTTCCCGCATCGATTGAGAACTGATTGAGTCTGTGGACAGGCTGCAGGGTTTCTACTTTAAAAAATTTAAAAACAGGCCTGAAGCAAACCACTTCACTACTCTCCCGTCACAGACATAGTGCATAGCTGAGTAAAGTTACCCCCCAAAAAACACAAACTCACATCATTTCAACTGCTGTCAAAACAATAAACCCAAGCCATTTTTTTTTTTCATGTTTCATACATATATAATCATATATATATTCATATTCAATGTACAAAGATACATTCTGAATTGCAAAGGCTCAATCACTGTAAATAAATACTGAAATGGCTAAACTGCAATAATATTTCACTCCTCTCCTGGAGAGGAGACACACACACACACACTCACACCGAGACACACACACACACACTGATACTGTTCGATACAATGAGGACAAAACAAAGAACATACCAGTGTGATGTTACTGGTACACAGAGGCCAGAAATAGTCTCATATTACACCCAAAATGAACATCTTGTGCACTGTGCTCAGACAGAGGACAGTCTAAAAGACAAACATAAAAAAAAAATAATAAAATAAAAAAAAAGTTCAAAAATAGACGTAAAAGTTTGCAATCAGGAGGGGAAATCAGAGAACTTAACATAAAACAACTTGGTCTTGCACAAACGGGGCAGAGCAGTGCCGCAAAAAAAGTCAGTGTTAGAATTCTGACCTCTAAATGCTGAGATAAGGATAAAAACAAAAGGAGGGGGGTTATGTAATCCTCAGTGTGGCTGCTTGTTTTATCCTCTCAAAGTGACAGCTCCGGCACATTCTCAGAAAATATGTCAATTTCCAAATACGAAAGTCTAAAAATATATCTTATCTATACACCAGGATTTCTGTTACAAACACTCCCATGTTATCTACATAGAGGCAGACTCAAACATGCTGCTCACGGTTAGACGTTATTGTTTCAGCGCAAGGCTAACTATCTGTCTGTGATTCTTAATCCTTTGGTAGCAAGCGCAACATTCTTTCAAGAGAAAAATAAATACTTTGTCACACTTGAAAAGCAACTTAGTAACTTTCAACCCTCGATACCTAAGGCATGTTTTTTTAAAGTGTCTACGCGCTGGAGCTGGTGGCTAGACTGAGAGCAGAGGACTGACAGCGTCCTCGGGTTATATTGGAAGTCTACAAATCTTTCAGCATCGCAACCAAAACCAACTTAAAGGGCGGATTTACAGTATGTGATGATAGATGTAACAGCAGCTGCTACTTCTTCTTCTCATTTCATTTAGGGTTTTGTGAATGGATTCTTATTAGTAAGTGGGTTACTTAAGCTCCAGTTTGTGCCTCAAATGTATCGTCATTACATTCAAGTCACAGAGATTGACATCTGATTTTCTAAAAAAAAAATAAAAAATTTCAATCTTTGAGCAAAACTAAGGGCTATATCTTGCATCCAGCAAAAAGCGCAGCATGACTGTCTTTGCCAGTTTTAGACTGACACAGCTGCCACTTTTATGGCCATCGCCCATGTTGTGTTGGAACATAGTATTTTCACAAATCTGTGCAGCCAAAATAAGGTGTAGTCAGGCTCATTGTTGGCATATTGCTTATTTAAGGAAGAAAAAAGTGATTGCACCATTGACCAACAAAAATTTGGTCTTAAAGTCAGAATAGCACAGTATTTTCATGTATTTAACGAAATTGTTGTTGTTATTCAGATGGTGAGATGAGCCTAAATAGATGGGTTCACAACACTCGTACACTCTGCTTGTTACACACACAGGAACACGCAGATGGTTTGCGGGTGCATGAAATATGAAATATTTCATCATTAATGAGAATTTAAATGACATTCTGTCAAATCTAAACGTAGCAGAGATTAGAGCTGAGCTGCTCTTTGAAAACCCCATCAAGAGAGACGTTGCGCACATTTATGAACAAATAGCGATGTAACTTTGTTGATTATTTCGAAAGCTAAAAGTTTAGATCTGTTTCCTCTGTCAAGTTTATAATTACAGTTTCTTGTTTTGCTGCTGAAATGTCCCATGATATTTGCTATAGTGACATTACTGCGTTCACTCTCTACTTCTGCAGTTTGCCAAAATGGCATGTTAGTGCCAGTGTGCCATGTGCAGGCTCCTGTGGCTAGGCTAGGTTATGGTCCAAACACACCTTTGATTAATTAAGAGTCCAAATACAACCCCTTTGTCTCTTGAGTTTTACTTTGTGCCCAGATTATGAGCCGCTAAATGAGCAAAAGTGGAGATAGACACGCCTCCATGGGCAGTAAATCTCTTAAATAGGGCCCTCGCTCCATAAGGCTGTCCTTAGGCCCATCAGTGTTTTGAGCTAAAATGCTAATGTCAGCATGCTAACATGCTCACACTGACAATGTTTACCATCCTTGTTTAATATTTTAGCATGTTAAAATTTAATAAATTGCACTAAAGTTTGACCTGATGATGGTGCTAGATAAAGTCACATGACCACCAAAATTAAGCAAACTCATCCTGATAGGGACATAAATGTCTGCGCCAAATTTCATAGCAATCCGTCCAATAGTTGTTGAGATATTTCAGTCTGTATTAAAGTGGTGGAGTAACCAACACACATTCCCATCTACAGGCGTAACAGCACTCCCCCGCTGTTCTGAAGGTATTCCCAGGATCAGATGTGAATAAAAATCTTTTTAATCATATTTTTTATATTTTCATTTAAGTGGTTAGACGAGGATTTGAGGATTCTGGGAGTATCTTCACAACAGAGTTGTTATTTGACAACTCTCTCTAGGTTTTAACTAAACACTGCTGGTTGGATTTATTTTGCACAATATTGGATTTTATGCTCTGTGACTGGAATGTAATGATAATGATCACCTGAGAGGCATAAACTGAAGCTACCACTATTATATATTGAATGTTAAGATAAATACAGGTCCATTTTCTGCTCAGATACTAACCAGATGAAGCTGATGTCTTTGCATTTGACTTAAAGAAATCCTGACCTCGAGACAACTGGCAATCAATTCAATTTGTCTTGCATACAATCAAAAGCCGAGTTCTCAAAGAATGAACAACTACATGAAACAGGATTTGGGATTAATCGCAAATCCCAGATGATTGCCCCAGTATTACATTGTTAACCCTTTGAAACCTGAGCAAATTTTGGCATGATTTAAAAAACATGGGAAGAATGCAATGAGCAACAAAAGAAGAAATTACCTGAAAATTAGCAAGAAATGGGTAAAAAGTACATGAAAATTACCTGAAAATTAGTAAAAAGTAAAATAAAATTCAAAAAAGGGGGAATTACCTGGAAAGCAATCTAACTTTAAATACAAAATTATGATGATTTTCTATAAATATTGTTTTTTTTCCTAAGCTTTTTCTTTTTTTTCCTTGGCTTTTTCAAAATAATTTTTAGATCTACTACTCTCCTGGAAGTTGTGAAACATTTCTTATAAAGTTGCTCATTGCCTTTTTCCCCATGTGTTTAAAGAAATCACACCAGTTTGCTCTGGGTTCAAAGGTTTAAATACTTGTAAAAGGCGTCTGAAAGCAGCATAAGAAAAGTGATGTCGCTCCAGGTTTCAAAGGGTTAAAGGGCATCAGGGGAGCTCACAAGTGTTTTTTTTTTTTTTTTAGGCCGACTGATTTAACATCTAGTCAAGTCCAGCATGAGCATGCGAAAACTGAGTGAAGGGAACTTGGAAATGTCTGGAGGAAAAATTCATTGTATTTGCTGAGCAAATATAACAAAAAGTTCTGTATCCAATAACAGCTTTACCTCATATGATATTAGAAGAGAAAGAGGCATTATAACAGACTGAAATTCATAAAATAACATTTTAAAAAAGGAAACAAATAAGAGAAAATAATAAAACATGCAGTTTGTGTAAATCTGTTTGAATTGCTCAGTATTCAGATCAACACTGAGGACGCTCTCGGAGCAGTTTTCGCTTGTTTCACTCGTATTTGTTCAGATCTGAGGAAGAAAAAAGTGCTGATTGAGCTCGCGCCTTCGGAGGGGAGTCGACCACCTGAGCTCCTCCTCCCTGGCAGCGAGATTGACAGAAAAGGCAATTCGGGCCTCACGTGAGGTCACAGTTTAGTCCTCGCTGGCGAGGACCTGCCAGACGATGAGGTGGCTGCGCTCGGCTTTCGCCAGGGAGGGCTGCAATTTCATGGTGGGCTCCTCGCCCTCCTCCGCATCGCCGTCCTCATCACCTAAACACACACAGAGCGACATCACACTTCTCTCTACGTCTCCTGCAGTGATGACGATGGTGGTTTGAGTCATTACGGTAGCAAACTCACCCATCCTAAAGTCGATGTAGCCCTCTCCTCCGCTCATCACCAACATGGACTTGGTTCCTTCCTGAGTTGTGGCATCTGTCGTCTTGTCACCTGCTGCCTCGACTCCGCTGGACGCAGATGGAACTGCGTGACCTGAAAGTGAAGAGCCACAAACTGTAAATAACACCAAACAAGTCCAGAGTGTGTTTTTCTGGTACACACTTTCTTATGTGTATACTGTATCTCAACTTTCTGACTCACAATTATACGAGAAGCCAAGCAGGGCGAGCAGTGTGTAATATTTTATGTACATGTAGAGGGCCTGCTGATAATCTCATGCATATCACATCACATATTATGTGTGTGGCAGCAGCAACTAAAAGGACAACTTTTGATAACATTTCCTTTTTTTGGAGAAATAATATTCAGTACAAGGTTCCAAAATGATGGATAAAACCCAAAGACTTTCAGATGGCTGCAGAGAAACGGGCTTCGGTGTAACCACTCGGGGCAAATTGTGCACTGTCGCTTTAAGTCCACTAAAAGTGCTTGTTTTTGCCATGGACAGGCTCAGATTGTTACTGTAAGTGTCTGGCAGCAATATGTAAGGGATCCCTACAGAGATAGATCTTTTTGTTACAGAATAAGATCCTTTATCTTTAACCAGAAACAGCACTGAAATTGCTAAACTGCCAAATTCACCAGACTGCATTTATAAAAACAGAAATGTTTTAGTTGTAAAAACACACTTCATTCAAAGTCTAAAGCAGGGCCAAATCTGGACCTGATAAGGTGCCGTGTGGCCACTTTTTTTAACCATTTTTTAATTCACAATAAAAAATAAGGTGAGTCACACTGGGAATTGTTTCTGTACTTTTAGTATACATAAGGCGCCAAAGTGCATGAAACAGCATCAAACTAGAGCTTTGTCATCAAAGAATCTTCAAAAAAAGAATCTCACATCCATCAGCAGTCCTATAATCAGAGAAATGTCCATAAATCCAAAAAAGATTTTAAAATCCTAGAACCCCCCCCAACAAATAAAAAAAAAACTGTCCTTAAATCCTACAAACATGCTAAAATCCTAGAAATGTCCTGAAATCCTAGAAGCGTACTGAAATCCAAGAAATGTCCCAGAAATATGTAAGGGGCCCCTGGACTTCTGGCATTTTGCAAAAGTGGCTCAAACATGCTAAAATGACTATTTCTTAATGAGTATGGCGTTGGCCATGTCAGGGCTTTTTCTGGTCAAACAGAAAGGTCCATCGCTGTAGGGATTGTTTCCATAATAATGACAGACACTAAGAATAACAATCTGAGCCTGTTATTGGTCAAAACAAAGTCGTTTTAGTTGACATATGTTGACTATGTGAACATGCCAAGTTTTATTGCAGCCTGTTTCAGAGCTGCACACTACAGTGGTCTTGCTCAGTCCATTACCAGTTTCAAAAATTCAGTTGCCATTGGTCACTTATACACAAAAACATGGGAAAACAGGGTCCAGGCAAAAGAAAAAAAGCTGCCTTTTAAGAAATAACACTGAAAAGTCAAAGAGGCTGTCTGTCTGTCTGCGTACCTGGGACAGAGGTGAAGAACTTGACGGCGTCTCTGTGTCCATGGAAACACAACTGGGCGTGAGCCATGGAGCAGTATGGAACAAATGTCCCAGCTGTCACCTTGTCACTGCTGTCGTCACCATAGACACGGACCACGCTTCCTGGATGGCTACTTGTTGCCTTGGTTACCTTGTTGGCTGCTAAAGGTATTATGGAGGTGTGAGAGAGAAATGAAAATGCTCAGTCAGTGTCATCCACCTTTAAGTTTAAAATGCACTTTATGTGGAGTTTATATTAAATTATTATATTCTTACTGCATGTACTTTGTTAGTATTAGAGTGGTCCTGAATATATCAACCTTCAGTCACAACTTGTGCAAACTAGTGTTGCAGCAGTTTACTGGTTTCAAGACATATCGTGACGTGAAAGTTGACGGTTATCATACCGTGAACATCTGCTTATCTACAATATTTTTCTTTTTTTGTTGTCACCTTTTTTTTTAGCATGGAGAACAAACAACAATCTACTGGAAAATAAAGAATTTTGCAGGAAAAAGGAGACACGTAATAAATAAATAAAATAAAAATATCAATCTTAATGAAAAGTAAAAAAAGGGAGACTTTTTTTTTTTTTTTTAAAAAGGCTTAAATTTAAAAAATGGTTTCAAGTTTCAGTTTTAGCAATAAGATGTTTGTTCAACCAAAAATAACTAAAACCGTGGTACCATATCACCATCTGTTCTGAGAGGGTTATCGTAGTGTGAAAATCTTATACCATTTATGCAAATAAGTGTTTTCAGATATTTAGTGTACGACAAATTGTGGAGTGCCCACATCTAATGACTGCATATGTACAGGCAGCATCAGGAGAAGTGTGCAGTGTGAATGTGTGTGTCCACCAGAAGTAAAAAGAAATACATTGAAAGGATAACAGTCTGGCTCCTGAACTCACTCTCTGTCAGAGGGATGGAGATGATGACTCCGTTTCCTGTGCCGATCCACAGACGATTACACGACACCATGAGAGCTGTGATCCTCACAAATGAGAAGCCCAGTTTCCCCGTACCTGAAAAAAAAACAAAACAATACCAGATCTGATGAGCTAAAGTTGCTCAGCCCCTGACGAGTGTGTGTTTTATTCGAGGAAACAGTGTTTGAAGAACGAGCGAACTGACCCAGCATCTTGCTGACGTAGGGCTCGATGTCCACGTCCTGCAGGTGTTGGAAGGTGTGAGCGTGGAACAGCCTAAGAGTGGAGTCCAGTCTGATGGACACCCAGATACCATCACCGTCCCAGGCCAGCTGACGCACCTGGCTGTCCTTACGAGGGTGAGCGTCAAATGACTTCTGCGGAGGACAAAAGAACATGAAGATATTAGCGAGTGTAAGGCTCAATTATGCTCCCTCTGCATGGACCACTGCTACTGTCTAACTTGCATGTTATTCCTGTCCAATCTGTCCCCAGCTGTTCTGAAGAAAGAGTTTGTGCCCGGACAAAAAAAAATTCTGACCACCTCACACAACTACACTGGTGTATTTTTATTGCTTTTAGCCCATTTAAATACTGGCTATATGTATTTTGCCTGGACCCAGATCATTTATGCATTTTTTGGCAATAAGTTTTCCTCCCTTCATGTGAAGCATTACATGAGCACAGCTGGTTTGAGGGACACCAGTTACGCTCCTGCCACCTTTGATTTCAGGTAACCTCCCGTCAAAAAGTTCCACCATTTTTTAAAATGCCTTCATCATGTCCTTAGGTCGTTTTTTTTTTTTTTGCTTGAACAAGCTGGCAACACTGCCACCATTGCCAGTGGTACCACTTGTCTACATCAGTAAACTTTCACAAAAAGTGCACAAATAAGGACGCAGAGAATGCAGAGTATGGACAGAAGGCTCAATCGATGTCTGTGCAGGCTTTATATCTAACCTTGAGCCAAAAATGAGTCTTAGTCAAACTTTTGATGTGCGGGGGTAAGCGTAGCGTAGGAACCAGACAAGTTTGCAAGTTAAGTGTTACACACTAGTAGTTAACTGCAAAGTGTGAGCAGAACTCTGAATTAAACCGTATAAAAATAAATGACAATCTTTGTTTACCTCGATCTTCATGGCTTTAGGCTGCACCACATAGATCTTGTTCCTGTAGCCACACCACACCTTGTCATGTACCACAGTCATGCAGCGGATGGAGTGGTGTGGTCTCCCCAAATCTAACAGATGGTAGTTGGTCAGATCCCACTGTCCATCTGCCACAACACAGGAAGTCAACACACATGGTTATTTTCACAGATTAATCCCACAACTCAGCCATCTTGTTTTGGCCACTGCCAGTCTTCGTCAGGGATTTTTTGTTTTTTAAAGTGGTTGAAGTATGTGTTTTTTCTTAATGATTTAGCTACTAAATTAAAGGATTTTTGAAGTAATTCCTCCTTGTTTTTTTCACATTTTTCACACTTCCAGTGTGGCTGTATTTCCTTCCTGTTTAGCTTGTTGGTTCCTGTTTTCCATGAACAACCAATTCAATTTTTTTAATCTACATTTGATTATAGTCTACAGAGAAACCAGTCATCTCTCCCTTTTCTAGTTTCAAATGTTGCAAAACAACCCTTTCTAAAGTGGAACACATGGAAGTCAATCATTAAGTTATATTATCATGAAAGTTTATATTTGGTTGTAACAGAAGTGGGGAAATATCTGACATTACTGAATGTTTTTCTTGGAGATGTCTGTGTTTGAGATTCCACTGTTTGGATTCCCAGCATTCAGAAAAAAATAGTTCATAAAATCCTACTTCCCATGTCTGAGCATTTTTAAGACATTTGAAAAAACTAATTTAAGTCCACATAATTATTTTTAGATGGAGGAATTCAACTTCCTTTTAAGGATTCACAGGAACCCTGTAAACATTACTTATTATTTTGGATATATTAGATATTACTTGCTCCAAATCTTGCGTTCTCTCACCTACTCCTCTGTGGAAAATGGCTAATGTGCCATCAGACAGACCCACAAGGACACGCCCTTTCACATGGCTGTGGGAGAGAAACAAAACCAGCTGTTAAATATTTAAAAAAAACAGCAGCCTAACAGTGAAAAAGTTCACAATAACACAACGGCCCACATGTGTAAACCATTTATCCATCATTTATTTTCATGTACTCACACAATGCCGAGCACAGAGTCCTTCAGCTTTATAGAATGGAGGCACTTCTTCCACTGAGCCACAGAGGAGTGGACGTACACACTGCAATCACACGTTCTCGCAGTCAACAAACAAACTAAATTCTGGTCATCAACATAAGTGTGCGGAATAAATGTGTTAAAACTCACCATCCGTTCTGTGCTCCCAGCCACATGGTGGGCTGAACGCTGCTCATTTTCTGAGCCTCTTCTCTCATCAGGTCCTGCTCCTCTGCGCTGGGGTTTGTGCTGACACCGTCTTTCAGCAGATCACTCTCCCTGCTCATCAGAGAGGAAGTGGAAATAGAGAGCATGTGTTTGTATAATAATATTTAATACCAAACTATATATGCCAAATCAGAATTAGAATCAGATTTATTGCAGAGCAGATTTTCAAACACAAGGAATTTTCTTTGGTGTATCGGTACATAAAATAACACTGTAATTGAAAATAAAATTAAAAATAAAAGCAAGTAAGCAAACTCAGTTTTTGGCCCACTGTATTTCTGAAACCCTGCATACAGCCCTGGTTCAGCCCTGGTTTCACAGTGTCAGCCCCTGATAAACATTTGTTTTTAGTTTTTATGTGTTTTTAGCCGGACACAATACTGTAGAGGAAAAGTGGTGGCCAAAGGCAAAACACACACAGCTAAACAGCGATGTAGTTGGGAGTTTCTCTTGAAACGTTAATGCAATAACAATTTACCATCACACAAGCAAGTGCGCAGTTTTAATTAACTTAGTTTTACGCTGATGTGATGTTGCTTAGTGGGTTTATTTATGGTTGCACTGATAAAACGGACAGTTTTATTGGGCAGACTGAATTGGAACAACACTGCGCTGTGTAATGGGCCTGCTGGTGTCACCTCTGAGAGTAGTTGGCTGGAGCCTCCGCTGTCTGCTGAGCTCCCAGTGGGTCCGTGAAGACGTGCTCGGTGTAGACTCCCCTCAGGCTTTCTCTTTGGTCAGCAGGCCCCGCGCTGGCCTCTGTGGCCTCGGTGGCTTCCTCTGCTGCTCTGGACTCTGTCGAGAGGATCATCTGTGAGCAAACTGGGCCAACTCGTGAGTGTAGATAATTTTTATGGTGTCATTTTAGCGCCGGATAGATGGAATAAAAAAAATACATTCCTTTCCTCACATAACAGCATATTGTTGTGCATGTCTTTTTTTAATGTTTTTCAGGACTGACAGTAATCACACCATCATACTTTTACTCATCCATTTGATCACATAAGATGTGGCTGAATGCATTCTCTCTTTACCAAAACAATGGGTGCGTTCTGTATCCCATACTTTTACTATTTACTATTAGTAGGTACTGCAGCTACCCTTACAAAGTATGCACTGTTGCATGCAGTATGCACACATTGGGAACATACTGTTTCTTCATAACACTGCCCCCTGTACTTTGAATTTCCTGCTCATATATCAGTTACGATCGAGATAAAACAAAAAGCCATTCACCGAGCTATTCAGAGACAGAGGTCCAACTATAGAGCGCTGCTGTTGTTACTTTACAATTTTATTTTAACTTTTCACTCTTAATTGCAAACATATTCATGATAGTGAAACTAGCCTAAATAAGCATTTCTCTGTCACTGTTTTGTTTTTCTTACCTTTTTTTTGTTGTTTTTTTTGTTGTTGTTCATTTAAAACTTGTATACCTATTATAACTATTTGACCAGCCATTAGTCACTTGAATGTGCTGTTATCCATCACTGCGGCTTCTGACAGCTGTCAATCAGCTATCAATCAGCTAACAACAAGCTGTCATCTGTTGGTGGCTTAGTCAATGTGACATACGTCTTCCGCTGTGCAGAGGATTGTGGGTCAGAACAGCCAAAAATCCATGCTGGCTTGCATACTACAAAATACTACCAGGTGTAGTAGAAAATCCACACTGACATACTGCATTTGACATAGCATGTATTAGGACATACTAAATCTTTTTTTGCCATACTATATATAGTATGGTAGTACAGGTATTAGAACACACAGAAACTGTATCAAGCATCTCAGAGCAGGAGATTATAACTGGCTAAAACTCTGCAGATTGACACATTTCTGGCCCTGCTTTTAGACCTAAAAGTAAAAGCATTTTGGCAACTTAATTAACTTAGAACTAATTTCTTTACAGTTTTTAGATATTGTTTATAAGGCAAAAGACTGCATGCTTGATCCCCAAAACACAAGATTCTCTCAATCTTGCAGCAACAGTTAAAATGCAGCTATGAGACAGTGATGACTTGCATCTGAATCAACAAAAAAAAAGTTTCTGCAGTTCTAAACTTGTCACTTATACAGCTTTTCAGATAATAAACCAATTTATTCATTTCCCACCAATGAGCAAACTATTGTGGAAAAACAAGCTACATTCATGCTAATTGTGGGTTTATTACTTAATAATTTATTAATTTGTTTAAAATTATAAATGCTGTCTTTAAGAGTTTTGTTCATGTTCAAATATTTCCCAACTCTGGGTGACATTACAAAAAGAATTTTTATATCAAATTTAATAATTTTTCCCCACCTCTTAGGACACCTATGCTAACAGGAGGTGTAGTTAAATGGCAACTAATTTTGTTTTAATAGTTATCATTACTGCGTGTAAGCAATACATCCAAGATGAGATGGTACTAAAGTCAGTAAAAGCTAAATTGGACAGGGCTGAGGATTTGCCACGCAGCTGAATCAATTAATCGGTTTTAAATTATATACATGTATTGTTGAATACATGTATAAAAATCATTTCAGATTGAGTGTTTTTCGTCTAAGGTTCACTTGCATTCTGATAAATAAATACCGGTGCTGATCACAGAGAATATGTGCTAATATCAGGTGGAAAAAGGACCAGACAGTAAACATCTCTCACCACTTTCTCCGCCTTCTCCTGAACTGACAGCAGTCTGAGGAATAGCAGCTGCTCCCTCAGCTTCACAGCCAACAACGGTGATGCCTCCGAGCATGCCGTCGCCGCCTGCCGAGCTGCTATTGGTCGACTGTGAGCCACCATCCCCTGCTGGTCCTGTCTCAGAATTTGGAGCTACTTCCTCACCAGCTGGGTAGTCTGTCTCTCTTGCACCTAAATATAGACATACATATTTATATATGCATGTGTGTGCTATAACAGGAGCACAGGACATCCCTGCACACAGATTCTCCTCTTCTATATAGATTTGCAGCGACAGTCAGATGCATGTTTTCAGCGGCTGACCTGGAACAGTGGCGATGCAGAGGACGTGGGAGTTACAGACAAAGAAGCTCTCCAGGATGTGACCAGGCTGGTTGGCGTCAATGACGACAGCTTTAGTGGTGGACTGGGTGCTGGTGCAGATCCAAACCAGCGACGACAACTCATCGTGCTGTCGCAACTCCTTCTGCTGATCCTGCAACAACAAATACAAGAAGTTTGTTTCGAAATATGAAGTAATTTTTGATGTGATCGTCTCTATCACCATATGTCCTCCTGTGACGGTATGATACAAGTTATAACAAGCAGCATCTGTCTGTGTGTGTGTGTGTGTGTGTGTGTGTGTGTGTGTGTGTGTGTGTGTGTACCTTGAGTTCCTGATCCAGTTTATCCAGGCTGCTCTGAGATCCTATTTTCCTTTTCGGGCTCTCTGGTCCAGGCACATCGCTGTAAAACACACTGGCTCCTACGATAGAACCTCCGTCTCTGGTTTTACCTCCAGAGAGGTTCACACCAGCAGCACACCACAGCTGGAGCACAGACACACAGTTACAGCAGTGAAAAACAATGAGACAAACATCCTAAAATCCGAGAAATGTCCTAAAATCCTACAAACATCCTAAAATCAAAGAAATGCCCTAAAATCCTGGAAACATCCTTAAATCCTAGAAACATCCTAAAATCCAAGAAACATTATAAAACCCTAGAAATGTCCTAAAATCCCAGACACATCCTAAAACCCTAGAAATACACTCAAATCCTAGAAATGTCCTAAAATCCAAGAAATTGCACATAGGTAGGCACATAGCTTGAAATATGCATATTTAATACTGCAGATGAAATCTAACAAGATATTTTATATGTAATCACATTATTATACAGTAACAAGCTGGGGAAAGGTACCTTCATGGAAGCATCTTTCTCATCTAGTGGTCTGAGGAAGACAGGAACAGGCAGATTCTTCATCTTACTCTCGGCCTGACCACCATTGGCCTGAAAAATTACAAACAGCACCACTGAATTACAGCTACAGCTCTGTTGGAGCTTACAGTTCAACAACTTAACCATCATCTGAAAAAAACAGACAATCTGTAATAATGACAACAGAAGATAAGAAGTGCTCCACATCTCCGTACTTTGTATTTCTTGGGCAGACTCCATCCGTAAGCCTGCACTCTGCCGTCCTCCTTCTGGACGTGAGCTTTGACCTGCTGGTACTGAGCCCTCTTCTGCTCCCGCCTGGACACCACGTTATCAGCTGCCACTCTGCGGGACACAACAGCAGCTCACTGACAAACATGTCTATACTTGAATGGTTAGGCTTTCTAAAACAATATTTAAAACTTACATCATTACTGTGATCAGTTTGATGAAATCTGTTGATAAAAATGATTATCATGCACCACTACTGAACCTATCAGCCGAATATTCTGTGTGCACATTTATGATTGTATGCTCAAGGGCCTCTCATGGTTACGTTGATTCAAAATTGCTGAAAAACCCCTTTTATTGACTGTTTTATACCATTATTTTATACCGCTGCCTGGTGGAGATCTGCACTCTATTGAGTTCACTTTGCTATTAGTTATCATTATTATGCCCAATTTAAGAGTTTGATGGCTTTTTTTCAATACCAGACATATTCAGAGCACTGATGATAACTGAAACTGAAACAAGCCTACAACACACATTGAAGCTTGTTATGTTAATTAACACTTTGTCTCACTGATGGGAGTCAGTGTCCAAGGGTTCCTTTACGCCTGCAGTTTGCAACATTTGGTCCAGAAAAATAAATTCACTTTTGCCCGGTTTGTGTTTTACACCGACTTATTACAAACTACTTGTTGTGTAGTTCTGATGATATCATCCTATGTTATCATCTGCACTACACTGGGCCCACATGTGGAAATGAAATTTTGGTTAATGCTTCTGATGTGTATATTTATGTTGTCCAGTGTCAAATAAAAGCATGAGGAAATAACTGATTATGAACATTAATACTCAGGACTGGAACTAGACCTCATAAATGATATCTCATATTTATTACAGGTAGAAATTAGAGACAATATTATGGTAATGTTACTGTTTGGTAGTTACTATATTTCACTAGTTTTCTTTTAAATTGAAAAACTGCTAAAATACACTGAGTGGGACACAAATTCAACACATCTCCCCACATTTACTCTGTTTTCTGACATTATCAAGGAAAATCCCTGCGCTTATTTGCTGAAGCATATGTATGGACTGAACTATACATCGCTTAAATCCTACAGATTGGAAGATGACTTTCTTAAAAGCTTATGATCAGCAGATGGATTCACTTTTATGCTTTTGAATTGAATAAATCTCATTTTAAAACATCCCGTGGTTGGCAAGTCTGCTGTCACACCACACAAAATCCTCTTGGAAGCAGACTGAGACGCAGTTTTTCAAGGGATCGATACTGCCTCAGCATACACAGATAATAGTATCACATGTTTTCACTGAATTTCCTCGACTGACTTACTCCTCATTGAGGAAATCAAAGGCCTTGCTCTTGTCACTGGGCAGCTGCTGCAGGGTGCTGCTCCTCTTCTTCACGGACGGCTGAATCTGAGAGGTGGGTGCATTGTACTTGACGTTCACCGGAGCCTCCACCGCCGGCTTCTTGGCCGCCCCGCCCGACGAGCTGAACAGACGGCTGAAACTGGAGGTGTAAGGGCGGGGAAGTGGGAGGGGACGAGAAGAAAAAAAAGCACACGGACAAACGTATAGAGGGGTGGACACAAGCAGTAGCTCCAGCAGCAGAGGTAAGGTTCAACATTTAAGGGTAAAAAGGTTCATTTCCCCGCATGCTAACACACCATGCCAGCTTTCATACAGGCAGCAGTCAAACAGTGATATGCGTGTACCCATTATTCTGCGTATGTCCTAAAGGGCAAAGCACCAGAGCAGATGTCCTCTCGAAATGCTGGAGTGCAGGGTTAATGTGCACCAACTGGGACGTTAGTCAACAACACAGAGCAACACTGGACAAAAACACTTCAGTTTCACCCTAACTCTAACCTGAGAGCAAACAGAACCTGTCACATTACATCTGTTTCAAATGAAATATTTTCAAGCAGAAACAAAAGGCCTGTAACTTTGGTCATTTTCAACTTGGACTCTCTTTTTTCCACATTTTTCACATTTCTAAGTGACTAATGGGAACAAGAATTGTTAAAACTGGTTCAGAATTGAGCATGAGGGCTGCAGCCGACAGCAGGGAAACAGGCTGCAATGGAACCACTCAGGGCATGCACTCTCAATTTATGGCCAGTGCTAGTTTTTTGAGGCTGATTATTTTTTAAATTGTCTGACAACATTAAAAAGGATCCCTACAGATATAGACCTTTTTGAGACAGAATAAGATTGTTAAACCCGGAACAGCCCTAAAATCATCATCACCAAACTCATCGACCTCCACTTAAAAAAAACTGTAATTTTAGGGTGTATAGAGCCAACATATTTTCACATCCACCTGAGTGATTGATTTTTATTTATTTATTTTTTGAGCCAAACCAGATCTGGTGATAAAATTACTAGTTATTTCTTTGGAGTCGGGTTGGTTTGTCAATAGCAGCTTTAGGGCTGTTTCTAATTAATAAAAATAACATAAAATTACCTGAGAAAATGTACTTGACTTTTTTTTAACAACATGGGAAGAAGAATTGTAAGAAATTAGTAAAAACTACAAGAAAATTACCTGAAAATTAGCAACAAAAAAGACAGAAAGAAAAGGGAAAAAAAACAAGAAAATGACCTGTAAAAAAATATGTTAAAAAAGTGCTAATAATTATGTAACTCAATTTTAAATATGTAAGTATGATAATTATAAATTTATTTTCTGGACATTTTCCCTGCCTTTTTTAAAATAAATTTCTAAATCTACTAATTTTAATTCTTTGCTTTTTTTGTTCATTGCCTTTTTTTCTATTTTTGCTAGAGGTTTAAAGGTTTAAATATATTAAATACTTGTAAAAGGCAACTGAACGCAGCACAAGCAAAGTGATGTTGATCAAGGTTTCAAAGGGTTAAACAAAAAAGGATCCTACTCCTTAACAAAAAGATCTATCTCTGTTGGGATCCTTTCCATAATGTTGTCAGACACTTATAATAAAAATAATAATAATCCAAGCCTGTCAGTGGCAAAAATCAACACATTTGGTGGATGTACATTGAAAATGCACAGTTGTCCCGTGTGGTTACATTGCAGCCTGTTTCGCAGCTGCCAACTGCAGCGCTCTCACTCAATATTGAGCCAATTATTAAAAAATGTTGCTCCCAATGGTCACACAGGATAAGAAACAGCCTCATGTAAGTCTATGTTTCTGAGCGTTTTTGTTTTGTTTTGACTGACACACTCCACCCATATCCCTGCACTCCCTTCCATCTCCATAGCAACCCTCTCAACACACCTCCTGCACACAGACGTCACAACAGGCAAAATATAGAGGGACACACAGAAACAGGGCAGGAGAGATAGTAGATTTATCAGATTTTGTTTCTATCACACACACAACTGTCCCAATCCCGCTGCCAAAACACCTGCCCGAAATAATATCCTCGTTCACACCAAACCAAACTCATTCCTTATGAAACTCAATACAAGGAGAGCCGAAGTCAGATGAAAGAAATCCAGTCTTTCACATTTAGTTACTCTGTGAGAAAAAGAGCTTATCCTCCAAACCTCTTAAAAGCATCCATCACGCTTGATGTTTGAAACTTCTTTTTAACTTTAGTTAAAGAATTAAAGACAAATATGACAATAAAGCAGCTCAGATCTGACGTCAGAGCCAATGTTTCCCTGGCCGGCTCTCCTCTGTTAAGAGTTTGTTATCAAGATGAAAACATCAGAAGCAAGTCAAGACAGACCCCGTTTAACACGTCAAAAATTTACCTACATCCTGGAGAAAACAAGCACACAACATGGAATACAGAAGAAAACGCAAAATCAAACACAGAGAGAACACAGTAGTCACGCTCTGGTTGGTATGTGAGAGCTGAGGTGAAAAGAAAAGAGGAGCTTACAACTGCCAGAGGCTGGATTTCTTCTTCTCTGGTAGAGCCGGGTTCTCCTTTGATGCCCTGAGAGAGACAGTTCACCTTGAATCAAACTGAGTGTGTCACATGGAGTTTTACAATCAGTTCCTCTATTTACACATGAAACTACAAACCAAACTCTGCCTGTTTTGTCTTTAGCTTTTATTTTCCTCTGTGTGTGTGTGTGTGTGTGTGTGTGTGTTCAGCATTCCTCTACTCAGGGGTTCCTACAGCTTAAGGTTAGATTTAAGACTTTTTAAGACTTTTTTTTTAACACCTCTCAGAATGGAATTTAAGTTTTTACAATAACCTACACCGAAGAGAAAAAAACATCACTGACATCAATAATTTTGGGTTAGGGACAATATTTCACAAATGTTTAGTTCAACATAAAACAATACTTTTTGGGTCAAGTTGAAAAAAAAAACAATGGACAAGACAGATGTAAAATGCTGACTTTGTTTTTTGTAAAAACTTTTCAGCATGAAACAGTGAAAAAATGTTATCATCTAAGTTTTATAAGAGTTTTGATTTTCAATCAGCTCATCCTTCAACTGTAGCAGGATCGAGGACAAATTGTAATTTCATTTTGTGAACATTTTTTGAATGACTAATAAATCTACCTTCTAATTTCTACTTTCTTCTGCCTTCTATCTTCATTTTTCATTTGACTGGATGTTGTAAATATATGCAAGTGTTGTGGGTTTCTCTATCCTGATTTGTGAGGTATTAAAGTTCATGTATTTTTAAAAATAAAATAAAATAGATATAACCATTTATTTTGAAAAAAAACGCAACAAAGAAAAAAAACTAATATCCTTCTTCCAATGTCTTTGCATTTTTAAGAGTTTTGAAAGATTAATTAAAGACACTTTTTCCGCAAATTAAGGTTTCTTTTCTAGATTTATGAATTTACTTCCTTTTAAGACTTTTTAAGGATCTGCGGGAACCCTGTCTACGTCATGTTGTCCACGAGTTGCTCTTGTTGTTCCTTTCTCACCTGATCATCTCCGTCCATCTGACAGCCTCCTGCAGCTCCATCAGCCTCTCTTTATACTGGTTCCTCTCCATCAGGACTCTGGCCATCTCCACTCTGGTGAAGCGCTTCCTCTGTGCTGTGGGCACGTCGCTCTGAGGGCACGACACCAGCATGAGACCATCCAATCACTTATCAATGTATATGCAGATTATATATGACACATGCTCACATTAGCCTTTATTTAACCCTTTGAAACATGGAGCCACAACATGTTTCTTGCGCAACTCTCAGACGCCTGTCAGAAGTATTTAAACCTATGAATCCTAAATAAGTTATTGTGATTTCTTTCAAAAACATGGAAAAAAAGGCAACGAGCAGCTTGGTAAGGAATGTTACACATATTGCAATGAATTAGTAGATTTAAAACACTACATAATTATTATAATTACATTTTTAATTACACCTCTTCTTTCTTTTTATTTCTTTCTTTTTTTAAAACTAATTTTCATGTAATTTTCTTGTATGTTTTACCAAAACTCTACTCTAACTACATTACAATTAAATTAAATTGTTAATTAAATTAAATTGTTACAAAATTACGATCATTTTAGGCACCTTTTTCCATGTCCTTTCCTAATATAATTTTTTTTAATTTTTTCTCCTTTTTTTCCTCTCTTTCTTTTAAACTAATATTCAGGTGATTTTCCTTTACGTTTTTACTAATTTCTTGCAAATTTTTGGGATATTTCTCCTTTTGTTGCTGATTGACTTCTTCTCAGGTTTTTGGAAATTAACCAAGCCAATATGTTCAGGTTTCACAGGGCTTAAGTGGAAATGGAAAACTTTTTAACTCCAATTCCTCCAGAACATCTTCAGCTCTAATACACACTCAGATCACAACAAATATCAAGAACTCACATCGTCCTCATTGTCATTCTTGACCTTCTGTTTGGTGTCTTCAATCTCCGCTCGAAGCCTGCAAGTGAGTACATTAAGTCTTCAGCAGCCATGTTTACACAGTACATCCTTAAATGCAATATGTGGACTGCTGAGCGTTGCATATTTTGTTTTGAAGCCAAAGTCCAAAACAACTCACTTCTTAATTTCTTCCTCTAATTCTTTGTTCTTGTCCTCCAGTTTGGTCTTGGCCTGAGTGACGGCGTCCAGCTCCCCTCGCAGAGCCTCCCTCTCACACGACAGCTCGTCCATCTGCGCTATCAGGTCGTTTTTCACCACATTCAGAGCATTTCTGAATACAAATACACATATTAACCCTTTGGAACCTGGAACAACATTACTCTTGTGCTGCTTTCAGATGCCTTTTCCAAGTATTAAAACATCTGAACCCTGAACAAAGTGGTGCAGTTTCTTTCAAAAACATGGGAAAAGGCAAGGAGCAACTTGATAAGACTTGTCCAACTAATTCATAGATGTAGAAAATGATTTTTAAAAAGCTATGGAAAAATGTCTTAGGGAAAAAACTTTATTATAATTAATTCAAAATTGTTACAAAATTACTCTAATTTTTTAGCACCTCTTCCAGGTTATTTCCTTGTTTTTGTTCTTTTATGTTTTTTTTTTACTTTGCCTTCTTCCCATGTTTTTGAAAAGTCAGTCTGTTTGCTCAGGTTTCTAAGGGTGAACAGGCTTATGTGATATCTACATTAAACACAAGGTGGCAGCATTGTCCTGTTTCTAAAAATACAACAGCAAGGTTATCACTGCTTTCATGAATTAGCTAATTTCAACTCATCATAAATATTAATCTTTAGAATTAAAAGCTACAAGAAGTGTAGACTGAAATATCACAGTTACAAACACGGCTACAGAGGTCGCTCAAATGAGGCTGAATGCCATTAAATAGTACTATGATATATGTGTATAATAGTACTACTAGTAACAGTGATGGTACTAACTTGGTCTCGAGCAGCTGGGCATTCTCATGGATAAGATGTTCGACTTCCCGACCCATGCCTGAAAATAATCAGCAACAATGTGAATAGAGAATGTTTCATCTTATCGTGTGCTCCATCATGACAGAGAAAAAAATATATATTATTGAAAATCCACATCAGTAAAGAAGTATCTATCCGACACACTAAAACATTGTTCTCTCAGTCTTACCTAGAAAGCTGTAGTCTGAGAGTCATGCAAAAGATGATGCACATACAGAAGAAGTTCATGAGACTGTAAGTTCTTATGTGAACATCTCTAGTCTATAATTTTAACGCCCTTCACGACAAAGCAGCACTATTTACTATTCTGCACACCCATAAGACAATCACAGGGGGAAGTGAACACAGAATCACACACAAATGATGAGAGTAAGGAGTAAAGACATCTGCAGGGAAGTTACTGATACACACCAGAAAACTCATCTGCAAGAAAGCCCGAAAGCCAAAGAAAAGACAATTCAAAGAGCACGACAGTGGAAGAAAACAGTTTTGTAACAGCAGACACAATGATGAAATGAAAACATGGAGTCAGAGGGCTTCTCACCCAGCAGGTCGGCTCCTTCGTCCATGTCTCCTATCAGGTCGTTTCCTGCAGACGACAGCTCCTCAAACAGAGAGTCGGTGTTGCGGTCAAACGCCAGGTTCTCGATGCCGCCTTTAGTTGGTGTGCTGGATGGACAGATGAGGTCGGGAAAAGAAAACAAGAAAGAGAGAAAATGATAATTAGCATGATGAGGGAGGCATGTTACTGTAATATGATTATTCGGCATTATAATACATGTGACAGTATTTCTTTAAGACTTTGGTCCAAATGGATACCAACTGAGATTATAATGGGATGCATTAGTTACGCAATCGATAATTTTTCTTACTGCCACAAATCCCATGAAAAAACAACAAAAAAAAAAAAACAAAAAACAAAACAAAAGAGACTAAAGGGACAGTTCAGCCCAATACCACAAATAAACTAAAGGCTTGTGTTTGTGACAGTGCTAGATGTAAACATAAATGGCGTCCTTTTTTTGGAATTTTTTCCCTTTATTGATAGGACAGCTGTAGAATGACAGGAAATATGGGAGAGAGATGAGGAATGACATGCAGCAAAGGATCACACGCTGGAACCGAACCCAGGCCGCTGCAAAGGCGGGTGAGCTAGAGGTCGCCCCATGCCCCATCACCGTACCTCTGAGTGGCGATACGGTTGGCAGGTGTAGTTCAGTAGAGAGAAAACAGTTCCTACAAAATGCTCACAATAAGGTCTATGGATTATCTTCAGTAACCAGGTCATGACTTTCTGGAAAGAATCATTGCTGTTGACTTTTTCAAATGTATGTTTTGGCTTTCTGAACAACAAATGTTCCATTATTTTGTAGAGAAGGCAGATATCTCATACACAGCCAATATCTCCAACACTCTGTAACTCGCACAAAAACATTCTAGATTGATAAATGGCACTACAGGTAAGAGAGAAAAATGTGTGTTTTAGATTTGGGGGTGAGGATATCGGCTTGTTTCCTTTATTATATTTATATTTTCCTTTTCACTTCTTAAAAATCTCGCCACAGCTAATTTTCAAGTCATTTAGTCATTTTCTTGTCGTCTGTCACAATTTTTTTTTTGTTTGTTTTACGGGACATTTCTTGCCAAGGTGCTCACTTTTTTCCCCCCTTGCTTTCAAAAGACAACAAACCAAGTGTCTAAACGCAGCACAACAAAACCATGTCAATCCAGGTTCTAAAGGGTTAATTATGGGGCTATGAGGAAGATGTCTCGGACAGTTCTGATCATCTGACATGTTTTCATAATACTGATGTTGTAAGGCATTTATGGTTTTGGTCTTTTCATGATATTTGTTGAAAGAAGGAAACAAATTGAACTTTGTCAGTCTTACCCTTTAATGTTTTTTTAAGTTTAGGGTCATGAGGATAAAACATCTTTACATCAGTCCTGTACCTGGTTCCTCTGCAGCCGTCCAGGTCCATGTCCAGCTCAGGAGTGGACTCTATGATGGCCTGAACCTCAGACTTCTCCAGGTTCTCTGCTCCATCTAATAAAACCAGCAGAGATACAACAATAGAGTGAGTGAGCCAGTGCTCTCAAACAGCTGATAGTTGATGTTAAAGAGCCTCTAGTCCTCCTGTGTTAACATGTTTTAACTGTGCTGCTGAACCATCACCTGTGAGGAGAGCAGAGACCTGACCCTCATGTCCCAGCTGACCCTGCTGTCCTCCCTGCTGTCCTCCCTGCACTGCTGCAATGTTCTTATTGCTGTCTGGTTTCCCGCTGTTCCAGTCCAGGTTCTTATTGAGCCCGTCTGAGACTTCCTGCAGGGGCGTGTCCACAGACTCCATGGCAACGTCAGAAGCAGCAGTAGACAGGGGGGTGGCCGACGCAGACGCTCCACCCAGACTGGACACAGGACTCAATCCAGTGGACGCTCCGTCATGAGGAGACAGTGGTGTGGTGGACTGAGAGTTAGCGCTGCATGTAGATGTGGGGGTGTTTGATTTAGAGGTGCCACCCTGAGAGGACGTGGAAGTGTTGGATTTGGAACCTCCACCTTGTAAAGACACAGGAGTTCCACTTTTGGAGACGCTTCCCTGGGTGGTTGGAGTCGTGGACTTTGAGCCTCCGCGGTTTGAACCTGCCAATTCATCCTTAAAATAGAGGAGGAGGAGGAGGCGGAGAGAGAGCCGGGGGATAACGAGAACACAAGATAAAACAAAGATCTTCATGAAGTCAACACTAAATTTATTTGTTTAAAATTGTGAAAATCCTGTCTTTGAACCTGAACAAATTTGCTCGATTTCTTTCAAAAATAAGGGGAGAGGACGACAAGCAACTTAACCAGAAATGGCCTGAAAATTAGCAAGAATTAGCACCCTAAAAAGTTTCAAGAAAATTACCTGTACATGAGCAAAAAAAAAGTAGAAAAGTTGAAAAAGTTGAAAAAAAAATGTAAAAGTTGAAAAAAAAAAACTAAATGAAAAAAACCCCAAAATAATTTCAAAAAAAAATACAAAGTTAATTAAGTTAATTTTCAGATCATTTTTTTCTCACCTTCTTTTATTATTTTTTATTTATGTATTTATTTTTTTAGTTATATCAGCAGAAATCAACATGTTGGTCGATTCCAACATTTTGTCTTAATGCCAATATCAACCGATGCTGATGACATGCTAATATTACTGTGCATCCCTAGTTATCTTCTTTTTTTTTTTAACTTTCCAGAATTTTCCAGAAATATACATTAGTACATAAATCTACATCCATTCAGAATTGAGAGATGTTAACACCAAATGTGTCAGTGTGAGCACTGCCATGCAACTCAAATCAACACAAACAAAAACCAACCAGGACACTGACGTGCCACAATGTGCTGTGAAAAGTCTACTGTAAAAAATGTGTTCTGTTGCCTTAAAAACACACATTTTGAGGCCAAGCGGACATATAACAAGACTAGGTTACGTGGAATGTATATCAAACACTAGAGGGCTTTTAATCTAAAACAGGAAGTGGCAGCACTACTGAGTCAAAGACTTGGCTCCCTAGCTTGCAGTCACTCACAGACTCACTACAGTGTTTATCGGGCCGGCCTCGCATGCTGTGATCCAGCCAAAAAGGAAACAGGTCAGCACCATGCAGTTATGTGTTATTACTACTATGTTAGCATCATTGTATTTAACCAAACTGCAGTCAAGTCTGCAACACAGTCAGCTTTTAAATTAAAATTGGCTAGATGCCGTGGTTAGGGCAGCAGACAGGTCTACCTGGTCCTGATCAGCCTCCTGATTGGGCAAGTTCTCCTGCGAACTTTCACCCTCCGCTCTGACTGGGGGAAAGTGTTCCTCAGACTGAGGAATATTAAAAGACCTTTTTGATTAATATTTCCCAGCATTCATTCCTTAAAACCATTTTAAACAAAACATACATCAAACCAAGAAAGGCTGCTCAATTATGGCAAAAATCATAATCACCATTATTTTGGTCAATATTTAGATCACGACTATTTAACAAAATTACTCACCGACTTTTTAAAAACATTGTGTATTTACTGAACTTCTTTAAAGCGGTGGGTTTTTTTTTTTAACTTTCTATATCAACTGAAAACAAGTTTAAAAAAAGAGTTGAATAAATGATATTGTCTATAAATATGAACGTGGCCCAAGAAGAGAGAAAGGGGCCTTGTGCTGTTGGCAAAAGAGCTGTGGACGACGATTAAGCATGTAAATAAATTAATCAATAAATCACAGTCAAAAACATCTTAATATATTTAGTTTTTTGCTTGTCACTTTTTAAAAATGAAGTCTCTCAGCAGTTCTGAATAGCGCACCACTATAAAGGAAATGGGTGGATTTTTAACCCAAGACAATGAGAACATCATTGTAAAACTGAATTCAACACAAAAATCGTTTTGTCTCGATTATCTTGTTTTTATAGTCCTTAGAACCCAAAGTCCTTATTGAAAAAAAATTTGATTAATTATCCAGCCCTGAAAACCAAAGCCATATGTAATATACAGATATATAAGGGTGCTGCAAGAATGTATGTGTCCAAGAAAGTACAACAAAGCTGTGGGGAAATCCTGACCTCCGTGAATGAACCATGTAGTGAGTTTGCAGTATTTATGACTCCCTCTGTTACAAAAGGTGACCTGTTTGTCAAAAAGCTTTCTGCATAAATTAGTGAAAATGAACTGGATTTACAGTACCAATTCATCTCTCTAAGGTCTCATCAGCTCTCAGCAGCTCTTTGCGGCATGCAGAATTTCTCCCCCGCTGTTGTTTTGATCTGTTAATGCCAGCGGCTTCAGTTCTATAAATAGCACAGTGCCTGATGGAAACCAATCAATCAGGACAACAACAAAGCATCCCTACAGGGGTCACCTTGAAAACAGACTCTGCAATAATAAAGAGTATTCAAAGCTTTCACAGACATTGAATGATACCTCAGAGCAGTGATACTCAACTTACAGCCTGCAGGCCAAATCTGGCATCCCATGGAGAGCTTGATGGTCCCCCAACAATTTTCTAATTCTAGATAAAAATAAAGTGATTTACACTGGCAATTGTTCTTGTAGTATTACTATACATAAAGTGCCAGAGTGCATAAACTAGAATCAAAATAGAGCTTGTTTGTCAAACAAATACCAGTGTAGGATCCCCGCACCCCCCGAAGAGGTCCTACTTAAGCCCCTAATGTCCTAAAATCCTAGAAATGCCCTATAATCCAAGAATATCATAAAATTGAGAAATGTCAAAAAAAAACTAGAAATGCCCTAAAATCTGAAGAACGTCCTAAAATCCTAACCGGATAAAATACTAGAAATGTCCTGACATTTTAGAAATGTTCTAAAATCATAGAAATCTGCTAAAATCCTTAAATCATCCTAAAACTCTAGAAACATCCTGAAATATAGGAAAAGTTCTAAAATCCTAGAAACGCCCTAATTTCATAATCCAAGAAATGCCAAAAAATCCAAGAAATTTCCAAAAATCTTAGGAACATCCTTAAATCCTGGAAACCTGTATGGGGCTGCTGCGACTAGCCCCTGGCCTCCTGTCATTTTGCAAGAGTGGGCCCCAAACAAAACAAGTTGAGTATCCCTGCTATTGATTAATTCTTTTATTTTCTTATATGTATGTGTATTCCCTTTTCTTCATCTCTCTGAACACTGTTGGGAGTATTTCCTTTCACATCTCTTGTCTGCATGCTGCTGTCACTCTGTTGTTGCTACAGTAGCACTGAGCAGCCAATACGGTTAAAGTTTCCCTCCACTGCTATTCTGCTGATAATGGCTCTTCCCTAACCCTCAAAAAATTCACACGCGCGCGCACGCACGCACGCACGCACACACACACACACACACACACACACACACACACACACACACACACACACACACACACACACACACAGTGAGAATGGAAGGGATCATTAGTGTAAATCCTTGGAAAATGTCAAGTCAGCGGACAAAACACAAAGGCACTGCTGTGTATCTGCAGTGTTGGTGCCCGGTAAGACTGTGAGTAAAAAAGTTGAGTAAGAGAGATGTGCTGCGACACCTATATTGTACTCCAGGGGCCATATTCACAAGCATTCTGAGGACACTCTCAGAGAGCTCCTAACTTCACCTAAAAGCCTCTAGCATGGAGTCCCAGCTTAGGAGTGATTTAGGAAAATTCTCAGAGCAACTCTGAGCAAGGATGGGACAGAAACTTTGACATTAGTGAGGAGGTGTAGTTGACTCCGTTGCTAGGTGTAATGCATTCTTTTAACAGATGTGATTGGTTGTCACAGACGCGCCTTTTTGTGAGCCCGCAAGGGGTGAACACCCAGTGGAAATTAATTAAACTACGTCACAATATGAGGCTGTGAATGTGCTTTTTGTGTGATAACACTGCTGCACTGTTGGATTTTTCTAGTTGCAAATATCTGAGTGTTATCATCACTTTATTTCTGGCGTTATATCATTATTGCGTTGGGTGGGAAAAGTGAGCGTGTATTCCTAATGAGATTGACCACAGACATTTTTCTTGCACCATCTAATCATGGACTGTATATACAGAAGAACAACATGACTGTTCCCCAAAAGTGAAGCTTTTTAATCTCAATCGCCCCCTAATGTTTGACTGCAGTATAGGTCATAAAGCCCTCCCCTCCATGTTAGTGAATGGGACATAGGCCGACCAAAAACTCGAATGTACACGCTAAATAAATCTGATTTCTGTCACAGACGGTAGTTCTAATTACCCTGATATTTGTTCAAATAATGTTTTTTATAACAAGTACAGTTTTAATGAGTTATTTGATTCTACAAAAAGGTGATTTTCTTGATTCTTGATTTTCTTTGATTGACTAGCTATGTCAGCCAATCCATGCGCTTGAGTCCAATGGGGCTGCTCGCAGTTGGGCAGAGTGTATTAAGTGTAAGATTGCAACAGCCTTAACCACAATGTTTTCGCCTTACTTAAGCATAGTGGGGGTAAGAGTGGACAGATTGTCCATTGTCATCTTTATATACAATTTATGTATCTAATCTGTAGCATGTCATTAACTCACTGTCACCTGGTGTCTGGAGACTATTTCTCCTACAGTTTCTCACCTTAGGAGCTCTCTTATGTTCTAAGATGCTTTGTGAAAACTTTTTATCCATACCAGGACATGGTCTTATTTGAGGGAAAGTTCTTAGAAAACATCATCATTCTGAGAATTTTCTTAGAATTTTGTCACTAGGAGCAACTCTTTGTTCTAGTAAGCTTTGTGAACACGGCACCAGGACTAGGATTAATGTACTGAAAAGAATAATCAACCACCTTGGCTGTCAGTTATGAAACAACCCAACCCAATCACGTGGGTCAAAATAAAACTTGCCAAAACTGAAACCACTTCCACTCCGTCTTACAATTCCCATCTGACCCTTTACTAGTGTAATAACGGCAAATGAATGCTTATTTGGTGCTCATTAATATTCATGATGAGGCCTTGCTTGCAGCATGGTCTCCAACAGCAACAATGTGAAGACACTCTGTCCTTTCCACCCTCCCTTGAGGTTAAAGGCAGGCCCCCGAATGGTACCACTTCCTCTGCTTGCTGGGCTCCAAGCCACCCCGTTACACACACACACACACACACACACACACACACACACACACACACACACACACACACACACACACACACACACACACACACACACACACACACACACACACACACACACACACACACACAAGCTGCTACTAAAAATTCTGGACACACTGCACAATCCTCTCTCTCTGAATAGAAATGTACTCTTTCTTTGGTGTTTGCTGGCATTGAGTGTTTGCATTTTGTTTCCACAACTGCTTTTTAGTGAGCAGGGGATGATGTCACTACTCCGAATCGTGGGAAGCTCTGCAGGCCAACTTTAGACAGTAACTTTCCACTTTATAACTAAAGACGTCTTTCCTTTGTATTCATCAAAACCTCGAAGCGGGATTGGTTTCAGAGTGTGTGTAACTGTGTGTCGTACCTTGAGGCTGGTGTTGGATCGTGGATGGCTAAGGTTGTTGAATCTCCATGGCTCAGAAGGGGTGTCCACAGGTTCCCTCTGGAGTTCAGGGGTCATACCATCACTCCCAGGAAGCTGGAATATTCCCATGGAGATGGGACGCTCCTTTCTGGATACAGAGGCAAGAGGAAGGAAGGATGACTCAAAAGGAAAAAAGAGCGGTTCATAATGAAAGGAATACACAAGTGTCTGAGAGACTGGCCTGTTGGTCAGGTCATCCTGACGTAATTAGACTACAGCTATTCTAGCGGCTCGATGAGTACTCAGACATGATGTCAGCAGCTAACATGCTCACAATGCTAACTAGGGGTGCAAGAAAAAAAGCTACACTTGAGTTTTTGCTTATTATGTTCTATGATACTGTATCGAATCTCAAAGACTGTATGATTTTTTAATTGTTTACAACTTTGTATTAGTTAGCAGAAAGTTAAGTAGTGAAAGTCAACTTTTTAAAAAGTATCTGCTGATGATGATGTTCTTTATTCTATTACAGTTTTCCTGAAATTAGGTTTAAAACTTGAATGTGGAGGCTCATACACACCTTCAAAAAACAGGAGCGTAGAATTAATCTATAGAATTTCTAATAATTATAATTACACATACAGAAGCACCTCTTGGACAATTTCCTTGTTTGTTTGTTTTTTAACTTCTTTTTCTCTTTATTGTTGCTAATTTTAAGGTAATTTTCTTGTACTTTTTACTTATTTCTTGCCACTTTTGGGGTCAATTCTTCTTGAGTTGCACATTATCTTCTTTCCATGTTTGTGAAAGAAGTCAAACCAATTTGCTCAGGTTTCAAAGGGTTAACAAAGACATTAGGATTCACCATGATATTTGTAATGAATTCTGTGGCAATCCATCCAATATTTTTTTTAGATATTTCTGTTTAGATCGAAGTGTTGGACTGTCCAGCCGGCCAACAGACCAACACTGCCATCGCTACAGCTGCACTATTACGTTTGTTTGAAAACATAAATAATTCTTTTGGTGGCAAAGGAGACCGTAAGAAAGCAGTCCTGAAAACAGCATGGTGCAAGAACATGTGATTTATACTTTGCAATAAGTTCACGGTATGGGTTATGTCTTACGTTATATAAACGCGGACAGACATGTATAATTAGTTTGACTGTTTTGAGCCTCTCTCTACGTTGTGATGAGGTTGCTACAGAGAAATGTGGTAGAAAAGGCTTTAGTGAGACGTAATGAATAAAGTTTGGTGGAACAGCTTCTTTTCTTCACTAAGCCCGAAGTCACTTACATGACTTATTATACATCTAATTTGCCTTTGCTAAACTAAATGACAAGTATTTATTTTTTTCCATTTTGCATTTTAATTTGTAATTTTTTTTCAGTTGAAGCTGATAGACATAATGTTATCAGTTAGATAAACTAAAACAAAGTGAGTCTGTTGTAGGGTCAACAGATTTTCCGCCAGGATGATTATCAGATGAGATTGGATTATCATATTTGGCATTTTGCGATTATCTGTATCTGTGTTTTTCATTTAATGACCACTGATAAAATGAATTAATTTAAAAGTACAAAGAATTCCCTGATTATTTTAAACAAGTCTTAGTAGTTTTATTATGATGATACCTTGCTATGAATGTTCTGTATTGTACCTTACTTGTTTTCTGTTTTTGTATCTGCAGGAATATGTGCAGTACAAAAAAATCGAATAAAAATACTTGCTTAAAAAAAAGTACAAAGAAAATGTCAGCATGGCCGAGACTTTCTTTGTAAAATCTCAGGGAGCTATTTTTATTTATTTATTTTTTTATTTAAGTTTTCACTTGACTTAATTAAAAAAAAGTTGCTGGAAACTTTAAGATTTTTAAGATTTTCATTTTTATTGTAAATGCATATTGGTTCTAAATATCGGTTATCGGTCTCATTAATTACTAATAATAAATATCGGCCCTACAAAAAACAATATCGAGCCACCCCTAGTCTGTTGTGAGGTATTGTCACAAAGACTCCCTTGAGACAATTTGGCACTGGAGTGGTGGGAAGAGAAATAAAGTTGGTTGCCTCATAAACTCCATCACCTCCCACCTCTTAGCTCAGGCAATAACACAGATCCATTTGTATCTGTCACTATGACTGGAGACACATCCAGCCATGAAGGTCTGCTGAGACACACACATCAGCGTGAACAAATGTGTTCTCCAGCTCTCATAATAAAGTCTCGCTGACCAGCTCACTCTTGCATGCATATTCAAACTCACATTTCACAACAACCCTCGGAAATAAGTACACTCCACCCTCCATTTCATCAGCGCAGGTACACACCAGCAGCTTTTCTCACTTCAGTGGCTGGGTATAAAAAATAAAAAAATTGTACAGTCAAGCAGAACAATGGCTGCCACTGAAAAAAGCAGCCGGCATGCAGCGATGAAAAGCGGCAGCAGCCCCAAAAACAATGGACACACCACCATATTGAGAGGAGGAGGTCACATGCGGGCCACTGATGGTGACCAGTGCTGCCTTTTGTTATTTGAGCCGATGGGTGAGGACAAGTCCTCTAGTGCTGCTCGGAAAAGATTGTAACTGAATAATGCTAAACAGATATGCTGAAATGTAAATATCTGAGGTGTAGTCGTCCTGATATGATGCTGCCATTTCTCTCTTGACCTACTTTTAGAGTCTCACACTGTCTAACTGTAACACACCCACATGGCAGCAACACTGTGACGGCATGGCTGCAAGCTGGCAACAGACACACAGATAACAGCAAGATAACATACACACACACACATATATTTATATATATATGTATATACCTGCTGACTCTGGGTAAGGAGGGTAAGGAAGGTAGGGCAGGTAAGCCGCCGGTAGAGACAGAATAATGAACCAGCAGCAGCACTGATAGAGAGACCAGTACAGCAGAGTTGATGACCACCGCTCCCCCGACAAAGCCAAAAACAAACAGCAGCATACACCCGGGGCTCATGGCCCCCCCAGATCATGGCCCAGTGCCTCGACAGGGGACCAGGAGGGTTGGAGGGCTCAGACGATGACGGCAGATGAGTTGGGAGGTCACTGAATCACCGAATTCACCTCAGCAGACCTCTGATTGGACATCCGCCGCTGTAAGTTTATCTACAGCTGAGGTCAAAGATGCTGTATCCTTAGAGCTGGGATTGAGCAACAGGGCTGTTGACACTGCAGCTCAGAGGCAGAACAATCTGCCGGCAAGCAGTCACAACAACTGTAATCCTGGTGGCTTCAGCAGCAGCGACGGATTCAAGCCGAGCAGCAGAGGAGAGCGGCAGATGATCCACGGAGAGCAGGCGGAGGCTGGCGGCAGCAGCTCCTCAGGCGTCTTCCTCCAGCAGGTGATTCAGTTTTCCTCCCTCCTTTGCTCCTCCTATCCTCTGCTGAGATGCGACGCGGCTGCCGCTGTGCAGTCTAGAACACTCTGACGCTCTCTCTCTCACTCTGATGGCAACCCCCCCATCTCCCTCTCTCTTTTGGGTGCTGAGGCAGCTCGTTTCATATGCCTCTTCTCAGGCTGCAGCTTACCGGCACAACAGGGAGACTGATCAAAAAGTGTGTGTGTGTGTGTGTGTGTGTGTGTGTGTGTGTGTGTGTGTGTGTGTGTGTGTGTGTGTGTGTGTGTGTGCATGCGTGTGCGAGGGAGGTTGGCAGTGTGTCTGCATTAACTGGAGGGATAGAAAAGGGCTAGGAAATACCGGGGGCTGCCTGAATGCACAGATACAGTCCATGGTACAATAAAACACACAATCAGGTGCCATTCTCTTTACTTCTGTTTGCACATCTGACTGTTTCATGGTTTACTGTTTTACAAAAGTAAATCACAATGAATGCAGTTATTATTTACAGACACAAATAGCGCAGTGACCAAGTTTTTACACGTTAACACTTTGAAACCTGAGCAAATTGATTTCTGGGTAGAAGGCAATGTGGAACTCAATAAAACATTGCCTAAAAATGAGCTAGAAATTAGTAAAAATTAACGAGAAAATTACCTGAATATAAGTAATGAAGTAATAATGAAAGGTGGACAAATATTTTTTAAAAAATATATACTGCTGAAAAGCAGAAATCAGAGGAGGAAACAATAAAATAACCACAATAATGAAAACTCCTCACAAAAAATATGACATAGCAGTAAATCTGCCGAGTGCTCGCCTTTCTCACCCTGTGCATGTAATAACTGTTGGCCCAGTGTGTTTAGAGTTGCAAAGAAAAACCACAGATAAATAAAAACGTACAACATCGGGACTAATGATTACCAAAAGTTAAATGAAAGACTTGAAACTAGGGCTGAGCATCATTTAAAAAAAAGACAATACTAGTACCCTTGAAGTGATATTCATACCAGTACAGCACTTCAATACCTTTTTTTCTACCAACCAATATTTAACCAATATCCACACACCACCATTGGCTTTACACAAATAGCTCTTCTTAAAATATTATATATATAAATATTATATATTATATTATATATTACATATTACAATAAATATATACAAACAAGTCCGCAAACTATATGTAATACAATATCATTTGACTGGAGAAGTTATAGTACTACTTGGAACTGAGTTATACATTCAAAACCTTAAAGGTATCAAGTACTGATTCCCAGCTGTACTTGAGACCAAGAAAAGAATGTATTATGGTCTGGTGAGGCCACTGAATGCTTCATTTTAAACCAAACACTGCATCTTAGCAGAACAAAACTTTGCTAACAAGGAAGCATAGTGAGGGTCTGATCATGTGATTGACTGGCTCACTGCAGCACTGGAAGGCTTGTGAAGGTAGACAGTTACATTGATTCACCAAAATAATGAAAAATTTAGAGGGGAAAATCAATACAAAGGAGTAAATACTGGTACTTGCTGACCGACAGGGCTGAACTTAACAAATAATTTGAATGCACTGACATCTGAAATGTTTATATAAACTGCGGAGGTCTGCTGACCTTGTGCGGTAGGCCTAATCTGCTCTGCAAAAACGCAATCAACCACGAAGCTCATCATCCCATCGAAGGCGATTAATCTGACAACATCCAACCTACAGCTCTGATTTACACATCCACAATTTCCTCTCTCTGCCCTGAATTTTAGCTGAATTCCTTCATGCAGTTTATAATAACGTTTTCCTTTCCATACTTTGTCTTTGCATTTCATGTCCAAATCCATCTCATAACACTAATCTTTACCTACAAACACCCAACGTCTACCTCCGTTTCACAGTGGCTTCATTCACTGCATTCAGGCTTTGCCTCTCTGCTGAGACACGTTCCCTGACCCACTTCTGCCTCTTGCCTGCAGGGAAGATATACGTGTGTGTGGGAGTCGAGTGGTTCACTCTGCTCCGATACAGGTTTGAGGACTTGGAGAATCACTCACATACAGCAGACAAATCCATAATAACACACGTTGTCAAGTCCTGAAATCCAACTTCTACTGAGCTATAAATCTACTAATACCAGGGCGAGTGTAACAATGGACAGAAATTTGCATGTGAAATCAGTGTTGCATTTTTACATGAAGTTTACCTGCGGTTAGTGTCAACATCTGATAGCACAATATAATGCTAACTTAAAATCAAGAAAATTCCTAAACCATATTTGATTATAGACAGCATGCCGGCATCCCAGAATCAAAAGGGGTGTGTCAGGCATGACATTTAACACAACAGCATCTGCTTCTAGTTTTACATATGTCAGCAGCACTTTTTAAATAATAACAATGGCCTAACATGTCAATAACAATCATTTAGCGTTACTGTTATATAGCAACTGATCTCATACTCTGTTTGGAGGGTAAGGAGCTCCTGGAACACATTATTTTCCCAGTTTGCGGACATTTTCGGACGTTGTTCTTCTTGAGTTAATTGCTATCTGCTATCAGCTTCTTTTTAAATCTCCTGCAATAGATTGTACACATAACATGTCCTTACAACTTCAGACCCGTGCCACCCATGATGCTTTGTGTCGCCTTCTACACAGACATCATTTCAGTGCGGTTACTACCTCGTATGCAAGCTTAAAGGTGAGACAAAGTTGTTCTCCAATTTTTTGATTGTACCTTTAATACAGAATGGTGAGGCAACGTATCAGCATGAAATTTCTGCCTATAAGAGGCCGTGTAAAAGGGGCTGGTGACTGACATTTTTCACAGAGATCACGCTATAGAGCCTTCTCCATGCCGCCTTTACATGTTTACAAAGAACAAAACAATGGTGGCATTGTGCCACTCCAGAGTGAGATTTTAGATAGCATGTGGCATCGTGAAAGCAAAAGATGCGTGACGGGCGTGATATTTAACACAACTGTTTCAGCCTCTAATGTGACATATTACATAGGGATAGGTATATCTCACCCTCTACTTAGAGGGTTAGGGTTCTTCCAGACCTCGGCCGCTGTTCTCCTTCTTCTTCTTCAAGTTAGTGAGTCGTACACATAAGACATTGTCAAAGCATCACACCTGTGCTACCCATGATCCCATCCTGCTGTGTATAGCTTTTACACAACACAGTTTCAGTGCTGTTATACCTCTGATGCTGGCCCATTTTTCACGATTGTACCTTTTACACTAAAACAGCGAGGCAGCATAACAGCTTGAAATTCCCAGGGTGTCAAAGGGGTAGCAACTAAGTTTAGAATGGGAAAAACACAGTATAAAGTGAGGGGAAAAATACTTACCGTGTTCTGGTGGATGTGCCTGCATCTGAGGGCTCTGCTGCCATGACTGCGTGCTGGTGTTTAGTTCGCTCCAGGTGCTCCATGTAGCTGTGGATCATCTGCAAGAAATATGAACACAGAGAGTCATGGAATTAGTTAAAAAAAACATTCTTGACTTACAGTCATTTTGCAATCTGGATGGTACAGTTTTTTGTGGGTGTTCACACCTTTTATATGCTGGACTCTTGAACTGAGTAGTTCAGAAAAGATTATGACTTTGTTGCTACAAAACAATAGCATAATTTATTATAAAAGGTCACAAGAACCCCTACAATCTTTCACAGTCATTTCTATGGTCCCTCACATATGAAGCGGAGACACAGCTGTGGCAGTCAGACTCACAATAAATGATGCAAATGAGGCAGCAGTGTGTAGGTGACAGCTTTTATTAGACTTTCATCGTCTCTATTCAACATTATTCAGATCAGCAGTTGGCTGCTGAAGCCTGAGAGGTTTTGGAGCATCTGCTAGTGATGCATAATCTATAACAGACCAAGGCGGACCAATGGCTCAGCACAAACATATTTCATGCTTGGATGCTTTAATCATCTTCATCTCACCCACTCCATTCCGCTTTGTAGTATATTTTGGTTTCTATCACTTCACTTGAACTGTCATTGTATGTTGTTCAACCATTACTGCATTTTATCATGGATTCAAAACAAGAGTCTCAACCTCGCTCTCATTTTTCTGTTAATAATCATCATTATTAAGTCATTCACAGTCATTCACAGTCACAGTCATTCACAGTCATTCATTGTTCTTTCTTTACATGCTTTTGAAAAGCTTATTGGCATTACGTGGCTGCAGTTAACGTGATAAACTTTGCCCGGTTAAGTTCCTCCAGGACCAACTTCCCTCTGGCCGCTGAACGGCATGGTAGTGCAGATTTGTGAAATTCTGATCGACATCTCCCTATGTAGCCACAGATTTTTTGAGAGTGATTCTTGGGGCTTTTCTTTGCCAATGACTTTGCCTGATTGTTCAATTAGAGTCAGGGATCATCTGTAATTACTTCCATGCTTTTAGCTTGGTTCTGTATCCCCACCCCCCATGGAAGAATATTTGGCGCCCTCCAGAGAGATTTAAGCCGCTGCTAAAGGAAAATCCGATATAAAAAATAAGATAAGAATTAAGAATAAAAAAAATATTCATTTTTCACTTTTAAATTTTTTTTAAAACACAAAACATTTTAGAAATATTTATTCATAAATAAAAAACATATATATATATATATATATATATATATAGAGAGAGAGAGAGAGAGAGAGAGAGAGAGATATGTCACTTTTAAATGAATGACCTCATCCTGCTTGCAGATCAACAACAGTAAGAATACCATGCCTGATGATGTCTTTGTATGCTTGTGTATAGGTCCTGTGTTTGGATCTCAGGCCTGTGTTTATATGACAACGGACTGAGAAAATTTAATTTCACCCTCAAGGATTAATTAAGTACGTCTTCTTCTTCTTTCTGTCCCGAGTGGTTACACTGCAGCCTGTTTCACAGTTGCCAGCTGCAGTCCTCACGCTCAATACTGGATCAATTTCAAAACCTGTATTCAACTTTGTTGCTCTGACTTAGACATATTATCGAGGGCAAATAGCGTTCAGGATACCCTTTACTATCTTTATCTCAGACTGGCTTACCTCTGTGTGTCTCTGATGAAGGGTATTATACTCCTTCTTGAGCTCCGCTTCTCTCTCCTCCAGTCTGCTAACTGGATGAAAAAAAAGAGACAATTACTCAAAGTACATATGATAAAACAGAATTTACTCATAACAATTTTGTTTCAAAAAGGCTATTTTCTAAATGAATCAATTAATGTAAATTCCTAAATTCTTTGACAAAACATCAATCAAACTGTTCCACTAACAAATAACTTGTCCTGTGGGAAATACAGAATTTTTGCCTTACATTTTGCATCATTAAATTCTGTGGTACTGAGTGTGGTGTTAGAGTAGTTGTTGCAATAACATGTCAGAGCCAGAAGAGGGCCACCGTGCATCAATAAAACCCATCCTGAGTTACACCAAGCAGGCAGCACTAATACCGTTTTATGATATCAAACTCAGTCATCACCCATGTTTCAACCCAAATCAATATGCCATTAAAACACTAATTAATCAATAGACAACATGGCTTTGACAACAAATTATTATAAGCATCTAAATCCATGGCTGAATCCAACAGTCCATCCTCCGGACTTGCAGACTTCACTCATGCGTTCTGTGACATGTTCTGTCATCACGAAAAGTCTGCGAGGCCAGAGAGAGCACGCTGATAGACAGGCTTCAAGTCTGCTCCACTCATTGCTATGGTAACGCTTGAGTAACAGCTACAGTCATGTACACGGTGATCACTGCTGTCATACTCTACCTGCTCATCTGTCCCTTTAAATAACAAGATATAAATCCCATGTATCTGCTTTTTCTGTGACTTCATGATGTGGTATACATTCATTTCAGAATTTTAAACCTTCATATGCCAGGTTTTTGTCATGATGCGTTTTTAGTTTTTAGTTTTTAGATGGGGGGAAAAAAACACACAAAAAAAAATGTCAATATAATACATCCTTACTAGATTTTGTTTTTTTTTATTATAACAACCTGGGATACAAAGCCACATTGATTTTTATACATTTTTATTTTTTGTGCGGTGTCAAATATGCATACCGCTCTGCACACAAAATACTTTTTGAAAAATCTGGCTATAAAAAATATTATTCATTCATATCATTTTCTGTTTTCATTGAGTTTCATTGATTTTTTTAACCAACATCAGTCCTAATCATAAATATCAAATATTCATCAGTTTTCAGAATCTTAACCCTTTAAATGCCAGATTTTTTGTCAGGAAGCCACGATGTTTTTAGATAAAAACAAAAAATAATTAATAATATTCTACATGCTAAGTAGACCTTTTTTATTATCACAGCCTGGGATATATTAACAGTTAGGAGCAACACTGATTTTTATACATTGTATTGAAATAAAAAGAAAAAAAAAGAAAAATAATAGCAGCTTGTTTGGTCTCTAATTATGTCAGTCTAAAAAGTTTCATTTTATCGTGTGCTACCTCAAAAGTGGAAATGAAAAAGTTACAAGTAGAAGAAAATTACACATTTCATGTTTACCATCTAACCAAATAGGAAAAAAATGGTTATAAACAATCAACACACCTATCTAGAGAGCAACCGTCAACTTCAGTCGTAATCCACTGTTTGTGGCTCTAGGGTGACATCTCTCTGTGGTCAAAACAGTACGACAGCCTCTGTGTGTTTTCAGAAAGCCAAGCAAAAGGTGGAGAGTAGCATTAAAACTTCCTGTGTAAATCCGTTAAAGTGGCCATGCACTAAGCACCTGCTGAGAGTCGATACAGCTAATTCGCAGGACCTTTTTCTCAGGTGTTAAACAAAACTCCAGAACAGAATTTAGAAACAAAAAAGCACCTACGTGATCAGTGAAGAGCAGCAGCTGAGGCAGCAGCTGTGCAGAATGATGGAAAGAGTGATAGTGTGGTTATGAGAGGGCTGATAGAGGAACTAGTGGTTAAAGAGTGGAGCAGAAATAACACAGGTCAGACACAGAGGTGTGCAGAGTAAATGGAAGTGATCCTAAAGAAAAGCCCCACATAAAAAGAGTAAATATGTCCTCCAGAAAGAACTGATCTTTTCATAAATGCAAAAAAATATATACTTAAATATAGTCTGTTTAAGGTAAACAAGGAATTATTAGGGTACAGTAAAAGACAAAAAAAAAAGAATCGACATCAATGACTTAGGAATAGGGACAGTTTTGCCTTCATTGTATTAATGTAAATTAAAAAAGTTAGATGCTCTACCTTAAATATTAAAAAACATCATAAAAATTTTAAAAAAGCATCATCCTCTCTGCATCGCAAAGACGAGGGGAGAACTAAACTGGAAATTACCATTTTTTGGCAAATTTTCGTGGCAATTTTGTGTTTTTTTACTCTTAGGCATTTTATACATTTTTTTAAAAAAAATAGATGTTACCATTTAATTTAGGATTTTACAATGCAACGTCAGAAAAAACATTGCCATAAAATCCTCCTCCCAGTGTCCCAAATACTTTTAAAACTTATAAAAGATTTATTGAAGATATTTAAGATATTTTAATGTCAATCAAGGCCTAATTTTTAGATCAATAAATGCAATGCCTTTTAAGACTTTTTAAGTGTCCGCAGGAACCCTGAAGTATAATATATGACATGCAGCAAATGCTCCAATTTTCTTATATAAAAAGCTGAAACCTGAGAAATTGTTGCATTTTTTCACGATTTTCACTTTTTGAATGACTGAAATAATGAATTCATTATCAAAATTTTTATTTACTTAGTTTTGTTTCTTTATTTCTTTTGTTAATTGTCTAAATAATTATTCAATTAACTTATAGTTTCAGCTCTAGTCTAAAATTTAAGTTGCTTTTCACCACTATCCCTCACCCTTAGTTGTGTAATTATATACATTTGTAAGCAATCCAGTAAAAGCAAAAATGGCATAAAAAAATAAATTACAGTGAAAACCTGTTAAAGTGATTGCATCAAATCAAATTGATCAAATTGATCACTCTAAGCAGACAACTATTTTCTTTTTTTACTTTTTCTTTATTTCTTATGCAGATTACCATTTAATTAACACTTGTATATTTATTACATTAATATAAAGTGATGTAACAGACAGCTTCACTATTTACCGAATTTAATTTCAAAATACAGTGAAGCTGATTCATTACCGGGGCGTTACATGAGCAGGCGATGACAATCCCCATGATGAGCACAGCTTTAACCACAGGTGCTTTTCTTGTGCGCATTCATTTTCTGTGTCCGTCAATAACAGCCATGACTAGTAGCTATAAGCTTCAAGGAGGACATTTTATTCATTGACTAAAAACTTGCTTTTTCCACATATGATTTCAATTAGCTTTATTTTATACCTGTTTTGTGAGGTCACAGTTGCCTTGAAATTTGACCTTCGACCATCAAATTCTAATCAGTCCGCTCTTGAGTCAAAGTGGACGTAAAAAGAAAATTCCCTCAAGGCGTTTTTAAGATATTGCATTCACAAGAATGGGATGGACAACCAGAAATTATAATGAAATAAAAACAGAATTACCATAGTTTTACAGTGTATTTTCCATATGTTGTGAGGTATGAAAAGACCCCAAATAAAAATTGTAAGCGGAATACTTGATACTACTATAGTACATTATTTAAACAGCATTTGCATAGGAATGATTCTGTCCAAAGATCTATGATCCATATAAACTGTTTCCACTGTATTCAAAAAAAGAATGAAATATGAACATTAATAAACAGGAGATGAAGCTGACAGTGTGTTTGCATTCATCAAAGGGTCCTTGGGTTTATAGAGGTAGATTGTGTGTGTGTGTGTGTGTGTGTGTGTGTGTGTGTGTGTGTGTGTGTGTGTGTGTGTGTGTGTGTGTGTGTGTGTGTGTGTGTGTCCCACTGACAGGACAAAACCTAGAATAGTGATCTAACTTACCCTGCTGCCTGTTTGGTCTAAAAACATAATTACAGACAAGTGAAACTGGCAAACAGAAAAAGGGAAGTGTCACACTGACAGAAACAAAAGACATTTGCTGAGAACTCACAAATTTTCCCTTAGCATGAATGAGGCGTATGTCACGGCCCTGCGGTGGAACGATCGGTGGTGGAGTTGTCATACTCTCTGACAACAGTACAGTCATGCACACATCATGAGGTCTTTCTTTGGATGACCTTAAAACACTACCACTCTGAGGATAATCACACTGTACCTTACATTTAAAGGTCTCTCCTCCCTCAGAAAAAAATATAGCATTACTTTTTACAGAAATACTGGAGGTAATCAAAAATGCAAGAAAAGGAGCGCTTCCTGGACTCAAAAGTCAGTCTGTTCGAGGTGCTCTTTGGGGGGATATGCTATGATTTGAAATATTGTTTTTGGTTTGTTTGACTCCCTGACGAAGGCTTGTATGCCGAAATGTGTAAGAGTGTGTTTTTAAGGTCCATCATGACCATGCCGTAGAAAAAAAAGCATTTTAACATTTTTAAAAAAAAGAGTGCCTTGGAGTTTTCTTTCTGATTTTCGAGGTATTTAGCGACTGTTTTTATCTAGAAACACAAATGCTACTAAAAAATCTAAATAAATCGACTGACATTTACAAGCAGGTCAGAGCCTAAACTCGCTAAAATCCACCTCCCAAAACACTCCCACAAAAGCATGTGAGTAACAAATACAAAAAAATGGACTCATCAAAACCAGGAACTGAGGAAACAGTAGTAAATAAATAAGTAAATAAATAAATGGATTAATAAATAACATGATAAGAGCAGTAACAAAAATAAATAAACCGATGAGTAAATAAGTAAATATGCAAACTGTAAATAATAGGTAAATTAAAGGATAAAAGCACAGAGTAAAATAATGAATAAATATGTTAAAAATAACAAAATGATAGGGAAAACAATGAAACTGTAAAACAGACTACAATATATAAATAAATATTAAAAAATAAACAAAGTCCAATTAAAAGCCTAACTTAGAAGGTAGGTCTTTAGGTCCACCGTGAACCTTTCAGGGCTTGGAATATGTGCGACCACTTCCGTTACAGCTCATTTAGCAAACGTGGCAGGCAAACACTCATTGTATGTTACTAATGGCCGTTATTGTGCGGACATGGGAGTCAATTTGCCCTCTGGCTCATCAGAGCTAACAAACAGTCACAAGACCTGCAAGCTGTCGATGCTGCTCACAGGGGAACTGGCCTGTGTGATGTGTGTGTGTGTTATTGAGACAGTGCAGTGTGTCTGTGGACTTACTGTGATCTGCACAGTTTTTCGTTTTAAGCTCTAGCTGACGCGTGTGCGACTCCAGCATCACCAGTCGACACTGGAGGTCTTTCTTCTCGCCCTCCTGGGAGTCTTCTAGGGCGATGTACCTCTGCAGAAAAAAACACAGAAAGAACACAGCTTTGATTGTCAAAGCACTGAATTTAAAAAAAGTACTTTGTATAGTGTAGATGAACTGTGGTAAACTTTAGGGAAGCACGATATTGGATTTTTTGCCGATATCTGATATGTTGATATATAACAGCTCATTTTGACGATAACTAATTCTGGTATCAGTATCCATTTATCCACTTTTTTCCCACCTAATTTTAGTGATCATTAAACCTCTTCTGTAGTGGAATTAACATCATATTTTGCATACATTGTGATGGCCCACCAGCTGATAAAGACATAAAATACAATGCTTTTCAACAAATACAGTAATTCATTGTGCAAAATAAGAAAAAGCATGTTGGTAGATTCTGAAAGTTCATTATAAAGTCGATACTGGCTGATAACAAAGACTGATATTTTGCGCATCCCTAAAATGCGCAAAATACCAGATGGCATGACATGAGAATTCTACATGAATATTTATTTCTTGTAAATTATCTCTGCTCGAATGTGTATCACTAACACCTGTTTTATACTTTTTACATGAAATGCACTGCTGTCACTTTTAAATTTTATGTTTTTATGTTCTTAGGGTATATCTTTTACATATTTTGTGTCTTTTATGTATTCTATGGTGAAACCGAAGGCAACTTTCAACATTTGTGGACAACAAAGTTTTTGTAAATTCATAAACATTGTTTGTTTCCAGCTGAACGCCGTTGTGTAAAACGGACGGGGTCGCATTACATTACCCACAAGCAGGAGGGCGTATTGGTCTGGTATGGCGCAGTGCATTCTGGTAGTTGTAAGTTTTCTATCGCTTGAGCAAAAGTAAATACCACAGTCCTTTTTTTCTTTTTTCTCTGGTCAAAAGCGTATTTCTACAGCACAGGCAGCCTAGTTTTATGTGAGGTAAAATCCCTCTTTAACATGAGCACTGTAAACTTGTGAACTCCCAGTGAGAGAGCGATGAGATGATTGGTTCATGGCAGCAATGGGAGACAGAAATGTCACAGGTGCATGTGGCAGTCGGTTCCTCTCTGCCAGTCTGACATCTGCGATCTGCGACGCCTCACGATCATCCCCATCTATGACATCAAAACCTTTGAATGTGCGTGAAATTGAGTCGGGGTAAATGGAAATGTTATGAACTAAGTCATGCGATAAAGAGCTGCCTGTGCTAACAGTGTTGATACCAGTGGAAAATGAAGCGTACAGTGTCTGTCTTCTGGCCATTGTGAGCGTCGTCTAACCTCTCTGCACAACAGGTGCACAGCGCCAGCTTCCTCAAAAAAAACATGGCCACAGCTTTTGTGTTAGGGTGTGTGTGTGTGTCAGACACACGGTTTCCTGGATAAGTTAGTAACACTTGATATCAGTGTCAAGTTTGCTTTTTGATATTCACAGCAGCAGTTGTTATTAACCTCAGTCCTCTCAGGGGATCTTTGACTCGGGCTGTTTTCATATCAGGAGACTGAATAAGCCCGCACACAGCACACTGAGTGCACTCGTAACACCAACATGCACAATAAGTCACTCTGATGATAAGAATAATATTCAAAATCTGTTACTTTACCAATTCCGCACAGACAAATGGATATCAATGGTGGCTTCCGGGACTGTCTCCAGCCACAAATCTACCATTCAGCCCAAATCTAATCCATTTAACAGTGGGGCAACCACTGCTCCCTGATGGCAATTTACACTTTATGAAGAGATTAAATGAAACTTTAATGAGCTCTAACAGAAAGTGGGTCACTGGAGGGATAAATATCGAGATCAAATGAAGAAAAACTAGAACAAAGTAAATGTGGATATTAACAAAACCCCGAAATGCTGGCGAAGTACACACATAAAAAAAGTAGAAATAAGTGTGTAAATTTGCACTTGCAGCCAAAACCTGCAGAGACAAAAAAATTTTATTACTATGGACTTAACGGTGGAAGTCAATCAGTTATTAAATTCAAAATTAATCTAACACTATTTTGATAATCAACCAATTTTTAAAATATCTTTTTAAAGCAAAAATACCCCCCCCCAATATATGAATCAGCCAGTTGCTATTATTTTAATGGCTTAGTATTGTATGCACCAAACACAGCCTAAAGTGCCATGATTATGCATGTGTATAATCAAGGCACTTTAGGCCCCCCCACACATTAATGAAGGCTCACTTTAATATGCATCTTAATTTTATACAATTGATGTAGTTAGGGGTCCCTGCTCCATCTCTCTTTCAGCTAAGGGGTCCTTGGTCTTAAAAACATTAAAGACCCCTGCTCTGAGATATTGTAACAGGCTTTTCTCAATGTTTTCTCATGTTCTTTAGACCTAAAGATTAATCGAGAAAATCATCCACATTAATTTGTAACAAACGTAATCAGCAGTTGCGGCCTTATTGTGAATGGCTATAATCTAGAATCCTAAAAAGAGAAATGATACATGATTTTCTTGCTTTCTTGGTTGGTTGGTTGGTTGGTTTTGTTATTGAGAGCCCATCTATTGATACCTCAGCTGATTACTGAGTCAGGTGTCTGATGACAGGCGAAGACTCTGCCATGCCTGTAAACACGCAGTCTTGTGATGTGGGTGCCCGGGGCCCGACTACTGGGCCCTGGGCAGGGAGTGGATGTCATATGCACAGAGATAAGGATCACCTGAGCTCCTTGTTACAAACAGCCTCTTCATGTGCATATCACATTGAGACTGGAGGCGTCTAACAAAGGTGCTTCTTTTTAAGATGCTTTTGTGAACTCTCACTAAAGACTGTTTTTATTCTTTTCAAAAGACATAATTCAGTCACTGGTGGGCTGGTTTTTCTCTGCCTTTTGAGGCTCTCAGAGCTATTTTAGCACAGAACTCTTGACTTGTCATTTCTTACCTCTGCATGTGAGATATATATATATATATATATATATATATATATATATATATATATATATATATATACACACACACACACACACATATATATATATATATATATATATATATATATATATATATATATATATATATATATATATAAATAGTAAACACAGTGGCATGATGACAAAAAACTAGCATTTAAAATAAAATAATAAATAAATACATTTAAAGAAAAAAACACACACACACAGAAATCTTTCTGAGAACATCATAGTAATAGAAGTGTCACTGACAAATGTACCTTTTGTATACATGTATATACATCCCTACGCATACTTATTTAAGGCACAAACAGATATATCAATACATGTATGCACATATGATTTCTCCCCTCGATGTATTAAAAAAAATTGTGAAATTTGATTTGTTTCGCATGAATGTACACTTCTCTCAGCTTCAAGGGGGTGAGGCGGTTATTTGGGGCTTGAGGGTGAGAGGCTTACAGAGGGCCCAGTGGGGTCTGGAAAGCCCAGGGAGCATCTTAAGACCTGAGCTTTTGGTAGTAAGCAAGCATTTCCCATCTAAATCTACTTAGAGCATTAACACAGCACTGGGCAGACTACAGACGGGAGGGTTCGTAGCGGGGGGTGCCCCCTAATCTGCAACTGCACATAACTTCAAGCAGTTACTGAGCTGAGCAGTTACAGGCCTTAACTTCTACATGCTAACCCTTCAAAACCTGAGCAAGTTGGTTTGATTTCCTTAAAAAACACTGCAACAACAAATAAGTGAAAATGTCACAAAAAATTACCCCAAAGTCAGGACAAAAAATAAACCCTAAAAAGAGCTTAAAAATGTCAATAATTTCATTCTGCAAACATAATTTTAATTTTAGTAACTTAAGACGTACTGAGCTATATCCTCTGATGGCGATTCTAGAAGCCTTCTAGCACACAGGCTAATCTTACTCCATTGGAAAATTTTAATTTAATGAATAATGTAATAAAATGCAGAATTCAATTTTCTTAGAAAATTGAGACATTACATAACATTCAAAATGGTTTTTTTTTACTTTGTTATTTTTTTATTTTTGTATTCTCTTTCTCATTTATAGACTTTCTTTAAATCCACTTCTTTTTCCTCATCCTTGATTTAATTTATGCAATGCACTATTACTGTTTTAATACTTTATACGTGTGCGCGCGTGTGTGTGTGTGTAGTAACGATATAGTTTTCTGCAAATTTCTCTCTACTTTTTTAAAATAATTTTCTTATAACCTCCCTATTTCTTAAACTAATTCTCAGGACATTTTCTTGTCACCTTTGACTAATTTCCTGCAATTTGTCAGAGAATTCAAGTCAAGCTCATCATTGCCTTTTTTCTAATGTTTTTTCCCCAAATAAATCAAACCAATTTGCTTTGGTTTCAAATAGCTTGTGAAAGGTGTCTGAATGTAGAGCAAGAAAACTGATGTTGCTCCAGGTTTCAAAGGGTTAAGCTGCTGACAGGAAAAAGATTTGGAAGAAAATTCAGAGCTCTACTTAGATTCCCACCAATTAACACCATGAGAACGTAGCGCACTGTCTGGAGGACACGTGCCGACAATTGTATCACAACACGCTTCGTCTTTCCTCCCAGCATCCTCCTCTCTCACACTCCTGTTCATCATATGACCCGAGAAGGAGGCTCGTGCATATGACAACGCTCCAGAGAATGAGCGTCCCAGCGTTTTAACGTGCACTCTTCCCCCTACGCTGCATGTATAATGCTCCCTTTGTCCCCGCGTGTCGACACACTAACACACACACACACAAACACATGTGGCTCCAGCACAAGTGCGTGCACAGCCGCACAGACAGGGCTCCACTGTATTGGCACTCAATTGACAGAGAGTGAAATCAACTCCTTTTAGTGTTTTTGGCTGCGGGTTGCTACTGGGACTTTTGACAGGGGTGCGTAAGATCGGAGAACTACTGCAGGGTATTTAGTGGGACAGCTCCATTATAATGACATGGTTATTAAGTCTTTCAAATATGAGCAAACTGGGTTGATTCTTTAAAAGACGTGGTAAGAAGACAGTGAGAAAATTAATAAGAAATGGCTCGAAAATGAGCCAGAAATTGGTAAAAGAAAAGTTACAAGAACATAAAAATAATAAGAAAATAATAAGAAAAAGTCAATAACAAAAAAAAAGAAAAAGATAATTAGCAACAAGCAACTTAATAGGAAATGGCCCGAAAATTAGCCCGAAAATTACCTGAAAATGAGAAAAAAAGTAAATGAATAAAAAAAAATTAAAAAATCATGAAGACAGTGCTTTCTTTTTTCTGCAACATAATTTTAACTATATATGTATATATATATTTTTTTAAGTTTTACTAATTTCTTGCAATTTGCAGCACACCGAGTGGTAAGTTGCTGATTGCCTTTTATCTTTTACCATGTTGTTGACAGAAAACCAACCAAACTGCACACCTTTTAAAATGTTTAAATGCTAGTGAAAGGCATCTTTAAATAAAAAAAGAAATTAATCCTATGCCCTAAATGTTCATTTTTACCTAATGGAGCAAAAAAACTATCAAATGTCATTGTTTTTCAAGGTATTGTATCGAAGTGAGAAATTGAAGTTTTGTTGCAGCACTTCACCTGACAAAGGGGCAAGTCAGGGGAATCACCAAAATCAGAGGGATTCATCCTCTGGGGAGCATGAATGTCTGTACCAAATTCCCTAGCAATCCATCCAATAATTATAAAGATATTTCATTCTGGAACGAAGTCATAGAGTGACCGGCTTGACCGACTTTGCCGTCTCGAGAGCGATGCTGTGAGCACAGCTGAAAACAGGTCAGGTCAGGTTACTTTATTTGTACCTGTAACCAGATTTGACTGCAGTATACTGCAGTATTTTCACACATTTTACAAACAACATAGATAGAGATGATAAAAATACAGCAAACTGCACTCATGTTTTTGTCTCTCTCATCCTCACTGTTTTTCTCATGTCATATTAAAGGTGTACTACATTATTTTAGCGATACTCGTGCTCTTAATAGAGTTCATGTTAATGATCCATAACGATCAGTCAGCTGGCATTATATGTGAGCGGGCTGTGGTCTCTCGCAGGTCAGCAGACGACCCTGAGTGGACCAAAGAACTGCGGGAAGTGCTGTTTTTCCCCAAGAATTTCCTGCCTTGCCTTTTCCTCCCCTCTGGTGAGGCAAACTACTAAGAGTAAGGTATTCCTCTGGGCTCTGAGCAGCGACAAGCACGACTTGGCTCGCACATTGTGTTTGTTTGGTAAGATTAATCCGCTTCTTTGCTACTGGAGTGACTTGTTGCCCAAATGAGCAGCTTAGTGACTGAGTCTGTGCCAACTCATTGCCTCCATTCAGTAGGTAGGTGCTTTGTTGGAGGACAGTTTGAAACCTGGATTGACGCCTTTCTTGTGCTGCTTTCAAATGCCTTTCTTTATAAAACATGGGGAAAAAGGCAATGAGCAACTTGGTAAGAAATGCTCCGCTAATTGCGAGAAATTAGTGCTACAGACAATTGTTTTTTAATAAGCTAGGGCAAAAAATAAAAGAAATGAGCTACATATTTAAAATTATGTTTATGTTATACAATTGTAACCACTTTTTTAACCACGATTTTAACTTTCTTTCTTTTCAATAAATAAAAATATTTTAAGGTAATTTTTTGTTCTTTTTACTCATTTCTTGCTCAATTTTGGTAGGGGGCGACCAATATTGTTTATTTAGCGCTGATACTGCTTATTAGTAGGCAATGAGACTGATAACTGATATTTGGAACCAATATGCATTTACATTAACAATGAAAAGTTTTCTGTTGCAATTTAGAATTTGGAATATAACAAACTCCAACACAGAACGCCTTTAGTTCAGTGAGCATTAAAATTGAAAAATGAACAAATAAAAATAGCTCCTTGAGGTTTTACAAAGTTAAAGTTCCTCCATGCCGACACTTCTTTGCATGTATTGCAGACTGCCTTCCCTGGTGTTGGCTGAATGTAATACGCACTTTTTTATTGATTAATTTTATCAGTGATCATTTAAACAAAGCGCCAATACAGAAAAACCGCAAAATGCCAAACATCATCTCCGATAATCTGTCGACCTCCACATTTTTGAGTCATTTCTTATTTTTTGCTCATTGCCTTCTTCCCATGTTTTTGAAATCAAGCCATATTGGCTCAGGTTTCAAAGGGTTAAACAATCGGAGCTAGTTATGAATTTTCATTGTGTGACAGTTAAAGCATTTGAAATGTTACTGGTATGAACTTGGTACAGCTGTCTGAGTGAGCGAGGGTTAATGAAATGAGGGAGACGCCGGCTGTGCAGCTCCCTCATTTCTGTGTTTAATTGTGCACAGAGGTCATGATTTCTGCATCTATACATCGCTATAAAACTGTAATGCCAGCTGTACAGCTTTACGTCTACAGTAATAATTGACCAACATCTGCCTTCTTCCCTTATATCAGTTCTTCCCTGACATATTGATTTTTTTTAAGTTTCTGGCAGGAGCCTGAGATATTTCTTCCAAACAAAAAAAAGCATAGAAAAAGATACTGCTGTACATACAGCTGAACTGGTCGATCAATGATCATGACCTCTCAAGAATTTAAGTGCAAAAACACAGCAAGGAGTAAAATGCACCAAAGATGTTTAAAATTCGAGTGTTTAACAATCAATGTTTACAGAACTTAAGACGCACATTAAAATGAAGATTTTGTGGAGAGCTCAGAGAAAAGGTGGTGAATTTTGTTTTGATTCTGCCAGGATACAAAACTGTTGATTAAACTGTTGTGTCGCACACACTCCTCCGAGCCACAGATGTACTGAAAAGTGTCATTTTGCTTTAAGTCATTGTGTAAAATTTGCTTCAGAGCACGGCGCTGTTCCAGGGAGGTTGGCGTGAGCAGGAGAGTAGTGTGTTTCTGTATCTGTAGGGCTCCTGGCCGCAAAGATTCAGTCGTATTTTGCAACCAAGGAGCACCAGTTTGACTTGCAAATAAAATGAATATACGTTTCCAGCTCACAGTGAATCAATCGTCACGTTTAAAGGGGCTGCAGCATTAGTTTAACTTTACGATAACTGCTTATGACAACTGTTTACTGGAAGCTTCAAGCTCACAGCAAAAACACTGACCCTTTCTGCCAGAGACGAGCCGGGTCCTCCAACAGAAAAGCATAATTGATTCTGCTTTGATTTATTTAATAATTAACTGAACTGTATTGTGACATTACTTGATTTAAATTCATTATTCTAACTGTAGTTAATTTAAGTGTTTAGTATTTTCGTGGTCTACATTAGGTAAGAGGAGATTTCAAAATACAGAGATATATATTTATATATATTACATTTTTTAAAATTTATTTTCATGTTATTCTATTTAATTATTATTTATTAGTACATTATATATATCTTTAACTTTTTTTAAAAAATGACAAATAAATCTACATTGTGCCTTGTATACCCTGCATCACAATCTAGCCTAATAATATTGTAATATTATTTTTTATCCATATTGCCCAGCCCTAGGTGGGACAGTTTTGGTTTTTTTTTTGTTGGGACAGCTTTTGGCTAAAATATGTTTTGTTGTTATCCCCTCCACAGCAGTACATTGCTTAGCTTCCATGTCAGACCTCTAGTCTGCTTCTCCAAAGTGGGGGCATGCCAACTGACATGTACTGTGTAATACACAGATGATGGATAGATACCCCATACAACCCCATTTTCATTAAAAACTGAACTATCCCTTTAAAAAATCAGAATATAATGGCTTGCATAGTAAACAGCTCTGCTCATTAACCTGACTGTGGAAAACTGTGACTTCTTATCGCCATAAATACCTTGTCCTGAATTGTGATTGTTCATTCAACTTCCCACACTGACATAAACAGAGGCTGACCCCTCCTATAGAGAGGATGTAGAGCCAAAGGACGAGACCTGTGACATCATCGCAGCATGAGAATATGACCCATCACATCAGCATGAAAGCTGACTGGTTGCCAGGCTGAGTGATGAGCTACTTCTGCAGTGGATGAGGTATTTTACACTCAGTAGCGAGAGGGAACAAGACAAATGTAAAAGCCCACAACATACTGATGGAAAATCCCATGTGCACCGGTCTTTCTGAAAGCTTTAGCGACGTGTTACGACATGACATAAATTATTAACACTCTGCTTTGTGACCTGTTGCACTTGTCATTCAACATTTAACCGTAAAGTCAAATGTCAACAGCCGAGAAAAATACTGAGGAGTGGCAAAAACCGCACATGTGCAAACAAACTGTGATTTCATCACCCTGACTCACAGCAACATAAGAAATTGTTTATTTACTGTTGATGTTGCAATTAGGTTTGGCCTATGATATATTGATCTTTTTCCACGCCAAACCATGTTGGCATCCACTAATTTCCAAACATTTTCATGGACTAAATTTTTAATACTTTTCCATAACTTTTCATAAACCATTATAAAAATAAAAAAAATCTTTCCTCATTTGCCCAGCATTGTTCAAACATATTCAGACTCCATTTATTCATAATTTCAATGCCTTTGTTATGGTTTAGAAAACACTTGCTTATATGTCACACTAGAGGTCAACACTAGGCAGGTTTCTATGAAACCTCAAACTGAAATTAAAAATATAAAATACGCCAGTTTCTAAAACACTTCCATTTATCGCAAAAAAAAAAGTTTTTACACTCGCATGACACAGTCACACAGTCATCTCGCAATCTTTTAACATTTTGAAAATATCGACAAAGTTTTGCGCAAATCTTCTGTCACATCCGTCATGCCTCTTTTGACTGTGGGATGCTTTGATGCAGTGTATAACTGCACGCTGGAGCGGGATGACGCCGCCGTGGTTTGGTTCTGTGTAAAAATGCAGGGGCGGTATAAAGGAGGGACTTGGTTGCGGCCCTATTGAGCGATCTCTGTGTATAAGCAGCTGAAAAGTATCTCATATGGGCCCATTTCAAAAGATCCAAAGCATCCCTTTAAGGGGGAGAATACTGATACCAAAAGCTTTGCAGTAATATATCTGTTACCACATATTACGGCACAAACTGTTTTGATTAAAAGGATAACAGGGCAAAAATTGATTATAGATTTTTATGCAGATTTATTTTGAAATCTTGGATCTTAACCTCAGTTTAGTTTTTAGGGTGCAGTTTAGGTTTTTATTCCCTGGAAACAATTAGTTTAGATTTTACGTTGGGTGTTGGTCTCATAAAGTCTTACTGATCACAAGCTTTCAAGAACAAACAATGCAGTCATGGTCCTTCTGCATGACATAAGACATAACACGTGCAACATCAGCAGCAACTTTATGACCTGTTTCAGCTTTTTCAGACAGTATTACAGTTCACGCTCTCTTTTAGGTTTAAACTGTTATTGCCAGCTTTTTGAATTTCAGGGGTTTTTTTTTCATTTGGTTTGCTTTTTTTGTTACTTAAAGCTATAGATTTCTTGACTTCAATAGGAGGGAAAATTGATGCAACATAAAATTGCGACTTTTTTTGTGGCAATATTGTATCGTTGTAGGGAGGCCAGGTATCAATTTTTTATTATATAAATTATTAATATCATTAATATTAATATCAATACTAAGGGTCGACTGATGTTGTTTTTCAGGGCCGATTCAGGTACTGATTACTGGTAGTTAATGAGACCAAAAACCCATATTTGAAAACGTTTTGCATTTACAATAAAAATAAAAATCTCTCTGTCAATATTTGGAATATAACAAACTCCAACACAAAAATTAGTTTAAATGCCTTTAGCAAATGTTGAAATTGAAACTTTCAACATCATATACAGCAAGTTCCCAGCAACTTCTATTTTTATAAAGTGATGATTTAAATAAAAATGAATTTTAAAAAATAATTTTACAAAGTAAGATTTCCTCCCATGCTGACACTTTCTTTGCACTTTTTAATTACTTATTTTTTTTAATCAGCGATCAATAAATTAAACGCCAATACAGATAACTGGCAGATAATTGGCTAGGCCGGTAATCTGTCGACCCCTAACTTAAACTGCACATTTCATAGCATTAGTGCACCTGTTGCAACCATGGGTTTAACACAGATTCAGTCTATATGCATTTTAGATATAATACTGAATAGCTCCTGTAGAATAGTAACCATTCCCGTTAACACATTTCTATACAGTGCAGCAGAGCTAAACTGGGACTGACCTAATAACAAAGTAAACACACAATCAGCTATCAATAGTGAACCAGTGTGCAAGTGAAGCAGCATCACAACTGTAAATGTGTCACCGTGCAAGCACAGACTGCACTGTAGTAGTCAAGTAATGAAGAGTATGGTGATAGGTGTGTCATTTGGGTTGAATCACATAAGAGGGAAGTGAGGCTCCCATTAGTCATGAAGCTAAAAATGATCACCGAGGGTCAACTTTGTATGGAGAGGTGGCCAAAAGCAACAACCTGAAAAACAAATCACCGATTGGACTGAAGATGAATATTTACAAGCTAAACTAGTGGTGTGCACTGACTGCAACAATGGGTCCCACAAAATGTGGCTTGTTTCCCTAGAGGCATAAACTTGCAGCCAGAGTACAGTATGTGCTTCAGATGTGATATTTGGCGCTCAGGCAAACTGTCAGACCTGGCTCCGGTAAAGGGCGGTCTTTCTAACCTCTACCTGAAACCCAAGAAAGTCATCATTCAAATGAAACGCATCGTGCTGTGATTGTTTGTTCTAAACAAGATTTAAGTTGCTTTTCCTTCATTTTTTTCTCCGCCGAAATGCTCGATAATGGGCGGTGCGCGTATCAACAACCATGTTATAAAGTAATTATCCTTCAAAATATGGACTTTTGGGGTTTTTTGAATATGCCGAATCAAAGAATGGGTTATATATTTCATACAAAAGTACTTACTTGGGATTAATGAGATATAATATGTAACTGATAAACCCCGCAACAGTGAATTGCCAGATTTCCGTATTGGGATCGGCGTTTAATCTTTTCATACCGAAAGTATATAATACGAGGCTGTAATCTATAATCCGGGTTATAAATTAGTTTGGCAGTTATGTGATGAAACCCACCTCCTCTGTGTGTTTCCTCAGAGCTTTCTCTCGTTCATACTGGGTGACCAGTTGCTCGTTGTCCTCCTTCAGCAGCTCCAGCTCCACTTCGTGCTCCTGGTTGACAGCGAACACCGAGTCCAAGTTCTCCAGCACGGCGACGACCAGCGGCATCAGCTCCTTCACTACGTCCTCGTCGTATCTTTCGATTAGCCGTTCAAACTCGCGGTATATCGAGCTAGCCAGACCTGAGACCCGCTCGGACATCATGGCAGAGTTGCCGGAGTCGTCCTGATACAGGACTACGTCGTCCAGCTCCATTTTCTTGCCTCCGCTTGCACTTCTTTCCCAGCTAACGTTTAAGAGCTAGCCGCAAGCTCCAGCTGGCCAGAGGCTGTCCGCCTTGCTACTTTTAGCGCAACAAAACCGCGTTTCTAAAACATAGCTCGAGTGTTGTGTACAGTACACAAGAGACACTGCACTTCATAAACAACGTCTGTACTCGTTAGTCGTCTGGACGGCTGACTTTAAAGTCTTGCTAGCACTGAAGCTAGCAGTGCTGAAAAGTCTTTACTTGGCTCCTGATTAGTTTCCCTGTCCAACAGATGAGCTCCTGCTGCTGCCTTCAGGGGCTGTCGGAAATATGGATTTGAACGCAGTTAAGCGTCAAAGCAAAGTGGTAAACAAGTGAAAAAAGACTTCGGGTTGTAGTTTTAAATGTCTAAAAAGTTAACAGAATATGTGTAATTCTGTGCACACGGAAATAGCGAGTGTACTACAATGTTTTGAAAATATCAAAATGCTAAAATAAAGCGAATGAGTGTCAATAAACACCAAAAATGAACAGCGAAGAATAATTATACATGTACTGTTGCTCAGATATAGTTGCTTTTATGTGACGTTTAAGGGGCGGAGAACAAACCCAACAACTGAGTACAAGTAATCCAGTTTATTTATTGACATAGTTTACTTTGCTGAGAGTGATGTTAGTTGAACTAATATTTTTTTTTATTCCTTTTTGTCACATTCAGTCACCACGCAAAGTAATTAAATGTACCTTTAATGACAAACAAGGAGACCTTGACACAAAACTTAGCAGACTTAAAAAAAAAAAGAAAAGCAACAAGAAATCACCTGAAATTAGCACAAAAAGGGAAAACAAGTGCGAAAGAACATATACTGGAAATTACCTGAAAAGAGCAATAAAATAAATTAAAAAATATAAATAATGATATTCTTGTCTGTAACCTAATTTTGAATACATAATTAGAACAATTATAAATGTGTTGATAGTTTTCCCTAGTTATTTGATATGTTTCTACCGATTGCCTTTTGTAAAAGCAAATTTCCTTGTCAGCTTTCACATTTTTATTCAAGTTACTGACTACTTTGTTTGCAATGTCTCTGAGAGAAATCAAACAAATTTGCTCACGTTTCAAATGTTAAAATGCTCGTGAAAGGCATAAAAAGACTGCACAAAAAAAAACTAATGTTGATCAAGGTTTCAAAGAGTTAAGAAAAATTACATAAATGCACCTAAAATGACAGACAAAATAGTCATGTAGACCCGCCGTTTGATCTCAAAGCTAAAAGACGAAAAATGTTGCTGAGCAAACTTTGATGTTGCACACAATATGCGCGCTGGGATTCACTATGTCCGAGCTTTTAGGAGCAGGGGTTTCCGAGGAGCACCTGAAGATATCATGTGTTGTGACGGGACGTCGCACTGACGTCACATGCTAAACAGGGCTGATGAAGGATAGGGAGTAAAAACTGTAGCTAATCCTTAGTGATCTATTCATTGGAGTCATTTCATAATTATTTACACCCCCTCCCATTGACTCATGTGGCTTTAGGCAAAAGATGAATCCCATTTTTTAGCCTTATAAAATGTTTCCTCTAAATGTTGTTAACTTGCATTCAGCTCAACAGGTTGCTGAGTTTTGGAACTGCTGGTATTCCTCCTATTAGAAGCTACATTTACAGCCACAGTAGTTTACATCCAGGTCTGTGGATGCTTGGATGCTTAGCATATATATCCCCCCCTAAATTTTAAGAAATTGCATCAAGGTCTTCTTGAGATATTGCGTTCATGTAAATGAGACGTATACTATCTCACAGTGACCTTGGACCACCAAAATCTAATCATTTCATTCTTTAGTCCAAGTGGATGTTTGTGCAAAATTTGAAAGAAATGCACCTCTCGGTGTTCTTGACCCATAATGCATTCACAAGAATGATAAAGACAAAGTCACAGTGACCTCACCTCATGGTTGAGTTTGAGTGGACGTTGGTGCCAAATTAGAAAAAAAAGAACCTCAAGCTGTTCTTGAGATATCAAGTTTACAAGAATGAGACAGATGAAGTAACAGTGACCTTGAACTTTGCCTACCAAAATCTAAGCAGTTCATCACTGAGTTAAAGTGGATGTTTGTGCCTAATTTGTAGAAATTTCCTCAAGGCATTCTTGAGATATTGTGTTCACAAGAATGAGACAAATGCAAGGTCACAGTAACCTTCACCATTGACCACCGAGATGAGTCCAAGTGGACATTGGTGCCAAATTTGAAAAAAAAAAAAAAAACAACCTCGGGGTGTTCTTCAGATATCACATTCACAAGAATGAAACAAAGTCATGATCACCAAAATTGAATCACTGTATCATTAAATCCAAGTGGATATTTGTGACAAATTTGGAAAAAAAAATCCCTCAATGCATTCTTGAGATATCCAGTTCACAAGAATGGAATGTACGTACAAATAGATGTAAAAACATACAGACGACCCGAAAGAATAACACCTTAGCCGACAGCTATCCCTGGTGCAGAGGCTATCACAAAGCGTATGTTTGCGCCAAATTTGAAAATGATCCTCTCAATGCGTTGTTGGGATATTGCGCTCACAAGAATGGAATGTACATACAGAAAGATGTATGGATGTACAGACAGACAACCCGAAAACATAACTCTGAGAGTGTGCTTCACAAGCTTTTATTTGCATCAAGGAGTCCAATGCAGTCTTTTGGGAATGTGAAACAGACAGTTATGCAGGCATCAGTCATTTCAAACTTTAACATCATATATATTACCTGAAAAAAAAGATGTAATATCAATGGCAAGTAAACACATTCCCACGCAATGTACAAGTACAATCTTTTCAGCTCTTCTTTTGGAGAACACCGTGCACTATTCAAACTGCACTGTAGAAAATGCAGAACTTAGTGTAAACACACTGCACTTATCACTCTTATTCCGTAAAGCAATTCAGTCGACTTATTTTTGCCGTAATGCATAGGCACTGATCACCCTGATGTTTCAAGACATTTAAACACAAGACAGACTAATTACAGTTACTACACAATAGAGACAAAATGCTTCAGCGCACATCTGGAGGTAAAAGGTACTCCTATATCCTCACATCCTGGATCAGACTGCTCCTCAGTCGACCCCACAGATAAGGAAGACAGCATCTGCCACTTTCAGTGACCGAGGCGGGGGGGTGGGGTGGGGGGGGTGGCTCTAACCAGGCACACAGCACTCACACAAACATTAAATGTAGAACACAGTAAAACTGCAGCACTGTTGAATATTGTACACAACGCACATTCAAAGATCATAGCATTTAAATTGCTCATGGAGTAACTCAAGAGAGTCGAAATAAAATCATGACTTGAATTAAATAATTAAAGGTGCATTTAAAAAAAAATAAGTGTCCCAACATGATCATTCAATAGAGATCACAACTGGTTATGGTTTCATGTATTCCATCCCTATTACAATCCAGCGAAGTGTCCTCACACGAAAAGGGCTTTAGGATAAGGCCCTGCAAATACGATGCAAATAAAGAGCGTGGAGTATTTGAACTTGGATCAGGTGGGGAGAAAAATAAACATTCAGAAGTGGGCTTAAAATACTGCAGAGTCCGGGAGCACATACACAAGGAGTCTCTTTATGACACGTTTCAGATCGTGTCGTGCTGGCTGGTGTTTAAAGACGACGGGCAGAGGGAGTAGGGCTTGTCGCGAGTCAGGCTGTTGAGCGCTTTGAGCAAAATGTCGGGCATGTGATCTGTGAGCATCCTGGGACTGATCAGAATACTCCTGAAGGCCATTTCATTGGACCAGTCTGCGCGGTACCGCACCTGGGAAAAACAGGATCTAAGGGGGAAAAAAGAGAGAGAAAAAGAAATTAGATGGCTAAACCAACGCACGATTCTAATTTCAAAGAGTTTGATGTCTTGTTAAAACCAACACTGACACATATCTGGCTTCCAGCCATGTGACTGCCAGCATCCAACACTAACGCATTACTTTGAAATACCAGCTCATTAGTTTGAGATACAGACTCATTATTTTTGAGATATCAATTAGAAAAAAAGAGTGATGGCTGGTTGCTCTGTATGATCAAACGCAGATCAAAAACTTTTGTTCCCACGTAAAACTCATTATTTTGAAACGTTTCTTGTTATTTTGAGACACTAATTTATTATTTCTAAAGTTTCTCATTATTTTAAGATACTGAATCATCATGTCGCAATACTAACTCATTGTTTTGGAAATGTTTCTTATTTTGAAATACTAACTTATTTTGAGATACCAGCTCATTATTTTTAAAAAGTTTCTCATTGTTTTGAGATGCCTATTTTGAAACATTTATTGTTATTTAAAGACACCAACTCATTATTTTGAGATATTAACTCATTGAAAAAAGTTTTCATTATTTTGAGATACTATTTTAAGACACTAGCTTGCTATTTTGTAAAGTATTTTTTATTATTTTGAGAAAGGTAATCATTAATTTAGATACCAACTCTTCATTTTGAGAATGTTTCTTAGTTTAAGTTTAAGTTTCTCATTATTTTGAGATATGATTTCAATACTTTGAGATACCAGTTTTTTAAAAAAAAGTTTCTCATTGAGATAATAAGTTATTATTTTAAGCGTTTTAAATTTTTTTTAAACTTATTTATTATTTTCATAACATTTGTCATTATTTTGAGATACTTAGTCTTTATTTTAAAAGGCTTTCTCATTGTTTTGAGAAAGTCGATTATTATTTTGAGATACTGAGTTAGTTTGAGATATAATTCCTTATTTTGAGACACCAACTTATTTTGAAAAAGTTTCTTAGTATATTGCCTATGGGCTTCCGTAGTTATGAAGGGACTTCAGAGATTAAACATATGTGTGCACAAACCTCCGTGTGGGCCCGTCTTCTGTGATATGCAGAATGCGCCCGGGTAGAAACAGGGGTAAGTGGGTAGCAGTGTGAGCAGGTGAATCATCTGACGCCAGGCTCTGATAGGATGATGAGTGGCGAATGATCAGTGACTCCTCCCCCAACAGCGGCTGGCTAAGCTCCTCCTCCCTCCTGTTGTCCATCTCAGTCGGGAAGTCGTCCGGGTCTCCCCCGAACAGCTCGTACCAAAGCCCCTGCAGCAGGATGCGGTACTAAAAAACACAGACAGAACATATTTGAACACACGGACAGTGACATTAGGTGGCTGACGCCTGGCGCCAGTGTCAGTGCTTTAAATGGCTCCTACCTTGGGCTTATTGCAGTTTGAGACTATTTTAAGAATCCTTCTCTTCAGATCCTCCATATTGGGAATGCTCAATCTGGGGAAAAAAGGAACATTTATGAAAAGAAATAGGCAATACTGCAAAGGAAAAGCACAACTTAAAAAGAAAACAGAGGAAAAAGGAGCGCGTGAGTTGCTCTCATTTTCTGCCTCTCAGTGCCTGTAATAACAGGGCAGGGCCAAATATAGAGTCTCCATCATCACGCAGTAGCCTATAATAGCCTGTGCACCACAGCACATTCATACTGGGCTTTCAAAGACCAGAGTCTGCAGCGCTGCTATCACACAAACATGGATTTACCTTTGGTGATTCACAGGAAATATGTCACAATAAAACCAAACTGTTAAACGGATCTCCCCAATTTCAGTTTACATTATTTATAATTTATGAATTATGACTTTGACTAAACAATATATTCTAAAGGCTATGAAGTCTATCATGTAAAAAAAGCCATCAATCTTACCTGGGAACCAGATCCTTTCCCAGCACAACTGAGATCACAAAGTCCTTGGAGTAATCAGCTAAGGCTTTACTGCATATTGAGAAAATACAGAAAAATAACATTGTAAGAATACTCGGCATGCATTTTGTGAACACTACATATTTTAAAGGGTTAGTTTAGTTTTTTTTTTAAGTTGAGTTGTGTAGATTACTTATCCATAGTCCATGTATTACATACCGCAGATATTAATTGGCATGCTTAAGTTTGGAGAAGACTGAAGTCCGACATGGAAGCTAAGAAATCTGCTGTTGTGATGGGTCAGCAACAAAACAGATTTTAGCCACCTAAAAAAAACAACAGAAATTTAATTATGTGCTACGCTGAGAGTATTTCACTGCTTTACCTTAATGTCAGACAGTGATTTCCAAAAGGAAAATGAGGCCGTTAAATTGCTCTCTTTCAAGCCAGACTCCACTGATGAAAACAGTGATTTAATATCGCTCGACACAGACGCAGGTGGTCCAGCGCTGCTCGATCAGTTAGTTTGTTTGTGCTATTGTGTGACTTTGGCGTAAATAGAGTCAGCTCAGATTCACAAAAATCACACAATGACACAAACAAACTAACTGATTGAAGTAACAGTAGACCAGCAGCTCTCTGTGTTCAGTGAGATAAAATTACTGTTTTCCTCAATGGAGTCTGGTGCCTCAGGCAAGAACATGGATGGTAACCTGAAGCTGTTAATGGTTTTCCTGTTGAAACCAAAATACTCTCAGTATAGCATACACTTAAATTCATATTGATTTTTTTTTAGGTGCAACCTGTTTTAGGTGGTTAAAAAAAATTCTGGTCCCATCAAAAGCAATTCATTTCTTAGCTTTTGTTTCGGAGTCCAGTCTGCTTCTCCAAACTGGTGGCGTGCCGACTAACGTCTACTATATGCAACAAACTGACAATGGATAAACTCCATACAGCCCACTTCAACAAATGCAAACTATCACTATAAATCAGAACTGTAACATCATAAAGCACACTTTTTTTTATTATTATTATTATACATCTTGATAACACATTTCTAGGAACAGAGGAAATCTTGAAGTCACTGTAGTCCTTTCCAGCAAATATGTATTTCTTAACTATGCATTGTGACTTTGTAGAATTTTACATTTGAAATGACACCAGGGGAGCAGCCCAGAGTCAACCCACTGTCAGCTGTTTGTACTCAGCAGAGTCCCTGTATCATCTTCCTTACCTCAGGAGTCCCCCTGGTGGAGAGAATGAGTAGCACTGCAGGGTGGGAAAGGAATTGCGCAAGAGGATAGCGAGCACTGATGCTGTGCCAGCGCCCAGACTGTGACCAGTGATCACCAGTTTATACTCCTACAAACACAGAAACACACCCATATTCATGAGCTATTACTTCTGCTACATTTTTTTAACAGTAAAAAATACAAAACAGAGAATAGATATTCCTAATGGAGGAGTGCTGTATAGAAAGCGTCTTGTTTTGATCAGAGGAGCACCGCAAACCTGCGTCATGTTTTTCAACTCTATCATTACTGTAACCTCATCTCATTTCCTCCACACAGGATTTGACAGAAGTTATAACAGGGCTATTATTTATTGTTTTATACTGAACGGGTCATATTTTATGATTTCATGTGACAAATAAACTGATCAATTAATTGTAGGTTAAAAACCCCCAGAAAAGAACCAGGGGAGGGGTGTAATAATACGAGAAAAATTGGTAATTCGGAGATAAAGACTATTCTCGGAGTTTAAGAATTCATGAATTTGCAGGAAAAAAAGATTGAAAGTCACAAACCTACAAGAAAAAACTCTATCAGAGAATATACAAGTTTTCTAATGTAAATTTGTGAGTTTCATTAATCTCAGGGAACATCTCAGTTTTTTTCTAATAAATTTGCAACTCATTTCAGGCAATTTCTATGTTTTTTCTGACAAATTTGTGACTGTATTCTCAGAGAATATATAAGTTAGTATAAAAGTTTTCTATCATCAATTTGTGAGTTTTGTCTTATAAATTTATGAAAACCTAAAAAAACTCATTTTTTCTCATATATTTATGACTGCATTCTCAGAGAATATTAAACTTTTCTATCATAAATATACAATTTTTTCTTCTCAGAAATTTGTGACAATTTCAGGGAATTTCGTCATTTTTCTCACAAATATATGACTGCATTCTTAGAGAATATTCAAGTTTTCTATCAGTTTGTGAGTTTTGTCACGTGAATTTGTGATAATCTCAGAAAATCACTATGTATTTTCTCATAAATTTACAAATCTAATAGCAGAGAATATCAGAGTTTTTATCTTTTAAATTTTCTGCTTAAATCTTCAACAGTTTTGTTGCAACCTTTATTTACTTTATATTGATTTTATATTATTTATTTTCATTTTTTTGCCCTTTCATAAATGTACCTTATACCCACAGTATGTACATATCATCTCTCCTGTGTGTGTGTGTGTGTGTGTGTGTGTGTGTGTGTGTGTGTGTGTGTGTGTGTGTGTGTGTGTGTGTGTGTGTGTGTGTGAGCTAATGCGGGAGCGGCTTCATAGAGAGTTGCTGCTAGAAACCTGCTGTGTATGTGATTTATTTATTTAGTTATTAAAATATTTAATTTGTTTTTCTCCCTTGTTTTTGAATAATTTGTTCTTTATTGTACTTGTACTATCTTTTTATCTGATAAGTACATGCAGTAAGCACAGCATAGAAATATAAAAATAGCCCTAATATGCCGTCATACATTTGCCAGCAGAAATATAATTAAAATGAAATATAATGAAGCCCTCTGTGGCTGAAATGCAGTTTTTAACAGTTCCACTTCTTACCGGTGCGATGGAGAAGGCCTGGTTGAGGATGCCGTCATTGACCAGCTTCTTGTAGATGTAATTTGCTGCCTGGCATATTCCCTGCAGGAGTCAGAAGCAGCGTTAATCTCTACTCAAACACATGTCACGCATTAAAGACGTCTGATTCAAACAGGGAGCTGTGTTTAAATGTGAATTCACCTTGTGAGCGTAGCAGGCTCCAGTTACTCCCTCTATAGGCAGGTTCTCACATTCAGCAGACAGGTCTGTCAGGACGTCCTGCAGGACAGACAACCAGTCAAATTAACTGGGAAACTGACTGGTCTTATATCAGACCACACGTCAAAGGCAAAAGCTGTAGGCTATATGCAGATTTTTCGGAGGACTAAATGAAAAAAAAGATAAAAATACAGAATAAATATAAAAATAATGAAAACACAAAAGCAAGTCTATGAAGAGGGCTTTTGTGACATCTTTTTATTTGTTTGATTTAAATATATCAGTATCATGATATGAAACTTGATATTGTCTTAGATTTTGTATAACTTAATACCGTGAGTGTTGTTTTTTCCTGGTTTTAACAGCTGCATTACAGCTAAGCGATGTCATTTTCTGAGCGTACCAGATTGTTCTAGCTGTTCTACTTTTTGCCTTCACCAGCTTAGTCATTATTTTCACATTACTGATGATTATTTATCAGAAATCTCACTGTGTACATAATTTGTGTAAGCACCAATAGCCAACCCTTCAGTATTGTCACAGTATCATTATCAAGGTATTTGTGATATTTGATTTTTTGCATATCGCCCACAGTCCTAGTTCTGAGTGTCAAATTTCACATTCAGAAGGGTAGATGTATGAAGTAGATTTCAGACCTCAATGGTCACCCAGTAAGTGTTTCTATGAGCAAATTAAAATCAGCAAATGAAAACACAACCATGGAACAAACTGTTTTTTTTAAGGGAATATGTTTTTTCTATTATCTACTATTCACAAAAAAGTGATTAGTTGAAGTCCAGACTCACCTTCAGTGACAGAGTTCCTCTGACGGCCACCAGAATAGCCTCTCTCTTATGATCCAGAGCCACGTAGAAGGGGATCTCATAGATCTGCAGTACAGAGAATATGGATGAGCACTTTGAATTATTGAGGCAGTTAGACAGGTGCTGACCTCATGAGAAAACCAAATTTGTGGGAAACTCTGAAGACAGAGCATCTGATGAAACTCCTACCTGGTTGTGGAAGCTGACGTGGATGAAGTCTCTGTACTGCAGCCCGGTGCTCTGCAGGATGGACGCGAAATGACAGCCGAGGTGGTCTCCTCCAACGATGTCATAATCTGCTGTGCGACTTCTGCAGCTGATACACACAAATACACACTTTCATTTGAATCAACTGTGATCTTTTTTTTTTCTCTGACTCTAAAATTAACCTGTAGGTCAGATAATCTGCTGTCATGAGAATATTTGGCTTTGGAAGCATGAAACACTTTAGTCTATAAGCAGAAACAAAAAACTTTTTCCCTAACAACACAATGCAAAAGTATGTCTTTCTGATGTTTATGTCTCCTAAAATGTCTGACTAGTATTTGTGCAAAGTTTGTCACAAAAGAGGGTTGAAGGGGGTGGTATCTGTGCACCTTCCTAAAATCTCAGATTCAGACAAATTGCCGGGGCAAGCTGGATTAGGTTCTTCAATAAAAAGCCAGCTGCTGTCTAAAATTATATATATATTTACAGTTTGCACACACTATCATGACTCATAACTCAATGCAACCTCCGTTAGCTGTTGGTTCCGAAAAATGGCTGCTAACAGCTAACGTCAACTAGCTCTCCTCCTGCCAGCGTCCACAGAAATGTGGTGTTTACAATGTAGCATTGTTTTGGAAGACGTGGGAGCCCTACATGAATATTACAGTGAATAAATGGGCGGGGGGGACAGGTGACGAGTAATGTTTGGTGAAAATGTTGCTTAACCTGTGTGTTTTTTTTGTTTTTTTTTAATTGGGGGTGTTTTTCTGTTGCTTCTTTTGCGGTGCTGTTATAGTTTCTGCTTATGATAGCATTTGTTGAAAAGCAGTAAAAAAGAAAATTACAAAAAACAACAACAATGTAGCATTATCATGGGAGTAATCGGGTGCATCCAATGACATGTCAATATTATGTTTACTACATCCTTTCATCCAGAGGACTTCCAGCAGAAGATATATCTGTCCATCACAAACACTTTTTCTACGGTCCTCTGGGGAGACTGTTATTCTCGAGCTCTGCTTTTCAGCCTGCACAAAACTGATGTGACACAACAGAAAAACATCCCCCCATTTGTGAATGTCATCCCGTTTGTCGATACACTTACACACATCCATACACATTGCAGTTCACAAGGCAAGTATCGGCTGATAACGATGTGTGGCCAAAAAAATCTGTACATCCCTACTTTTTGGGGCAGCATATTTCTACCTTTAGTCTGCATGTCTTAAGCTAACCTCGCTGGTCTGGTGGCTTATCTAGCAGGTCTTATAGACTCAGATATGTACAAAAAAGTGCATCTTACCAGTCTCCAGTAAGTTTGCAGGGTGCGGTTAAGAGGTTGGAGTAAACGTACAATGGCCAGCCGTAAGCTGCTGCAGCAAACTGCATACAGTGAGCTGCTTTCTCCAGCTCTGTCTCCAAATCTTCTCCCTTCAAACAATAAAAGACATTAAAAAACAACGTCTTTTAAAAGTCAACATTGTATTTTACAGACTTTCATGTCATAGACTGCTGTATTAATATCCCTGCCAGCTCTGAGGTGATAATGTACTCACGAGAATGACAGACCAGTACTTACGATGGGAGAGGAGGGGCTGTGATCCACTATGACGTCTGGGTTTCTGCTGAGCTCCATCTTATCCTGCTCCTGGTGCAGCAGAGCCAAACCAGCTGCTATGTCACTGGGAACCAGATCTGTGTCCTGTAACACACACACACACACACACACACACACACACACACACACACACACACACACACACACACAAAGATTTTGTACATTTCACACTACACAATTTGCTTCAATCTTTCTTATTTTTGTTTTTTGAAGTTATATAAATCTGTAAAAGTTATATATCTGACTTGGATCGACATCACGTCACAGTCGTGCTGCGTTCAGATGCCTTTCACAGGCATTTAAAAAACAACTTGGCAAGAAATGTCATGTGAATTGCAAGAAGCTTTTTTAAAAGCTCGTGAAAAATGTCCAAAAAAATATATTTCTAGTGATCAAAATTATATATTTAAACGATCTTTCACAGAAATATATTTTTTTCAGCATTTTTTTCTTAGATCATTTCCTCTTTTGTTGTTTTTGTTAGGTTTTTTTCACTTTCCTGTTTTGTTTTGTTTTTTTGAGGGGGGGGGGGGGTAAATTTAATTGCTAATTTTAAGTTAATTTTCTTCTACTTTTTTTGATTTTTTTTTACCAATTAATATTCATTTTTGGGTCATCGCTTACTAAGATGCTCATTGTCCTCTTCCAATATTTGTGAAAGAAGTCGAGCCAATTTTTCCATGTTTCAAAGGGTAGATGCAGCTTGCACAGTAACTATCAGATGTAAAGGTCAGCGCAGATGACAGACAGAGAGAGAGAGAGAGAAAATGTGTCTTACAGAGAAGAATCCGCTGAAGAGCTGCGCAATGCTGGAGAACGCCGCTCGGTGGCTCTCGTCCTGCGGCAGACAACAGCAGAGGAGCCGCAGCCTGTTCTCCCAAACCTTGACAGCCAGGGAGCGAGCTGTGGAGAAGAACTGGGTGCCCTCGTTGCTCTGCATGTCTCTGACTCCCAGTGGCTCCATGACGGCAGGCGGAGGACGCGGGTTACCCAGCGGGTCAAACACAAACACAACGCCCAGCGCAGTGAACAGCAGGATGATCCAGCTGTTAGAAAACAAAAACATAGATGCTAAATCAGAACACCTCTTTGCCGAATCATGAAATGATGATATTATGAGCTCATCACCCGAACCTACCTGGCAATCACTGCTGCGATGACAACACCCACCGTGGCAGGATCGCAGCCTTTGCTGTCACCAGACACCCAGACAGCTCCGAGACAGGCCCACACCAGCTCAGGGATGTAGAGGAGAGCTCGCAGGTACACCAGCGCAGGGATGGAGCGCCGCGGGCCGGAGTTTGTGATTGTACCTGAGAAACAATCAGAATTTTCTTTGTAATTGACTAAAAAAAGTGGATGTGCAATAAAATGCAATACAGAGGAAGACTGTTGTGTTGTGATATTGCAAATGGAGACAGAGGAAACTAATGGTGAGAATTTGTCCAATCAAAATTTCATCAGAGTGCCTTAAGCTAAAGCAAAGGTGTCTCCTCCCTTTTGAACAGTTGTGCTTTATGACAGTTAAAGGGTAACTGGTATTTTTTTTAAGTGTCTTTGAGTACCTTGAAAAGGTAAATAAAATGTATTATTATTATTATTATCATCATCATCATCATCATCATCATCATCATCATCATCATAATCATCATCATTTTTTTTTTTAAAAATCTACTTACTTTTTTTTACCTTGACCGTTTTCCCATGTTTTTGCATCTACGTGACTAATCAGAATAACTTTTTCAATTGTTGCAGTACTGAGCAAGACTGCAAAGGGGGGACAGGCTGCAATGTAGTCCTTGGTGAAATTGAGCGCTGTCAATGTACGTCCACTAAAAGTGCTTGTTTTTGCCACTGACAGGCTCAGATTGTTATTGTTTGTGTCTGAAAAAACTATGGAAAGAATCCCTACAGAGACAGACCTTGTTGTTAGAGATTGATCCATTTAATCGAAACAGCCCCAGAATCAATATTATTAAACCCACATCCCTCAATTTACATAAACAGTTATTTTATCATCGTAAAACACTCTTCATTCAAAGTTGACACTGACCGACTCATACTATCCTTCTGAGTGCCTGACAACATTATGGAAAGGATCCATGCAGACATAGACCATTTTGTTGAAAAGTTAGATGATTTTTGATTAACCTGAAACAGCCCCAAAATTGTTAATATCAAACCCACAAGACCTCATTTAAAAAAAATTAATTCAATCATCATTCAAAATCAACAGAAACGTGAAACTCATAAAATCCATCTTAATTCGTCTTTCCAACATTCCAACAATCACTAACTCTGATTTGGTTAGAATAAACCCGTAATTCACCCCATGTGATGTGAAAATGTCTTGGCTCTATGCATACTTAAATTAGGTTTTATTTTTAATTGAGTCTGGTGATGGGGATTTCAAGGCTGTTTCTAGTCAAACAAAGCAGTTGTTCACATTAGTTACTTAGTCACTAAAATATGGAAGAAAAGGGTCCAAGTTGGAAAATGCTGAAATTACCATTTAATGGTATTTGCGAGATATAGCTGTTTTCACGATCAAAATTGGCACTTGTGTACATGCTTTTGTGTATGCACATAAAAAAGATACATTTTAAACTTTGATTAACATGGTTTCCCACTAGTTTCTTATATATTGTATTGTGCAACACAGCTCTTGTCTTGCAATCTCCTTACATTACATATTGCAGAATAACCTGTGTTTTGACACTATTTCTGCAGGGCAAAATGACGCAATCCTGTGATTTCAACCTTACAAAGATTCTTCGTGTCTATTCATGTCTTGCATGCTCACTTGACTTTAAGGCAGGATGAATGATACACCCCATCTTTACCTTGAGCACTGACGTAGATGATAGCACATAGTGACAGGATGATGAGCGCCAACACGACCAAAAGTCCAACCAGATAGCTGTGAAGAACTCCTGTCCCGTTACAATCGAAATGACCCTTGTGAGAAGTGAACAAGATCAAGGTGCCAATCCACCTAAAGGATGAGATAACAGCAGAGGAGAATGTTGTCATAATGCCTGAGTAGTTAAACGTCAGGTGGCAAAAGTATTTACTGGATCAAAGACACATAAAGGTAAAGTACATACCAAAGTATCCGGAGGAACAGTTCAAAGATGCCAGGGAAGACAAGGTCGTCACTGGCGATCCCCCACCGCCGTCCAAACACCACGATCCCAGGCATTTTGAAGGTAAACAAGCCCCAAAATCTCACTGATGGTGACCAACCTTATCACCACTATAGGACAGGATTCTCTTTAACAAAGCACACCTCAAGTCATACATGACTTGAAGCCACACTGGCTGACAACGAGCTGTGCCCACTATTATGACATGCTAATGTAACTTTCCTTTGTTGCTCAATATCCAAAATGAGTTATACGTAATGATGTAAGCTAGCTAGCGTAAAGATACGAGCGGCTGTGTATGAGTGTGCAAGTGTCAACTAACGTTAAGCAATTTTATGTTAGTTAAAGGCTTTTATATACCTTTAATTCCGATGTCATATGCAATTTTACGACCTATAAACACATAGCTTAAATAATGGTTCTACTGCGGCAAACAACAGCTTGCGTGACTAGCTTCTAATATTAGCCATGTAACGTTAGCTAAAAATACTATGAAGCTATTCCTGGAGAGTGGAAGCTAATCCCACAGGGCAAACACTACCATTGTTTAACTATTCAATATATCTGCGTGCTGTTTTACGTTACCAGTTCATGTCAGAAGTTCAGGTCACATACAAGATAGCTAAATGTGAAAAGCTGGTTTGTTTTGAAAACGTCAACAAGCAGTGTCCGCTCCCTTGTGGTACGATGTTGCAACAGAGACTACCGGACAGTAGTTCCGGTCTGGGTTTTCTTCCGTTTCATATTTAAGGACACAAAGCCCCTCTTGGCAAATGTTAATGAGTTATATACACGACTTTTGTGAACTTTGCACAAAATGCTACTTTGAACTAAATTTCGCTAGATTATTTCACCTATTTCAGTGGAGTGCTTCCACATGCTCTCTTTTTTTACTTTTCATTTTTTTTGATTGTTTATTAACGTTAAATACATTGCACATTAGCTGAAATGGAACAAAATATCCTGTTTTCTGTGTCTGGTAGCCTATAAATCAAGAGTTCAAAGTACAAATACTCAAAAATATTGTAGTAATGTCAGCTGAGTAATGGACTGTTCTGTATTTACCAGAAGAGAGGTTTGGCTGGAGTGTGATTTTTTTTTTCACCATAGATTAGTTGTTAGATTTTAAAAACTAACCCTTTGATATTTGAAAGTTAGAAGTTGGAGATGACATCCTAGCCTTGACAAAAATCATTGTTTTTTTTAGCTGTTGTCATGCATCCTCCTTACTTTTTTCAAATTTTAAATTTTAAATGAGACATGTAGAATTAAATGCTTTTAATGAAATACCACTTTTTTAGGCTCAGATTTGGTTAGGGTTTTTTTTTTCTAACAGAAGCAGTTGTCCCACATAATGTGTATGAGGAAATGTGGAAATACTGCACTAATTTCTGTCTTTTACTATTTCTGGCTATGTTAAATGGAATAATTTCAGCAATTTTTACAGAAACATGCTTTCTTTAATAATCGACAGTAAAATACATACAGAATACAGACGTTTATAGCTATATGCCCATCCCCTAAGCCAAAAAAGCAAACAAAAGGTCCTCCCCAGTGCTTAAAAAAATATTTGACATGCCTCCCCCTTTTTGCACCACCCTATTCTCTCATAAATAATGAACAGTCCCTAAGGTCATTGCAATGCATATATGAATTAAGGTAAGTGTTGTAAAAATACTTTTCCAAGTCAAACTAATTGAAAACTGGAAATATTGCAATATTCGTGATGACGTTAATTCTTGTACAGGTTACAGTCTTGGGCACTTGCTTATAAGCTATTATAGGCATTATTGTGCTGGTATTAGGTGCTATTACCAGAAGCAGGAGCGTCTTCGTTTCGAACCAAAGACAACAGACTATATCTTTATTATTTTAAGTAATCCATTTAATATGTATCTTCATATTCATAACTTTTTCAACAATATATATCGGTTCCATGGTGTAATGGTTAGCACTCTGGACTCTGAATCCAGCGATCCGAGTTCAAATCTCGGTGGAACCTGACTTTTTCGTCTTCTTCCTCCCCGCTGCTGCTGCAAACATTACAGTGACGTCAGCACAACATGGCGGCGCACATTGCTCAACGTTCTTATTTAATTTGTCGATTTGTAGGAGTAAAGGTGACTCCGCAGCATGTGAAACTAAAGAGTGTTTTCATGAGAGACATCAACAACACTGTGCAGCAGAGTATTGGTTACGGGACCAGAGGGACAGACCCCACACAGGTTAGTAATAACACTGATAAATGCAGAAATTGTTTCTTTGTAAGAATGTCACGTCAAACTCCTTTAAAACCGGATTAAATGTGTTACAGTGTAAACACAATCCTGGCTGTTCCTGGTTTGAACAGAATAGACTTTGTGGATCGTTCTGATGCGTTGGGCTGATGTAGATATGGAGTATTTACATACATTTAACCTCACTCAGGTATTACACTATTATGCCTTCTAAATAAACACGTAATCTATAGTCAGTCACACATTTTACATTCCAGCAACGCCACAAATTCAAGGCTCAAAATGTTGAGGCTCAGTACAGAAATGCACAGGAGGAACAGCTAATGCGAGGAGGGAAATGGTAGCATGTTACTCAAGGATGAGCTGTATTTAGAGAAGCTGTTCCCTTCTTACACCACTAGAGGTCAATGTTGTAGTGAATAATACATCCATGATGTGATCAGACTTGTGGCTGGAGTTTGCTGTGACATTACCCCAATGAAAGACAAATGATAACTGTGATGAGAACAAATCAATAAATGCAGATCCATAAAACAGTGTAAATGTACTGTATCATAATGTAATGATGACTTAAACACTACAATTGACTTATGTTTTCAGTGTACAGTAAATCAATACTCTTTGTTTTACTTCTTCAGGACACCCAAGTGCACATTCCAGTGGGTAAATATGCAAATATATATTCACTAAAGCAGAATAATAAAGTTTTTCCATTCTCCTTTTGTATTTTTTAACAATACGTTCCTTCTCCTTCTGGCTCTTAGAACGCCTGAGAGTATCTTACAGCAGAAGCAGTGGTCCTGGTGGTCAGCATGTCAATAAAGGTATTTACATTTGAACTGAATTATTTTAGAGGCAAAGTGTGTAAGATTAGTTGGATTTAGTGGCATGTTGTGGTGAGGATTGCTGATTGCAACAAGCTCCCACTTAGAATTCCTTCAGTGTTCATTGTGCAGGAGGTTTTAACCGGGAGACGAATTATCTATAGAGGTGGCTTCCTCTCCAAAACAAACAGGACGTGGTGATTTAAACCGGTGAAAAACACAGAATAAAACTGTTTAACATTAAAAAATCTACATTTTATGACGCTCTTGTTGAAAAGGGTTCGCCATCTATGGTGATCAATGTGAAAAATGGGAATGAGGGCCAGCTCCCTGTGTCAATAAACAACTCATTCTAAGGCAACAAACATTCAACAAATCTTATTTCCAGGCACTTATACACTAATTAAAACATACTTTTTATATTATATTCCTTTTCTGTCAATATATTTCCCCAAACCCTACACACTGGACCACAGATTCTCCTTATTGGAAAATATTAATGTCAACATCAGTGATTCCTGACCGCTTGTACAAGGCTTTGACTCTTGAATCTGTTCTATCTGCCCTGCATACTCCTTTTTGTAACTCTTCTCAATCCACAGTCAGCACAAAAGCAGAGGTCCGATTCCACGTGCTAACAGCAGAATGGATCCCTGCAGATATTCGACAGAAAATCTTTGAAAAGGTTCGTTTTCAAATGCTGCAGAATCTGGATACAATTTTTGTTTATCATTTTTGTACGCCCTTGTGATATTGTAGTGTTCAAATAAAAGTATGTAAGCCATGTTTGGTTTGCATTGAGGTTTGTCTTATTTTCTTCCAACAGATCATAATTTTGTCAACAGAAAAGCAGTACAATTGGTATTTGAATGACTTCTGAATATGTAAATATAGAGATACATTTTCTACTTTGTGGCACAGAACAAAAACCGCATCAATAAAGCCGGGGAGCTGCTGGTGACCTCAGAGCTGAGCAGGAGCCAGCACAGAAACCTCTCTGACTGTATACAGAAGATTTCTGACATCATAGCACAGGCCAGCGAGAAGCCATATGAACCAACAGCAGAGGACATAGCTCTCAGGGAAGCCAGGTACAACAATACCCAATCTGAAAACACATTGTTATTAATTCCAGCATGATTATGAATGTGTCTTATGTGTTTGTCTGTGAAATACATTGTGCAGGTTAGAGAAGGGGAACAAGGAGCGACTCAGACAGAAGAAGATCCATTCAGCTACTAAGAGGAGCAGACAAGTGGATTTTGACTGATTTACTGACTGTTCACGCTTCTACCGCCAATGACTGTCAATAATTACATATAATTTACATGTACAGTGTTATTGATTTCTTTGTAAATACAAGAAAAAAATAAAAGTTGACAACAAAAATAAACACATCTTGATTTATTTCTACATTTTAGAAAACCTCAATGATTTAAGACATGTATTTATTTGTTTTGGTTAATTGCCAACTTATATATATCTCTACTTCTACATTTATTCATATTTAATTGGTGTTTTATTCCTGTTTTGTTTTTTTAATCGATCCCTGTGCTTATTTCAAAATATATGTATACTTGCATCATTCTTGAATGGTGACATATGACATAAGTATCTTAAGTAACAATAATCGTCATTGTTATTCCGATCACAGAACACTCTGTATCACTAGACTGAATTCAGAGTAAGGAACCAATCAAACGCCGCACAACTGCAGCACAATTGCGAGTGTTATTTTTATGAGAGACCATTGACATCACTTGGACAGTGCGAGGTGGAAAACAGTTAGCAGAGGATGGTTTCGATCCATCGACCTCTGGGTTATGGGCCCAGCACGCTTCCGCTGCGCCACTCTGCTACGATACATTCTTTCATCATTGATTTGCTTTTTACTTGTTTTCCATCGAATGTCGACGTTACTTACGTTTACTGTTTCTGTAACTGTTAATGACTATTACTATTACTGTGACTTCGCGCTACATGTTATGTAAGGAAGCCTGGCTATGTTCCCTGTCACCTAATGCTAATGTTTAGCTAATTAGCTAATTCTTCTTTTCTCTTTCTTTCTGCTCTTTAGAGTATTTACGGTAGCTGGCATCCTTGGCGTAGGTAATTTAACAAACCAGCTGACAAGCTAGCTAACACTGGTATGAACTACCCTCAAAACGTTGTTCAGCTGCTCTCGGATACAACTTATGTCATACATCTCGATTTTAAAACAAAAACTGCTGCTTCAAGCAGCGAAATACTTACCTGATAAAGGACAGAATCTTCAAGTCGTCATATTCCGCCTCCATTAATCGGTCAACTCAACTTCAGTTGAGTGGACAGAATCAAAAGTTGTGGACCCAACCAAGAAAAAGACGACCACGAAGGGACTCGAACCCTCAATCTTCTGATCCGAAGTCAGACGCCTTATCCATTAGGCCACGCGGTCGAATTGGCAAATCACTGCTTGTACATCGTAGAAAAAGTAATGATGTCCATATACGACCATGCTTTTAAATTAAACATTATATTGCATGCAATTGCGCCAACATGGCACATACTCTTTGATAGAGGATAATATTTAGAGGGTTTGGGATAATAACCTTGTCCATATATTAAACTTAAAGTTAAGTTTCTAAACAAAGTTTATAAAATGAAATTACAACAACACCGTTCCCAGGATCACAGGGACATGCAAAGCCCTCCACCATGCTAAGGTGGCGATTCTCGGAAGGGATATTTAATTATACTATATTTATGTAATCAACTAATCCAAAGATGGAGCAGGATCGACGACAAATACAATTTCGTTTTTTAAACTTTGTTTAAAAAAAACCTTTGTTTAAAAAATGACTAATAAATCTAACTTTTAGCCTCTACCTTCTATAATCATTGTGTAGAAATCTATGTATTACGTTTTTAATCGTTTACTCATATTTATACCTTTCCTTTTGTTTCTAACTTACATTTTGGCTGTGAATTCCTTAAGTATAAAATGTGGTGTAAATTTTTTTTATATGTGTATATGGAACGGAAAAATATCTATCAAAATAAGTGACACAAAAAAGAGGGAAATAATACAAAAGTACAACGATATATCTGACCTTAACAAAGCTGTTATTCATACACTCACCAAGGGGTTCGGTATTTAATCCTCTGGTATCATTATGGACATTTTTGTCCAAATGGGTCATTTTTCACTTTCTTTTTGGCTGTGTTGCTGAATATGGCATGACGTTTTATAAGAAGGTTGTTTTCTTGATAAATTTTGAAGTTCCAATTTCAATTTTTCTAATGGATCTGTAATACACTGCATGCAAATTTACTACTACATAAAGGCCATTAAGGACAAAAATGTCCACTTTCAACAGCCTTCATGAAAATATTATATATAAATATATTTTCCCCATTCTTGGGGTCAAATCTTTTAATGGCCTTATGTGGTAGAAAAAAATTTGTGATACCAGAGGGTTAACTTTCACAAAATGTTTGCGATTAGTGACACCTGTTGCCTTTAAGCGAAAAGCAGTCAGCAGCCTTGTGCACGCGCATGCACTCTGTAGGCCCAAACAAGCACCCTGACAAACAGTAAATTCCTGGATGTGTTGGCCTCTCGTCCACACAGTTTTAAGTCACTAAAACTGAGATTCTAATGTGCAGATTTTTTAAAACTCTGGTTACTTTGTATCTGTATGGATGTTTAAAATAAACAATGACAATCTTCTCATGTTGTGCAAACCCATAGTTGCTTTATGTAATGAGTGTAAGCCCGAACCATGATAATAACAATGGTGGACTTCTAGTTTGTTTACATTCTGTTAGCACTGCTTAGTCTAATGACTACTTGACATTTTAACTTAGTAGTGCTGAACCATTTCACGGATGAATAGAGCACCCAGTATTATCTGGTCCACCTCAGCGTCTGCAGTTTTAAGTCATAACTGGGACAACAGACCAAGTCTGCCCATTGCTCTGACAGCCCAATATTCCAAGCCCAGTTAGTGCGAATAATGTCCCACTGAACCAAAAGCCCATTTATCCAACAGCTTGTTATCCCTAAGCAAATGGCAATTGCTCCGAAGTCCAATTTTTCTGTAAATACAACATCCTAGCAGTAAGATAACCAAATCAGCAGAAAGTAAATGTTTGCATTGTACATGTCTGTAAACCACATATATGTTACGTTTGTACAACTTGTAACAGGGACACAGAAATGACTCATTCAGTTTTAGTATTTTCTCATATTTATTATTCATTTACATATAAATAGAGAGCCCGGTTCTGTCAAATGCAGTGGATTGCCATGAGACTTTATTTTGGGAAAAAAATAGACAGAATGGCAAATTATCTTTTTTTTTTATCTTGTTTGAATTGTACCATGAATTTTTGTCAATTTAAAAGGAGTTATTAGAGTCTCCGTTGGTTGAAAAACTGTTTTAAGTATGAGATATGTGATAATATGTAATTGGTACTCACGTGACTTAGTAACTGTCTCTCCGGCTGAAGTTACCATTTCTCTGTGTTTGGTTCAGCAGTTTAACCTTCTCACACGAGCAGCAGGTCTGGCCCTGATGACATTCTAAAGTCTTATTTAGCCACATGATTGAAATTTCCATGTTTTAAGACACATCAAAATTCATAAGTTGGGTATGATACATTTTATGTTGTAGAACAAAACATGTAGGTTTCTAAAGCTTGTGTTGACCACAGACCTAATTTAGTCATCTACCCAAAAAATAGACTTTTAGAAGAGGGAACCAGAAGTTGAATAATGCTAACTCATCTCCATTTTATATAAAGTAAATACAAGAAAACAGGATACATTTGATGCTTTATTAACAGGGTAAAGTAGGTCTTAGTTCATTTATGATATGAACTAAGAGCAGACATTAATGCCAATATCTTAACCAATAATACACACATTTAAACTGAATAATAATAGTAAATTAAATAGGTTTATTCTGACAATTTGTTAGTGACATTCACATATAGGCACTGAAAAAGTAAAAAAACAAAAAAACATTCACACACAAATAAATACACAGTCGGGTACAATTTCATATTAGCTATCCTAAATATGCAAAAGATGAGGCGTCAAACATTTTCAAGTGCAATAGGTAAGACATTACAGTACAGAAACCTCATGAGCCTTTAAAAAATGATAACAGGCTCTGGTTTGGCATTGTTTTGTCTACGCTAACACATATTCTCCTCCCTCCGTTATGCTCGCATTATTCAAAAAGACATGAGCATTGACCTAAACACCACCTCATTCACCATCGACGTAACTGCAGCAACAATCACTTAACCTTTATTTCATCATAACAAGGAATAACAAGATCCCTTTCTGATTTCAGTACCAGTATGCAGGCTAACATCCATCCTTTGCTCTTTTTATACACACAAATTAGCCACAAGCATGAGTGCAGGGTCCCTCAGGTGTCAGCTGTGCCACATGTGAAAGGTTTCAAGCTTTGCTATGTCTTCAACTTTGCTAAAGATTCCAATATAAATTTAGCTGTAATAACATTCATTATAACAAAGGTTGATACATAGGAGGTTACCCAGAAAAAGGCATATGTATTGTATATAGTGAAAAAGGTGCAATATGTTTGCAGGTTAGTTTTATAGTTTGGTAAGACTGCTAGGTATTAGACAAAGCCCTGGTTTGAAGCCTTATACTGGTTACAGTTCGACTATAGAGTGTGTCAGCTATAATTAAAGGAAAATAGTCTCAACACTTGTATAAAAAAAGCTCCTAAGAATTCTCATATAAGTTTTCACCACAAGACCATTTTCTTTACAAAGGATCTACATCCCCACGCTGTCCTCAGTCAATGGCCTCTTATTTACAATCCCAACGGCAATCAAGAGATATCATTCCTGTCATTTTGCAATTTTCATTGCCTGCTCTGTTACATGTCGAAACAAAAACAGTTTCCCCCAAAACCAAAAAATGGTTATACTGTATATGGTGCAAAACTCATTGTTTTTATATTCTGTATGATGAGTGTCCATAATGCCCAGGAAATAGTGAAAATAACAATCTGCAGGGATTGTCTTTTGCAAGACAGCAGCTTTTTTAGCATTTAGTGGGATCATCACTTCTACACATTCAAAACACAACAGGTTTAACTATCCAAACTATAGCCCTATACTGTATATATCACTCACTACTATAAATAAAAATAACTTCCTCTCTGTGAGAGCTACTTTATTGTTACCCCAGTGGGCTGATGTAGTCCAGGTGAAGATGTACTTCATAAGTCATAACAGAGTTGAAGTGACTTTTACACAGTGAAGGGAGAAGTTAATAATTTTATCAATTTAAATTAAGTCTTGAGTCTGGATTTCTTTCCTATAGTAAGCATATCTTCTTCACTTAAACTTCAATGGCATCAGAACACTTTTAAGGTAAGCACAAGTGTTAACATAATCAACACTAGATCAAAATAGTTAAACATTTTGGGAAATACACTTATTTGCTTTCCTCAAATGGCTACAGCCAGCAGTCACTTAGCTTACTTAGCTAATTGCTGAAAACATGGATAAACAGCTAGGTCTGACTTCATCTAAATCTAATGTAATGCTTGCTAATTAACACATTTTATTATTAATCCATTAAAAAAAAAACAATGTAAAAACAGCTTGTGGTTTTTGCTCTTGGCAAAGAAATCATGTGGGGCATACCCTTGAAAAAATTGTCAACAAAGCCAGGCTAGCTATTTCTAGTCTTTATGCTAAGCTATAGGCTAACTGTTTCCTGGCTGTAGCTTCATATGTAGTGCGCAAACATGAAAGTGGGCTTAATTTTTTTTGTCGAACTGTCGGGAAGAAAATCAGTCCTCATAATCTCTATATAAAAGCTCCGAGGCACCACAGACTTTAAAAAAGCTATTGTAAAGTCCCACACAGAGAACGGTGCAAGAGAGTGGCAAAGTTGTCCACACTAAAGGCTTATTTAAACTTTGAACAGTGTTCATTTTATGGAGATATATGAGATGAGAGAATTATTAGCACCTCAAGTCCATCTGAGACTGACAGCACTGTGAGAGGAGCAATCTGTCTTTCGTGCTGTAATTAGCTTATAGCCTAAAAATGTTAGTAGGGTTCATTATAGTAACAGGTACAGCTCATGTTAATATTAGATTTCTGCCCATGTTTTCATAAGAGATGCAATATTCTAGTGTTATTTTGTGAAGCTTCAACATGTAGTGCACTTGTGAGGCTCATGAGAGGCATACTGCAGTTATTGTGTTATCGTGCCCAATGTAGTCAGGCAGTGAAGCCAGTAAGTATTTAGTCGGAACACAGAAAAAAAGAAAATTAAGGGCGGCTCAATCTTAACAAATTCATTCATGTTTCTTATACATATATATATGTCTGAATTTTGCAAAGTTTTAAAATTGATAACATGCATACCAGATTCTTGTGTAGTTCTGAATGAAACCGAATTTGACCTCAACTGAACTGAACTGTACGTGTTTTGAACTAGCACCCTTTATAAGAATGTTATATCCAAGCCCCTGTTCACAAACACAAGCGCTGAAATCGCACATTATCATCTTCTCGAGAGCAGTGGTTTCCAACTGGTGGGTCGTGGTGCAAAAGTGGGTCACAGATTCATTCTGAAAGGTCCACAAGTAACTGGTGAACATGTCAAGGTTGTATATAAAAAAAAACACTTTATTTTGAAGTAAAGTGAATTTCTGGCACTGAGCTTTTATTTTGAAGTGCCATTTCTGTTAATTATTGCAATATGTTTTATTTCTCTGTGTTCTAAACCAACATGATGTTACATTATGTAAAATAAAACTGAACAGGTGCTCATTTATGCATAGACCTTGACTAAGGAGAAATTTGGACCCCGTGACTGAACCTGTTGGGAACCACTGATCTAAAGCAAATTAATGTACCATTAGTGTTTACTAGACTTGCCAGATTTGCCAGATTTGCCAGATTTGCTGGCTTTAGCCGCTTTGGTAGCTTTGATGTCCATCTTGGTCTTCTGGATACGAGAGAAGATCTCTTTGAAAAGGGCTTTGTACTCTGGAGTGTTCTGTCCCAGCCTCTTATCCACCGCCTCCACCTGCTTGCTGATGCTCTCAATAGCCTCAGGGGTGGAGGGTGACTGGGTGGGGGTAGGGGGAGGCGCTGGGGTGGGACCCATGGCACAGTCTTTCATGGACGGGTCTCGGGAGACGGGTCTGGAAGTCTGGACACCGGCGTGACACAGGCTCTCCTCGTGACGCCTACACTTCCCTAACAACTCCTCATATTTCTCCAGTAAGGCGTGGTACTGCTCGTCCACCTCCCTCAGGATGGACATCCCTCTCTTCCTCACACTGTTTGCGTGAAGCGCATAGCTGCCTCTCCTGCGGCCGGATGCATCACGGGCGACGATGGCGTTGAGCGCAGTGTCGCTGCAGCTTTTCCTCACAGGGCTGGACTCGGGAAGGGCTTCCCCTCCCACACCTCCTCCGCCTTCATTCTCCTCCCTCACTCCTCCTCCTGTCTCCCCGACTTCAACTTCCAGGAAGGTGTCAGTCTCTGGGGTGCTATTGAGGACAGTCTGGGTAAGAGTCACGCCGTCGTCCTCGCTGCTCAGCAGGAAAGTCCGAGCACGACGTAACTGCTGCAGCTCCTGTAGTTCCACTTCCAACTCCCGTACCCTCGCCTGGCAGCTCTCAGCATCCTAAAAGCAAAGACAATCAACACTGTAGCTAAATATGATAACAAAAATATTATCGATATTAATTTAGTTTGTACATACAAGAGATGTAAGCGGGATTAGAAATTACATTTTTGGCCACCCCCCACTGTGACTGGCCAATTCCCAAATTTACCAGCCACTCAACAGATTATCATTGTTTTTTTGGCTGGGAAGTGAAGCAAATCTAGCAGCTACTTGCATATTTCTGCACATTCTGATGAAGGTTTGTAATCTCACTTGTTAGCAACAATGCTTTACTGACATATTTTATGTTGTAGAACAAAACATGAAAGTCTCTTAAGATTGACCACAGACCTAATGTAATGCTCCTCCCCAAAAACCAATTCAAAAAATCAATTTAGATGAGGGACAGAAGGTACTGAAAAACAAATCCACCTACCTGCACCCGTGTCTGCAGGCGGGAGAACTCTGCAAGAAGGAGGTTGCACTCTCTCTCCACCCCTTCCCTTCGACCTCTCTCAGTCCGGGCGGCCGCTCGTAGCGCAGACACCGCCTCCCTCAGATGCTGGTTCTCCTCTTCAAACGGTGGACGCTTTGCATCCACAGTAAAGCTCTCAGCCCTGCCCACGACAAACTCATCCTCATACCTGACAAAATGACAAATATAGAGTTCCTTACAGGCAAGGTTTTTCATTTTTGTAAACATAACTTGACACCTGCGCTCCTTGTATACAGACTGTAGGAAAAATAAGTACCTGGGTGCTGTGCAAAGCTCCCTCAGGCAAGGGAAGGAGTGGATGGTCTTGCGTCGTTCCCTCTTCTCTCTCCTGACTCTGAGCTGCTCCATGGAGCGAAGCTGGTCCACCTGCCCTGAGAGAGACTCCACCTGGTTCTGCAAAGTCTCAATGGTTGCTGTTAACCTGGTCCACGAGGAAGAGACAATGTTTAGGAATTAAAGGAGGATGATAGAATTAAGAAAAGAAAACTTTTAGTCCCACTTACCCCTCTATCTTCTGTTGTGAGCTCTTGCTGTCCATCACCAGCGTGTGGTTGGTGCGTTCCAGCTCTCTGGCAGTCCCATCCAGCTGCTCGTACACTTTGGCATGCTGCTCGTTCATGTCCCGGAGAACCTCCAGCTGCTTCGACAGGTACTGTGGGTCAAACACATATTGTTTGTACAAACACCTTTACTCAGTGAAAGTATCAACGCACAGGATCAACAACATTAAAAGTTCAAATCTCTGTCACCAGCATGAAAGCAGCAAGAGCTGTCACTGGCTTACAAGAATTTGGTACATTCCTCTTTATATGTAATTGATGTGAATGATTTTTCAAATATTCATTAGGGTTTATTGCAAAATTAATTATTTGTATTAAGCAATGTATCCTGGTATTGTACTGCTTTACAATTAATTCTATGAACTGACTACCAGCTGTGACAACATCATGATGACTGGTATTGTTTTCACTTTGTTAGTCTGTGTGTGTGTGCGTGTGTGTGTGCGCTATCATAAGAAAAAAAAAGTGGTCCTGGTGACAGCTATTGTAGCTACTACCACAGAGGCTGTTTTTCAGTGTTATATGTCTTTCTGTGGACAGATTTTATCATGTGTTTAGAGTTGCAGCCATGCAAGACGCAGTCATGAAACTTTACAGGTTTGTAGTTGAGATCAAAGGGAGGGCAGAGTTCGAAGATGTGTCTGGTCTAAGCAAGAAAGTTGGAAGTAGGGGTGTAGGATGAATGGCAGGGGCCGTTGGCCCCACGCTTTAAGTGCCTGGCTCACGAAACTTTATAAGCGTGCAGTTGAGATCACATTGTTTTTCATCATCTCTAACTTTTATTAATTATTGTTAAACCACCATTTCTAAGTTTGCCCCTTATCATGGAATTATAGACTTTCAAATGTCCTTTTTTCTGACAATTTTAAATCTTTTGTTTTCTTTTTACTATTTCTAAAGTAAAAGGAACTATAAATTTCAACATTTCCAAAATGTACCTTTTCTTGTTATTATCAAGTCAAACACAAATTAGTAAATCTATCATTTAGTTCAAAAAAGTTTGCATTGTTGTCCTTTTCCTCCACATAAAATTCTAAAAATATGTCAAAATGCACCACAAGATAGATTAGATAAAGTGTACACATGAAGGGTGTTTTTTATATATATATATATATATATATATATATATATATATATATATATATATATATATATATATATATATATAAATAACTATATAAAAAAAAAGCCTTTCTTTGTGCTTCCCATCGTGCCTGAATCAGGACAAACTCTTGGCAGCTTTGCCACCACTCCATCACTTATACCTCGATCTCTTGCACTTGCTCTTCATTAGTGATGTACATCTGCTGCAGGGAATCCTCCAGCTCTTTGTTCCTCTCCAGCAGAGTCTTTCCCAGCTCTGCTGCCAAGTGGAGGTCTAGAAATCAGAGTGAAATTTAGAAACAGATGAACAAATAAGTCACGAGTGCAAACAGAGAGCTGTACATTGAACAGTAAGGAAGCAAAGTGCGAAAGTTAAGCTCTGTAAAAAAAGAAAGCCAAGAAGAGGTGGGTGAAGACAAAAGGAATATTATTAAAAAAATGTGATTTGGAAAATGGTGGTGGAGGGAAGATAGGAGAGGAGGGATTATGAGGACAAGAGGGGGGAATTAAATCTCACTGAAGACAGACTGCAGCCGTACAATATAGATTAGCCGCTGCCACGATTAATGCAGCGCATTATTCTATTTTAGGCGAGGTTATAACAGGGTCTGGAACAGAATGATCAAGCGGTCCATCACGTATTCTCAGTCTGCACTGGACCAGTTCAATTATACAGAGGACAGCAGGGAGACAAGACAGACAATCTTTCCCTGCAGAATGTCTCCCTGCAGGTTCTTCTTCTCTCCACTGACTGAATTTGAAGGTCAGAGATTGGTGCCAAGATAATTTGAAGAGGCGCCTTTCCACTGAGATTAGGACAGAAGTAGGCTGAAATGATGCAGGAGACTTTGACTGATCTTGGCCTAAAAATCCGGCTCTACAGACCATTGCTTTATCTTATTTCCCCACACTCCACTGTTCTTGATTTTTTGTTTCCAGGCTGTTACAGCAGCTCCACTTTATGATGAGTCACTGTCATCATTCTTTATTCTAGCTGTGCTCTGACTCAGCGGTACAGATGGCCTACATTATTAGGTCTGAGTCAGCAAGATGTATTTTGCGACCTCTCCGGCAGACAGCAGTGGCCTAAACTGAACAGCCAATGAAGTCATCTCTCATTCAGTGCTGGGTATGTTCGCAATATTGAATAGTGATCACTAGGATGGATGCCAAGTCACAGGCGACTCAAAGCAACTCCTGATCTTCTGTATATCACTGCAACATTGGCATCAAATGGAGTAGACAGACAAAGCGTGTACTCAACCAGTGTGGGATCACACTGGGATCACTTAACGTCAAAAATTCACGCAGAATTAACACCCACCTCTACTGCTCTTTTCAGTCCTATGGAGAGTTTTAGCACCTTTTAACTCATTGTGTGGGTTTCAAGGTTCCCACACAATTTCGTGGACAAGATTTCATATTATTTTCATGACTTTTCAAGGACTCAGTAAAAACAATAAAAACAATGTTGGCCCATTTTTCTTAATTTCATCTAGCTGGCATACACATGAAGGGAAAGACCAATTGTGGGAAGAAAATGAAGAAACATGGTAAACAAAACATCACACAATGACATATTTTAAGATACATTGACAGCTACATTAAAAAACACTTTCCACTATGTTACAAAACTTGGAAGGCTAATCATGCAAAAATACTGTAACAATTTCAATGCACAACAAAATTCCATGACTTTTTCAGAATTTTCAATATTTTTTAGTAATTTCATGACTTTTCCAGATTTTCCATGACTGTAGGGACCCTGGGTTTGTTTGTTTTTTTGCAGTAGCAGCAGGCAGCTGTTTCTGGTGAAAAAGCTCTGATAAAGCCACTCTTCACTACCTGCTCACCATCGTACAGCAGAAAGACACAGTTAACGTCACGCTGATGAACATTGTGGGGAACTCATTAAAATGTAGCATACATCAGCAACCTGCGTGGACAGCATCAATGCTAAATCTAACAGAGAAACCAGTTTGACAAGACCGCAGCTTACACTATTAGTTTTTTTCAGTGGATCCTAACCAATACAACTTCAAATAGATTTCAGCTTATCACAGATGTGGTGATGGTATGGTTATCTGCATATCTCCACTGATAAGAAGAAAGAAGCTGCAGTGCAGAAATATTTAGTACTGACTGAAATATTGGATTATGGGTTCATGAGTTCTTTCAATATGCGTTTTAGACTCAAAAATCCATGATAAGTTGGATTCTGTTTTTCAGTCACTGCATGTTTTGCTCTTTTTCTACCTGGCAGTCTTGTCTTCAACTCCCTCAATTAGCCTAATGAGCAGCAAGCTAAGCATGCAGCTGCCAACTGCTCCATATGGACTCATTCACACACTTCCCTCTGTGCTGATAGCTTAATGAATTCCTGTGAGGCCCTGGTGTCAGCAGCTCTGGTACCATAGAATGGATTCGTCCTGGATGCCTGAGAGAATGAGGAGCCCGTCCAGCCCTCTTTCTGCTGGGACAAATAAACTACAAAGGCTCTGTTGGACTAGTCTACATGTTAAAGCTTGGAATTGAAATCCTTCATGATAAACATGAGAAGGTATCAGGGGCTTACTGTTGGGAGAGGTAAACCAGGCAAACTTTGCCCCTCCCACCCCAAAATAAAAATTTTGTAAAAAGGGGCCCCCAGTGGCCTCTTATTTTGCAATGACAATTATAAACCCCCTTTAATCTCTCATAAAGACATGTAACAGTTCTCTAATGCTGCCCCAAAAACTCTTAAATGGGACCCTTTCTATTCACTGTATGACAGCAGGATGAGGCATTTCATCAAATGGTTGTGTAAATAGTTAACTCTTTGCCAAAAATGCTTTCCATGGCAACCTTACAAGGTGATTATATATCGGTGTTGTGTTTACAGTTTGTTGCACTGCCCCCTAGTGGCCAAAAGTGAATTAATGCAAGTTTAAAGTTTGTTTTTAATCAAAAAGTGAAAAATCCTCTAAAACAGAGCATGTGATTGTTTGATTAATAAAGTACCATTTAGTTAGCATTAGCTGTGCTAGCAACAATGTCTTATTTAAAAAGAGCACAGATGACAAAATCCTTTCTTCAACAGTACTTGCATGTTTTTGTTGGGGTATTTTTTGTCTTGCTGGACTTTTTTTTTCTTATTTTGCAGCATAATATCACAGCAAATTCCTTATATGTTGAAAACTACATGGCCATAAACTGTAAATAACCCAGCAGATCATGCGGCAGTCATGGTCAGTGTAATGTCAGCATTCCAGCCAGCATTCGGCTCATAATAACTTAAAAAGTGTTAGAAAAGCCGAAGTGGCCACAGCTGAAGACCACTGACGAGCTCTTCCAGCCTTGGGCCAAACCGACAAACCTAAAACCAAATTCCAACAAGACAGCCCAAACACTGTTAGTGTGCACATTAAGCTGCCAGAGTGGGCGAGGGAGCTCAGTGACAAGAGAATAACCGGAGAAGGAAAACAAAGTGGAACTGGGAGAGGAGAAGAGAGCCAATCGATACAACTCACAGGACTCACAAACAACTTAGCAAGTCAATACTCGCCACAGATAACGGTCTGTTTGCTCCACACAGACCTGAGGCCTGACCCTAACAGGATGAAACCACTAGAGCCGGAACTCCAGCATAATCATATCATGTATGACTGATACATTTCCTGCATGCTTCAGTAAACCAGTTGCAAGCAGTTGGAAGTGTGTTGCATTTTTCAAACAGTAAACACTTACTACAAAAAACTTAAGGATATATGAATGGTAGACATTTTCCATAACATACTGGTGATCTCGTCTACAGGCACGGTTGTTTTTGTAGGTGTATATTTCCCATGAGATTTATTGGAATGTGGACTGTAAAACTCCTCTTCCTCTTGTCCTGTGTTGCGGACTCGACTTCTTAACAGAAAAGCAACATCCAGTGGCCAGAAATGAATTATTTAGTGCTAGGGCGGACTGCTTTTCTGCCTATAAACTGCACTAATGCACAATATGCCAAAGCAGCAGAATTCAGCAACTTTTTTATGGTCCACGCTGGGACCTTTGCTCTCTAATACTGTGTCTTTGGGTGGCATAAACACTTATTAAGCTCTAACAAGAGCATTTAAACAGCTGAGGAAGCCTCTCATCAGATGTAAATCACCTCAACAAGCATCCGGTCTCTGCTGGTAGAGCCACGTATTTTCATCTTGGACTTTGGCCAGTGGAGTCTCTGGCGAGCGCACAATAGGCCAAACAAAGATGCATCCAAATTACATGTCTGCATCCCTTCTGTTTTTCTGCTTTAAGAGTTGAAATGTGAGCTGTAACTACTTCATTGCCTCTCTCACATTCCACAGGGAGACTCCCTATTCCAAGTTTGACATCTGTTATATTTCCACCAAAATAAAGAGCTTCATTTTCATATGACTTATAGGAAGATTTATACATTTTGGGACCTAAACTTATGGCTCTTAATAATTAAAGGTTCTACATAGGACATTCAGAGCATTAATATAGAAGTAAGCAATTATTTGCAATGTAAAGACATAGCAGAGTAATGGCATCAGCAGAGAATGACGTTATGCCATGACTGTACTAAGGGATCTGGATACAGCATTGAACCCTGGCAGGGATGGGCGATATAACGAAATATCGTCCGATGACAGTAAAACATCTACCATTTCATATTATGTCATATTGTTTATTTCTTTTATGTCATCTGATAACACTTTCCATCCGTTCGTGTTTCTGAGGGGCCGCCTACACAATGCACCTCACCAAAACAAACAAACATGGAGGAGCTGGAAAGCAATACTGAATGTGGGGCACTGACAACAATGTTTCATTTTTCCCTCTATTCTGTGGCTCTCTGCCTCTAACAGACATGCAAACAAAAATCAGGGCTTTTGCAGAGCTCCAGAGTGTAACTATTTAGTTACATTTTGCAACCATGGAGCACTCCTATGATTTGCAAAAACTATCAATATAAGACCTGCAGCACTGATAGTTTGTTTCCAGCTCACAATGGATTGATCCTGATATCACGGTTACAGTTTTAACTTTTTGATAACAACAGCCGACTGTTAACTGCAAGCTCCAAATCCACAGCAAATACATTAAAACTTCCAGCCCAAGATCAGCCAAGTCAAAATAAAAGTACAATGGATTCCACTTTGACATATTCAATTATAACAATATTTTATTTAACTTTACTTTAACAGTACTTTATTTAAATTTATACTTTATGCTATTTAACATTATAACAGTATTTTATAAAACTTTATTGTAACAAAAGTTTATGTAACTTCATTTTACAGCACTAGTTACTTAAATGTTTATTGTTACAAAATAGCCTAAAAATATAATTCCATTATTTTAAAGCCATATCGCCCACTCTACCTCTGAGAGTTGCTCAGTGGCGCATGAAGCCAAAATGGTTCAACTGTTGTGTATAAAATCGGATTATTGTCCCTTCTTTCAGTGTGTGGCCCATACATGTGCACCAGAACCAAAACAAAAAAATAAAATAAAATTGGCACAGTGTCACTATTTTTGCTGGTGTAACATAGTTGCAGATTATTTGTTTGTTCATCTATTAATTATGACAGCTCCACATCATTCTGAGTAAAGTGTTAATCCTCTTTTCCTCCATGTTTCCCATCTATAAACCTCATACAAGAGCCTTTTTCTCCCGCAGCACTTAGGTCAGACTGATGAGCCTGCCAGTGATTCGTGCTCAACAACAACTGCTGTACTGTAACACCATGACAGTGGCGTCTCTCTCTGAAGGACTCGTGGCATCCCGAAATGTCGCACAACAAAACATGAGCTCAGGCAGTCAGCACTTTGAAGCACAGAGCTGCTCTGAGAGCTCTGACATCCTCTGTGCTCCATCAGACACACACACACACACACACACACACACACACACACACACACACACACACACACAAACAGGAAGTCACTGCCCAGTTTTACACCAGCCATTTTGACTTTTCGGAAGGTTTGTCCTCTTTTCTAAATCCGTATTCTCTGAATGAAGACTAGTGAAGATGTGTTTTTATCTTCAGGTCCATGTGTGACCATTTTTGTGCAGGATATATCAAATCTCTTACATCATAATTGCAGGTTGTGTTTGCCTGCGTGTAGCCAAGTAAAAATCACTGCATCAGCACTATTTCATCTCTACCATTATAATTACCTGCCATGTGGACGGAGATGAAGAGAGACAGAAAATGAAGTAAGTGGTGCAGAGAACAGCGAGGACTCTTAAAAATGCACTCGCAATGAGAGAAAGCCCAAATTCAAAATATATCATGTTAAATTTGGAGGTAAATTGCCTGATTAATGTCCTTGCAGATTCTCAGTGTGCAGTAAAAATAAACTGTGTGACCTCTTATAAAATGTACTTGGCTGCATGTGACTGACTGCTATTAGTTTCCCCGAAGTGGAACATAAAAAAACAGTCCTCATCTATATGGAAATTGGCTGAAACCAAGTCCATCTGGCATAACATAAACATGATTAAATGCGTCTTTTATCAATACTGAAATACATTTATAAACATTTTAAAGGATTTTTCCATACTTATTAGTTCTTTCTTTATGTCTTTTAACATGTTTATATATTTCAAGGGGCTGTCTGGCACATTTTACGCGTTTTACATTTTTAGATAATTTTGGCTGTGTTCATGCATATGGAATACATTTTGACAAGTTTCTGTATTTTTGTTCAGTCTTGGAATTTCCTGCTCAGCTTCTACAATGAGTGTAAAATACGCTTTGAAAACATAATTGTTAAATTCATACTGTTGAGTGCAAAAAATGCACTATTACAAACCCATACAAATGGCTGTTTTTAATCCCACAGCCATCAATGTATGAAAACATGCATCGTATGATTTCTGGGTGTCATTCTGGGTTTTGCCTTGGAATTTATCATTTTTACTTTTTCCACCTAATGATGTCATTTTTTAACCATATTTGGCATATAGAGAAAATATATACAATTTCCACTAGATGCACTGTCAATTTTTCTGGCTGTAATATTTTTTTTTAAAAATCTACTATACATGTAGCATGTTGAAAATATTCAGTTTTGTGGGGGTTTTTTTAAATCTAAAAACACAGTGGAATCATGACAAAAACCTGGCATTTAAATTTAAAATTCTGAAAATTAATGAATATTTGACATTTATGATCAGGACTGATGTTGACTGAAGCAGAAAATCATATTAATGTATAATATTTTTTACAGCTTGATTTTGAAAAGTGCATTTGTGCACAGAGCGATACTAAGTGTGTGTAAAAGATGTAGCTATGATAGATTTACTCACGCTGTTCCCGTACAGAGCAGGTGACCTTGAATAAGAAAAAATAGAGGCTGATAACTAGCTGACTCTGAATTAGGTTAATTAGAAAGAGCCTCAAGAGTGAGCCGTGCTGCTGGTTTGTTTTTGCAAGATTTTTCCTTTACTAAGAATTCATGAGTTGGGATCTGATGATAGTGAATCCTGCATACTGCTAGTTTTACGCATATTTTTACAGGGGCAGTAATCACCAGAGGCCCTATGATACAGTATTATCAAGATACATAAGTCATGATACAATATTATTGCAATTTTAAATGTTTTACAATGCGCTGAGTATTGCAATAAAATATATTAAGGTAGTGGTTCCCAACGGGTCCAACCACAGGGTCCAGATTTCTCCTTAGTTGTTAGTTCAAGGTCCACACACTTATATTAAATATTTAACGTCATACTTTTGGCCATGTTGGCAAGCTAGTGTACTGTCTCTTTTAAAGCAACATTATGCAATTTTTTTGATTTCTTAACAACCAAACAACCAAATGCATCAGTATTTGACGACCTGGGAATGAGAATCAACAATCAACTTGAAGCTACAAATAAACAGCATAAAAAATAAAGAGCAATCTGATCAGTATAAGTATTGTTAATCAACTTAAAAAAATTACTTCAATTGGTAACACATAAATGAATTAAATTTTCTTAACACTATTTCCAAGCAGCTGTGATAATGAAACTTGATAACTTGATTTAAAACAACTTAATTAATTTATGTACTGCCAACTGAAGTCATTATTCAAGCTGGTTAACAATTCTCTTTTTTCAGGATATTGTTATTTATTTCCCTTTCACTGAAAATTATATCCTCGAAGGAAAACTTTGTCAATTTCTGTTTTATCTCATTAGACGAAAGTTTTGGTCTGTTATCAAACCTCAATCTTTTTTTTATTGTAAAAAAAATGTAGGCTATCTCGTAAACTAGAAAAGCTATTCATTTATTATTCTAGTAGCTTTCCATAAGTTGTATTTGTATTTTCAATATTAATTATTTATAGAATTTTAAAAAATTATGCTTGGCATATCTGTTTACATGTGATATTGCAACGCAAAAATATCGCAATACTACGCTGTACTGATTTTTTTCCTCCCACCCCTGGTGAATACCTTTGAAATTATGGATACATGTGTCTAAGTGCACAGAGCTCGAGACTTTTGAAATAATTAGGCTATGTATTATGAAATTGTTACATTTCATATTAAAATAATGGGCAAAATGTCAATCCCATTCAAGTTGTTGGTTTTGTTATGTGATATTTGATGCATAATGATACAAAACAGATAAAAATCGTCCGATACAGAAGCACCACTATGTTTACACCTTACTTGATGTTTGTTTTTGGGGTTTTTTTGGTAACTCATTTTAAAAAGGTAAATCTCCCATAAACAGCAGTCCTGGTTGCAGCCTGGTATTGTCAGTGTGTCTGTAACACAGTCTGATGCTGACAGCTTCCAGCAGTAACAGGCCCTGCTTGCTTGGCATGCTGTCAATGTATTGTTGTCAAAGAAGCCCTGTCTGCTCATTACTAACTGTTCAATGTTAATCTGATTGCACTGAAATTAAGGAAGGACTTCTAAAGACATGTGTGCTGCCTGTCTGCACGACAGAGAGTCTTTGTTAGAGGAGGCCAGCTGACCGGCTGACAGTGAGGATGCTGCGGGCTGGGAGGAGGAGGATGGTGCCTCCTTGTCTTACCCTGCTCCAGGTCCTGCTGGTCGTACCACGGCTCTTCCTCTTCGGTCACGAATTCCTCCATTGTCCCTGAGCTTAGCATGGGGGGCTCCCTCCTCCTCCTGAGCCAGGGAAAAGCGCAGAAACAAGCCGCTCTTTGGGAACAATGGAGCTCCGGCTCCTCCAGAAGGCAGCGCTCGCTCCTTCGAGCTGCAGCTGCGGGCAGGCGTCTCTCCGCCAGGCTCTCTACGTGTTTCCTCTCCCCTTCCTGTGCTCTGGGTTTTTTCGGTCACTCCCACCGCTCCCTCTCATCCCCCCACCACCCGGCACCGGCCCATCCCGGTCCTGAACCCGGCTGCTGCTGCTGCAGAGGAGCCTTCAGACGTGGCAGCGATGTTGCAACAACAGCACTTCCTCTCTCCCTGTTATCAGCAACACTCGCGATGCCTTCACGTGCTGCTCGGAAACTGCAAATACACCGTTTGGTTTCCTTTCGATGTATTTTGGGTCAAGCGCGCCCTCTAGATTTCGAAAGAAAGACGGCATGGCACCTTTTATTTATAAAGGCACATCTCATAAAAGCTAGCAGTGAACTACTTTTAATTAACATTTTCAAATTTCCTTTCAATAATGTGGAGAAATTAGTTGGAGCAACTTAAGTTAAATGAGTAATAAGTACATGAGTACTACAATATTTACAAACACACATTTTTAAGTCCATCACTCATAAAGCTTAAGTTGTCCCAACTCATTTCGTCACATTTTTAAAAGGGATTTTAAGTGTTATGTAATTGCCATGGGCCTACTTATGAACATGCATTTCAAAGTTGTTTTTTTAAGTTATTCCAACTATTTTTTTCACATTATTTAAAAGAAAATTAACAGTATCATTAACACTTTAAAATTCCTCTCAAATACTGAATAAAAACAAACAAACAAACAAACAAAACAGTTGGGACAACTTATTTTTTTTATGAGGAATCAGTGTAAAAAAATGTGTGTTCATAAATACCACCATATACCATCACCATTAAGTACATAACAATTTATAACCCCTTTAAAATAATGTAATAAAGTTAGTTGGAACAACTTAATCTTTAAGAGTAATCAACTTAAAAACATGTGTTCATAAGTGTGGTAATTAAGAACACATCACTGGAAATAAGCTGCCATATAACCTAGAAAAAAGATTGTAATGCCATTGTTTAGAAAGCACATGTTAAATGTCACTCTAGAGGCAGATGCTGTTGTGTTAAACATCAGGCCTGCTACACCTTTCTTGATCCCATGATGACAGCATGCTGTCTAAAACGAGTCATTAGCTCATGTGTCTGCCTTGGAGCCCAGAATAAGGGAAGCCTGCAAAGGTGTGAAGGTGAAGGTGTTTGCATTTGTGCAGGTTTATCTAACACAATTAATGTTAACCCGCATATTGTAATTAGTGTGACTGAAGTTACTGTCATTTAAATCAATGGTTTCTTCACTGACAGTACCACTTCAATGCAGTGTTGTATAATATTCACACCACTAGAGGGCATGATTGAGCCTTGGACATGCAACAATAACACCAGAGATCCCTCTCAGCACGTTATAAGGTTTGAATGAACACAGTCAAACTTTTGTGCATTTCATGCAATATACTAGAAATGTACAAATATCCTAGAAATGTCCTAAATTTCTAAAAATAAAAAATAAGAATATAAAGTCTTAAATTCCAAATTTGTAGAAACATGTATGGGTCTGTTATGACTGGCCCCTGGCCTCATTTCATTTTTACAAAAGTGGCCCCCAAGCAAAGCAAGTGTCCCTGCATCACTTACTTTACATATGGCGTTCCCGTTGTCCCCTCACAGCTGCGTCCTATCAGTGCTGAATATGATTTAGTTCATAATTATCATAACAGGGAATATTTAACTGATCATCAGAAAGTCATTAAAATGAATGTAAATGACACATTAACATATTACTATTGCCTTGTTCTTTGTCTCCTCAGCTTGCTCTGGGGAAAAACAGAATTCCTTTATTTCACCTAATGAAAGACATTTCTGTGTTATAGTTCTATAAGAGGTGGGTTATGAAATCTACAGCATCTAATTAAAGAGGCATGAGATGGAAACAAATCTACAGGCTATGGTAAGAAACTGCAAAATGTGTGTTATGTTTTGTGGCTATATGTGTGATTTATTATTCTGTGCTGCAGGTACACATTGAATATTCATTTAACCTTAATATATTAATTTATTTGAATTCCACTGATATTACTCACCCTGTGTCCATTTGTATATAGATATCTCTGATAAAGCTGCAGATGGCAGCGAGGACTCAGGGTGGAGATCCAGTCAGAGGAGCTGTTTTTACTCTTTTTGCAGCGTAAGAGTCTGTTGTATGCTCTGCTCTGCTGAAATAGTTGTCTTATCAATACCAGCTGTTGTTGTGATGAGTGGAATGGGGCGTTTTTAGGGTGCAGCAGGGGCAGATCTGACCTGATTTCAGTTATTTCAGTGATTATTGTGCATGTAGGCTATGCAACATGATATGTACTTTATTTTGTATAGCTGAATCATGTAGTTAAATTAGCACACACACAAACACACATGCATGATTACATTGCCTATCTAGGGTTACACTACACTGGAGAAAAAGTGAGAGCGGGGTTTAAAAAAGACAGAGATTTGACTGAAAGCAGGCGTCTGCTCAGAATTCAGAGCAGCTTTGTCTGAGTTGAAAGCAGAAGAAAAATGTCCACTTTGGCAATTCAAATGTTTTGTTTGATGAAAGCAATGCATCTTATGTTATGTACTTCCTACATGCAACATCAGGCTGATTGTGTGTGTTTATGGATGAGGTGTTTGCAAGTAATGACATGGCTGCAGTGAAACAAAGGTAAAAGGACTGTGGTGTCAAGAATATGGTCTGTTTTCAACCACTATATGGGATTATTATATCATACAGGCAACACTGACTTCAATCTCCCTCCCTCAGACACACTCACAATTGTCAGAACTTAACACAGAGGTTAGACTTCTCCTTCGCACACTATTTGACAGTTTGAAGCCTTCTACATGTTTAAAACAGCAGTCAGGTTCATTCCAGTCAAGGAGAACAGATAAGACAGTGAGGGAAAAAAACCCAAAAACAAAACCCCCTATTATATTATATTTCATCACCCCTCTCATAATATTGCAAATATTAATAATAATTAATCGTAGTATTTATTATTCAAAAAATAATAATAGTATTAATAAAATTGTTGTTGTTTTCACTACCACCATTTTTCTTTTTACTGTGATTAGATATTGCCTTTTAGTTCTCTGTCTATTTTTGTTATTTCTGTGAAAATGATATGTAATGTTTTGGTATTTTGTACAAATAAAAAAAACCCAATAAAACAATTCTATATGTTTGCAAGTTCCTGCCTCTCAGAGGTGAAGATTTGCTGCTCTTCTCTGTTTTTTTGCAAATAAATAAATGAATTAAAAATAAATAAATCATAAATCAATAGATAGATAGATAGATAGATAGATAGATAGATAGATAGATAGATAGATAGATAGATAGATAGATAAAAACCTAATCAACCAGAAAAGGAGGTCTATTTACAGTTGTGTAACTGGGGATTAAAATAAAGGCCAAATCTGTGTAGCATGTCTAAGGCTAAATAAGGCTTTAAAGGGTGCAGGGTGCACTCTGTGTCTGACAGTATCAGAGGACACAGGGTTAAAGTGCTATCATGTTACACACTGACTCTGGCTAAAAACAAGAGCTGAATGGGGACTGGCCTCCATTCATAAGACCTCCCCTCATGCCATCACACAGGGGTCAATGCAAATCAGCCTATTGTTGCCCACTGTGCTCCTACTTACTCATAAACCACAGTTACTGTCCATCAGTGTGGATGACGTCCTCACAATCAGTCAGTTATTCTACTGTATTTAGATTTGAGCTGAAATGTGAATTTGCACTGAGAATGTGCTCATGAGTCAAGACTTATGGTTGAAGTTCATACTTCAAAACTGTCTCCGTCACAAAGGACAGTTATTGTTCTTTTAAAGACGTCAAACATGTTTGTTCCAGACACATTTTAAGCTGTAAAACATTCCCATCCATACAATGATGAATGTGCCGCTGAGTCAATGAGTGATGAGTGTGAAGAGCCCACATTCACACCAACGATCAGCCAAAACGAAATCAAGTAATGAACTACACTTAATAACTGAATAAATTATGACATTTCTGCTGGTAGTGACAAACCCGCAGATATTTCCTTCAGTAACTGGTGTAGGCCAAAGCACCAGGATTTGAGAACCTGTCTCTGATTTTAGGATGTTTTTAGGATTTTAGAACATTTCTTGGATTTTTGGATGTTTCTTGGACTTTTGTATATTTTTAGGATTTCAGGATGTTTTTAGGGTTTTGGGACATTTTAGGATTTTATGATGTTTCTAGGATTTTAGGACAATTGTAGGACTTTAGGAGGTTTCTGGGACTTTAGGACATTTTTAGGATTTTAGCATGTTTCTACCACTTGAGGACGTTAACAGGAATTCAGAACATTTCTTGGATTTTAGTACATTTCGAGAATTTTAGGAAATTTCTCGGATTTTAGGACATTAAGGCATCTCTTGCTTTTCTTGAATTCTAGGTGAAGAATTTAGATTGATAAATAGCACTAGTATGAGAGGGAAAATATGTATTTTTAAACTTATTTTTGAGTGAATTGTCCCTTAACATCACCTTTCAAGAGCTCAAACTTTAACACACTTCCATAGCAGGAACTCTGCATATTGTTTCGAGAAATTTTGTGAAATGAGTAATGGCCATTTGTGGAAGAATGGACTTCGCCTGGAAATTCCAAATATCCTCTAATGCATGTCGACGCCCACACGAATGACTTTAATCAAAGCCCACAGCAGCCAGGCCACTCTTTCAGAAAACAAACAACACCTAAAGAGAAGGAACAGGCTCATTGTTCTCATTCTTTGTGGGACCCTTTCCGCAGCAAAGGAGACCCCACCTCTGATGGAGGAGGAACCTGGGGGGGGGGTCAGCCTCCAATGAATTCATCAGTTCATTACTAGAAATGTCTGTTGTACAATTTCCCCAGTGTGCTCATGCAGGAAACAAGAGTGAATCAGGAGCAAACGTACATGCTCTTGAGAAATATGGGAGTCAGCTGGCTGGACACCAGATGGACACACACACACACACACACACACACACACACACACACACACACACACACACACACACACACACACAAATACACTACCCCCTACTCCTTTTAGAAGGAGCCTTGTCTCCACGGTGACTGAAGACAAAAAGGAGGCCCTGGCACAGCTGGTCTTTAGCAACAGAGAAAGAGAGAGAGAGAGGAGGAAAAAAACAGTGAATGAGTGCTCAGATGTACAGACAGGACAGAGGGTGAGGGGGAGTGGGAGACAGCGCAAGCAGTAGTGAACCAAGAGGTTGGAGGGGAGGGGGAGAGGCTGGGAGGAGAGAGAGGGAGGGTGAAAGAGGAGGAGGAGGTACACAAACTCCCTGTGAACAGGGGTTGGGAGAAAGTGAACACACGGCAGGAGGAACAGTTGCAGGGACGGCTGCTGATCTGCTCAAAGAGTCAGATTACCTCCAAACACTCAGTGCTGCTCTCTCAGTCTGAACTGCAGCAGGCTAATTAGATGAGGAGCCTGAGAGCAGCAGGCAAAGAAACTTCAGAAAAAACAGTGATAGGAGTGAGAAGAGGGGGAGGGTGAAACTAAGAAGGAGTAGAGGTCTGTGGAACATCGTGGGTACTGTTTTATGTACAGCTGAGTTTGGTTCTCCTTGCACAGAGGAGTTAACAAGTGGAAACAGTGACGCTTTTGAAGTGAAACACACATTCGCTGCAAAGGTAAGAGCCTTTTTTTTTTTTTTACTTTTCACACTTGTCAATAAAGACTTTTTTGAAAACTTTAAAAATCTAGAGAGGGTTGTGTCAGTGACATCAACTTATTCACACTTTCTTAAAATCCAACATTCAGCACAAATAAGTTACTTTCTTCTACTTCATCACAGTGAGATTTCTGCAGCATGTTTTGGTCTCCGGCTGTGTTGTGCTAATTATGAGACTTGGTGTGTGTGGGAGTGCAGTGGAGGGACAAAGACATGAGCAGAGAGGGGCAGCAGCAGAGGTCACACATTCTTCAGACAAGACTTTTTCACAATCAGCTGGAGAGGCTTCAAGAAAACCAAACAACTATATATATATACCCATCAACAAATGCACGCACACTGCATATTTATACATAGTTACAATAATGGACTTTTGGGGAATTATTTGGAGGTGTTTGGGCTTAACGAAACAGTACATCAAATGGACACAGTGTTTTTGCATAAGGCCGTAGTGATGTTAGGCAATGTGGTTCTTCCTGTAACAGCTACAGACTGCTGTTGAATCAAAACATTGCGACAGCATGCCAACCGCACACACTCAAAAACTCCTCTACAATCAGTACATGCAGCAGTCTTCTATCTGATGTCACACAGTCACTTCCTGAAAAAAATGATAACATCGAGAACACCAAGACTATATTATAATTCATTGTGGACTTGTGTATTTACCGCTCTGTATGGGTTGTTTGGATTTACTGCATGTGTATCTTATGTCATATACCTGCATCTATTGATTTGTTACTGTTACTCTTCTGCACATTCAGAAATTATTAGGCCTATTTGGTTTAGTATAGCATAGTCCAATCTAGCATACCATAGTACAGTATATAGCATAGTGCATAGAATAGTATAGTATAGTATAGTATAATATAGTATAGTATATATAATATTGTGGAGAATAATAGAGTATAGTATATATCGTATAAAATAGCATAGTATAATATAGTACAACATAGCATATTTTTTTATAGCATAGTATAGTATGGTATGGCATTGTATAGTACAAAATAACAGCATAGTACAGTCTAGCATAACATTGAATCGCTTAGTACCGTATGACACAGTATAGTATAGTATAGTATTGCATGATATAGCATAGTAAAGTACAGTAGCCTTTAGTATTATGGACTTTATTTGTCAGAGGAGGGGGTGGTTGGGATGTGACAAATTTTGTTTCTGTTATTGTTTATTTTGACCCTTCTCTAAGCTACAGATATTTTTCTTTGAGCCTCCCCAGCAGGAAAATGCATGACCTCTCTGCGCCATACACAACCAAATTTTATTTACAGCAACAGCCAAAAAGCAAACAGCACAGGAGAGAGTTATCACCCAAGCAAACAGCTGATTTCTTAAGCGAAGTGCAAGTCCTCCTTACAAATCACATTGTAATCAAACTGTGCACTTCAGCAGAAAATGGGTGCATGACAGAGAGCATTTAAAATAAATACAAAATACAACCTCCCCTACCTCCCCCAAATGACGAAGTCCCTTAGTATGCTACCTGTACTGCAACTTGTAACGTGTAAAAATAACAACCGAGTTCTTCTTCTACTTTGCCTTGTGAAACGTCTCCTTATTCGTTGCCTAGCAACGTGAGTGCTAGGAGTTCTGAGGTTACAACTACTACCGCTAGTTATTTTTCCTCATATTTTACAAAAAATGTCATCAAAATTAGTTATTTGAGTAAACGAACATTTGATATTCCTAATTTAATCACATAAGGCATTTGGTTGACAAGTGTCCAGTGGTTTTACACCTGCTGTATTTTGGGTGAGTAAGACCTAATTTTAACGAGGCTATATTTTTTATTTTAATTCAAAGCTGGCTAACGTTAGCTGGTGAGATAGCTCTACTGTTAGTTGTTTGTAACTAAAAACTACATATTTTAATGACCCGAAATCTCGGTAATTTAGTTTTTTTTATTCAACATAACTGAATTAAACGAGGTAGTAGCTAGTATAAGTCCAATCATGATGGGGAATAACAAACTGCTAGTTTAGCATAGTAGCCATAACTGCCATGTCAGCCCTTTATTCTGTTCACATAACTTACAAAGCTGCTTTTGAATGGCATGTTTAAATCTACTAAAGAGCTGAATTTTTTAGAATTATTTTGAATGTATTATAATATAATAGGAGATGGGCATACAGCAGAGAGATCCATTGAACCCATATGAGCTATAGCATGTAAATAATGGAGATAAAGCTTATATTCCCAAACAAACTAGTTAAACAAAAAGGTCAAAGAATATTTTGTTGGTAGATATTAAAGATCAGTGAAAAGCATGAGACCCCTATTTGCATTTTGGGGGGTAAAATTTGGGTTCTGTGACAATGTTTCTTTCAAGTCAAATAATCAGCATAAAAAGGCATTAAATTGGGGATTATATATAGTTATGCAGCCTGCAACACTTTTTGCAACTTAATTGCATCTGTAGTTGCTGCCTCTTTCCTTTGTAGGGCAGTATATTATAATGTAGTGTGTATTGTAGAGTGCATTGTATTGTTATGGCCTAATTGTTCCATTTTATTTGAAGTTGTGAAGTAATACATTGAAAAGAAATATTAAAAACATAACCAATACATGAAACACTTAATGTCCCGGAGTGTACCCTTACACCACAGACATCCATTCAGAGTTGATCCATGATGACAAGCTGTCTTCAATGTCCTGTTCTGTTGCCATTTCACAGCCTTTTGTCTGTATCTCGTGTGCAGCCGGCCAAGTATCAGCCTGTGGGATATCGCCCACACACAGCTGCTCCAGTGATGATGACAGGCCTCAGAGTCGAAATGCCAGGCCTGAAATAGTCTGCCTTGTTTATAATTAAACTTAAGGCCTCCTGTGTGTGGATACTAACTAAGCAGGAGCAGGGACTCACACATAATGTGGACCCGTGGTGTATCCATGCACACCTACGCGTACACACAAGGTTAATCAGTAGGGTAATTAGGGGTGCTGATATATAATTAGTGAGTACTCAGAGAGCACATGGAGTATTTAGGGATAAAAGGCATATATGCCTACTCGGCTTGAGGGGTAATTGCAGGGTGAACGTATAAAATTGCAGGAGTGAAGGGTGGAGCTGAAAATGAAAATAACTTCTTCATTTCTACATTTCTTCAGAACATCTTTTCACCAGACAGAGAGACATACACTCATTCACTGTATCTTCTCGTAGCTCTGCAGGCTCCATAAAGACCCACTTGTCTTCCTGAAAGCAAAACCTGAGGCATTTTTTCATATCTCCGTGTGGGACCTGCATCTGAGAGGCAAGCATGGATGTGAGAGAGGAGGTGCTGGATATTCTTCAAAAGGTGTGGACCAAACTGCAGGGTCTCCCACAAGCCAGTTCTCTGGAGCAGGGAGCCTTTGCTGTGCTCATCCTGTTTGTTGGTGAGTTTTAATCCATTTGTGACAGTATATGACACAAATGATCTTTAATGAAAGAAGCTGAGACATATTACATTGCTAAGCTGCAGGGTCATTTGATAATTTTCTGTTGGTTTGTCACGATGGGCGACCCCTTTCTTATTACACACAGTCAGTTGACCCATGGCTCATAGAAGAGGATAGCTAAGTGTAGCTTTAAATACAATAGGGCTTCACTGCACAGCTCATCTTTTTTGGGCGCATCTCCAGTGCTGGGACCTGTCTCCATTGCCTCGATTCATGGTGGAAAATCAGGTGTTATCCATAACAGGGATGCATGATGATATCAGTATCGGAGGATATTGGCTTTAAAATGAAATATCGGAAACTGCAAACAGGCTGATTTCAGCCAATATAACAAATTTTTTTTTTTTTTTAATTTTTTTTACTGACAACGTGAACATGTATGAAACATCAACCCCAAGTTAAAATGTGTTTCTCATTTTGCATAATGAATATTACACACATTGAAAAGCATCATATGTTATGTCTCCATCTGCTGGTGGGCCATCATAATAAGAGTATGCAAAATGTGATGTTAATTTCACTACAGAAAAGACTTGATAATCACTAAAATTAGGTGGGGAAAATGTGGATAAATCTGCATTGGTTATCGGCCAAATGAGTTTAAACCTATATTGGCATTTCGGATATAGGCAAAAAAATCCAATATCATGCAACCTATGCGTCACCTCCTCCGTCAGACCAGAAAGAGTCTGACGGAGGAGGTGGGCCTGAGCGTGGAGCTCTGCAGCTAGACCCCTGTCTTTAAATATGATTGAAAAAAACCTAACCGAACATGTACTAACCCAATTCTGCCTCTCCTGTCTCTCCCTTCAGCCACGTTTCTCTTCTTGATCGTGCTGTCCTGCGTCCACTGCTGCTGCTGCTGCTGTGGAAAGCAGAAATACCAGCCCACCAGAGTACAGCCTGTCTGAGCATGAGACAAAGGACAGACTCCACCAGTAAATAACATAAACCTCCATCCTTTCTTCCATCCATGTAGTCACACACAGAACAATAAACGGGAAATGCTCCTTTTCAGAGTTGTTGATTTCTTGGAGGAAACCATCACCATCAAGAGAAGGATGGGAAATTAAAAAAAAGACTGGATCCAAATCCAGAGAGCCATGCCAGTGGAATCCATATAAATCAGCAGAGTGGCACGACTCACCAAGACTCATTTCAGACCAGGACAATGAAACACTGTGTGGCAGCCTTTCACAACAACAAAACCCTTTGAGTGGAGCGATGGATGTAAAGATACAGTAAGAAAGCTGATTTGTGTTAGAATGTCATAGTGACTTCGATATTACAAATGAACTGGTTTGGTATCCTCTTGATATTCATCAGGAATGTGAAAAACAACATTTAAATTTACAGACATTCAAGCATGTGTATGTATGGATACTTGCTGGTGTAAAAAGACAGAGTGCCCTCTGCTGGCCCAGTGAAGAGTCTTTTTTTACAAATTGTGCCAATGGTAAAACAAGCTGTTTATTGTTTGACATGCAACAGTTACAAATGTATTCTTGTTATTTGTAATAGTGTGTTGTTTTTTTTTACCAAGATGCATTTTGTAGATGTAATAGAACTGTAAAAACTGTTCAATATATATAAAAAGAAACATAATACCAACTTGTTTCTGTTTGGAGAATAAAATACAGAGATTTAACCCTTTGGAACCTGAACAAATTGGCTTGATTTCCATCAAAAGCATGGGAAGAAGGCAGTGAGCAAGGAAAAAAGAAATGACCCCCAAATTAGAAAGAAATTACTAAAATAAAAAACATGAAAAAGAAATTAAAAACAAATAAACAAAGCTAAAAAGCCTCGAAAAAAGCTGTGTAAAAATATAATAATTCTGTAACATAATTATAAATATGTAATTATGACAATTTAGAATACGGTTTTTCCACAGCTTTATTTCCTAGACATTTTCCCCTTGCTTTTTTAAAAATAATCTTCTAAATGTACAAATTTTTTTCCAATTTGTGGCATGTTTTGTACCAAGCTGCCTTTTTCCTGTGTGTTTAAAAAAATTGCACTAATTTGCTCAGGGTTCAGAGTTACATATTTATCAAAGGCATCTACAATGAAACAAGAAATTATCCCAAAATGAGTAAAAACTTTGTCAATTTAGAAAATTATACAGAATTATTAGAATTTTTAAGGTTTATTTGTTTTTACTTTCTTTTTTATTTTTTGTTTTGTTTTATTTGTTTAATTTTCAGGTAATTTCCTTTTCCAATTCTTGTTCAACTTGTTTATTTTATTCTATTTTATTTATAATTATTATTTATTATTTTTCATTTACAAATTTCTGGGTAATTTTCTTGTAGTTTGTGCTATTTTTTTGGAATATATGGAATATTTCATACCAAGTTGCTCATTGCCTTTTCCGCCCAAGTTTTGAAAAATATTCCCTCACGAGGTTAAATACTTGTGAAAGGCATCTGAAAGCAGCAAAAATAGTGATGTTGCTCCAAGTTTCAAAGGCTTAACTATCTGTCAAATACAGCATGATTCCATATCTAAATACTGCATAACTTTCTTCCAACAAGTATTGCATCTCATTTGCATCAGAAAAGGCTCTGATGTAAATCCCATCAGTAAAACACTGCACTTTCGTAAGCATAGCTTATCATCAGGTCTCTCCTGAGCCTGCGACAGTCAATATTATGAGTAAACATTAACCAGGAACAGTTGCTTTTACTTTGCCCAGCCCACACAGACCAACTGAAAGTGTCACCTGGAATCCGCCATTACAGTTTTTACAGAATGCCTCCCCTGTAAAAGTGAACTGTAATGTTTTGGCTATGTTCAAATAGTTCCAAGGGCTGCGCGAGTGGATCAACACCATCTGTTCTCACACAGCACACTCACGCACTGTTGGGAGTCACTGAGCCGTGAGCGGACCATTTAGTGGGACATGGCCGTGGAGAGGTGAGTGAACTGAATGTGTTTTTTGACAATGGTGTTTTAACATCAGCAGATTTCTGTGGAGCGTGCTGATAAAAACATGTTTTGAAATAGTTGTTTTATCATCAGCAGATAATGTGGCTCCTCTGGTTCTATAAAGCTTTTTTTTTTTTTTTTAAACTGGCAACTAATGGTACCCAGCAGCATTATCCCATCATGTTTAATGTCCAGATTGTCCATTTGAGCTTTTATCTGGTCTCTCCCGTTGCAGTGTTTCAGAGCAGCAGGAAGCCGCAGGGTCACCTCAGGACTGGGTGGAATGGTTCCTGCACCGGGTGCAACAGGAGCCGTGGGCACTTGGCGGTGTTGTGGTCATAGGAGTGTTTGTGCTGGGAACTCTGTCTCTGGTCACATTCGCTCTGCTGTACGGATGCTGCTGCAGCCCAGGAGAGGGGAACCAGAAGCAGAAGAAGTCCAAGAATGGGGTGATCTAGACGCATGTGAGGGGATCTGGCGCACACTGTGAAACGAATGTTGACGTGATGGAGAAGATGTCTAAATGTGCATGTCCAGCTTTGGGTCATTTTGGAGATGTAGTGGCAATGGGACTGGGTTTTTTTTTCACTGCTATATATTGCAACTTTTGTCACGTTGGATATTTCTTTGCTGTTTTCAATTTCTGTATTTGTATTAGGCGACACCATAAAGAGAGTGGGACCACATCATTGTTGAAATATTCCATAATTTTATTTAATTTCTCATTAACTTGACTTTGCAGTCAGTTATTGTCTTGAACTCTGTAGCTATCAGGCTGCAGAATGTGTCATTGTCACCCAAATGATGGTAGGAGTTGATATAGTAAAACTAGTACAGGTTTTACTGAAGAATATTAACCCTCTGGAATATGGGCAAATTGGTTTGATTTCTTTCAAGTACACTAGCAAGACATGGCCCAAAAAAATGTAAAAAAAAAAAAAAAAAAAAAAAAAATTTCCTGAAAATATAAAAAGGGAAAAAAAGAAAACGAAAACAAGAAAATGACATAAAAAGTACATAAATAAATAATTTGACATATTTTGTTATATGTCACATATTTTGTTATATGTCACATAATTTCTCATTATAAAATCACTATAATTTTGAATATAGTGTCCAAGATATTTTCCTAATTGTTTGGATGATTTTCTAATAACCTTCCCCTCTTTAAAAAAAGACAAAAAAAAAAAAGTTGATGTCCCTGTCGCATTTATATTATTTCTTGCAATTTGTGAGAACATTCTTGCCAAGGTGGTCAATTTCATTCATGTCCTCACAAGAAATCAAAGGCATGTTTTCTTTAAAAAAATCTCTGAAATCACACCATTTATTATAGCCATAAAATGCGAAATATAGTTACCTATAATGGAGGGAGGGTCATACATTTTCCTGCAATTACTCACAGAGACTATTTGTAGTTACAGGCAGTGTCATGATAGCCTACAAACATAAAAAAAACACCTTCTGATAAATAAATTAAAGTCCCTTGGGCTTCTGAAATGGCATTTTCTTCCTCTTTTTATTCTTCCCAGTGGTTGTCAAAGCATTGAACTTAGTTGCTTATATAATTTTAGTGTTTGGCTCTAGCTATAATGTCAGCATTGAAATGTAAAACTTAAAATTATTCTTATTTATTGATAATGGTCATATTAAAAGAATAAACCTCTCCTTGTTGTGAAGCCACAGACTGTAAGTGGGGTTTTCATCTCAGTCAAATGAACATAAGGACTACATTACCCAGTGCTACCTTAGTGTGACGTAATACAACTTCCTCGACGTCTATTACTGTGCGACCGGGCGTTTATGCGACGTACAGAGCAGCAATGGCGAGCGGTAAAAAGAGTGCCCTGCTTTCCTCTTTGGCAGACTATGGAGACGATTCAGAGCCCGACTCTGACCCCGAACCAGAGGAGACAGGTGATGATATCACATTTAATATTTCCGTCCTTGTATTGAGGCTAAAAACGCTGTGTGTTGCTGTGCGAGTCTCTCCCCGGCTGTTCATGTGGTAGCTAACGTTAGCTCGTAGCTAACATGGCTAGTTTACGGACAACGTCCAATATTCAAGACGTGTTTGTAAACAATATAAATAAAGAAAACACGAACCTACAAAGTTCGTTCATATAAAGTTTTTTAGCAGGTTATTGATGGATTTGTTTTGGTGTAGGTGCTCCCTGGCATTTATGAAACGCGAAGGTCTCAAGAGAGACTGTAATGTAATGTTTTTTGGAATTATTTTGAAATCATGAGTTATTTTCACCGTGTCTAGTAAATTAATATTGCAATTTAAAAAAAATAGAGAATGGGTTTGTGCCTTCCTTTAGCCTTGATACCGTTCGTGTGGCAAGGCAGCTTTATTTGTATAGCATATTTCATACAAAGTGCTTCACAGAGCAATAATACATAAAAACAGTAACCATACATATCTCCAATAAAGGAGTAAAGACATAAGATATATAAGGCAAAATCAATCACTAAATGATTTTTGAAATTTTAAATTAAAATCACCATCAAAAATAGTAATTGGTAATACAAATTGGTGCAGTTTCTTTCGAAAACATTGGGAAATTAAAATGATCATAATAATATTTTAAAGATCTGTACAGAAGAAATCTCCTGTGTTCTGTCGTCTTCTTTACACCACCGTAGTTCCATCTTATTTCAGTATCAGCTGCCTGAGATGCTGTTTACCTGTCGTAGTTATCTATGTGTTGACCCTGTGCCTCTCTGTCTCTTGTAATTGTCACTAGGGGGGCGTGGAGGTCTGGTCTACAGCTATGGGGATGATGACCTGAACCGAACTGAGGAAGGTGATGACAAGGTGTCTGGAGATGAAGACAGCAGAGAAAGCAACTCGGTCAGTATTTGAACTAAAAACTTTACAAAACGTGAACTTCTTACTGTGAGGAACATGACGTCCTCTAGGTTTAATATCTGTTGACCATTCAGTTGGATTCCACTGATATTTGGCTATTAAGTGACAGAAAAAACTAAACACAAAGTGTGCTGTTAGAAGATATAGTGCCTTTTGACATATTCATGATTGGATCTAATGCGAGTCTTGTGTGAAATCTGAAGGAGGAGGCTGACAGGAATGCATCAAAGCTTTTCTTTGTGGCAGCAGCTGTGAAATCTCTGTTTTTGCAATTTGTATTTATCAAACAGCATCAGTACATGTTGGGTGTGCTGCTGAAGGGGGACAGAGGTCTTGTCACCACATGTCTCATGACATCATACCCTGTTATTTTAGTACTAGCACTGCAAAGTCTTGCCATAAATACTGTCAAGTTTTGGTTTTAGCTTTTTTTCAACCCAGTGGTTATTTCAGTACGTCATGTGCCATTTGTTTAACCCTTTGAGACCTGAGCAAAATGGCTATCAATTCTTCTTAAAATATGGGGAAAAGGCAATGAGCAGCGGAAGAAGACATGATCCAAACATTTACAAGAAATTAGTTAAAAGTACTAGAAAATTACCTGGAGATCAGTAAATATATATATTGAATTTGAAAAAAGAAAATGACTGGGAAAAAGTGCTTAAAAATTATAATATTTCTCTACCATAATTTTAAATAAGTTATGATCATTTTAAATATTTTCCCTAGCTTGTCTTTTTTTCCCCCAGCTTTTTTTAAAAAATGTATTTATTTTTTTTTATAAAACATTAATTATATTGTAAGGTGGTCCTAATATTTTCACTCCATCATGTACATAAATAACTTAAGCAGAATATAAAAAACATTTATATAACACAAATTGATCCTTTGAAACCTGGAGCAACGTCACTTTTTTGGGCTGCTCTCAGATGCCTTTCGAAAATATTTTAACCTTTGAACCTTGAGCCAATTGGTGCAATTTCTTTCAAAAACATGGTAAAAAAGTGAGGAGCACCTTGTCAAGAAATGTTCTATGAATATCAAGAATTTAATAAATTTAGAAAACATTTTTTTTAACAGCTAGGCAAAACTGTTTAGAATTATCATGATAACATATTTAAAATTATGGTACAGAAATATTATAATTTTTTAGGCACTTTGATCCGGTGGTTTCTTTTTAAAAAACACTATTTACTTATTTTCAGGTAATTTGTTTTGTTATTTTAACAAATTTCTTGCACATTTTTGGATCATGTCTTCTTTCGTTGCTCATTGACTTCTTCCCAACAGCTAGGGAAAACTATATAACTTCCATCATTGATAATTTAAAATTATTTTTAGAATTCTTATAATTTTAAGGTGTTTTCCCCAGCGCATTTCATGTTTTTTTTCAATATTTTAAACAAATTTTCAGGTTATTTTCTTGTACTGTTTACCAATTTCTTCTTGCTAATTTTTCTGGTCATTCCTTTTTTGTGTCTCATTGCCCTCTTCCTATGTTTTCGAAAGAACTCAAGCCAAGTTGCTCAGGTTTCAGGGGATTAAAACGTCGAACAGGTTTCACAAAATGTTTGAAATGTTCCTTTCACAAAGTCTTTGTAGTACTGCAACAAGTGTAAAAACATCTGATCAGTTTTGCAGTCCTTCGCTGGGTGCTGGTTCCCCCTCCTGCTCTAATCTCTTTTGATCCTGACGGTGTTAACCTTTTGCATTTTTGTTTTTCATAGGAAATGGACGAATCTGACGAGGGGAGGGACGCAGATGATGTTGAGGTATTTGAACACCCACATGGTGTGGGATGGATTGGATTTGGAAAAGGATCTCATTTGTTTTGTGACTAACCCAAACGGATGTTGTACAGGGATATTTATAGCCGTTATCAACATGCTATGAAGGAGCATGTTCACTAGATGGTGCTGTGGGTTTAAAAATGTCAGGTGAATCCTCAAATGAGGCACTTGATGGAGGTAAAACGAGGTCAGTGTGCTCAAAATATGATCAGAGTTGCTTCTGAGGTAAAAGAGCTCAACCCACAGTGTTGTTTTTCAGAGCACACTGCTTGGACCTGCACACCACACTAACCCCACCCTGCTCTGTGTGTGTGTGTTTGTGTGTGTGTGTGTGTGTGTGTGAGGGCAAACCCTGTGAGCTGGACAGCTTGCCAGCTTCCTGCTGTGCTGTTTGGTACAGGTCAGTGAGGTGAGAATGAGTCACAAGCCTAACAAGCAGCAACGATACGAGACAGAGTATGTCTGCTCTGTCTGAGGCTTTTGTTTTACAATCTAACTTTGATTGTTCCGCTTCTTTATTCCACAGTAGAAGTGGAGATAACAGTAATTATGCGTCATGATGTCATTTCCCAATAATACATGAACCAACATGTGGAGCAGCATTCCCATGGAAGAGAAACATTTTCAGGGAATTCAAGGACAATGTTTTTTTTACTTTGGAAAAAAATCTACTTATTATGTTGACTAGTTTTTACAAAGCCAGCAGGTTGACTGACACCTGGGATATGTATCGTGGCCTGTAGCATCAGAACACACTGATCATTTTTGGCCTTGTGTTTTGGTTCAGATTTATTAGCTGGCAGGATCTTATCTTTTGGCTGTGAATTACACTTGGTGTTTTGATACAGTTTGTGCTAGCTGTAGATAAGAAGGTCACCACACAATACTTGGCCCTTATTTAGGGCAATTTAATACTCTGAAATGTCGCTGTGCTCGGATACTTTAGGAAAGAGCTTTGTTGCACATTTATTATTTATGTGGTGTAGCAAGATTTTAATTGGCTCTAACTCAGTTTAAACATTTATGTTTGGAGGATTGTCTGCTGGATTGCAGGTAGTGGTGTGATTTCAGGGCTCAGGCCAGCAGGTCTTTGTGAAGTGTTTGTCTTTTGGGGACCAAAATGTCCCCAGAAGCACACTGCACAGAAAAAAAACGACTGTTCACCTTGAAGCAGTCTCAGTCGACTGAGAGTCTCTGACTGATATTTTGACTCTCCGACTTTCAAGGGGCAGCACAAACACACACTTCCCGCACTGCAGTGACACAGACGTGGTTGAAAATCAACAGAGTACCTCTTTCACATCTGCAGTGATGCATTTAACAGTTATTCCTGACATGGACTGGGCTTTGCAAAGGCTTATATTTGTACTAGGCGACTACTTTTAAATTCCTTTTTTCAGAAAAACCGAAACTTACAGCTCCAGTGCTGCAGTTGTCAGGCCTAGTGTGACCTCTGACCTTCCTGTGAATGGCGGCCAAATGTGAAAAAAGCTTCAGATGTGGATCAGTGAGCTCAAGAGTATTTGATTGGCTCTGTCTCAAATAGCAGGTGCCATTTATTAACTTTTTTGGGGGTTGGATATCTGCCAACGCACTCTGCTGTCCATCCATGTATTTCTGTCCTCCTCCTCCTCCTCCTCCTCCTCGTGATTTGGCCAACTTCGGGACAATTCTTTGATGTCTCAGTGCAGTTGCTAGGTGACGACATGATGCCCGTGAATAACAGCACTGTTCCTTTGTGCCGAACCTGTGTTATGCCCACAGAGCTGGCACAACAGGCAGCATATTTTAGAGGCTGTACAAGACTCCTCCTCCTGCCGAGCTCGGGCATTCACTGGAAACTGCCCAGATTTACTACTCTGGTTTCTGTTACTTCTGAGAAACTATTCTCCTGTCAGCTCCTTTTCTGTGCAGTGTTGCATTAGCGTCTGTGATTTGTAGGTTTCAGGTACAAGTGGAATGAGCTTTTGTTTCCAGCTCCACATCTTTCACAATAACTCTCGGTTCACCTCACCAAGCCACCTGTAATCCCCTGTAATGAACTATATTCATGCTGGGAACATGGTTTAATAATAATATCTACCACCGGTGCTGTTAATGATTCCCTTCACTAAGGGTTGATGAATGCCTCTTCCTGTCAAAAGGAGCCCTAAATATCATCTGTATCTCTCTGTTTCTCTCTTCTTCCCCCCTTTCCCTCTTCTTTTTACAGATCTCAGAAATGGAAAAGAAGGACCCCAATGAGCTAGTTGGTGAGCACACACACACATACAGAGTACAGACACACACATATACTGTGTAACTCTTGAGGATAATGCTTGTTGTCAGTATATCCCATTAAAAACAAAAAAAAACAAAACCAACAACAAATTGATCCCACAGACAAGTATTGTGTATGTGTGTATATCCAAAGTCTAATAGATATCATCCTCTGTGTCATAGAGCTCCACTGTTGTCCAAAAACACATCAATGAGCAGCATTGTTGCACTGGCTGACATGGTCGTTCATTGAAATGAACATCAGCACTGTAGTTTATTTTGAGTAAATAGGCGTTTTTTGACAAGGGAGGTTTTTCATAGGTCTAAGAATCAGAATCCCTCTTTTACGATAGTAGTTCTAAGAGCACCATTTTGAGGGACTTTTTTTTTTTAGCTCCACTCTCCCGGCGCAAGAGAAACTATGAATGACACAAGTGTATGGTGATTGGTCAGACATATGAGCCAATGCACTAATGGCAGCCACCATTTTTAAATGCTGTTTTATTAGAGCTGGTCATTTACCTTAAACTTGCAGCTCCCAAGCAAGCTGCCACCTATGATGTTTTTTTTTCAGTGAAATAAGGAGGCATCTTGTAAATGATTCCTCTAATTCCTGTAAACAGAAACAGGGTATCTAACAAGAGTTCAGCTCTGATCAGAGCACTGCTGTTGCCTGCAAGCAGTCAGGACACCTCTTTCGTTGTCTTGAAATCCAAAATATGGACATATTGGTGCAGTTTTATTATTCTTAAGAGACTAATGCCGGGGTCACACTGGATGTGGAAGGGCGATTTATCATGGAGTGCTGGCTGCTTGCTTTCGGGGCCCATGTTGAGCAATCAGACTCCTGACACGCTGCAGCCCTGAGCTCCGCAGCAGGCTTACGATCCAGAAGATATTTTCAGTGTCTGGTCTATTTCTTCTGCGAACCGTGAGCAAATCTGGCAGGAAAACTACTAAATACTCTATTATGAACGCTATGAAGTATGTATTAGATCTGATATACAAGATCTGATCATGATAAAGGCAACCAGTGCTTCCACAGTGCTTGTCAGTTGTGACTTTACATAGAAAGAGAGACAGTGGACACACAGAGACAGACAATTATAGAAACACACAGCCAGAGACACACAAGCAAGCAGGGACACAGAGACAGGGACAGAACTCTCCATGTGGTTAGAAAAGAGCAATTAGTAATTAGCAATTAGCGACTAGTAAACAAACGTGTGCAGCTTTGCCCCTCTCTCTACTTTCTGTTGCCATTGCTCAGCCGGCATGTCCGACACTAGTGGCTTTGTAAATCTATTTATAAAAAAATGTAATATTACAATACAGGTTGGATTGATCACCGTGACGCCATCAGCACAGGTTGCTGATGGAGGCTATTTTTTAATTTGCCCCAGAATGTGTCATAATGACAAATGCCAGTTTGCAAAAAATTGATCCTGTTTAAGCTTCTACATTGGACCAGACTTGCAAAACTAGAAATCGACCCAGCTCCACATTCTATATGTTATTAGAAAACTGAAAATGGCCCAAATAGATTCACTGTTTATTCTTTATTTTTTGGAAAGTGTTCTGGAAACTAAAGTGTCCAGCTTTTTTAAGAAATGACTAAACTTAAAGTCAGTGATGACAAAAAGAACTTTGTAGAATGTATATGCATGTATAATAAAACAGATTTATAGAGGGATACAGTGTTAGAGTCAGACTTGGGTGTTGGTGCAGTAAATCTATGAATCACTAACTAGCCCAAGGTGACGTATAAAAGCCTCTTTGTCCACTGGCTGACAGATGGGTTATGACCCAGGGTGCTGGCAGTGGTTAGTGAGTAATAACTGACCTGCACAGGTGTGTAAATGAGCATCAGATCAAACAGGATATGAGTGATACAGGGAGCGGCCTTTCACACACCAGTCTGATAAACACCATAAATGTTTGGCTTCACACTCTGCTGTTGATGATGACAGATTATGCAATGCAGGATTTATTTAATCCCTCATCCATCATTTGACTGCAAACTATCCTCAGAAAACTGTACATATAATAATGTGTTGCAATAAGGGTGTAGAACTGATTATAATAATTAAAATAATGTGACTGTTGAATGATCCTCAGAGAGAAATTATTTTATTTTGAAAGGATTGTCTAAGTAGGAGACGATTTATTCAGTTTGGTAGTTTTGAAACTGAATTAATGTGAAATTCTCTTAGCAGCCTTGCATCTTGTTATTGTATTCTAAAAGTGCCCTTAAGTACTTTGCAAAATTGCAAAAAATGTGAAACCCTGTGTAAAATGTAAACAAAAACAGAATGCAATGACTTGCATGGTAGCTTGCACATCTGTGAAGACACCATGAGGTTTTGGAGCAACATATGCTGCCATTCAGATGACATTTCTTTCGTGGTAATATATTCAGTTTCAATTTTAAATTTGCCTTTGCAAAATAAAAAACCTTGTATGTTGTTAACCATCATTTTGTGCTTTATTTTAGCAGATCAGGCACCGTTTAGGCACCGGTACTGTTTTAAAAGCACTGTTTTGGCACTGGTAACATGTTGTTTGGCATCAAATTCAAAATGAGTGCTTTTAAAGTTTTCAAATTAAATATATTATCTTTGGACTGTGTTCAATTGAATATAGGTTTATCTATATTCAATTGATTTATAAAAGATTTGCAAACCATTGTATTTTGTTTTATTTAGACTTCTGTTTTATAACTTCATCTACAAATCCATCCATGGACTGCTCCCAACATATTTATCCTCCTGTATGTCCAGCAAACAGTGCAGTGATAGCCTACACTCCCAGGCCTTTATCACCTTCAGTGTTCCCTCAGTACGTACAGAGCTCGACAAAAAGGCATTTTCTTACTCTGCTCATTCAACCTGGAGCACGCTACAGCGCCACACATTTTCTGAAGTTGTCCAGCTTGATCCCACTAGGGGATCAGAAACTTATTTTAAGGGCACTGGAAAAAGCATTTTTGTATCTCAGTATTTTTAATCTGCTTCTACCTGACATTTAAAGAAAATGTTTTAAGTACTGTAGTAATAAGTTTGTCTGTCTGTAACCAATTGTTGTTATATTGTATGTTGTCTGAAGTAGGTTTCTCTTGACAATGAAAGTTAAGTAAATAAGTGAAAAATTTGTTTTTGGAATTGGGCTTGTAAGGCACCTCCCTCTGGACCTCCTCCAACACGCTCCATTGGGACAGACAGCAGTAGCTGAGTGAACTTAGTGGCTTCTGTCCACAAATTAACTCCCTCCATCATCACCACTTCCACTCTTCTGGTTTGCTGCAGCCATAAAAAGAAAAATCATAGGAAAGAGAAATGCACCAGAGCAATTTTTAGTTTTCAAAACAGCCACCATCACTATCAGTGCAGTGTAGTGGCCGGGCGTGACTCACAGCCGGGACACTTGACATTACTGCAGCAGAGCTTGGCTCCTCAAACTCGTCTTGTCAGTAAATGTCACAGTGGGTCTGGCAAAAGGCCTCCCATCAGCAGGCTGAAGACAGTTCTTTGTCTGTTCACTGAAGAAACAGACATTGTCCGTCCGTCCAAAAAGACCCTTAGGGCACAGATTGTGACTCTGTCTGTTTTGTCGGGAGGACAGATGGCAATTTTGTTGCGGAATATAATCTATTCTCTGTCTCTTTATATCTCTGTGTCCTTCCTGACAGTACTGAGAATATGCCTCTAATAATGAGCCGAATTATAAACAGGGATATTTATTACACATGTTTTGATTTATTCCTTTGCTTCTGAGGAGGCTGCAGTGTTTATATTAGAGTTTGTCCAACAAGGCTACAAAATTACCATCTAAATCTTCTGTTGTCTAGCGCAGATTAGCAGGCTTTCACTATGCTAAACCCCTGTTGCAGCTACGCTGTGTAATTGTCTGTGACAGTGTGTGTGCATGTGTGTGTCTTTGAGAGAGTTAAGTGAAATACCGAGCCACCACCTAATGCCTGTGACTCACCAGACTTGCCTTGTCAAGTTTTTTATCGTTGGAGACTACAGTATGTTCTGTGTTTTAAAATACGGGGTATTCAGGCTAGTTACATGCATGAGACTATATATCTTCATGTAGCTGTATACTTGGCAGCTTTTTGCCGTCGAAAAATGTGTGTGAACCTTCACACATGCATGCTTTGCGTTACTTGTGTGTCTAAGGCAACACCCTGCCTGTCGTTTGCCTCGGTGGGGGAGGTAGAGCCATATCAGTGGTAAAACAGAAGGATCAGGGTGGGGTTCTGCTTCTCTGAACTTTCCAGACAAAAGGGAGCTCAGGGTGGCAAGTCACTATCTCCACGTGTGGATTTATGGTCCTACATGAGCAGCAGACTGAGGAAAACATCAAAGATACTGAAGGGAAGGACTGCTGGAAAGAGTGTGTCAGTGTAAGACGACATCCCGTCTGCACACAAACACTTCAAAGTTCAGCTCTGGCTCAGTCCCATAGGCAGGGATCGCTTCACTGTGGACCTGCAGTGTTTATGTCAACAGACAGATATTGTAGTCAGCATAGACAGACATACACACAGACAGACATGCAGAGCTACTGAACCTGTTTTTGGACAGAAGTGTTGGACCAAACAATGGCAACAACATCAATAGTTTCAGCAAGTAAAAGAACCAGAATGAAAAATACATTTCTGTCAATCAACTGTAACAAAAGAACAAAGTTCAGTTTCGTGGTCGACCAGTGATTGTTTTTTCAGTTTTTACAGATTAGTAGCAGTTATTGAGACAGATAACCAACATTTGTAACCGACATGCATATACAATAAAAATGAAAATCTTTCTATCAACATTTAGAATTTGGAATATAACAAACTCCAACCCAAAACCTTGTTTAAATACCTTTAGAGAATGTTTACTCAAAACTGAAATGTTACACACGATATACAGCAAAAGTCAAGTTACACTTTAAATTAAAAAAAATGAATAAATCAAAACATCTCCCTGAGGTTTTACAAAGTAAAAGTTCCTCCCGTGCGAACACTTTCTTTGGACTTTTTAATGAAGTTATTTTATCTGCAATCATTAAGCTAAAACGCAGACACAGATAATCAGCAAAATGCCAAATATCGACCCCAATAATTGGCTAGGCTAATAATCTGTCAACCATTAATGCAGGTCATGGACACATGGTCTGAGCTCAAAAACACCTAAGTAAAACACCAAAAAATAGCAAAAAAAATCTTTCAATATTTCAGACGTTTTTTACACTTGGGGAAGGTGAAAGAGTTTGCGTGTCAATGAAAAGGTAAATGCAACTAAGTGCAATAACCGATTCAATGAATAAATGATCCACAATTAAACCGGAGGGGCCAGGGGCTCTTTTAATTTGTCATCTCCTTGCACTCTTTGTTCTGCAGACTTTTGACTTAAGAATTAGCTTATCTCACCCTCTCTCATACATTGATCTGATTTGATCAGTTCTGATTTGATGGACAAATGATTTATCCACCCCAGGAGTCACAAACTGCTGCTTATGGAAAAAAAAGTCATGGAAACTTCACTGACCCGCAAAAAACTTAGAGAAGGGGATGCAGAATGATACATGGGCATAAACGCACTTTTAAAAGAAAGGGGGGGAAAGCAAAAGTTCTGTCATCTGCTACTGCCACACATACACTCTACTTCTGTGGAAAACGCTGTATTGGAATCTGCCTTAAAAATACTTTATTTCAACAAAACACTTAAAACACAAAAATCTCCCGGACACATCTCATCACAGATAGATGATAATGTAAAAGTATGCTACTGTGGAATTTTTTCTCTTGTATTTTAATTGGTGAAGTTTTCACTAAGGCTAAGATAAAATACAGCACTTCAGAAAATGATCTTCTCATGTCCCGTCATGTCTCTACATATCAACGATCTGTGTAGCATGTCAGCAGTGAGCTCTTGCATTTACACGTGTGCACATACACACGCGTACACACAGCTCACAGGTCGCAGCGCTTCTTCAGAGCGTGATTGACGGCGCTGAACGCCTGTAAAGACTATCTGTCTGATAGGGATGTAGAGTGACACTGAAGAATGCCTGGCCTGCAGTCAGAAAAAGCAGAGGGAGACAAGTCGAGCAGGGAGAGCAAAACAAGGGATGGGTCCAAAGGGAGGGAAGGAGGGAGGGAGGGGAGAGGAGCCGCCCTTCTCCTTACAAGCCCCAACAACAGCCATTCCCTGCCTGGGACGTGCACTCCTCATACCAAATTGCCCTATAAAACCCACTGGCATACACTTCGCTGAACAACAAGATGCTTAGGAATTCACCAGCAATGTATCACACAGTGAACCTTTGTCTGACTAACTCCAGTGCATATTCATATCCCACCTTCCTGCTCATTTGTCATCTGCTAATTCGATTTGCTTTTCCCTCACTGCGTTTGCGTAACGATGGTTTCTTATTATGCTAGGGCAGTGTATAATATTCCATATCTTCCTGACATTTCAGCAGGGTATACAATATATGATGATGTAAGTGTGAGGCTTCACCCCTCCCCCCACCTGACATAGAGTCCTTTTTTCAGACTAATAAATACACATTAAAAACCCACAAAATGTTTGGAAAGTAATATTACTGCAGTCATTTTTGATATTCGACAGTTTTAATTCAACTTTCTCTTGTTCACTGAAGACTGATGAGACTTAATTACCTTGTTAGCTCATCATAAAACACTTCATTTAAATTTGATAGAAACAAAGCAAAACTCACCCAAACTGTCTTGGTTACACTTACTGCCAGTAACCTAGTTTTTTAAGTCCACTGTTCTTTTCATTGACTGTATATAAAGATGGACAACATGACAGCTCCCCCAAAGTGTAGCTTTTCAATCTCAATCACCCCCTGGTATCTGCCTGCATCATATATCATAAAGCCCACCCCTCCATGTTAGTGAATGAGACATAGGCCAAACAAAAATCTTAAAGTTCAGGCCAAATAATTTTTCCCAGAGATGGTTTTTGTCCCTGAAGGTAGTTCTCAACACCCTGATGTTTGTTCAAATGATCATTTTTATGATAAGTGTGGTGTTAATAGCTGTGACAGCAATTCCATATGCTTGTATTCAATGGGGCTGCTTGCAATTGGTTGGACAGGTGTTTTGGTGGGAACTCCCTCACCGCGGATATCGCTTTAGCACAGACTCCGGCTCTGAATGACGTCACCAGCCACTGATAGCAGCGGCCATATCTGGGATATTTTAGCTTCACTTAAGCATGGGGGGGGGGGGATGGGAATGGGGTGTGTGTTGTCCATCTTTATTTACAGTCTATGGCTCTAAAAATTACCACCTGGGGTTTGGTCGAAATAAATCCTACATTCACCAACTTAGATGTAAAAAAGCATGCCATTGTTCCCCACATTCTCTTGTTGCTAGATGCTGGCTTTTTACAGTCCTGTAACTTATCCCTCCGCCCTTAGCTGTTGTAGTCTCTTTCATCTCAGCTGTCTATTCCACCAGTAAAGAGCAGCTCCTGTATGTATAACAGTGTCAAAAAACATACCTTTGAGATTTTCAAATACACTGGTATACCATAAAATACCATGATACTGACCAAGCATTTGTTTTAGTGTTTTCCTTATTCATATAAAAACATGTAAAAGAAGGAAAGCAACTAATGTGAAATCATACAAGCACTCATGTTTATGATACTCTCTTTTTGCCAGCTCTATTCTCAGAGAAGGTGAGGAACATGTCCCCCGATGAGATCAGGATCCCCCCCGAGCCTCCTGGACGCTGCTCGAGCCAACTGCAGGTAGATACACCTTCACTGTTATATGGTGTTATAAAACCACATAACTTTCTCTGCAAAGCTTTTCTTTTCTGGTTATTCAAACACACTGCTGCTGTCATCTCATGCAAGCAGCTTTTATATCACCACTAAGGCCACATTTATGTCTGCTAATCAGACCAGAGGAGAGGGTGTGTGGATATAACTGGGGTTGTGGGGTTTTTTTTAGAGCTTGAGAAAATAGTCCTGGGGCCATGTGTTGTGTGTTTTAACATGTCTAGGTTTTTTAATGTGTTATTGTGGAAACTTTCTGTTATTAAATTTGAAGATAAAGTGTTGCCACTGGCTCTTAAAGGAAGATGTTTTTTTCTTAAGCAGACTCACAGTCTGGGTCTAGGTTTAGAGTTAGGAGTTTGAGATGCAAGAGTCAAAATTCAGAGTGTTTGGGGCTATAAGCTAGTCATCTTGGCGTTGATGCAGTCAAAATAACCTGCTCTCCACGCCAAGTGAATAATTTAGAAGTTTCCCTCGTTCCCCCAAGGGTTAGAAAAGAAATCTGGTGGCTACATAAATCCTAAGACTCACCCCTGTAATTAAACCAGCACACAGTGTCATCTTCTATCAATTTAGCATCACCAGCACTGCTCTCTCTCTGCCTTGCTGCTGTGCGTTTGGTGGGTCTAACTGCAATAAGGTTTGTTCTGCGAGGAGCCGAGGCACGTCAGGACACACAGCTGACTTAGTAAGCATACAGCTCAGCAAATATCGCCGCTGGGCTGACATTCCCCCACCCATCAGATGAACAGCTAATGATTCACCTTCACCACCTCAGCCTGGATATCCCTGCCCTAAAGTCACAGAGGAACAGCTCCACACGAATGCCTAGACTGTGTTTCTGACAGTTCATTTCACCATTTGCTGGAATATATCCACTTAATGAACAGTTTGTGTTTTGCAATCGTGACCCGACCTTGAGGTATGAACGTCCCGCTGCCTGCCAGAATTCGTGAGCTCAAGCCATCAGTGAGCTTCAGATTTGTTCGCCAAAAAACGACAAAGCACCCTTTACATTTAACTGATAATAGGTTGGGCACTCTTTACATTTAGACCGATACCTCAAGTTTGACACTGGTACGCAACTACAGTAGTACCTTTCTCTTTCTGTAAGAACAAAAACAATATGTTTTTAACAAGATGCAGTCAGAAAGCAGTTTTGCTCTTCTGCTCTTTTCCAAACACACACTAAGTGTCTGTCTGCGTGCATGTCTTCTTCTCTGTCTTGCTCTGTGTTTAGACCCATCTGACAAACTTGTACCTAATTAAAAAAAAACACAATAACAAACAGCAATGATACTAACCTGTCCCTAAAACAGAACAGAAAGGTAAACAGACTAGATAGACTAATACTAGCTGCGCTTCACTGATAGTTTTGGCTCTCTGGGAAGCTGATGGTGCTCTGTGGCCGCCCTCCGGGCTTCCTGGCTTACAGTAGCTCTGCCCGGTGTTGTCGTCTTGGTGCTTTGAGGTGTTTCTGCCTCCGGTTGAATCTAGTTAGAGAAATAAAAAAGAAGTAACCATACTGTTTTCACTGGCCTCCATGATGCTCTCTACTGTTAACTAATCCTGAGCATTTGTGGCATTGAACGTGACACACCAGGAAAACAACAGAAAGACATACTCATCGCTGTCAATGGGAAAGGAAACTATCAGCTATTTTTTAATATTTTTTCCTGCATTTAAAAAAAACCACATATACACTCTTATTTAGGTGGAAAATGACATAACAGTCAATAGTAGTTTGAGAGATTAGTTGATTATAAGAAGCATGCAATGCAGGAGAAGACTGCTAGCAACCTAATTTAGACGTGAACAAACACTTTGGTTTTGCATAATTACATAGGAATGTCACCAACGATTTTGCTAAAAGATGTCTAAGCTTTTTTTTACATTTTTTATTTTTTAATAACGGCTGAGCCAAACAAACTGAAAACAAAAGCTACGCTGAGACACATTTTGTTGTTATCACTGCCTGAGCTTCTCATATGCTTTCTGTCAGCATTTCAGTGTAGGCAGGGCTCCTCCATACACACACACACACACACACACACACACACACACACACACACACACACACACTCTCTCTCTCTCTCTCTCTCTCTCTCTCTCTCTCTCTCTCACACTCACACACACAGACACGCACGTTCACACACGCACGTGCACACACACACACACACACACACACACACACACTTGTTTATATTTTACTTAAGACTATTCATTTTTTTCTGCCATATTCTAAATCCAATGTCTGAATATTCCTGAGAAATACATGATCATTCAGTGTTGCTTTTTGTAGGGTGTACTTGCATTATTTTATAATATTATTGTTATTGTTAGTGGCAATAAAACTGTCTGAAAATGACAATAATACCACCAAAAGTAATTATTGTGACAGGCCTACAAAATTTTATCCAGCTGATTGTGGTGTCAGATCAGAAAACACTCGTTTTAGGTTATTACAGAAGACAGTGACAAAGGAGTAATAACTTCTCATTTTTTGCAGCGTTCCCGTCTTCCATATTGTTCCATGTCAGTCCTCATTTATCATTTTGGCTGCCCTGGCTACATCTGCCAGCTCCTTGTGGCTCAGTTGAACCTGGTTGTCAAATATTTCCCAAAAGCATCAGAAACGTACGATACAATAGCCCCATTCACACTGACCCTCGCTCAGGCCAGAGTCAGTCATATATAGGTTTTGTTTATTTGATGACATTGACAGCGTGTTCTGCCAAATGTAGGAGTTTGAAGTGAGCTGAGTCGAAGCAGAGGTGTAGATCTTGTTACACTGAGAGAGGAGGTGGCTTCTGCTCACGTCCTTCATTGATTTGTTTGTTTTGTAACAGGACAAGATACACAAGCTGTATGAGAGGAAGCTCCACGGAGATTTTGACACAAACAGCCACATCCAGAAAAAGAAAGAATTTAGAAACCCAAGGTATGCAGCACCACTAAAGAAAACAACACACACGTGTACACAACACACACAGTGTGATTTCAGCCCGTTCTCATTCTGAGGTGGTCAAACATTGCTGATATGACAATGCTTTTGGTGTACAATCCCCACTGCAAAAGCCACCTTTTTATGTCCGCACGCTATGCCCCTGGATGGCGTCAGCCTCATACGCGGATGGTGGGGTCACTTGAGAACGTTGCTGGACAGAACCTGTTGCGTGCACACAATACACCACAGAACGGCATCAGGTTGAACCGCCGCTGTTAATGGTATAAATAGTACAAGAGTGCCTATGGGGTGGCAGATGGGTCAAACAAACCCCGGACTTTCATGCGGGAGTACAGCGTTTGCTTCCAGTCTAAATGTGATGCTTCCTTTAATCGATCAAAATTATTTATATAGCACCTTTCAAAGAAGTCAAAGGCAGTTCAAAGTGCTCTACAGTTTGATTGAAGAAATAAAAACGAGAAAAAGCAAAAATGGATCTTAAAAAAAGATCTTAATAAACAGAATAAATATGACCCATAAAATTGTGATAGTAAGATGGTACATAAAAGCCAGACTAAAAAGATCTGCTTTTAATTTAAAAGTATCAATATTTGCAGCTCCTCTCAGATCCTCCAGTAGATTTTTTTCCAGTGCTTTAGAGCAGAATGGCTAAAAAGCAGAATCACCAAATGTAGTTCTACTTTTTGAACAGCTATAAAGAGGAGTCAGGGGATCTGAGAGGCCTTGAGAGCATCTCTGAGATGTAGTCTGGTGCAAGGCCATGCAGTTCCTTATAAACTAACACCAGAATTTTAAAATTCAATGTGAAAACTAAACAGGCATCCAGTGTAGAGTTCTTAAAACAGGCGTAATGTGTGCTCTCCGTCTGGTCTCAGTAAGAATTTGTGCTGCAGAATTCTGAATTAGATGCAGCTGATTAATTGTACTCTTTGGTAGACAAGAAAGGAGAGCGTTACAGTAGTCCAGCCTGCTAGTTATAAAAGCGTGCATTAGTCTCTCTATTGCTCAGAGGGGCTATTGTATCTTCCCCTAATCCTAACCATCTGTGCCAGCATATGCGTTTCTTGACTTCGCGGCATTTGTTGGCATGTGCTTGTGTTGTCTAAACATAACCACGTGCCGCTTCATCCCACCATGTGTGTTTGTTGACATCATCCCGTAATGTCAACAGCAGATGCAGAAGGATAACTAAAACATAATATGTAGACGCAGAAGTCCACTGCAAAGCAGCAACATGTGACGATTTGTGATGAGAATGTGTTGGCTATTTACACAATACCAGATACACTTAATAAGATTATTGATTTTCTCTGCCTTTAAAAAGCATCTTATTATTTTTTTTTCTTTGTTTTCTAGCATTTACGAGAAGCTCATTCAGTTCTGCAGTATAGATGAACTGGGAACTAACTACCCAAAAGATATGTTTGATCCACATGGCTGGTCAGAGGACTCTTACTATGAAGCTCTAGGTAAGGGAATGCACATCTTCGTATTTTTACATTTTTGTTTGAAAAACTCAAAACTTGCATTTTATCGTTCCAGCCAAAGCCCAGAAAGTGGAGATGGACAAACTGGAGAAAGCCAAAAAGGAGCGGACCAAGGTAAGACTAACAACAAAACAGAGAGGATTTTTCAGCTGTCAGTTCTCCGCTCTGTCTGCGTCAGGGGCAAGTCTCCACCAGCTGCACTTAATTTCTTTCTTTCTTTACGTCCTTCATCAGACACACGCAGAAATCAGTGCTGCCAAGTTCAGCTCTCGTAACTGCGGCTCGGGCCCAGCCCAGTGAGGCTTTCACAGCTGAGCCGTGCCCATACGTGTTCTTCACTGTTTTTCACATCTTCAGTCGCAGTGCACTTTAAAAAAAACACCTGAGTGTGTCTTTCTTTGCCAGCTATTTTTTGCTGTGGCTGGATTACGCTGAATAATCATTCAGAGGTGAGCTGTGCTGCTATGATCAGCAGCAGCATCACTCCAGCAGCTGCACCTCGGTTACAAAGTGGACTTGAATGAACATGTGGCGTGCAGGAGCCGCTTTGTGGTTCTCTGCTGGGAAATGTCAGTGGTATGCAGGCTACAGATAAGATGAGTAAAATTTTGATGTGAGAATGAGACACAGAAAGAGTTTTGTTCTTCCCCTTGATCAGAAGTACAGTTTCTGTTGATGTGTCCTTAAGAAAGGCACTTCTCTTCTGTGAGCAGCAGCAGAAGATGTGGTTTTTTAATTCAAAACAGTTAGAAATCAGCATGCAAATGTTTTCACAGATTGAGTTTGTTACGGGGACCAAGAAGGGCACCAACCCCTCCAGCACAGCGGCCTCCACCACCAGCAGCACCACCACCACCACAGCCACAGGTAAACATCCAGCACCACAGCACCGCACAGATGAAGCTCTTTCTCAGAGATGCACCTCGCTACATTAAAGTCCTGATTATTGTGTTATCAAAGCCACATGGAATCTGCACTTGCACAATGAAGACAGCACCTTCGCAGATTTTTCTGCAGATTTAATTTTTTTTCATCTTAAATTAATATTGTCTATGTCAATAAATTCAACAGATTTTTATTCTAGATTACAGCAAGGGCTGACTGTGGAGGGAGGACTATGAGGCACTTTGGTGCACTTTATTCTGTTAACTCAAGCTGAACACACTGCATTTTAAACAGTAGTATATTTATTATCATGTTTTTTTATTTTTGTCACACCACATGGCTTTTATTCTGCACTTTAATATCAATTTATTTAATTTTAATTTATATAAATATTTGTTTATACCCTTATTATATTTTGTATACCTCTTTTATTGTTTGTTTTTTTTAAAAAAGTTTTTTATGTCTGGTTCCATCCATTTGCCCATCCATCTATCTGTCTAAAAACTGTGTTTCCTCTCATTAGCAGAGGCCCAGAAGAGGAAAAGCAAGTGGGACTCTGCGATCCCTGTGACCCTCGCCCAGCCTACTCTCATCACCACCACCGCCACCCTGCCCGCTGTCGTCTCGGTCACAACCACCGCCAGCGGCACCAAGACCACCGTCATATCTGCAGTGGGCACCATCCTAAAGAAGGCGAAGCAGTGAGCACACAGAAACACGCTCGTCTGTAAGTGTGAGTGAAACTGGAAGAGCTGCGATGTCCTGTGCTCATTATATATGTAAGAAGACGCAGAGAGAGGACGAATGAACTGACAGACGTTCTTTAGGTGTCCATTTTTAGACCCCACCTACAGATACCCTCTGCTTCACATGGACGAAAGACTTTACTGCCTTCTATCTCTGGGATTCTATCTGCACTGTTGCATCATAAAGCCAAAATCGGTTTGGCAAAACACTCAAAAAATCCCGATTGTGTGATGCATGCAGATCTAATGCTGATGAAACATTTCAGTCATTCGTTTTTTTATTATGTTGCCAACAGTTGTTAGTCTAAATCACAACAAGAGCATGACAATGTTTGAATAAAGTATCCTGAGAGACCTTGTACAAATATCTAAAATATGTGTATTTTTCTATCCATAGTGTTCATGCCTCCTGTAGCAGCTGTGTGTTATAGCTCGACATTTGTATCATCTTGTTTTTTTCAGCCTTTTCGTTTTCTTCATTGGCATATTGAGCAAATCTAAGGTAAGATTTTACACTTGTACATATGGTGAATAAATGCATCAGATGTTGCCTTTTCACTTGGTTTGTTGTGTTGTTTTTGTCATCTCCACAAACTGTTTACATCTTTGTCTTTCACTGTGGAAATGAAAGGACACTGGGAACAGGCTCTATTGACTGCAGGCACTGGCCTGAAACTGGCCTGAAGAATCTTTGGCTCTCTCTCTCTCTTTGACACCCACAAACGCGCACAAAGTATTTCTGTCTTTTCTCTCCGGGAATGCATGTGTGCTCCAGGTGGAGTTTTGACTTGTGCTCTTCCTCACCTCAGTCTCCACATCTGACATCTATCGGGGGGTGTGCGTTAAGAGGTCGGTGTACTTCTAAAGCACCACTTGGGGTTAAAGTTGACAGTGTGAGTTGGCCAAAGTTCCCCACTGACTCGTGGCCAAGTGAAAACCATTATTAAAAAAGCCCCTCCCAGCTGTTTACTGTTACAAGCTGCAAATATTTTTTCATAACCTTTTACACTGTTAGATAGTGGATGTGGGTGCAGTCTTTTAACTCTTAGAAACCTGAGAAAATTTGCTTGATTTTATTTCAAAAATGTAAAAAAGGCAATGAGTGACTTCGGATGAAATGACCCAAAAATGAGCAAGAAATTAATAAACAGTAAAAGAAAATAAAAATAATAAAAGAAAGCATTTTATTATATTTTTACATATAATTAAAAAAATAAATAAATAAAGTAGGAAAACAAACAATAACGAACGAACAATGAAATACTCTGGGGAAAGTGGTTAAAAAATTGTAATAATTCTAACATAATTTTAAATACTTCCCTATAATAATGATAGTTATAAATATAGTTTTACCTTAGTTTTTTTCTTACCAATTTGGTCACTGCCTTTTTTCTCATTGTGAAACTGTACAAAGTGCAAGAAATACACCTAAAAATGTGCACCTTTAAATGAAAAAAATTGGGGACAAAAAAAACAAGGGTATCATCTGAAAAAAGGGTTTAAAAAATAATTTAAAAAAATTCTGTAAGATATTTTTAGATATAGATTTAGGACATTTTTCCTGAGCTTTTCAAAAAATAATTTCTTAAATGTATTAATTCCTTACAAATTATGTGTCTCACTACCTTTTTTCTATGTATTCAAAAGAAAACAAGGCACTTTGCCTGGGGTTCGAAGGTTTAAATACTTGTGCAGACGTCAGTTGGTTAACTAAACACTAGAAATATTCAGAGATGACTTTCCTGTGTTCAAATTGTATTCATCTTCTTAATCATCTTCAAGCCTAACGCTGTATTCCCAGTGATAACTTTGTCATGTAAAAGATAAATGATGCCCAAAAAAGAAACTCCATTAATATTAATATTAATAATTTACTTCTTTCTATTCAATGGATGAAGAAGTTTGCAAACAAAATAAGAAAAAACAGTGAGATCTGTTCCTGCAGGGAACAGATTGTGGCATCGCCCTGAGTAATTTATGACACTGAGCTGAATCATGCCCACATTTGGCCACTGACTGAGCCATTACAGTAGTCATGCATTTGGTACAGTAGATGTACAAATGTTCTCAACATGTTTCTGCAGAGCCTGGAATTCAAATACAGTACCAAAAATATGCAGTCTCTGTTCAAGACAGTCTGACATGTTATGCTTAGGTAGTATCCATGTTTGGTTCCACTTCAGTTCCACAGAATTGCTGAATAAACACCCTCCTAGCTGGAATGATAGAGGACAGAGAGAATGCATATGTGATTAGTGAAAGTTCACACGCATAGCATTTGATTTTAATACAAAGCGCATCACTTAAAAATTAATGTATAAAGAATTGGTCTTTAGAAAACAGATTTATGTTCTTAGTATTGATATATTTAGAATTTGTAAAAGGAATAGTCACCCTAAAATCAACAATATATATTTTCCTCTTGCCTGCAGTGCTGTTTATCAGTCTAGATAGTTTGGGTGTGAATCGGTTTGCGGGTGTAGTTTAGTGGGAAGAAAATAGTTCCTACATGAAACCGCTCACAACAAGGTCTGTGGATTATCTTAAGTAACCAGGTCATGATTTTTGCAAAGAGATGTTGCTGTTGAGATTTTCAAATGTATGTCTTTGGCGTTTTGAGCACCTCAAGCCGAGTGCCATCTAGTTCCATTATATTTCAGAGAAGGCAGACATCTCTATGGCCAATATCTCAAATTCTCAGCAACTGACACCAAAACGTTGTAGACTGATAAATAGCACTACAGGTGAGAGAAAGAATATGTATTTCTGATATGGGAGTGAACCATCCCTTTAATGCCCTGGCCTGTAATGTTAATGTGGAGTTATTAAAGTATTCATAAAGAAATGCATTGGAGCCAAAATAGCTGCTATTAATGCTGTGTGTCAGCTGTTAAGACCGATAGTTTCAGTAGAAATATGTTCGGTTTTAACCATGAGGTATGATAAAGAGTGTGAACGCTTAGGAAATAGGATTTCTCTGTTGTCGGAACGTTATCAGGCTGATTCACCATGATGAAATCCGCAACATTGTCTGCAAGTGTGTGTAAGTTCCTGTGGGCGCGCGCACACTTTGCAGGTGAGCTCGCGAGACACACCCAATGAACAACTTGTACTGAACAAGTCACAACTTTCCCTCCAACAAACTCTCCATCCATCCGCTGTCGTCAGGCACATCTGACTCAGTAGGTGTTTATGCAAGACTTAAAAGAAAAATGAACAAAATATTAAGATATTAATTATTCCTTCAGGCGCTTGAGTGTGTGTTGAGGCCACGCATTTATAATACTAAGGGTTGGTCAGCTCAATAGAAACTTAATGCCGTCTTTATAACTCTTAACTACATTTTTTCCTTATATTTTTAGCTAATTAAAGCTAGTTTAGCTTAGCTTAGCTGTTGTGTAAAATATGGTGATAGTTATTGTCAAAGGCATCCCCCTCTTATTGTCCTTATCACCCACTTTGTGACATTTTTGTTATCGTTTATCCAAGTCAAGCTAAACATATTTGGCAAATATTCTAAAAATAAAAGGGTTAATGTCCTGTTTTTATCATTATAGCCTTGCGGCACTCATAAAATATGTCATTTCAGTCTGAAATGTCGCCGGTGTCCTCTGCACTGTACTCCATCACGGTGGCAGATTTATTGGTGGGGAAAAAGAGTGAGACGCCATTATGCTCTGAATGGACTCACTGATCCAAAAAGTGCAGTTTTTTTGTCATGTAAATTGGCGAGGAGTTGGGCACAGACTGGACTCAGAAAGGGAGCTGATAGTGGAGACATTCGTGTCGGACTTTACCTCTGTATCCAAAACGTATAAATTCTTCTCTCTTTTTCTGGATTAGTTTAGTTTCCCAGCAGCCTGCGTGTCGACCGTCTTTTCTGCTGATGAGTCCACCTCACCACGACAGCATCTTGTTCACAGTAAGTGACGTCTTTTATCATTTATTTATTTATTTAATTATTTATTTATTTATTTATTTGCAACAGATAGTTAATAAGATACATGCAAAATATTTGATGCCTGCTTGTCCTTACTGCACTGTATGTGAGAGTAAATGTTTTGGTGGTCCACTTAGGAGTATCAGGTGGACAATGAACAAATTAATTACACTTTATTTATTAAATCAAGTTTATTCCAAGTGTGGACAATAAGAGATTAGCTAAATTTTTTTAAAAAAAGAAAAGATAGTATAAAATCTTTTAAATTGTGTTATTTGCTACCAGAGATAAAGTAGGGATTAACTGCTGGGTATATGGAGAATCAAATCTGCTATTACAATAAACTGAAAGACAAATAAATAATGACTCAATAATTAAATTACTGAAATTATTAAGAAATACATTTAGAAATAAAAGTCTTAGTTATCTAATTAAAGCTGCAAGCAGCAATGAATGGATGGAGGACCAAATCTGTCATTATAAAAAATTAAAAGACAAATAAAAATATGACTCATTGAATAAATAACTGAATCAATTAAGACAGACATTTAGAAATAAAAGTCTCAGTTAAATAATCTAATTAAAGCTGCAAGCGGCAATGAACGGATGGAGGACCAGATCTGCCATAATAAAAAATTGAAAGACAAATAAATGAATATATGACTCAATAAATAAAAACTGAAATAATTAAGACAGACATTTAGAAATAAAAGTCTCAGTTAAATAATCTAATTAAAGCTGCAAGCGGCAATGAATGAACAGAGGACCGAATCTGCTATAATAAAGAATTGAAAGACTAATAAATAAAATATATGACTCAATAAATGAACAACTGAAATAATAAAGAAGAGATCAAAACAAAGAACAAAATCTCCTCAGGGAGCATGACCCTGGATCCCCATAGGTTTGGGCTGAGCCCTGAATGTTTACAATGCCTTGCTCCGCCCTAGTTTGGTACAGTAAGGAGTTAAATGAAAGAGATCGTTGTGGTCTCATGTCTGAGGTTGCAAAAGTAATTCATTCAACACAGTGCTCAGAGAGGTTGCTATATAGTTATTGAATATTATTAAATTAATAATTAATAAATATTTTAAGCTGTCACACTTTTATGGTGAAAAATGAAGCCCTTGAATATTCATTAAATAAGGGTCATGTATTTAACATTAAAATACTGAAATTTTAATAACATTGTCTCAATGTGCGTACTGCCAGCTTTTACACCAAATATTTGAAAATGAATGAGTACCTGAACCCGGCCAGTTCAGGTGTGTCGGTGAATTGATTCAGTATCAGTTGTGATTGGACTGAATTAGTGTTTACTAAGCATTTAACATAAATAGCGCTTTCGATTTGCTTTCAGTTTTAATATTTTACATAATTTACTGTTAATTTAATCATATTTTACTGTCTGGTTTAGGACCCCCGCATGAACTGCTGGGAGTCATTACCCATGTTTACCGAGAGCTCTAAAATCAAGCCTGAAGAATTATTTCTGGCATGCCGGGAACCCTTGCACAAATTAGAAAAATGATACAGAAGGTGAGCCACTCCCTTTCAGCTCCTCCTCCAACATGTGAAAGGGCTGTTTAGACTGGCATCACTGCTGAAGTGTCAGCCAAGAAAGCCAGAGGAGGGGGTGGGGAGTTGTTTCTGCAGAGATTTTTGTTCCCCTCCACAGAAGTTAGCCATTGTATCAAACCAGATCTGGTTGCTAGGAGCGTGACTGTGTATGTCCTTGTTCACACTGGCCGGTGTGGTATGTACAGTGAAGAGGAAAAGTCTGCTTTTTCCTCTGAGTCATTTCAACTTCTTGAATCCCAGAGTTGTGGCCCACCATAACTGGAGCCTGTGTTAATCCAGTTGTAAGGTATGTGATAGGGTGTAGTGCAGCAACAGTTATTTGGAATAACCTTTAACACCTGATGTGTGGTCTGCTGGAGACAAGAGGAAAGATCTTTCCAGATAAATAAACAATGCCGCTAACACCGACAGTAGCCCAATCTGGAACTCCAACTACTTTCTTCAAGAATGCAACACAAAAAAATGATCAAAAAATGAAAAATACATTTATTAAGGTTACAGGAAAAAGCTATAGATGAAAAACAATGGAAACTAATTAAATTCAGTCCGCTCATTTAAGTGAATCATGACTTAAACCAATGTCTATAACTTCCTGGTCCAACAGAATAAATAAATGGCTATTATTTAATGAATGTAGGGATGTTAAAAGTAATATTTCTTTAAGTGATTTAAAGACCAAAAACATATAACCTTGCCCCAAGTGTTCACTGTGTGAATTAGATTGTGCTCATTTAATTAAATGCAACTTTATTGCAGAATATGTAACATGCGTGCAAAAATAAATCTAAATAACAAGGAATAATCATAAGAAGATAATAACTCGATTTAGGCTAATAATTACAACGTGTTTTTTGGGAATTTTCAGACCATTTTTTTTATATCCATCACTGGTTTATATAATCAAATGCACTGAACTAGGGTTGAAAATTGTAAGCACTTTCCTTAGTTGATTAATAAAGATTAACAATTGATTAATCTAATTAATTATTAAAAAAAAATATATATAAAAACTTATTTCAAACAAAACCAAATGCATGTTTTCCTCAAAGCTAAAAGCAACATATTGCTTGTACCTTGACAGCATTTCATAGTCTGTCGTTTAATCCCTTAAATTTCACACGTTCGGTTAAATTCTCAACAACCTTACATTCCTACACTGAACTAGTTTATTACAACTGAGTCACCAGTTTACCTGCTTAAATCATCAATGAAATGCCTTGAATCCTCACTAAAAAACAATCGCTTTTGTTGTTTGTTGGTCTCAAACTGTGGTCTGCAGCTTTGCAGCCGTCCCGCCTAGTTGTTACGCCATCCACCATTCCCTCCGCCTCCCCATGACAAAGTCAGCTCATATGGATGTAATCAGAACTACATCTCTTTAGAAGCATTAATATATACAAATGTAAGGTATTCGTGGTTTGCAGAAACATTCACCGCCAGCATTGTCTTCTGATGACTGGGTTGATGATTACCAGGTCTGATAGCAATTGTACGTGATAAAGAAATGTATCATCTGCGTAACTGTGAGAATGAGCCCTAACAAGCTGAGGAAGAGACTAAATTATCTCTGTCAGGAAGGCCAGAATATCTTTGTAGTATAATCATACTTTGGATGGATCCATCGGGAGGTTTCACAAGAGCAGTTATCAATGCCAGAGGGAAACTGCAAATGATTCATTAACTAAACTCTATTGAGATAAAAGTGCTTAAAAAAAGAGTGCTGGTTTTGGGCCTATTTTGTTATGTTCTGTATGCTGTGCATTCTATAGATTTTATGAAAAAAATCACACCAAATTTATTTTGACACTGAGAGTTTGGAGTTCAATGTCATTTTTCAATATTCTGAAAGTCAAAATTTCGGAGTCAGTGGGCAATAGAAGGTGCTATGTGTTAGGAGTTTAAATTTAGGAAGTATTCGTTGGTATGATTTGAATGGTAGGGTATACAAAGTGTCTAACTTTGATGGCAGAAACTATGGTTCACATGCCATCTTCTATTGTCTATGTAGGTAAGCGCCAAAGCCGAAATAGTACAACAGATTCAAGGAATGGCAACAGAATTTGTTGTAATGGTTATGTGACTGGTGTGTAATCTGCATCATGTCCTGCTTTCTGCCGGCTCTACCCAGGCGCGCACCCCTCGCCAAACAGAGTATTTCCAGTTGGCGAGAATACTTCTGATTCAGCCAATCTACTGTTGCGTGTGACATGCGTGAAAGTGAAGCTGTGTGGTCTGTCTGGGCCTGATTCTGTGGACATTGTCAGGAGATAATATGAGAAAATGGCTCATGAGTAGATGCACGCTTCCTTCTGCATGGTAATGTGGTCAGCAGGTATAGTTCGATAGAAAATAAATAGCCTCTGCATGAAACTGCTCACAACGAGGTCTGTGGATTATCTTATTTGGAAAGGGATGTTGCTGCTGAGCTCTTCAAATTTGTTAATTTATTTTTCAAGCTGAATGCTATCTAGTTCCATTATATTTGAAAGAAGCCAGACATCTCAACATCTGATATTTCTAGTATTCTGCAACTCACACCAAAACAATCTAAATTAATAAATAGCACTTAAGGTAAGAGGAAAATTATGTATTCTTGATTTTGAAGTGAACTGTCCCTTTAACTACAAGAGTTAAAGATCAGAAAACGCCCTTTTATTACCCCATGAGAGTCTTTTTGGAAGGCATTTTTTTCATGTGTTGGCTTGTAAGGTTATGGCAAATTACCTGTTTTGCTGGAAAGGATGAGGGACTTGTCATAGCGAGAGGATATTTAAACTCATGTACCTGTAGTTATGGAATTGTCTCCACAATCTAGTCCACTCTCGCTTTGTGAGTTCCTTTGTAAAAGGCTGTAGAAACACAATTAAACACAGTAAGCTCTAGGATTGAATGTCAGGGTCACTGCGAACATGTTCAGGAATGCAGATTCCCAAACTGGTACTTCACATCTTCCACAGAGCGCAGGAAGTGATTTTACCTCCACAAAAGGGAGAAAAGATATGTGGCAATTATAATTTCCATACCAAAATTTTGACAAGTAGAAAATGTGCCCGTAAGTATGCGCGCACGATTGTGTAAACACAAGAGTCACAAAGCAGTTTCCCATAGCCTGCGGGCGCTGTTCTGCTCTGTGTGCCACTCCCAAGAGCCTGGGAGGAGGCCATGGAGGGAGGGGCCTGCCTCCTCGCTCTCAAGCCCACACAGGTGAGCTCCTGTTGGGGTGGAATGCAGCAGGGAGGGGGCCTTGACACACAGAGGTGTGGAGCTTTTAACTTGTAATAGGGCGCGGAAGAGATAGAAGTACAGGAAGGGAGTTAACCCTCTCCGTCACAGCTACTCACCTGGATAGGAAAGGGAGAGAGTGTGTGTGTGTGTGTGTGTGTGTGTGTGTGTGTGTGTGTGTGTGTGTGTGTGTGTGTGTGTGTGTGTGTGTGTGTGTGTGTGTGTGTGTGTGCGTGCGCAGAAGCTAAAGGAGGGATCAAGTCACAGCACACACAGTCATATTCACCCAGTTGCTCTGAGTCTCACTGTCTCTTATATCTCTCTCCCGTGCACACTGAAATACTCTTGCACACATGCCGGGAGACACACACACACACACACACACTCGACTCTAAGGGCAAAAAAGTCAATATTTGACTAGAGCGGACTGTACGGGAAGGAAGAAACAAAAAGATAGAAAAGAAAAACTGAAAGTCTTTTCTTTTTGGAACTTTGAACTTGGACACGAGGATTTGGAGACGCTTTTTTCTGTCTACAGGTGGATATAACTTTTTCTAAACTCTTGGGTCAAGCAGAGCAACAAGGAATTCGTTTTTTTCTTATTTATTGTTGGACTTTTGGACTTGGACTGGGCGAGAGCGCACTAAGAGGTTTGTTTGATCAGTAATCTCTTTGTATCCAGTCATACATTTCCTAAGGGCTCCATTGTTTCCAATGCCCTTCACCTTAAATGAGTTCTTCTGAGCACTTGCGGAATTCACTCATTATTGCTGCTTCATTGTTTAGCAAGGTGGCTGTAAAGTGTGCGTTATGTAACTTTATATCTCATCATGTGGTTTTGGGATTGCAGGACTAAGCTCTGGACAGATGTGGATAGTACTTGTTGCTCCTAAATTATTATTATTATTATTATTCTCTGCATGATTGCCCACATGAAAGCACAGAGGACAATGCAACACAGGTTAAAGAACCTGGACCAAACAGTAGAGAAACAGTATTTAACCCGGTGAAACCTGAGAAAAGTAGCCTAATTTCTTTCAAAAACATGGAAAGAAGGCAACGAGCAATTCAAGAAGGATTAACCAGAAGTCAGGGAGAAATTGAAAAAAACAAATTACCTGATAATTAGACCCGAAACCTGAAAATAAATGCTTGAGAATTACAACTATTATGCATATAAATAATTTAAAATGTATAATTATAATCGTTAGAAATGTTCTCTGGATTTTATTCCCCTTAGATTTTTTTAAAAAAAACCAAACATTTCCTACATTCCTTTCCTTCCTTTTTTTTTTTTGCAATTTGGTAGACATTTCTTGTGGCAAATTGCTCATTGCCTTTTCAAAATAAACTTAACCAATGTGCTTAGAGTTTGAAGGTGTAAATACTTGTGAAAGGTGTCTAAATGCAGCACAAGAAAAGTAATGTCCATCCAGGTTTCAAAGACTTAAATAAGCAAGTATGCAGGTTATCTACTGATATATATATATATATATATTTTGTTGAGCCCTGCTGTAGTAGTTTGCTTTGTGGCTTCAAAGGTTGGGATTTTCCAGGTGTGTACAGTTGTGAAAGCCAGGTACCCGACCATGACCCCTAAAGCTGTCACTGAAGACTCTTTATGGATGATGTCATGGCAGGGGTCAGCCCCACACCCAGTGGTGGTATGTTCACCTAGCAGGCATGCTGTTGACAGCAAGGACAACAACTAAGGCTTTGAACTGAAAATTGCCCCCTCTTTTTGTGCCACTGTGTCATTCAGACCCAAAAAATGCAGCATGAATGACTCAGTTCTTTTTTCTGTCTGTTTGAAACTGTAATTAGTGTCTCCCCGTTCATTGTCAGTGTCATAAACGCCTGTGCGCCTCTGATTTTGTCTTAGAAGGAGGGGAAAACACTGTGCTTTTTTTCTCTACTCATATTCTGTGACTGATGGTCAAGTTTGGCGCATAGGAGCTGGTCTGTTTTCTCTGACACATCTCGGTCACTGATTTATGGGACATCCCGTTGCATGGACTCACACACACACATGCACACACACTTGTAGTCAAGTTCACAGCAAGGTGCTAAGGTACCTTTCCCATGTGTTTTCAGACTGTTTTTAACTCGAACAGGCTATTCTCTCGCCTCAAGTAGAAATTCCTTCTTTGAGTTGTAAGTCTTTGGAGCATAAATCAATGTTTTTCAGTGCGCTGTGGCGGCACAGATTCAGTTATCTGCCCACTGAGATAATTACTGAGACATTTCATGCCACATAGTGGCCTTTGTTCACTCGCCACCTCCTTTCTTTGGTGGAGATAATTTTTGCAGCTTCCCGTCAGATTGTTCTCTATCCAAAATTCCAGCATAAAATCATGAAGTGGTTATTGTGGAGCATCTACACAGCATGCGGCCTGGAATATTTCCAGGTCCCGCCCTGTATAGGTCCCTTCCTGTTATGATTTTTCCATCAAAGTCTATCATGCCTCAACAGGCTCTTTAGTCTCTATCTGAAGTTAGCTTCATGAGAATAGCAGATGGTACTGGTATAATTTAAAACAGTATGAGGCAAAAGGTATACCACCTATGTCAATATATAAACCAGTTATCATATTTTAATTTGAGAATAGGATCCCAACCAAAAAAAAAGCCCTTTTATTTTCTGGGGTTTGGAAATATTTATCTTTGAGATTTCTACTTCCACCCCCCAAAAAGATGGAGGTAAATAGGTTTTCAGACACACCATGTTTGCATTATCAAGCCACATTAATATTATCAGATTTCAAAGTGACTGTTTCTTTTATCGAAAACAGTTTCAAAGAATTCTGTCAACAGCGTTTTCAGTAGACAACTAAAATTCCGTTTACCTCCATTAAATTGGGATGTAGTCAAAATCTCTTGATTTCTTCTGAGCTAGGGTTGCAGTGGTATGAAATTTTCACAGTTCAGTACCTGTCTAAGAAAATAAAAGTTTAGGGTTATTACAGTTAACGTTATCTCACAAATATAATTGTTGTTATAATATGATGGAGGTGAATGGATTTTCAGAGACCCCTTTACTACATAATTGAGGGAAATGTATGTCCCCAGTTTTCAAAGGGACTACTTTTTCTGTTGAAAATAGTTTCAAAGACATCTTTCAATGGTATTTTCAACAGACAGCAATGTTTCCATTTACCTCCATTAATGGGGTGTAGTCAAAAATCTCAAAGATGTCTCCAAACATAATCTATGGTTGCAATGATATGAAATTTTTACTTTGCGATATTCATCTCAGAAAATATCACAGTTTAGGCACTAGGCATTACAGTTAATGGTATTACACAATTATTATTATTGTAATAATATGATGGAGGTGAATGGATTTTTAGGGACCTCATTACTGCATACAACAGTGTTATCAATGAACAGCTAATTTTCCATTTACTTCAATTGTATTGGGGTGTAGTTAAAATTTTCAAACTTTAGCTAGGGTTGCAGTGATATGAAATTTTACTGTATGATTACCATCTCAAAAAAATGTAATGGCATTACAGAATTATCATTATTATTACTATTGTTATTATATGATGGAGATGAATGGATTTTTAGAGACCCCATCTAAGGGACATTAATTTCCCCACTTTTCAAATTACCTCTGTTGTAAGCAGAAAGACATCTTTCAACAGCGTTTTCAAGGCACAGCTAAATTTCCAGTTAACTCCATTGCATTAGGGTGTAGTCCGAAATCTTTACGATATCTCCAAACACGATCTATGGTTACAACGGTATGAAATTTTCACTGCATGAAAACCATCTCAAAACTTGTTTTTTTTTCAAATTAGTATTGCAGATTAGCAAATGCACACAACATGATAACTATAATTTTCCATACCACATTATACAGTGAAACCGGTATATGGCTGCAACCCTAATTTGAGCATCAAAACTATCCACATCACTAGATACTGCTAGAGCTAGGGGTGAGTGAAAATTACACGCTGTAATTTGGGTGAACAACTTTTCATTATTGAAGAGGGAATTTCTGAAAGTACTGAGTCTCTTTCTATGTTGAACTATTCTCAGTAAGCAGCTGTTTTCACAAACTGAAGTGAGGGTAAGAGGAGTGTTTGGGCCTGTTCAGTTTCTTCAGGGCTTGACCGAGGTAAAGTACAGGTGGTTCAAGTTACACTTTAGTCTGCAGGGATATCAATCACAGGAGAGAAAAGTCTCTCTCTCTCTCTCTCTCTCTCTCTCTCTCTCTCTCTCTCTCTCTATCTCTCTCTTGTTGTTACAGTGGATTTTAGCTGCACTGCACATGTAAAATATGACTGTATTTGACTGTGTTTCTGTTGCAGGAAGGAGATGGGGAGATGGACGTTACATCTCTCAGTGGGGCTCGGGCTTCTAGCTGTCCTGTTGACCTGTCATTATGCTGAAGGTGAGGAAGCCCAGAGTCATAACTAGTCACTAGTTACTAGTTAGTTTAGAGATTTTGCAGTGATGTCCAGAGGGTAATTTGACATTAAGTAAATACTGAGCTGACTACTGTAACAGAGAGGTATGAACTTAATCAGTGATGAAACACTAAAGCTGTCTGAGAGTAAACAAACCAGTTGTCTGTTTAGGTCATTCATCAGGAAAAATTTCCTAACAGTTTCAAACCTCGCCAACATAGGGATTAACTGATTGAATGTAAAATGTAATATTTAGGGGTTTTCACATCTGATCAGAAAAAACAAGCAATTTTAAGACTGCATCTTAGCACTGAGAAAATATTTTAAATATTGTTTTTCAATTTATGTCATGATATTTACACAATTATTGATTTTTAAATAAAAATATTTAATGATATATAAACATTTTATTATTTTATGGTATATTTTTTTCATTTATTTTAAAATTTTGTTATTATTATTATTACCAGTAATTTTATTTTTTATTTATAGTTATAGTAGTTTGATGCGTCCTTAAACTTAATCAAGCTCATGTAGCACATTATTGTAGACAAACATGTAAATAGTATAACTTATTGTATTACAGAATATACACTATTTCTTTATTTTTTTATTTGTGAAGTTCCAGTCTTTTCAAATCTTAATATATCTACCTTTTGTTTATGTCTGTATCACTGTTAGGGAGCTGTTGTATTGGTTTCATTTAGAACACTGGAGGGAAAATAAGATGTGCCAAAGTCTGTTTAAAGTTACCGCAGGTATTCCTGCTATGCTTCATGGGTTTGATTCTCACTTTGTTGCCTCGCTGTGACTCTGAGTTTTCCTGATATTCTCCCCTCCTGATCTCCCTCTGCTTCTCGCCCCCTTACAGCAAACTACTGCTTCGAGGCCAGGGCCAAGACCTGCTCAGAATGCTTGCAGGCTGGGACAGACTGTGCCTACTGCCCTATAGAGGTGAGAGCACAAAACAGCACGAGTTTTAAAGACCTGGATTCAAATCTGTCAATTCTGAGTTGAAACATTAGGGCTGTGGCATTTCTCAGGGAGAATTGCTCCCTTTTTTGCATACCACATATAGTTTATTAGTATTTTAAGTCATGGATGGTAGCTACGTACTTTTCCCCTGTGCTAACGTCCAAATATTCTGAAGGATTCATTTTATAAAAGGTTTGAACCAGTGGTGGACCTGAAAGCCATACTCGTACTACTACTAAAAGTACAGATTTCTTACCAGAAAATGACTTTGTTAAAAGTCACTTATTAGAATATTACTTAAGTAGAAGTCTTAAGTATATGATATATACTGAAATTAAGTATCAAAATAAATGTTATCATATTACATGTACTTGAAAGTAAGAATTGGGCAAAAACACTCTATTCCCATTTATGATTTGACAATTTAAAGGCGAACTACGCCCATTTTCTTAATTCTTACATACCTCTTTAATTTCAAAACATCTTTGAGACTTGCGTCTCTGGTTTCTGGCGAGAGAGAAAGGTGCGCATGTTCAAATATATTGATTGAATTTTCCCAGAGATAATATATAGAAATTCTTAATTTAGGTGGCACTTCCCTTTCACTAAAGGTCAACGTACTTCCCTTTTTGGGAGCTTTCAACTGCATGTTATGGTCTTCATCATAGAGTGGGAGTTGTCATAGCAAAACTAAAGTATGAAACCACAGTCAATTAATATCCAACAATTACGTAATATTCAACCCACCGGCTTGATTTAATACCAGTTCCAAGGTGCAAAATTATTTATTTGTCTCAATTTATAATTTGAATTAAAAAATGACTGCTATTTGGAGACTCTCACTAATGAAACTTCCTGTTTGCTCAGACCTTTAATGGCCCTCGCTGTGACCTGTTGAAGAATATGATCAGCCATGGCTGTAGCCGCGCGGCTTTACTCACGGCTAAAAGCAGCATGAAGATAGAAAAAGTAAGTCTTCATCACTCTCATTTCTCTTCCCATCATTCTACTATTTTTTTTTTAAGATATTTTTTTTGGTATTTTTACCTTTATTGGATAGGACAGATCAATAGTGTGAGAGAGGGGGGATGACATGCAGCAAAGGCCCAAGAGCGGGAATTGAGCTCACAGCTGCTGCAGCAAGGACATTGTCCTCATTCATGGGGCGCCTGCTTTATCCACTCAGCCACTGGACGCCCCATTTTACTATTTTTTGTCTTGAATGTTTGTTGTTTAAAAACTTTGAAACCTGAGCAAAGGTGCTTGATTTCTTTCAAAATCATGGAAAGAAGGCAATGATCATCTTAACAAGAAATGCCCCCAAAATAAGCAATAAATGTGTAAAAAGTTACAAGAAAATTATCTGAAAATAAGCAACAAAAAAAAGTAATAAACAAAAACAAATAAGAAATATCTCTCTCTCTCTCTCTTTTGCAGTTGCAGAACATATCATGCAAAGTTACTCATTGCCTTCTTCCCAATGTTCTCAAAAGAGATCAAAACATTTTTTTTGTTGGTTTGCTTTAGGTTTCAGTGGTTTAAATGCCTGTGAATAGCCTCTGAACGCAGGACAAGAAAACTAACACCTATCCAGGTGTTAAAGGGTTAATTCAAAAAATGTGATATCGTAACTTTTCCTCTGTGCTTCCTCTCACTGCTCAGAAACAACAAATCAACATGAGGCTTCAGCAGTCTCAAGTGTACCCACAGCTGATGAGCATGAGCTTTCTGCCAGGAGAGGAGAAGGAGGTGAATTTGGAGGTGTTCACTCCAGACAAAGGCCCTCTGGACCTTTATATTCTTATGGACTTCTCCAACTCCATGAAGGATGATTTGAAAAATTTGAAGAGAATGGGCAAAGAGCTGGGTGAGCATCTTTGTGCTGGCAGTGATGACTATTAGATAAGTTGAGGCTGTGATACTGACAGTGAATGTATTGTCTTAGCTGCATTGGTGCAGACGCTGTCAGATGACTACACTATTGGATTCGGAAAGTTTGTGGATAAAGTGATCGAGCCCCAGACGGACATGAGACCTGATAAGTAAGTGAGGAAATGTGACATGAAGGCACTGTAGAAAGTCAAAGGGATCGTTTAGATTTTTTGAGTTGGTTTGTATGGGGTACTTACCCACAGACAGCATATCACAAAAGGTAGATGCCAGGGAGAGGAGAAGCAGATACCTACATGGGAGATAAGCAATATACTGCTATGGATGAGAGTAAGCAAAAAACATATTTTAGCCACCTAAAAAATGTCCCACCTAGCAAATCAGTATCAGTTTAAGTGTATGCTATATTGGGGCTATGTTCAGCCTGTTCCGACAGCTTTAGCCACCAGACACCATTGACAAAAATAGCAATTTTAGCTCACTCAACACAGGAGGTGCTTATCTACTGCTGCCTCAATCAGTTAATTAGTTTGTGTTATTGTGTGACTTTGGGGAATCTAAGCTAACAGTTTTACATGCCAAAATCACACAATAACACAAACAAAATAACTGATTGACACAGCAGTAGACCAGCAGCTCCTGTGTTCAGCAATGTTAAATCACCATTTTTCTCAATGGAGTCTGGCTTTGGAAAAAAATGATATAATTTCATATTTCAGTTGGAAATCATTGTCTGATAAACCAGAACACTTAAACTACTATAGATTTTTTTTAGTCGGGACTTTTTTAGGAGGTTAAAATACATTTTGTTTCTGGCCCCATGCACAGCAGTACATTGCATAGCTTCTGTGTCGAACTTCAGCCTGCTTCTCCAAACTGGGAGCGTACTGTGTGAGAACCTCATATAACCCCACTTCAAAAAGTCTGAACTATCTATGTACATGCATGCAGTAGTTTAATCTAAATGTATTTGCAGTTTCCTCTTCTTCTGTTTTATTTTGTCCATCCTTCCTCCTTCTCAGATTAAAACAGCCGTGGACCGACAGCGACCCTCCATTCTCTTTCCAAAACGTCATCAAGCTGACCCCCCACTTGGAGATCTTTAACAACAAACTCCAGAGAGAAAACATATCTGGCAACCTGGATGCTCCTGAAGGAGGTTTTGACGCCATATTGCAGGCTGCAGTTTGTCAGGTTAGTTATAGAATATTATACACAAAACAGCTAAATAAATTTGGGTGGCAAAAAAAAAACTTTTGACAAGCACCTTGTGAGTTTAAATCCCAGGCCCAGAAAATGTCGCCCATACTCCTCTCAAAATCAAAGCTAAAACATACATTTTGCTGCTGCATTTTAACACATTTAATTTTAACGCAAATAAACAATTGAAACATGAGAAAACTGGTTTGATTCTTTTTTTCCCCAAGAACACAGAGAAAAAAAAGGCAGTCAGCGACAGGGCATGAAATATTCCTCAAATTGCCAAAAAATAGAAAATAAAAAGATTAAAAGGTACCAGGAAAATGGCCTTAGCTAAAAAAGAGAGATAGAAAGGGAAAATCATAAGAAAATTATAAAATAAAAAGGAAAAAAATATAAGTAAGTAATAAGTATGTAAAAGGGTTACAGAAAAAAAATCTGGCTATTTCCTGTTTTTGTATCTTTACTTTTCTTTATTCCTTTTAATTAATTTTGTTGTATCCTTTTACTAATCTTTTTTCAAATTTTTGGTTCATTTCTTTTTAAGTTGCTCATTGATGCATTTTGATATTTTTGAAAGAACAGCCAAATTGCTCAGGTTTGAGAGATTTAAGTCAGACCGTGTAACTTTTCAAAGAAAAGATAAACCAATTTTCCAATTACAGATGAAATGTTAAATTTGTAAGCAATAAGTCACACCTTTGCTCAATGCAAAATTTCGCCATTTTATTCCTATTCCAGGAACGGATTGGCTGGCGTAACCTCAGCACGCATCTCCTGGTCTTCTCCACCGAGTCAGCCTTCCACTACGAAACTGACGGTGCTAACGTGCTGTCAGGCATCCTGAAACGCAACGATGAGCTCTGCCACCTGGACAAGAATGACAAATACACAGAGGACATACACCAGGATTACCCTTCAATACCGACACTGATCCGTGTGCTGGGCAAACACAACATCATCCCCATCTTTGCTGTCACCAACCACTCCTACACGTACTACAAGGTCTGTGGGCTTCATTTGTTTGAAGTTACGTTCCTAAAACATGGAGTCAAGTGTTTAAGTTAGAGTTTAGATCATGGATTTATGTTTTTTATATTGTGTGCGCTGTGTAGAAACTGCAGGAGTATTTTCCCATTGCTGAGGTCGGTCGGCTGCAAGAAGACTCGTCCAATATCCTGCAAGTCATGGAGACTGCCTTTAAGGTAAAACGTCACCTCTTCTGACAGCTGTCGAGTGGGAGAGGATGTTTTTTTGTCTTTTTGCAGGTGCTAGACAATTGAGTCAACTGGTGGTTTGCTGATGTTCTATTATGTCCTTACAGAATATCCGTTCAAAGATGAGCATCCGCACAGTCGACAAACCCAAGGCATTCGCAACAAAGTTTTTGACCACCAGTGGAAGCATTGCACAATATGGGGCCTTTGATTTCCAGCCTGGAGCAATAGTAAGAAGGAAAACACAAACATATATGGATTTATAAGATCAATAGGGCTGACCCAAATACCATTTTATAAATTATATCTCAAGAACGCCTTGAGGGGGTGTCTTCAGATTTGGTACAAATGTCCACTTGGACTCAGCAATAAACTGATTAGATTTTGGTGATGTGACCTCACAAAACATGTTTTTGGCCAAAACTCAAGAATTGGTACGATAATTATGACAGTATTTCACACAAATGTCCAGTAGAATAAAATGATGAGGTGATGACATTTTATATCCAAAAGGTCAAAGGTCAACTTCAATGTGACATCATATTTTGCAAAAGTATATTTCTGACTATCACTCAACCTCATAACTCACAGAATTTATGACAAAAAAATCAAATTAAATTAATAATAATAAAAAAAAAAACTTTTTGTCAAGAAGTCTAATATTGTCCTGACTAGTTCTTCTAACCCGTTAGTGCTGGGAATCCCTCAGCTACATGCCAAGCGTGCACACAGGTTCTTCAACATTTTTTTGTGTGTGTGTGTGTTCTCCAGGGCAAGTTCAAGATGCGGCTCAAAGCAGAGCGAATGATTGGGGACCAACCTGTCTGTGACGTGGCTATGAAGGACAAAGAGGGGATAATGAAAGTCAAACCTACAACCTTTAATGCTGCCGTAGACATCAAGGCCTCGGTTCTGTGTCCAATCTGCGATTGCGAGAAGGTAAATGCATGGATAATACAAACGCGCAAACAGCTGAGATGAAGTCACTTCTTCACACATCTTAGTAATAGATTTATCCTAGTGTCTCTCTTACCTTTCCTCCAGAACGCCATCATCGGTTCACCCAAGTGTCATGGCAATGGGAACCTGGTGTGTGGGAAGTGTCAATGCTATGATGGCTGGTGAGACTTTAATTATTAATTCTTATACAGAATACAAAAATACTATATTTTGACCCAGTTATGGCACCTCAGCCGAGTGATGGAGAGTTTCAGGTTCAATAAACTCTCTGTTTTGTCCGTGTGTCTCCTTCAGGGTGAGTACGTACTGTAACTGCTCAGTGGGTGCTTCAGCTCAGGACAACAGTCAGTGCATCGGACCCGGCATGACAGAACCTTGTTCAGGCCGTGGCGACTGCCTGGAGTGTGGAACCTGTGTGTGCTACAACCCTGATCAGTTTGAAGGACCTTACTGTCAGTACGACAAGACTCAGTGTCAAAGATACGGAGGCTTCCTCTGCAACGGTACGATGCTTTGTGGATTATTAAATTTCTGACTGAGGGTGTATGTAAATGTGTGGTGTCATTGTATGATGTTCTCTACTTTCACTCATAACTTCAAGGGCTTAGGTTTGGTTTCAGAAGTTTGTGTATGATTTGTTTCTGCTGCCCACAAGTGACACCAAACAAACAGTTATTGCAGGTTAAAATCAAATTTTGACTGACTTAATGTTCCTGATGATGAAAAACCTGCTGTCTCGTAGCATTGCTATTACTGCTGGGGCAAGTGGCAGTGTGACAGTAGCACAAGTTGATGATTTTCTAAATTATATCTGCTAATGCATGACAAACTTTGGCATCAAATATCTACATTGTTAAATGTCTGTCAAATAAAAGTTAAGTTACCTATGGTAAGGAGTGGGTGCCCCATATGCAGAGGCTGCAGTCCTCACCGCAGCGGCCATGGGTTCGACTCCAACCTGCGGCCCTTTGCTGTATGTTGTCCCCCTGCTCAAAGGTCAAAGGTCACTGTGATCTTTCCATCTGTTGTCCCATTATTGTGAAAGGGATATCTCAAGAACACCTTGAGGGAATTACTTCAAATTTGGCAGAGACGTCCACTTGAACCCAGCCCTGAACTAATTAGACTTTGGTGGCCAAATGTCACTGTGATCTCACAAAACACATTTTTTGTCATGAAACTCAGGATTTCATATGCTAATTAACAAAATTTCACACAAATGTCTTATGGGAGAAAATGATGACACTTTACATCCAAAAGGTCAAAGGTTAACTTAGGTGCTGCAACATATTGTTCTGTGGAAACAAGTTTCTGGTTATTATGCTGGGTTGAAGATGTGTGTGAAGCCTCCATGTTTTAGAATATGGAACTTTTTTTGCAGCAACATCCATATTTGAAGCATATACAACTGTCATAGTGTCATATGAGTCTCGACAGATACACACACACGCACACACACACACTCACCACTGACTGCAGGTATAATACCGTTGAATAATTAAATCTGCCTTCTCTCATCAGACCATGGCTCTTGCGTTATGGGTCGGTGCTCATGCTCTGAGGGCTGGGAGGGCAATGCCTGCGAATGTCCCAAGAGCAACCTGACTTGTCGTGACACCAAGGGCGTGAGTAGAGCCAACTTTTTTTGTTTGTAGATTATTATGTCGCCTTACACGTCAGTGGATGCCTGACTGTGTCTTTATCTGCACCAGGGTGTCTGCAATGGGAGAGGTCTATGTGTGTGTGGCCGCTGTCAGTGTCCCGACACTGGTATCGAAATGACTTCAACTTGTGAGCCAAATTTTCAGGTGTGTGGATATCATGTATAAATATGTGTATTATAAATAACTGAGTGCATGTCACCTGCAACACAATTTCTTGTCATGTTTTTGCCTGATATTATACCTGATAATGTTCTTCCTTAGTAAGTGTTTCTGCACAGTCTTGCCAGACCTTCTCTGGATGTGTGTGTCCTCTAGGCCCAGTTGGGTGTGTGCGAGGCTACGAGGAGTTGCGCCCAGTGTTGGGCCTGGAAGACGGGAGAGAAGAAAGAGCCAGAGGAGTGCGCCAAGTGTCGCTTCAAATTCAAATTTGTGGATGAACTCAAAGAATGTAAGTGCATCTGAGAGGAGCAAAAATTTATTTTTCTTTTTATTGAATATTTAATTACACTCTTCCCACAACTATCATCTTATTTTAGATTACAAGGATGATGCTGGCACTTTGACGTAATAGCCGAATGCCTAAAAACAATTGATTTAAGTTCATATGTACGTCTCTCTGTATGTTTTCAGCAAACAAGGTGCTTGATTCGTGCTCATACCGTGATGAGGAGGACGACTGTACTTACAAATACACTGTCGAAAACCCTACAGATCCCACAGTTAAAGACTTAGTGATCGAGGTGCTCGAAAAGAAAGGTGAGCTGCAAGTTGAATCTGTATCACGTATGCTTAATTTAGTAACTGATGTGGTGTTTAATCAAACACTTTTCTGTTGTTATTTTGTGCTTTCAAATTAGTTTTTTTATTCCTATCTTGACTGAGCTTTAGATACTGCATGTGAGATACAGCTTTTAAAGTCCTGAATCTTCTCTTATCTCTCATTTAGTTTCTTAATGTGAGCTTACACGGACACACAGTTTTCAGCCACAGTTCTAACAGTTTTGGTTATTTCAAAATATAGACTTCTGCCTGTTTTTATCTGTGCTCTCATCACTGGTTTGATGTTGGCATAGCTCAGTTTAAAAAAGGTGATATTATGTACTTGCGTACACCAACCATAATGACAACTGAATCAAAAGTTGATGACGATAGTGAGGTTGTTTGCTTGTGTTGCCTTCAATCAGATCTGATCAAACCACACCCACACAGTCCTGATGAAGCAGAGGTAGAAAAAAATGGGACTCAGAAATTTTTCTTTTGAACTAACATTTTTTTTTGCTCGTTTAGGTGTTAATATTGAAAGATATAGAGAAATATTTAACATGTAAAACCACATTTTCAGGAGCTTCAAGACAAAAATAAAAAAATCAATGAGATCTCTGCAGTACAAAGAGCACTACAGACAAAATTCCATTCACCGCCATTCCATTGGTGGTGGATGGATATCTTAAAGGAACAGTTCATCCTAAAAAAACATATTTTTCCTCTTACCTGTTGTAATATTTATCAGTCAAGATTGTGTTGATGCAAGTTGTCGAGAGTTGGAAATATCAACCATAGAGTTGTCTGCCGTCTCTCCAATATAATGGAAATAGATAGCACCCGGCTTGTGGTGCTCAAAGCGCCAAAAAAAATAAATTTTAAAAGCTCAACAGCAATGTCTCTTTCCAGAAATCCTGACCTAGTTATTCAAGATAATCCACAGACCTTGTTGTGAGCATTGCTGCCTGGTTTTTCAAACGTACATTTTTTTGGCTTTTTGAGTACCGCAAGCCAAGTGCTATCTAGTTACATTATTTACATGTCAAGGCAGACTCAATATGTTCTTTTATTTTAGGGTGAACTGTCCCTTTAAACTTTAACAATAAAAAAAACATAACTATAAGCATTTGCCAGACACCAGTTGAAATAAATAATGGTGACAATAGCACGTTGTCCGAAAAGACTGGAACTGTGTGAAAGCACCTAACTGGAAATAGCTCAGTGAGTTAAGAAAAGGAGTTTTTATTTTTTGCACAATTAACAACGCACAAAATGACAAAAATTGTTATAAGAAGGTATCGGTTTATGATTGGCAGCAGCGTTCTGTATCATAGCGTTTCCAACTTAATCTACTTTTTGTGATGAATTTTCAGATTGTCCCCCTGCCAGCCTCCTGTGGTTGCTCCCGCTCCTCTTGTTCCTCTTGTTACTGCTGGCACTTTTGGCGCTCTGCTGCTGGAAATACTGCGCCTGCTGCAAAACCTGCTGCCAGGTATAAACACTCACACTTCACTAAATGATGACTCCCTTTATGTCTCACTGTAACTCATGATCTCTGTCCTGTCTTGACACAGAGCTGTCTTGCCCTGCTGCCTTGCTGCAGGAGAGGTAAGACTTTTAGTCATAACACATGTGACAGTTATCCTTCCCCCTGAGAACATGTTACATTTGGTTTCACGTTATGTTGCATTCTCTGCAGGTCGTATGGTTGGCTTCAAGGAAGATGAGTATTTGCTGCGCCAGTCTTTGCTCACCTCAGACCATCTGGACACACCAATGGTGAGGACAGGTCCACCCAAAGGAACCGATGTGGTTCGCTGGAAGGTCACGGACAACGTACACCGACCACCCAATCACCCCCAGGCTCTCATAAAGCCCAACCCTAAAGAGATCAGTGAGTAAACAAACGTTTCACTAACAACAATAAACTGACCTACTGCATTTTGAGCTAAAGAAGTTGGGGGCAAAGGCTGCTCCTGGATTTACCCCGTTATGTTCAACTTAAATGAACAGCAATAATGTTGCCAGATCGAATTGACTGAATGCATGTGTAACCTAAAAGTAGTATATATTTTCTCAGTGAATATTATCTTTAGCTTAGTAAAAATCAATTTTATTAATATTTAGTATAATGGAGGTTTTTTTTTTTTATCTCTTACAGATCACAGTTTACTGTTGAGAAATCACTAGTTTTCAAATAAAAAAATAATTTTTATTGGTTTTTCTGAACACTAGGGAAAATAGCGAAAATATTCACATTTGTTTCAACACATTTTTTTTTTTTTTTTTTACATTTCTTAAATAGTTTCTGTAATGGGGCATTTTGATTATTTCAAACAACATCTTTCTTCTTTTAGATATCAAATTGACAATTTAAATTCAAATTTACATCTTAAAACTACATTATTTAACAATATTTAAACTTTTTACAACAGAATACCTGAACAAGTAGGAGAAGATATTTTGTTTGTTTTTGTGTGTATGTGTGGTGTCATTCTCAAAAAATTATTAAAAATATTTCCTGGATTTTCAAACTTTGAAACGGGTCAGTTTGACCTGCCACAAAACAGGTGTGTTAAAAATTCAAGGGTAAACCCTATATTTTTCAACCTGGTACCATGTTTTTATGTATAAGCAACTGATGGAAACGACATGTTTTTAAATTAGTCCAGTATTGAGTGAGGCATGTTGAGCCATGTTGGCAGCGTTAGTTCACTTCCAGTTAAAACCCTTAAATTCATAGGTATTAAAAATACACCAATGCGTATCAGCTTGTGCCTTCACTACACCCTGAAACTGCAAGCCAATGCACTTTCCTCCTTTTTTTTTGAGGTATTGCCCTCCATGAACACCAGTGGTCTGAGAGACAGCAGGGCAGGGACGTCCCTGCCGTCTCTCTTTTCCACAAAAAAGATCTCACTCTAGATGTGGGAGAAAGGTCTGTGTCTGTAAGGATCCTTACAACAATGTTGTCGGACAAATCGACGATATGAACATGCCTCGAGTGGTTACATTGAACACTTTTTCGCCAATACCAGCTGTCGCAGCCTCACTCAATACCGGACCAGTTTCATAAAATGTCATTCACATTTGTCAGTTGGACGCAAAAATATGGGGTCCAGGTTTAAAAAATATCTAACTTACCTTTTAAATGATGACAATTACAACTCTAACCACTGTCTTTTCTCATTTCTCTTTCTCTTTGCAGTCCCGTTCCCAATCTCCATGCGGCTGAACAGGTTGTTCTCTGAGAATCTGTCTCGCCCCGAATCCAGAGATGCAGAACAGCTCCGTAAGGAAGTGGCCGATAATGTAAGTGTGTCTTTGTTTCACGGTGTGGACACTGATACATCTGAGTGAATGAAAGATGACTGTAACACAGAGTACTGTATATGTTCTTCTATCTAGCTAAATGAGGTATACAAGCAGATTCCTGGTGCCCAGAAGGTGCAAAAAACCTCATTCAGGTAAGATGCGTTTAACTACTTGTCTCGTTACATACAGTATGATCCTTAACTCAGTTCTGTTCATCATACTCTCGTAATTAAAACCAAAATGGAAATGAATTCTGTTCTCTTACTCACTTGTTTTTGGTTCTTGCAGAATGCAGAGAAATGCTGGGAAAAGGTAACAGTCAGACTGTCAATATAATACAAAACAACACCAGAGTTTATTGTCTTTTTATAAAACCTTAATGTCATGCGTGTCTTAACTTCTCTGCTCCTACTGTGCTCTTCAGGCAGGACTACACCATCATGGACACCGTATTATCTGCCCCTCGCAGCAGCTACCCTGATATCGTCAAACTCACTGAGAAGAATGTCCAGTCTGGAAACGTTCATGATCTCAAAGTGGTGCCGGGCTACTACACCGTGGCCACAGACAGAGGTGATTATTAACTATTTGTGTGTGTGGATGAAATGAAAATTCTAATGGTCATTTTGAAACAACGCTATGCTAATCTCTTTCTGATCTTCACTGAAGCTTGTATTATCACATCCATCACCAGATTAAATGTTGGCATTGTACATTTCTGCAAACCAGATATGTTGCATTTGTAAGTTTTGTATGTTGAGGATATGCTGAAACTTTACATAGTTATAACAACTGGGTTTGGTGCTTTAATCACAGGTGGAAATTACCTGATTTAGTTGTTTGTTGGTCACAACTTGGCAGTCATCTCACCTAAGTCTCATGCCTTCCACCATCCCCTGATGACAAAGTCAGCTCATATACATGTCACTGTAGAAATTTTGATATGCTACTTACCAATGTTATATATTCGTGCTTTGTGGACACATACAATGCTAACATTTTCTTTTGACAACTGGGAAGATTGTCAGTGAATCTTGTCGTCTCATCTGCTCTTCCTCTGCAGAGGCTGCGGGAGCCATAGAATTCCAAGAAGGCGTAGAGTCAGTAGACGTTCACGTACCGCTCTTTGTCAAGGATGAAGACGATGACAAGAAGCAGTTACTGGTAGAAGCGACAGATGTGCCACTGGGCATTGCTGAGATTGGAAAGCGTTTGGTCAACATCACCATCATCAAAGAGCATGGTGAGAAACCTCAGACTTTAAAATCCAATTAAACCTTACCAACCAAAGAAAATTATATCATTAACTCATCCGAGCTCCTTTGACCTAAAATGAACAATCTGCTTTAATGGATTGCTCTGATGGATTCTCTAATTCCTCTTCCCCAGCCACCAATATCTTCTCGTTCCTCCAACCGGCCTACACCTACAGCAGGGAGGACGGAGTGGCTAACATCCCAATAAGCAGAGAGATCATAGAAGATGGACGCACACAGGTCACCTACCGCACACGGGACCTCACAGCCAAAGATAAGAAGGTGAGCTGATAGCTGATGCACTCCCCTGCATTTAGCTTGGTATCCTTAAACCTATAAAAACCTTTGTGGGATGTTCTCACTTGTTGAAGAATGTGCTACAGGTTATTGAAAGAAGTCCAGGTGTGCAGTAAGACAGTATTTCTAAGCTGTGCTGATGATATTTCAGGACTATGTGGCTGTGGAAGGAGACCTGAGCTATGGTCCTGGTGAGACCCAGAAAATAGTGCCTGTTCGTCTGCTGGAGCTGACTGAGAAAGATGGCCTCCTGGAAGACAAGCAAGTCAAGCAGTTTGTCATGGATCTCAGTAACCCACGACAGGGTGCCAAGCTTGGACGCTACCCAAGAACTACCGTCACCATCGCAGACTCACCAGGTGAAAAGACACAAGACACTTTACATCTCTTACCCATGCTCCTACCCAAAGCACTGATTGCTAAAGTTTCTTCTCCCCATTATTTTATTTTATCCAGAGCCTAGTGTGATGATGTTCAAAAAGGGCACTCAGAACTACAGCACATCTGATCCAACCTACACCATCCCTGTGATTCGCACTCGCAACCCAGACAACCTCGCTATAGCGAAATGGCGCACCAAGAAGGCTAAGCGCTTTGACTTATCTGGCCCTCTGAAGTTCAATCCAGGAGAGACGGAGAAGAACATAGTGATTGACCCGAAGGCTCACCCAGGCCCAGTCCAGCCGGAGACCTTCCAACTGGAGCTGTTTGACCCAAGTAGCAACACTACTATTGGAGAGAGGAAGACCACCATTGTCAATGTCACTGACGGAGGTAAGACACAATGCAGAAGCACTGAATTAAAGATAATTCAAAAAGGCATTTGTAGAATTTCTGAAGTTTAAGTAAATGTTTTGTTCATCCTCTAACCTGTTCCACTTCTTGCAGTTTCCAGACTTCCAGAAACTGCCCCAATGCAGCAGAAGGGTTACATAAACCAGGCCACTTCCCCTGGCGGTCACCTTCCTCCCCCATCAAACCTGAAGGCCAAAGCAACTGGACCCAGAAACATCCGCCTCAACTGGGACCCACTTTCTGGTAGCCCCATGGGTTACAAGGTACGTCAACTCCACATGTGGAGAAGCTTCAACTTCAGTTAAAAAAAACAAATTTGTCAAAGGCAATGAATTTCTCAAACGCTGTATCAGTAGTGTCTTTGTTCATTTTAGGTGAAGTATTGGATCTATGGCGACCCTGAGAAAGATGCCCAGGTCTTAGATGTGAAGACTCCTCAAGCTGAGTTGACCAACCTGTACCCCTATTGTGACTATGAGATGCGAGTGTGTGGCTACAATGCAATTGGAGATGGCTACGATACAGACGTTGTTACCTGTCAAACACTGGAGGATGGTAATTACTGAGAATTCAGTAAAACTTGTTCATGAAAGGCTCTGCGGCAGATACTGGCTGATATAAATGGTTAAAAAACCTGCCAAAACTATGACAAAATGACTATTTTGTAGAGGTAATTCATTTTTATTTGTTATTCATGAGATTCAATCTTCTGGACTGGGTTGCTAGTAATTTACTTAACAAGGTGGCACCATTTAAACTTAGATATACCTTAGTTATAGTGAAATGCTAATGTCTAAATCAATTCCTGGGAAACGTTTGGAGTGCTGCCTGGACATGAAGTAACTGTAGCATCCCATGTAGGAGCATAACTTACAAAAATTACAGTTTTAGACAGGAAAATATAAAGGCATACCTCACCCTCCCAAATTATCATTTGTTTTTCAGTTACTCGTGCAAATACTCCATGTAAAAGTGTAGTACTGTGGCGGTTCTTAATCTTGAACAGGGGTGGGGCCACAGTGGATATTTTGGGTACCAAATATATTAAGCACAACCGTGACATACCACCACCACCCCAAAAGAGACACACTTAAATCTTCCAAAATATTTTACTTATGACTGCCCATGTATGATAACAATTTCTCATCTCTGGAAATAAATGTGGGGTGAAAACATTCAAAAATATTTCCCACAGCTATGGGCACCAGAACAGGGTCCAGGCTTAACATTTAAAAGGGCACTGCCCCCCCCCCCCGTTGCCCTCTCTTAGTAGCACTTTTGGTTTAGTATCAACTCGTAACTACATAAGAGCTAGTTTGTTTGGTGCAACCTGTTTAATTTTAGTTACAGTATCTGTAAATCTCCACTTAGTAAAAACTTTAAACTATTTAAGTAGGCAAACATTGAACTTACACATGGTTCATGCTCCATTTTCCTTTTTGTCATTTAAGTTTTTATTTGTGTTTGGATTAGTCAAACATCATATAAAGAAAATATAAACAATATAACCCGCCTAAAAGAACAGCAACAACATACGTATATCAGCACTTAAACATAACATAACAAAGCATATCATCATTTGTTACATAACAGATACAGTTTCCCTTTGAGTGACATTGATTGAAGAAAGTAAAATAAAGTAAATGAGTCTTCCTCTCCTAACATGTCATAGGGACCTATTTCAAACATTTATTTAATTCAAAACATGTTCGAAAACCCGATAATATTCCCCCTTTGTTTTCTGCTTCATTTTTCTCCAGTGCCTGGTGAACCTGGACGTCTGGCCTTTAACGTCATCAGTCCAACTGTCACTCAGCTCAGCTGGGCAGAGCCTGCAGAGACCAACGGCAACATTACGGCTTATGAGGTCGTCTACACACCCATCGATGATGACATGAGTAAGAGACTGAGTCCAACCTAAAAACCGAAATATTCTACAAATATTTACAACATGTATTTTCATCATATCCCAATATTCTCCACACAGAGCCAGTGGGCGCTGCTAAGAAAGTAAAGATTGACAACCCTAAGAAGCGAATGCTGTTGATTGAGAACCTCCAGAATGCCCAGACCTACCAGTACAAGGTCCGTGCCATGAACAGTGTAGGCTGGGGCCCCTACAGAGATGCCACCATCAACCTGGCATCACAGCCTGCCAGACCTCTGTCCAGTAAGTTGGGGACAAATACACCTCTAAAACACTTCCAGTCCATCTGTATTTCCCTGAAAAGAGATTTATTTCCCCTCTTTCCGTCTGTCCCTAGTTCCCATAATTCCAGATATTCCTATCGTGGATGCAGAGGCAGGAGACGAGTACGACAGCTACCTGATGTACAGCAATGAGGTGCTGAAGTCCCCCGCAGGCTCCAAGACACCCAGTGTCTCTGGTGATGGTGGGTACCCAGAGCCAAAACCACAAGCTACTGACAACAGCTGACAGTGTACACTCATTGTGCTCCATTCTGATATATTTTTGGCTCTGGAGAGATGGATGTGACTGGATGCAGTTATTTCAGTCCATGTTCTCAATGCTCCCAGGCATCTTGCTTTGTTCTTGTAGCCAAGTGTTTAGCCGGCGTGTTTATACAATCTGCGCTGTGGTGTCATTGCCCTGTCAGAAGGAATGGGAATGAAGAACACTGTTAAATGTCATAGATTTCTACAGGAAATCACCCAACTTGTGAGACGTCTCCTAAAAAACTGAAGATTTCTGGCTCTTTCTCCTTTTTCAGTTTTTCTTTTTTTCATTAAGGAAGAGCTGTGAAGCTCAGGGATGGCATCAATCTCACAACTCTGCTTTTTTTAATCACTTCTATATGCCGGGCATTTTTCCTGCAGGCAACGCCTCAGCCAGGCAGCAGCAAAATGTGCTCCCAATACATCCCCAGAAATCTGCAATAGAAGTGCTTTACGATCACAAACTGCAAGGCCTTCCCAGAAATAAATCTGCTGTCACTCTTCTGCTTTCTGCAGCCGTTTTTGTGCACTAAGTTAGTTTTCTCTGGAAGTTAATGCTGATGTTGCTCCTCACTTCCGAGACACTAATATACAGTATATATAAAATGTAATCCCATTTATGTGTTTGATAGTTTTTTTGTAAAGTAATGTATAGTGAAAGCAACCGTTGATACTTCTGCGCTACAAATCTATCCTTCGCCCTCTTGCTTCTCCCCTATGACCCCAAACGCAAGGCTGGCAATATGTCAAGTTGGTGGGGTCCAACCTGGATCTCCGTAGGGTGTCGTGGAAAAAGCGAGTGGACGTCATCCCCTGTCGGCTCAGCACAGACACAGAGACGAGCTCAGACGATGCCCCCCACCCCAGCTACACCCAAACAGCCCTGCCAGGTGAAGACCACTCCGTCAGAGCCACAGATAGACAGACAGGCAGCTAGCATGCCAGCTATCATGCACGGCTAGTCAGGTGCCCGGCAAGGCAACCGACGTTTCTCTCTGCCTCCGTGATTTGATCAGAAATATCACCATTTGTCTAATCATTCAGTTTCGGGCTTCAGTTCTTGTCCGCCTAGTTGGCACCTATCCCATCTGTCCTCCCGCCACCTGCCCAGAGAGGAGCACTGGCATCAACTGCTCCACCTCCAGTTGATGATCAGGGGGCAGGCTTTTTCAGGTGCCTGTCTCTGTCTGTCCTCTCTCCGTCCCACAGGGAGGTAGAGATCAGGAAGCAGCTTGTCGGGTGTGTGTAAAGGCTTAGTTACTGTGCGGCTGTATGGAAACAATGGCTTCTTAATTAAAGACAGTCTCATCTCTGCAGGACAGTTTCAATGATGACACCTTTTCTTGCAGCTGGTAATTGTTTTTCCTTGCAGCCATGTTTGATTTTTTCTTCTGATGTGCCCTTTTAGATGCAACGCACCTCATGAAACTGGTTCACATTCAGATTATCCACAAGGGGAGCTGTTCAGGGAGTTTCCCACATGACAAAGTACTAGCAGTACTAACAGTTTAGATCCGTAGATGAAGATCAAGTGGCAACCTCCAGAGCTGAAAAATGAAGCCAACGCACAAATGCCAAAAACTGCAGTTTCTTGAATGGCCACTTGAGGGTGGCTCAAAAAGACACCCATGTTAAAATGTCCAACTTTACAGCAGAAAGAAACATGTTTACAGGCTGGTACAAAAAACACTTTGTAGCCAATTTCAACATCCATGACAAATGTACCAAGGGAGAATTTTATGTGTGGCATGACTCAAAGACTGTAGTGAGGCGTCACTGCAGTCTGAGTCAGATCCACCCCTCCCTTCACAGCTCCAGCCTTTTGTCCAAATATGGTGACCTCTGGCTCCAAAAACCCAAGATGGGGACAGCCAAAATGTGATACTGGAGGCTTCAAAACCAACCAAAACTAATAGGTAGCTACATTCATTATTTTTAGTCTATGCAAGCCCACAGGAACAGTGCTTGGCTTTTGACGCCAATGTGACATAGAGACAGAGCGCATTTAAGTCCCAATCCATTGCTCTCCATTGACTTGTGTGAATGTGCCTCCTAGTCATTTATATCTGCTAGCAAAACAAAAATACTTAAACGCGGCTTTGTGTTGGGATACACTACCAAAATGTTAAATAAAGCATAACTAAGTTTTAACAAGCTGTCAAAATGAAAAACTAAACGTTTAAGTCCTAAGATGTGTGGCATCAGAAATATGGTATGGACAAACTGGGATTTTCTCACGTGTTGCTCTCTGTCTTTATAGTGGCCAAACAGTGGAATTACAACCTCAGGCTCCGTCACATGATGCCATTGGGCCCAAAATGACTTTTTTCCCATAGACTTACATTGTGATGGATACATTTGTAAATGTGTGGACTTTTTTTGAGCATCACTATGCCCATGAAATAACTAATTTCTCTAGTGGGATTTGATCCATTGGGTCTCATCATATTTCAAAAGTCTTGAAGAGCCACACAATTAAATCATTTTATCCTTATTCAAATTAGCAGAGGGCTAAACCTGAATTTGGCCGCTCAGATGGTGGAAGTCTTTGGTGGACTGGCTCCTGTGAGCTCCACAATGTGCCAACTCCTAGTAATCTGATACCTGGAAAGACAAGCTTTTTTTTGCCTTACATGCCACTGAGCAACATTTATAGGGATGAGCTGGAATGTATCCAGTTCTCTTTATACATCCATGGTCTGAAACTGCTGGGGCTTCCTCTGTAAATTGGCCGGGCCTGGTTTTGGGTGCTTGACATTATCAGCATTTTGTTGTTCCAATCAGTGTCACAAAGCTTGAATGCTAAATTTCCTATATTCTGACAACCTTGGCCCCTATTTTGGTGTTCCACAGATTACACGATGAACGGGAAGTGGGACCAGAACTTCCTTTTCCCAGGAGGATCAACGACACGCAACTTGTCCGCATCGTCCTCCCCTATGTCCACTCTGAGCTCAAACTACAGAGGAGGAGCAGGAGGCTCCTTCACCACGGAAACAAGCACCACCTACTTGTCCGGACCAGGTACAGTGAAGAGCAAGAATTACACTGAGAGAATTTTTGACTAAATATCAAGATATTATTTACCTTTATCACTGATCTTTCTCTCTTCCTGTAGGAGGTCTTCGTAGCCCTCACATGATGGGCGGAGGAGTGCACACATCAGAGGTGATCATGAGGAAGCGCTCAGAGAGGGGTTACACAGACGAAAACATCCGGGACTCTATCGTCATGGGAGACGTGTCAAGCAAGTTCCCAGATCTAAGTAAGCTTTCAAGGAGTTTGAATTTATTCTGAAGCAAACGTAAAAGGAATTGTCTTTCTGGGTCAAAGAAAGATGCAATATTTGAGACGCCTCGGCAGGTAAACTGTGCATGAGGCCGATGGCTGGGACATCTGTTAGCAGGGTTGGGGGCTGTTGGCTGCACAGCAGGCTTATCCACATGGACTGCAGGAGCTCTGCTGACTATCGCTGTTTCTCCCTCCCTCCCCTTCTCTCGACTTTACTCAACTTGTTTTATTCGACCTCTTTTTTACCTGCTCACCTCCCCCTCCTACTGTGCTACTTCCATCTTTTCTTCCTCTTCCTCCCCCCCATGCTCAATGCGCCATCAGGTGGGTTCGGCTACACTGGGATGCAGAGCAGCTCTCAGAGCCAGTTCAGCTACAGCCTGTCTCAGGGTCCGAGGGCGAGGACTCAATCTTCAGACGTCAATGAAGCGTTATATAACCTGGACAGGGTGCTCCAGGGTAAGTCTGCGGCACACAAGCATGAGGGCACTGGATGTGTTTGCTGGGTGTGAAGCGTAATGCCCCCTCCTCACTCATCTTTAACTCCTCTGTGTTTGTCAAATACTTTTTCTCCATCTCTGATCTCCTTGTTGAACATTTCACCTGCTGGTTTCTGTGTTTTAGTCACCACAAATCATATATTTTGCAATATTGGCAACCATTTTTTTTGAGCACATCATATGCTTTTAGTTCATTTTCTGTTTTTATGTCCCGCCACGGATCAGATGCTCGACTTTCCCCGGGTGTACCAGACACCCCCAGCAGACTGGTGTTTTCTGCTCTTGGTCCCACTGCCCTCAAAGTCAGCTGGCAGGAGCCCCACTGCGAGAAAGACATCCTGGGCTACTCTGTTCTCTACCAGCTGCTCAATGGAGGTAAACATAAAAAAGCCTGTGAGGGCCATCTGTTTTCACCTTCTCTGTAATAAAGAACAGACATTTGGATAAAATGTATACATACATCTTAGCATAATCAGACAATAAATAAAGAAAAGACCACGACACATACATATTCGTTGCACACCACACATGAACTTATAGTTCAAGTCAAGTCTTGTTTTTAATACATTATCTTCATTTTAAAGGTATACTTAATACAAAGTATTACAAACAAAGCAAAGCAGAAACGCGTTTCACAGACAGCAATACAACAACAGAAGTGAACACAAGTGAGATGAAACTAGGGTTAACTTAGGATTAAAATTAAAACCAGAGGACGAATAATGCAAGATGCAATTTAAGCCATTTCAAGAGGGCCTTCGCCGACCTGCAGTCAGTGCGTGGATAATACAAAGAAATAGACCAAACACAACAACTCAAGCAATAAAAGCACAACTAACAGGAGATAAAAAGAACAAACATAAATTCAAAAGATTTAATGAATAAAAAGAAATAAAAAGACAACATCACATAAAGGAAAGTCTATAAAAATAGGTTTTAGGAAGTGATTTAAAATAAGTCACCAATTCTTCCAGCCTTATCTCCTCAGGCAGGTTGTTTCAAAGCCAAGGGGCCCTGATGGTAAAAGCACACTCACATTTAGTTTCATGCCATCTGTATATCAGTTACGCACCCCATGTTACGCTGAATTCATGATGAGAACTTTGCTTTCTAACAGGCCTCCATGGTGAACTAAGAATCCAAAGATGGAGAAAATTCTTGATGAATAGAAGTCATAGGGGTCCACGGTTAACAAGAAAACTATTGAATTGAAAATACTTTATTTCAAACATTAAAAAATAAAATACAATGCAAATGAAAAATAATCAAACAAACACAAATAATAGCATACATGTAACAGATTTTCAACAAGCAACATTAACTCACATCACATATCCAAAAAGGAGTAGGAAGAAGCAGAGGAAAACTAGAAAAAACATCCGTTACAAACTCTCTCACAACTCTTGCAGTTTAATCCAGAACATTTCTCCCAAACATACAGCTCTGTCTGACTGGAAGTCAAACTTATCTCTGTTGTTTTCACATCCAGACTCCATTGACAAAAATGTTAATTTTATCACGTGAACGGGGAACCTGCTGGTCTACAGTTAGTCAGTTCGTGTTATTGTGTGAGTTTGCTGAATCCAGACTAACCTTTTCAAACACCGAAACCACACAATAACACAATCGATGCAGTGAAAGCCCAGCAGCTCTCAGCTTTCAGAGATTCAAAATTACAGTTTTTGCCAGTGGAATCTGGCTTCAAAGAGAGTATCAACAAGTTTCACTTTTAGTTCAGTTCCCTGTCGGAGAGACTTGTCTGTTTGATATAGTATTGCTGTTGTTTAACGCAGACCCCTTTGACTTACATTTATTTGAAAAAAATGTTTTTTGGATTCTTCATTCACTGTGGAAGCATGTGAGGAAAAAAAGGGTTTTCTTCACAATTTCAAAGTAACACGGGGTGAGTTACTGTTATACAAATGGTCATGTAGGGGTGGAAGTGTTCTTTAGTCTTTTTTCGTTTAATATTTGAATATTCAATGTTGATACAGAACAACCTGTGTCCTCTCCTGTAGGTGAGATGAAGCGCATTAATGTGACGAACCCAGCAGAGAACTCTGTGATCATCCAGGACCTGCTGCCAAACCACTCCTACCTATTTAAGGTGAAGGCTCAGAGCCAGGAGGGCTGGGGTCCAGAAAGAGAGGGAGTCATCACCATCGAGTCCGCTGTCGACCCCAAGAGTCCCCTCAGCCCCATGCCAGGTACTGATCCTGGGCAGGTTTTGTGCCACAACGTCTTTGATTAGACAGACAAAAGGACAGTTTGTTTACAGTTATTAGAAGTAGAGTGTCTGTCTTTTTATTTTACTGTCTGTCTCATCTTTCCTTGAAGGCTCACCCTTCACTCTGAGCACCCCCAGTGCCCCGGGCCCCCTGGTCTTCACTGCTCTGAGCCCTGATTCCCTGCAGCTCAGCTGGGAGAAACCTCGTAAACCCAATGGAGACATCCTGGGCTATGTAGTCACCTGCGAACAGCTGCATGGTGGAGGTGAGGATTTCACGAGAGATCAAAAAAATAATTCTTCTAAAATCTTCCAAATTTAAAAAAAAGGACTGATTTGCGCATTTTCTAGTTTGCAGTAAGTATTTGTTGTGTGAGTATGTTATTTTTTGACCAGTGTTTCTTGTTTCCCCCAGGAGAGGTACGTTCCTTTCAGGTGAACGGGGACGTTGCTGAGACCAGTCTGACCGTCCCGAACCTGACTGAGAACGTTCCCTATAAGTTTAAAGTTCAGGCTCGAACCACTCAGGGCTTTGGTCCTGAGAGGGAGGGCATCATCACCATCGAGTCTCAGGATGGAGGTAAGAGAAGTCCTATTGGTAAAGCTTTTTAAACTAAAAACTCCCAAAAGCGGATGCTGGAGACTAAAATGTTCATTTAACCCCAGAATATGACAATGACAATCAACAAAAAACATGCTGATATACTCTGCTACTATTGTTACTATACTATTTACAGTTTGGCCAGTAGGGACACTAGAGCAAAGCTTTAAAAAATAGTGTTCATCTTCTCAAAATTCACAAAAATTAATTTTGGCGCAAGAGAAAAAAAGTCTTTGTTCATGTTTTGGGGATCATAAATATATAAGGCAAGTTTCATAAAAGTCTGGCCTTAAGATTTCAATATCTATTAAAAACCTGTTAGACAGAGGAAGGGTACTTAACCATTAAGGGGCACTAAATATAGTCTTCCTGTCACCTCCACGCCCGGCAGAAGGCTAGAGGCGTTATGTTTTCAGGTTGTCCATCCGTCCATACTTCCGTCCATACATTCATACGTCCATTCGTCAATCCCATTCTTGTGAACACGATATCTCAAGAATGCAAATTTCTTTAAATTTACCACAAATGTCCACTTGGACTAAAGGATGAGGTAATAGGTGGTCATAGGTCAAAGGCCAAGGTCATTGTGACCTTGCATCCATCTCATTTTTTTGAGCACAAATGTTCACTTGGACTCAAGAATGACCTGATTAGAATCCTGGTGGTGGATGGTCAAAGGTCAAGGTCATGGTGACCTCATAAAACATGTTTTTGATCATAAATCAAGAATTCATACGCTCAGATTTCACACAAATGTGTAACTGGATGTAATAATAAAGTTCTGATGTTCCGCAAAAACACTTTTCCAGCCGTTAGACAATGTCGTAAGTCAGGAGCAGAACGGGAGACATTTGGTCAGATACTGAACTGGTGACACTAATCTTGGGTGTCCACCTTTTTTCCTTCCTTGCTTCCTGAAGGCGCTTTGGCTGGGTACAACAGCCAATCAATGACAAGGAGTGACGTTTTCCATATGCCAACAGAGGTCAGCACACGGACCAATGTCTCCCACACCATGCTCAACGACCCCTACTTCACAGGTACAAACAAAGCTTCAGTTTCAGTACTTGTCTCTTAAAAACGTCAATAAAATAAATTCACACACACTAACTGCTTTTTTTCCTAACAGATGGGATGATGATGACCACACAGCACACAGAGACCAGCGGCATGGTGACCCGTCAAATCACCAAGGAAGTGGTTCAGAGGAGCGTCATGGGAGGAGCCACCGTCACAAAGAAGATGTTTTATGAATCTTAAGATCTTATTTAAGTAATAACCAAAGGTCCAAGATGATGAGGAATCATATCTGAGATTCTCTTTTAAAAAGAGTCGGCTTTCAGAGTACTCATACACGATCAGTGTGTGTTTTTATACGTGTGTGTGAGATTCTGCGACCAAAAAAAGGAATGAATAGATGGAGAAGAGGCTGTTCTTTTATGTCTGTTACAAACTCTGGCCACTTTTCCACATTTTAACATTGTCACTGTTGCCTCTTATGTATTTAATGTCAGTTTCTTTCCACTAAGCAGATGATTTAGACTCCACTCCCTCTGTTGGTTCAGATCTGGTAACACACATTGGGGCTTTAAATCAGGGCCGGCACTGGCCAGTAATCTGACTGCGGCTCAGTAATCCAAAGTGACCTTGTCTGTTTGTCTCCTGTCCTCCACCTGCCTTCACAAGATATTTTGTGTGTGTACGAGTTGTTTTGTTTCAGGTTAAATACACCAAACTTTTTGAGATTTATGTTTTCTTAAAAGAGATTGGCTTGAAATAGCTGTGGATGTTTTATGACCAGTGATCAAGAGTATAAAAGTGGTGTATTTGGGACTTTTTGTTCATAGATTTGTATTATATTAAAGTGTTTTTCCAAGTATATTTAATACTTTTTACAATTTTTTTAAAGCAGACTGACATTAAATTTGGATGCCAAATATAGAGGTATTTCTGCAAACACAAGTCGGCGCTTGTATCGCTCATTTATATGCACATTTCCTACTGACGCATGATTTTACGACAGCTAAAAGACAAAAAAAATCTATCAGATGTAACATGTTTTTGCATTTCTTAAGATGTTTTTTACTCAAAAATGTCCTTTTTCATATGCATCCTTACTATGCGAGGCCATTGCATTTTGTATTTTGCGAACAAATAGATCTTGGTATTTTAGAGAAACGGTACTTAAAGACGTTAAGATTGTATTTTCTGCGATGCAAGTCCTACTGTATTTTGGATCCACTTTTTTTTTTTAAATGCTTTGTAAGACACGTTATGAGAGATTCTTCTTATCAGAAAAAAATTCTGTGGATAAGTGGACGAAGCTTTTCACCAAAAACATTCCAGGTTTAAGTATTCATGCGCTTTTGATCAACATGTATCACTCACTTTCAAGCAGTTGAGCTTACATTTTTGCGTTGTTTCTTTTTTAAATCTAAATTCTATTGCACTTAATAAAGATTTTAAATAAATACATTTGTAGTCCATTTGAATGTTTCTCTTGATCTGTAACTGAAGACACGTTGGAACATTTGCAAATAATTTATTGATGTTTTTTTTGGGGAGGGGTGGGGGGGGCATCTTAATATAGCACACAATAAACATAAACACAGCTGCAGAAACAAGCCTGACAAATGTTTGCAGGAGACGAAACGGCAAACAGAGCGAACTCTTCACATGCGCCAACTTGGTCTGTCAGTATGTGTGTGTGCATGTCAGCAAGCTGCACTGTTTCACTGAGGGTCTAACTAGCCGATCACACGTCCTTTCATGCTTTTAGAACATTTGTGAAGCTAGTTTGCAAGTTTCATCTCTACGTAATAAAAAAAGCAATCAAAAATACATTTCCATATCTCTGTTATGGCATGAAAATCTTGCATTTTGGTGTGTTTTTACTTTAAATTAAAAAAACATTTTTCTTAGTGGGTAAAGGACCTCTCAAAATATCCTTACAATACAAATAGTCAAATACTGTATGTCTCCATGAAGGCAGAGTAACAGAAAGTGTGATGCAGAATGATGGCGGTTCATGTCCCTGTGTGACCTCACAAGGCAACCTGCACAAAGAGTCAGACTTTAAATCCAGAGCCAGGACACAAATTCACTGAATAATGGACCAGAATGAAAGCGCAGACTCTGATGGCTGCTGAGGATCAGGACCGAGGAGTGACTCGTGTCTGTGAAGCAGTTCAGTTCCAGAGGCAGGGCCCGGGGCAGAGGCACGGCTGTCTGACGTCCGCAGGCCTGATCACCAGGTCTTTGACCACCTCCACAGTCCCGAACACGGGGTACAGTTCCTCTGTGAACTTGTCGTTGTAGGTGTACAGGTGGGAGCGCTTCTCCACATCGTAGAAAGACAACTGGCCCTGTTCATAGTCCAGGTACACCCCTACTTTCCTGGGCACCAGGCTGTGTGACAGCAGGGTGGCGGGCACCGTCAGGGCTTTTAGATCTGTGCCCCTCTCCAGACGCAGGGTCAGATAGCCGGTATCTGTGGTAAGCGAGCGGAAGCCCTGCCTCACCGCAGATGCTTTGGCGATGCCCAGCCGCCAGTCCCGCTCACCCACCTCCACCTCCCAGTAGTGGCGACCGGAGGTGTAGCCCTCCTTTCCCACAGTGCACCACCAGCCGTCGAAGCGTTGCTGGCACCGCGGCGCCTCTCGGCGCTCCAGGCCACATCGCATGCGCTTTTCATCACTGGAGATGAGCAGGTCTGGGTTGGCTGAGTCGGAGTCCAGAGTGACGTCCTCTGTAGAGTTACAGACCAGGAAGGAAAGAATGATTACTAATCTGATGAATTATAGTATTGGGAGGTAAATAATTACATGTACTTAGCTACAGCAAATGCAAATAAATTACAAAATAAATGTAATTATAATCAGTTACAGTAACAGAGAAAAAATATGTATTAAATTACAGTTACTTATTAAAATGTTGGTGATTAAAAAGGGGTTACATATGAAAACTGATTAATTAAAACATTCTGTTGCTTTACATCTTTTTGCCGTGCAGGAATGCTTTCTTTTGGCATATTTTTGGACAACGCAGTTCAGCAAAGACATTGAAGCAAATATGAGTGCAACATTTGTGCACTTATGTTTTAGTTTGTGTTTTAAATTTCATTATTTATTTTACACATTTTTACTAGTTAGGTCTTTATAGCATTTTTGCCCTGTTTAAACCATTTGTTAGAAAAGGAATCAAGAAGTTTTAACAGGGTAACTAGTAATCTGTAGCCTATCACAAAAGTAACCTTACATACGCTGATTATTAAGACCAACAGAGATGATTTGATTTTAAATGGTTTTCATACCTGCAGCATCGCAAATCCAATTCCACACTGTAAAAAAAATAAGAGAAAATCTTTAAAGCTGCTGTGATCAATACACTTTATAAATCAATAGATCAAATGAGTGTGTAAAATGTATAAGAAGGACCACTTGCTCAGCACAAATCTGACAGACAAGTTAGCAACTAGCTGGTGAACAGAGTAGAGCATTTAGCGGCTAAAGAGACAGACATTTCCCTCAGGAGTTGGTGTGGACCAAAAAAGAGCTAAAAGAAGAGTGAATTAAAGAGTGACTTAAATATATCTCCTGCTGAACTAAAATAACCATTATTGCAAATCAATATATTTTTAAAATATAAATTTTAATGAAGAATCCACAAACAGAGAAAATCCTTAATTATTTTAAATAGAACGGTGTCCGCATTTAACAACAGCAAAACTATATCTAATTTATCCAGTTGTGTACTCAGTACGTCTCAAACTGACAGCTCTTTCCAATGGGAAACTAAAAAGTAAAAGTTATCTGAGCTCTCTTTAAAGCCAGACTCCATTGACAAAAAACTGTAATTTTACTTCACTGAACACAGGAGCTGCTGTTCTACCGCTGCCTCAATCTGTTACTATGTTATATTGTGTGACTTTTTTTTTTTTCAAAGGGTTAGCTCATATCATACCAAAGTCACGCAATAATACAAACAAACTGAAAATCGAGGCAGCAATAATCCAAAATCTCTTGTGTTCCTGGCTTTGAAAGGAGCATAGATAATATTCACTTTTAGCTCAGTTCCCCTTCAGACAGAGCTGTCTGTTTGGGAAGTACCGAGCACACGGCTGGATAAATGAGACTTGAATTCTATTGCACCAGTTGTGTAAGCGTAGGTAAACAATTTTGTTGTTGCCAAATGTTGCCCCTATAACTTTAACTCACCAAGAATTTTCCTTGTTTTTGGATTGTTTGTTTATTGTGGAGGCATTCAAGAGTTTTCTTCACAAATCTAATGTAACATGAGGTGAACAACTAACATAGAAATGATTGTTTGGGGAATGAAGTGTTCCTTTAAAAATATAAATAGCTGTAACAAATGGCAGATGTTTGACTAACCAACCAGCTCTGGTCCTTGAATCTAAAAATAAATGTAATTAATCAGAACAAACAACATTGTTATGTTTATCATTATCAAGATAAAAGTTAATATAGTTACAGCCAAGCCACTAACAAGGTGACTTAATTTAAGGTTTGCAGTGAGGATTCCTACTCACCACTGTGGGGGATGTAGCGGACAGCGTCTGAAAGAAAAAAGATTACTGTGATTAAAAGGAGACAATCAGGAGTTTCACTCAAACCCCTCTTACTCTCTCTTCCTTACTTGCTTTCACTATCCTTTAATCATCTATTGATCCTGATTAGTTCTAATGAAAGTGACTCATCAAGTTTCACTCCTGCTGAAGAGCTTAAATGCTACTGTATGCACACATGTGGCAGTAATCAATAGCAATTCACACATAATGGATGGCTTTTCAGCATCATGATGCTGAAAGACGTCTTTATCATTTGCGTATCGCCTCTTTGACACTTTGTTTACCCTTTGAAACATGAATAAATACCACTCTTCTTGTGCTGTGTTCAGATGCCTTCATGAGTATTTAAACCTTTAAACCCCAAACAAATTAGTTGGCAGCACTTTATAATACAGCCCGCAACTTACTGTGTAATTATGTGGCACTTTTGTGGCACTTACAAGTACTTTGAGGAAAGATTTTTAAAGTTAATCTAAGTGTTTTTTAAATACTGGGTACCCATGGGCTACTTTAGAAGGGTACTTTAGAGGAAAGATGTAAGAAGTTATCCTGTAAGTATTTTGTAAGTACTGGCTACCTATGGGGTACTTCAGAAAAGAGATGTCTGAAGTTATCCTCTAAGTATTTTGTAATAACTGGGTACTTATGGGGTACTTTAGAGAAAAACAAAAGAAATTATCCTCCAAATATTTTCTCAGTATGGTCCTAAGCCCTAATATTAATCAGTGTAACAGAGAATTGCATTATTAGCACGTTCCCATATTTGTAAATCATTTGGATCTATAAACCTGTACCTATAAACTCATAGGTACCCAGTGCTGAGAAAATATTTATAGGATAAGTTAATTTATTTTCCCCTAAAGTACACAGTACTTAAAATAAATTTAGGAAATAACTTCAGACATCTTTCCTCTAAATTACCCTGTAGGTAGCCAGTACTTACAAAATACTTAGCGGATAACTTCCTATATCTTTCCTGTAAAGTACCCTTCTATAGTACCCCGTAGGTACCAGGTACTTATGAAACACTTAGGGGATAACTTTCAACATCTTTCCTCAAAAGTACATTATAAGTGTCACGTAATTACATGGTAAGTCGCGAGCTGTATTATTAAGTGCTGCCTATTAGTTTGTTTCCTTTTGAAAACAGGAAAAAGGCAATGAGCAAATTGGCAAGACATGTTCCACAAATTAATACATTTAGAATTTTTTTTTTTTAAATCGAGGGAAAAATGTCTTGGGGGAAAATGACAAAAGCTAGAGAAAACCACATTTCTAATTATCATAATTATGTATTTATAATTATGTCACAAAATGATCATACTTTTTTTAGACAATTTTCCCAGGTCATTTTCTGGATATTTTTTTAAGCTAGAGCAAAACTTTTTTTAAAAAAAATTATCAATAAAATTTAACAAATTATTAACAAAATCAAAATGATATATTTAAATAATTCTACATGATTATTAAGCTTCTTTTGTTTTTTGTTTTGCTAATTTGCAGGTAATTTTCTTGTACGTTTTACAATTGTTGTGTAAAAAGTTTTGTGTCATTTTTTCTGAAGTTGCTCACTGCTTTCTTTCATTGTATTTGAAAGAAACTTGAAGGAGAGTTGAGTTAAAAAATGATAATTCAAATGCACTCACCGATCTTTTGGCTCCTCTGCTTTCTCACCAGCCATTGCTTGGTCACATCCTCCTAAACATTGACACACATAAAGGCAGACGAACATAAAGATGATGCAGGCTAGATGACAACGAGATAAAGGGATTAAGCTGACAGGTTGTCATGCAGCACATATACGTAACAATTCACAGTGTTTACACTGTGCTAACTTTTCACACTTCCAATTGTCTTAACTTTTTGATTACATTTCATTAGCTAACACACAGCCTATCTTCTTTGGTTCTTGAACAATATCAAATGCAATCTAATCAAATATAGTTATTGTGACAGACATCCTCACCTTAACAGGGCTGTCGGCATTCATCACAACCAGCATGACGAGCTCCATGGCTGGGAGCAGGTTGGGGAGACGCCCCCTCTTCCACTGGAACTCCAGGTCGTCTAGCATCATGAGCACAGGCTCGCCCGGCCAGACGGTGGGCTGAAAAAAAAAAACAATGAACGTAATCAGTGTCACTCAATGAATTGTTCACTCTAACTTGTGATCACAGCTCCAGCGAGTATGATGAGATGATTGTCAAGGGCAGAGCTTAGCTTAATCATCTTTATCAGATACAAGGAGGGAACTGGGTCAGACTTTAATCACCGACCAGCCACACAGGAGCTGGAGGCTTGCACTCATCATCCTCAGCATCCTATTCTCACCTGAGGTCTGCTCTTAATCTCCCGCGTCCAGTCCATGATGACTCTTTTGTGGGCTCCCATGTCACACTCCCCCCCTGACTCCAGCATACAGAGGAGGTGCCCCTTCCAGTCTTTTTTCTCTGGTTTCTCATGCTGGTATTCAGACAGGATGATCCTCGGCTGAACGAGAAAACAGAAACATTAAAGGGACAGTTCACCCCAAAATCAAAGTACATATTTTTCCTCTTACCTGTAGAGCTATATATTAATCTAGATTGTTTTGGTGTGAGTTATGGGCCATGGAGATGTCTGCCTTCTCTCTGATATAATGGAACCATATGGCACTAGGATGCAGTGCTCAAAGCACCAAAAAAAAAAAATACATCTGGAAAAACTCAACAGCAATGTCTCTTTATAGAAATCATAACCCAGCTACTAAAGATAATCCACAGGCTTCACTGTAAGCAGTTTTATGTAAGAACTATTTTCTTTCTATCAAACTACACCCATCAATCATATCACTGTGCAGAGGGAAACATTCATCTATTGCTAGCTCACCTTGCAAAACTGAATCAGCTAGCGTTACAGCTAAACCGAGGTGGATGCCATTAATGTTTACATCTTACGCTGTCACAAGCACGAGCCTCTTATCCATGAGTAGATGCACACTTCCTTCAGCACACTCATATAGTTGGTGTATCACCCCAGTTACTCAAAGCGCCAAAAAAACCCAACAAAAATTGAAAAACTCAACAGCAATATCTTTAACCAGAAATCATGACCAGGTTACTCAAGATAATCCACAGACCTTTTTGTGAGCAGTTGCATGTAGGAACTATTTTGCTTCTACCGAACTGCACCTGCCAGGCTTATCATGGTGCTGAAAAAAGAGTGCATCTATTCATGGACGAGAGGCTTACTCTCGTTACTTACTAGAAAATAGCTTCTACATGCACACATGATTTCTGAAAAGAGGCATTGCTTTTGAGCATTGCTTTTCTCAAATGTATTTTTAGCGCTTTGAGCACCACAAGCCGAGAGCCATCTACTTAAATTATATTGGAGCGAAGGCAGACATCTGTAACACTCTGCAGCTCACACCTAAACAACTTTTATTGATAAATAGCACTACAGGTAAGAGGAAAAATATGTATTTGTATTTAATTTAGGGGAGAACTGTCCCTTTAAAGTCAACCTACAATGATAAATTCACTGTAACAGACATAATTGGCAACTAGTCTGATAATCAATTAAAGTCACTTTTGTATGAAAATTGCAATTAAGCCTCTCACATATGAATATTTCCTGCTTTTCTTTAGGTTATATGTATTAAACTGAATATCTCTGGATTTAGACTGCAGCCCTAAATCACAACCAGAAAGCATGTCGTTGCTGAAGTTATTGACATAAACAGCACCAACTGCAGACCGTACGTACCTGTGCTCTCTTCTCCAGCACAGCAGCCCATTCCACGATGAAATCACGACACACACTGGCCGGCCAGATGTCCTCACTGGTCCAGATGTGGCCGAGGATGTTTGACCTCTGGGGTTAAGATATAGGACGAAATACAAGTGAGATATGCTGTGAATGCTTGTTTCTGTATGACAGAAAGAAAAGACCAAGAAGAGCTTACCTGGCAGATTTTGTTGAGTTCTCGGGCCAATTCCATGATAAACAACTGACTCTCCACCAGCGGCTCCTTCTTTTCAAGTTTCACCCGCTTACGAGACTCCTGGAGCAAAGAAACGTAAGCTAGAAAGGTTAAGAAAACATGATTTGAAGTACATTTTGGAGCAAAGTGTAACACTTGAGTCCTTTAAGCGAACCTTGAGTCGGATCTTGAGCTTTTTGGCCGGCTCGATAAGGAACTGCAGGCAGTCCTTCATCATGCTGGCAGCCGGAGAGCGAGGCAGATGCCCTGTGGTACAATAATAAAAAGCTTTAGCACGCTGGCACACACTCTGTCAGGAGCTGAAGTGCAGCTGACTGGGCTGTGGAGCGAGAGAGAGAAAAGCACTGCAGAACTTTCATCACAGCTCTGCGTTGAGAGTCCACCGAGAGCTCATTATTAGGCACTCTGAGCTATCATTTGGTGTGGAGGAGGGAGGGAGAAGAGGACCCACGCATTGAGTAAAAAAAGAGACAGCCCACCCACTCAGCACACACACAAAGGGAGATTGTAAAAACAGGCAAAAAATATTGCACACTAACAGGATTTCCTGCCGTGTGTGGGTCGATGCATCTTGATCACAGCCTTGAAATTGGAAATTCATTCCCAAGGAGATCTGAGGCAGCAGCGCCGAGCACTTTTAAAACACTGCGGAGGGTGCGGGGGAGTGTTGGACCAGTTTACTGTTGATTCAGCAGTCCACCCCTGTACGCCAGTTTGATGCACTGAGGGGATTTGCTGTTCTTTCTGTGATGTAGAGGTGGCAGCTGAGCCAAAGGATGCTGCTATTGACTTTCCAAGGACTGAGGAGGATTTATAGTTTTGGGAATTTGGTGAATTTGGCAAAGAATCCAACTGAGGAATTAACAGCCAGGACTGAAAGTTTACCGTTTTACTACACATACTATACTCTGACGTTTTTGTGATTTCTTTGAATGACATAATATACTATGACTTTTTCATTATTGTTTTTTTTTGCAACTTACTATACTATGATGTTTTTAAGATTTTTTGATTGATATAGTATATTATGACTTTTTAAAACCGTTTTTTGGATGATATACTACACTATGAGCCTTTTTTATCATCTTTTGAACAACATATTATACTTTAAGTGAGCAATATTAGACCAAAATGTGACCAGAGATGATGTATAAATGAATGCTTTTCTAATTTTTGTTGATATTTTTCCCCTATGATGATGATCTCTGGGCACAAAAGGACACAGGGTGGTGAACCTTTCACATAATTGAATAAGCCAGAAAGTCATGTGTCAATAAGAATTGAACACAGAGGCTTTGTCACGTGCTTGACAGCGTGCCACTCAGCCTGTTAACTAATTAAGTAGATACATTGTGGCTCAATTTGAAATACATTGCAGAGTGCATAAATGGGGAATATAGCCTACTATGACATGACTTGTACATCAAATTGCATAGACAATAGTCACTCCTGGGTACATTGGGATGTGTTTTTGGCAGTGAAAGCAGAGCATGTATGTGGCAGAGGAGCTGTGTGTTTGTGAAGAGAAGAGGGAAGATTAGAGGAAATCCAGGATTACCCCCAGTGCCATTGCTGCACAAACATAGGTAGTGACTTTCTATATTAGGCCTGACAGACCAACCTCTGCCTGCAAGTCAAAACAAACAGACTATAAAATAATATCTATACAAAGCGCATAGCAACCAGCACTAAAGAGGAGATATTTTGTTTTTAATAATAGTTTAAAAAACGTTTAAAATATCTACAACTTTTTCGAAAATATATAATTTTCTAGTGTTTATGCCACCAAAAATGACGAGTAAATACGCTACCATTGTGCGCACGAGGCTGTTTTCAAAAGATGGACATTCACTGACGAGCTAAATATTTAATTTACTCACGCAATACAGTATTTGCTTTTCTCTACTATGAAATTTTTTTAAAAAACCCAAACGAGTAAAGTCTGACCTTTTTATGTGAGAATTTTCCGTTCCGCAGGTAACTTTGCGCAGCTCCTTTGCGATGTATTCGCCTCACTCGGACTCATTTAGTGCTCAGAGGTCCTTCAGAGATGCAGCACACTTCAACTGCGGCAGGAGCGAGACAGAGCGCGCGCTCTTATCTGTCACTAACTGCACTGAACTGCAGTTCGAGAGAAATATCGCGAGAGGACGCCAAAGCTCCACCGACACTGATGAGACCACAGACGCCTTTTGCCATACTATCATACCATACATAACTAAATGCCATACGAACACTTTGTTAATGACTTACATTGATATGTAATACTAAGATATTATTTATAAATGATGGCAAACTATGACCATGACTTTTATGTGTGTGTGTTGTTGTTTTTTTTGATGACTACGATGTTATGAGCTTTTCAGCGATATACATTTTTACAACATTTTTATGATTTATTCAACGACGTAGCTTACTATACTATGTTATTTTCATGATTATTGAAGAACATTCCATGCTGCATTGTTTTTATGATTTTATTTTTGAGCAAGATACAATACTAAAATGTTTTTGTCATTTTTTGAGCACTATACTCTGGATTTTATGATTTTTTTAAACAACAACATTTGATATGACATTTGACATATGAGATTTTTGGACCACATACCATACTGTGACAGTTTTTTTTTTTTTGCACGACATAATGAACTACAACAATTGAATTATTATTTTTTGGATGACATTCTATAATATGACGTGTTTATAATAGTTAGGACGAAGTTTTATACTATGACATTTTTATGATATTTTAAAAAGACAACCAATACAATGAGGTTCTTGTGGTCATCAGTTTTTCGACAAAATACTATATTATAATGTTTTTATCAATGTTTGGACGACATACTATACTATGACATTTTTTATGTTTTTATGGGTTTTTTAAGTTACATTTTAACGTTTTTCACCATACTATAGTGTGGAATTTTCAGACGAATTTTCGACATACTATATTATGGGGTTTTGAGTCGTTTTTGTAACATTCTATGCCATGTCGAAAAAATGAACGAGAATGCCTTACTATGTCCCAAAAACCGCTGAAAACCATAAAATAGCATGCCGAGACATGTCATAGCATACAACGTTGCAAAAACGGCTCAAGACACCATAACATAGCATGTCCAAAGAATGAGCGGAAATGCTATACTATAGTATGGCTAAAATTGTCAAAATATGACATGTCCAAAAAACAGCTGAAAACCACATAAAAAGCATTCTAAGAAACGTGGCATAGAATTTTACAAAAGCGGTCAAAAACACAATAATGTAGCATGTCAAACACCAACCGGAAATGTCATACTATAGAATGGCAAAAAAATCTGCCATTCACATAAATACCATGCCGAGCTACATCATAGCATAGAATGTTGCAAAAAAAGCCAGCAACACAAAAAAATGCATGTTGAAAAATGACAAAAACGGTAAGGCTATAGCATGGCAAAAAATGTCAAAAATTACATGTCAAAAAAACAACTGAAATAACCTAAATACAGCATAAAATAGCACGCCAAGACACACCAAAGCATAGAATGCTGCAAAAACGGCCAAAAACACCATAATGATGCATGTTGAAAAAATGCCCGAAAAGGCAAGGCTATAGTATGGCAAAAAATGTCAAAAATGACATGTCCCAAAAACAGTTGAAAACACCTCAGAACAACATAAAATACTGTGCCAAGACACGCCATAGCATAAAATGTTGCTGAAATGGCCAAAAACACCATAATAACGCATGCTGAAAAATTACAAAAAAGCAAGGCTATATAGAATGGCAAAAAATGTCAAAAATGACATATCCCAAAAACAGCTGAAAAGACCTTAGAACAGAATAAAATAGTGTGCCAGGACACACCATAGCATAGAATGTTGCAAAAACACCATAATAACGCATGTTGAAAAAATGACCGAAAAGGGAAGGCAATAGTATGGCAAAAAAAGTCAAAAATGACATGTCCCAAAAACAGCTGAAAACACCTCAAAACAGCATGAAATAGTGTGCCTTGACACGCCATAGCATAGAATGTTGTGAAAACCGACAATAACACCAAAATAATGCATGTTGAAAAAATGACCAAAAAAGCAAGGCTACAGTATGGCAAAAAATGTCAAAACTGACATATCCCAAAAACAGCTGAAAAAATCCACAAAACAGCATGAAATAGTGTGCCTTGACACGCCATAGCATAGAATGTCGTTAAAAAACCGACAATAACACCAAAATAATGCATGTTGAAAAAATGACCGAAAAGGCAAGGCTATAGTATGGCAAAAAAATGTCAAAAATGATATATCCCAAAAACAGCTGAAAACACCTCAGAACAGCATAAAACAGTGTGCCAAGACACACCATAGCATAGAACGTTGCAAAAACGGCAAAAACACCAAAATAATGCATATTGAAAAGATGACCGAAAAGGCAAGGCTATAGTATGGCAAAAAATGTCAAAAATGACATGTCCCAAAAACAGCTGAAAACACCTCAGAACAGCATAAAATAGCATGCCAAGACACGCCATTGCAAAGAATGTTGCAAAAATGGCCAAAAACACCAAAATAATGCATGTTGAAAAAATGACCGAAAGGCAAGGCTATAGTATGGCAAAAAAGGTAAAAAATGACATGTCCCAAAAACAGCTGAAAACACCTCAGAACAGCATAAAATAGCATGCCGAGTCACGCCATAGCATAGAATGTTGCACAAATGGCCAAAAACACCAAAATAATGCTTGTTGAAAAAATGACCGAAAAGGCAAGGCTATAGTATGGCAAAAAATGTCAAAATATGACATGTCCCAAAAACAGCTGAAAACACCTCAAAACGGCATAAAACAGCATGCCAAGGCACACCCTAGCAAAGAATGTTGCAACAACTGCCAAAATCACCATGACAATGCATGTCATAAAAATGACGGAAAAGGCAAGGCTATAGTATGGCAAAGGGTAAAAAATGACATGTCCCAAAAACAGCTGAAAACACATCAGAACAGCATAAAATAGCATGCCGAGTCACGCCATTGCAAAGAATGTTGCAAAAACTGCCAAAAACACCAAAATAATGCATGTTGAAAAAATGAGCGAAAAGGCAAGGCTATAGTTTGGCAAAAAAAGTCAAAAATGACATGTGCCAAAAACAGCTGAAAACACCTCAGAACAGCATAAAACAGTGTGCCAAGACACACCATAGCATAGAACGTTGCAAAAACGGCAAAAACACCAAAATAATGCATATTGAAAAGATGACCGAAAAGGCAAGGCTATAGTATAGCAAAAAATGTCAAAAATGACATGTCCCAAAAACAGCTGAAAACACCTCAGAACAGCATAAAATAGCATGCCAAGACACGCCATTGCAAAGAATGTTGCAAAAATGGCCAAAAACACCAAAATAATGCATGTTGAAAAAATGACCGAAAGGCAAGGCTATAGTATGGCAAAAAAGGTAAAAAATGACATGTCCCAAAAACAGCTGAAAACACATCAGAACAGCATAAAATAGCATGCCGAGTCACGCCATTGCAAAGAATGTTGCAAAAACTGCCAAAAACACCAAAATAATGCATGTTGAAAAAATGAGCGAAAAGGCAAGGCTATAGTATGGCAAAAAAAGTCAAAAATGACATGTGCCAAAAACAGCTGAAAACACCTCAAAACAGCATAAAATAGCATGCCAAGACACGCCATTGCAAAGAATGTTGCAAAAACGGCCAAAAACACCAAAATAATGCATGTTGAAAAAATGACCGAAAGGCAAGGCTATAGTATGGCAAAGAGAAAAAAATGACATGTCCCAAAAACAGCAGAAAACACATCAGAACAGCATAAAATATCATGCCAAGTCACGCCATTGCAAAGAATGTTGCAAAAACTGCCAAAAACACCAAAATAATGCATGTTGAAAAAATGAGCGAAAAGGCAAGGCTATAGTTTGGCAAAAAAAGTCAAAAATGACATGTGCCAAAAACAGCTGAAAACACCTCAGAACAGCATAAAATAGCATGCCAAGACACGCCATTGCAAAGAATGTTGCAAAAACGGCCAAAAACACCAAAGTAATGCATGTTGAAAAAATGACCAAAAAAGCAAGGCTACAGTATGGCAAAAAATGTCAAAACTGACATGTCCCAAAAACAGCCGAAAACACCTCAGAACAGCATAAAATAGCGTGCCAAGACACGCCATAGCATAGAATATTGCAAAAACGGCCCAAAACACCATAATAATGCATGTTGAAAAAATGACCGAAAAGGCAAGGCTATAGTATGGCAAAAAAATGTCAAAAATGACATGTCCCAAAAACAGCTGAAAATACTTCAAAACAGCATAGAATTGCGTGCCAAGACACGCCATAGCATAGAATGTTGCAAAAACGGCCAAAAACACCAAAATAATGCATGGTGAAAAAATGACCGAAAAGGAAAAAGCTATAGTATGGCGAAAAATGTCAAAAATGACACGTCCCAAAAACAGCTAAAAACACATCAGAATAGCATAAAATAGCATGCCGAGTCACGCCATAGCATAGAATGTTGCACAAATGGCCAAAAACACCATAATAACGCATGCTGAAAAAATTACCAAAAAAGCAAGGCTAAATAGTATGGCAAAAAATGTCAAAAATGATATATCCCAAAAACAGCTGAAAACACCTCAGAACAGCATAAAACAGTGTGCCAAGACACACCATAGCATAGAACGTTGCAAAAACGGCAAAAACACCAAAATAATGCATATTGAAAAGATGACCGAAAAGGCAAGGCTATAGTATAGCAAAAAATGTCAAAAATGACATGTCCCAAAAACAGCTGAAAACACCTCAGAACAGCATAAAATAGCATGCCAAGACACGCCATTGCAAAGAATGTTGCAAAAATGGCCAAAAACACCAAAATAATGCATGTTGAAAAAATGACCGAAAAGGCAAGGCTATAGTATGGCAAAAAATGTCAAAAATGACATGTCCCAAAAACAACTGAAAACACATCAGAACAGCATAAAATAGCATGCCGAGTCGCGCTATAGCAAATAATGTTACAACAACCGACAATAACACCAAAATAATGCATGTTGAAAAAATGATCGAAAAGGCAAGGCTATAGTATGGCAAAAAAAAATTAAAAATGACATGTCCTAAAAACAGCTCAAAAAAACACCTCAGAACAGCATAAAATAGTGTGCCAAGACAGGCTATAGCATAGAATGTTGCAAAAATGGCCAAAAACACCATAATAATACATGTTGAAAAAAATACCAAAAAAGCAAGGCTATAGTATGGCAAAAAATGTCAAAAATGACATGTCCCAAAAACAACTGATGACACATCAAAACAGCATAAAATAGCATGCCAAGACACGCCATAGCATAGAACGTTGCAAAAACCGACAATAACACCAAAATAATGCATGTTGAAAAAAATGACCAAAAAGGCAAGGCTATAGTATGGCAAAAAATGTCAAAAATGACATGTCCCAAAAACAAATGATGACACATCAAAACAGCATAAAATAGTGTGCGAAGACACACCATAGCATAGAATGTTGCACAAATGGCCAAAAACACCAAAATAATGCATGGTGAAAAAATGACCGAAAAGGCAAGGCTATAGTATGGCAAAAAATGTCAAAAATGACATGTCCCAAAAACAACTGAAAACACATCAGAACAGCATAAAATAGCATGCCGAGTCACGCCATTGCAAAGAATGTTGCAAAAACTGCCAAAAACACCAAAATAATGCATGTTGAAAAAATGAGCGAAAAGGCAAGGCTATAGTATGGCAAAAAAAGTCAAAAATGACATGTGCCAAAAACAGCTGAAAACACCTCAAAACAGCATAAAATAGCATGCCAAGACACGCCATTGCAAAGAATGTTGCAAAAACGGCCAAAAACACCAAAATAATGCATGTTGAAAAAATGACCGAAAGGCAAGGCTATAGTATGGCAAAGGGTAAAAAATGACATGTCCCAAAAACAGCTGAAAACACATCAGAACAGCATAAAATAGCATGCCGAGTCACGCCATTGCAAAGAATGTTGCAAAAACTGCCAAAAACACCAAAATAATGCATGTTGAAAAAATGAGCGAAAAGGCAAGGCTATAGTTTGGCAAAAAAAGTCAAAAATGACATGTGCCAAAAACAGCTGAAAACACCTCAGAACAGCATAAAATAGCATGCCAAGACACGCCATTGCAAAGAATGTTGCAAAAACGGCCAAAAACACCAAAGTAATGCATGTTGAAAAAATGACCAAAAAAGCAAGGCTACAGTATGGCAAAAAATGTCAAAACTGACATGTCCCAAAAACAGCCGAAAACACCTCAGAACAGCATAAAATAGCGTGCCAAGACACGCCATAGCATAGAATATTGCAAAAACGGCCCAAAACACCATAATAATGCATGTTGAAAAAATGACCGAAAAGGCAAGGCTATAGTATGGCAAAAAAATGTCAAAAATGACATGTCCCAAAAACAGCTGAAAATACTTCAAAACAGCATAGAATTGCGTGCCAAGACACGCCATAGCATAGAATGTTGCAAAAACGGCCAAAAACACCAAAATAATGCATGGTGAAAAAATGACCGAAAAGGAAAAAGCTATAGTATGGCAAAAAATGTCAAAAATGACATGTCCCAAAAACAGCTGAAAACACCTCAGAACAGCATAAAATAGCATGCCGAGTCACGCCATAGCATAGAATGTTGCACAAATGGCCAAAAACACCATAATAACGCATGCTGAAAAAATTACCAAAAAAGCAAGGCTAAATAGTATGGCAAAAAATGTCAAAAATGATATATCCCAAAAACAGCTGAAAACACCTCAGAACAGCATAAAACAGTGTGCCAAGACACACCATAGCATAGAACGTTGCAAAAACGGCAAAAACACCAAAATAATGCATATTGAAAAGATGACCGAAAAGGCAAGGCTATAGTATAGCAAAAAATGTCAAAAATGACATGTCCCAAAAACAGCTGAAAACACCTCAGAACAGCATAAAATAGCATGCCAAGACACGCCATTGCAAAGAATGTTGCAAAAATGGCCAAAAACACCAAAATAATGCATGTTGAAAAAATGACCGAAAGGCAAGGCTATAGTATGGCAAAAAAGGTAAAAAATGACATGTCCCAAAAACAGCTGAAAACACATCAGAACAGCATAAAATAGCATGCCGAGTCACGCCATTGCAAAGAATGTTGCAAAAACTGCCAAAAACACCAAAATAATGCATGTTGAAAAAATGAGCGAAAAGGCAAGGCTATAGTATGGCAAAAAAAGTCAAAAATGACATGTGCCAAAAACAGCTGAAAACACCTCAAAACAGCATAAAATAGCATGCCAAGACACGCCATTGCAAAGAATGTTGCAAAAACGGCCAAAAACACCAAAATAATGCATGTTGAAAAAATGACCGAAAGGCAAGGCTATAGTATGGCAAAGGGTAAAAAATGACATGTCCCAAAAACAGCTGAAAACACATCAGAACAGCATAAAATAGCATGCCGAGTCACGCCATTGCAAAGAATGTTGCAAAAACTGCCAAAAACACCAAAATAATGCATGTTGAAAAAATGAGCGAAAAGGCAAGGCTATAGTTTGGCAAAAAAAAGTCAAAAATGACATGTGCCAAAAACAGCTGAAAACACCTCAGAACAGCATAAAATAGCATGCCAAGACACGCCATTGCAAAGAATGTTGCAAAACGGCCAAAAACACCATAATAATGCATGTTGAAAAAATGACAGAAAAGGCAAGGCTATAGTATGGCAAAAAAGGTCAAAAATGACTAGTCCCAAAAACAGCTGAAAACACCTCAAAACAGCATGAAATACTGTACCAAGACACACCATAGCATAGAATGTTGCAAAAATGGCCAAAAACACCAAAATAACGCATGCTGAAAAAATTACCAAAAAAGCAAGGCTATATAGTATGGCAAAAAATGTCAAAAATGACATGTCCCAAAAACAGCTGAAAACACCTCAGAACAGCATAAAATAGCATGCCAAGACACGCCATTGCAAAGAATGTTGCAAAAATGGCCAAAAACACCAAAATAATGCATGTTGAAAAAATGACCGAAAAGGCAAGGCTATAGTATGGCAAAAAATGTCAAAAATGACATGTCCCAAAAACAGCTGAAAACACCTCAGAACAGCATAAAATAGCATGCCGAGTCACGCCATTGCAAAGAATGTTGCAAAAATGGCCAAAAACACCAAAATAATGCATGGTGAAAAAATGACCGAAAAGGCAAGGCTATAGTATGGCAAAAAATGTCAAAAATGACATGTCCCAAAAACAGCTGAAAACACCTCAGAACAGCATAAAATAGCATGCCAAGATATGCCATTGCAAAGAATGTTGCAAAAACGGCCAAAAACACCAAAATAATGCATGTTGAAAAAATGACCGAAAAGGAAAAAGCTATAGTATGGCAAAAAAAGTCAAAAATGACATGTCCCAAAAACAGCTGAAAACACCTCAAAACAGCATGAAATACTGTACCAAGACACACCATAGCATAGAATGTTGCAAAAATGGCCCAAAACACCAAAATAATGCATGTTGAAAAAATGACCGAAAAGGCAAGGATGTAGTATGGCAAAAAATGTCAAAAATGACATGTCCCAAAAACAGCTGAAAACACCTCAGAACAGCATAAAATAGCATGCCGAGTCACGCCATAGCATAGAATGTTGCAAAAACGGGGAAAAACACCAAAATAATGCATGTTGAAAAAATGACCGAAAAGCCAGACTATAGTATGGCAAAAAATGTCAAAAATGACATGTCCCAAAAACAACTGATGACACATCAAAACAGCATAAAATAGTGTGCGAAGACACACCATAGCATAGAATGTTGCACAAATGGCCAAAAACACCATAATAACGCATGGTGAAAAAATTACCAAAAAAGCAAGGTTATATAGTATGGCAAAAAAAGTCAAAAATGAAATATCCCAAAAACAGCTGAAAACACCTCAGAACAGCATAAAATAGCATGCCAAGACACGCCATTGCAAAGAATGTTGCAAAAATGGCCAAAAACACCAAAATAATGCATGGTGAAAAAATGACTGAAAAGGCAAGGCTATAGTATGGCAAAAAATGTCAAAAATGACATGTCCCAAAAACAGCTGATGACACATCAGAACAGCATAAAATAGTGTGCCGAGTCATAACAATAACAACAATAACACCAAAATAATGCATGTTGAAAAAATGACCGAAAAGGAAAAAGCTATAGTATGGCAAAAAAAGTCAAAAATGACATGTCCCAAAAACAGCTGAAAACACCTCAGAACAGCATAAAATAGCATGCCAAGACACGCCATTGCAAAGAATGTTGCAAAAATGGCCAAAAACACCAAAATAATGCATGTTGAAAAAATGACCGAAAAGGCAAGGCTATAGTATGGCAAAAAATGTCAAAAATGACATGTCCCAAAAACAACTGAAAACACATCAGAACAGCATAAAATAGCATGCCGAGTTGCGCTATAGCAAATAATGTTACAACAACCGACAATAACACCAAAATAATGCATGTTGAAAAAATGATCGAAAAGGCAAGGCTATAGTATGGCAAAAAAAAATTAAAAATGACATGTCCTAAAAACAGCTCAAAAAAACACCTCAGAACAGCATAAAATAGTGTGCCAAGACAGGCTATAGCATAGAATGTTGCAAAAACAGCCAAAAACACCATAATAATACATGTTGAAAAAAATACCAAAAAAGCAAGGCTATAGTATGGCAAAAAATGTCAAAAATGACATGTCCCAAAAACAACTGATGACACATCAAAACAGCATAAAATAGCATGCCAAGACACGCCATAGCATAGAACGTTGCAAAAACCGACAATAACACCAAAATAATGCATGTTGAAAAAATGACCAAAAAGGCAAGGCTATAGTATGGCAAAAAATGTCAAAAATGACATGTCCCAAAAACAAATGATGACACATCAAAACAGCATAAAATAGTGTGCAAAGACACACCATAGCATAGAATGTTGCACAAATGGCCAAAAACACCAAAATAATGCATGTTGAAAAAATGACCGAAAAGGCAAGGCTATAGTATGGCAAAAAATGTCAAAAATGACATGTCCCAAAAACAACTGAAAACACATCAGAACAGCATAAAATAGCATGCCGAGTCACGCCATTGCAAAGAATGTTGCAAAAACGGCCAAAAACACCAAAATAATGCATGCTGAAAAAATGACAGAAAAGGCAAGGCTATAGTATGGCAAAAAATGTCAAAAATGACATGTCCCAAAAACAGCTGATGACACATCAAAACAGCATAAAATAGTGTGCCGAGTCATAACAATAACAACAATAACACCAAAATAATGCATGTTGAAAAAATGACCTAAAAGGAAAAAGCTATAGTATGGCAAAAAAAGTAAAAAATGACATGTCCCAAAAACAGCTGAAAACACCTCAAAACAGCATTAAATACTGTACCAAGACACACCATAGCATAGAATGTTGCAAAAACGGCCAAAAACACCAAAATAATGCATGTTGAAAAAATGACCGAAAAGGCAAGGCTATAGTATGGCAAAAAATGTCAAAAATGACATGTCCCAAAAACAGCTGAAAATACTTCAAAACAGCATAAAATAGCATGCCAAGACACGCTATAGCAAATAATGTTACAACAACCGACAATAACACCATAATAATGCATGTTGAAAAAATGACCAAAAAGGCAAGGCTATAGTATGGCAAAAAATGTCAAAAATGACATGTCCTAAAAACAGCTCAAAAAAACACCTCAGAACAGCATAAAATAGTGTGCCAAGACACGCTATAGCATAGAATGTTGCAAAAACAGCCAAAAACACCATAATAATACATGTTGAAAAAAATACCAAAAAAGCAAGGCTATAGTATGGCAAAAAATGTCAAAAATGACATGTCCCAAAAACAACTGATGACACATCAAAACAGCATAAAATAGCATGCCAAGACACGCCATAGCATAGAACGTTGCAAAAACCGACAATAACACCAAAATAATGCATGTTGAAAAAATGACCAAAAAGGCAAGGCTATAGTATGGCAAAAAATGTCAAAAATGACATATCCCAAAAACAGCTGAAAACACCTCAGAACAGCATAAAATAGTGTGCCTAGACACGCCATAGCATAGAATGTTGCAAAAACGGCAAAAACCACCAAAATAATGCATGTTGAAAAAATGACCGAAAAGGCAAGGCTATAGTATAGCAAAAAAGGTCAAAAATGACATGTCCCAAAAACAGCTGAAAACACCTCAGAACAGTATAAAATAGCATGCCGAGTCACGCCATAGCATAGAATGTTGCAAAAACCGACAATAACACCAAAATAATGCATGTTGAAAAAATGACCGAAAAGGAAAAAGCTATAGTATGGCAAAAAATGTCAAAAATGACATGTCCCAAAAACAGCTGAAAACACCTCAAAACAGCATAAAATAGTGTGCCGAGTCATAACAATAACAACAATAACACCAAAATAATGCATGTTGAAAAAATGACCGAAAAGGAAAAAGCTATAGTATGGCAAAAAAAGTCAAAAATGACATGTCCCAAACACAGCTGAAAACACCTCAAAACAGCATTAAATACTGTACCAAGACACACCATAGCATAGAATGTTGCAAAAACGGTAAAAAACACCAAAATAATGCATATTGAAAAAATGACCGAAAAGGCAAGGCTATATAGTATAGCAAAAAATGTCCAAAATGACATGTCCCAAAAACAGCTGAAAACACCTCAGAACAGCATGAAATAGCATGCCAAGTCACGCCATATCATCAAATGTTGCAAAAACCGACAAGAACACCAAAATAATGCATGTTGAAAAAATGACCGAAAAGGCAAGGCTATAGTATGGCAAAAAATGTCAAAAATGACATGTCCCAAAAACAGCTGAAAATACTTCAAAACAGCATAAAATAGCATGCCAAGACACGCTATGGCAAATAATGTTACAACAACCGACAATCACACCAAAATAATGCATGTTGAAAAAATGACCGAAAAGGCAAGGCTATAGTGTGGAAAAAAAAAAAAAAAATGACATGTCCTAAAAACAGCTGAAAAAAATACAGAACAGCATAAAATAGTGTGCCAAGACACGCTATACCATAGAATGTTGCAAAAACAGCCAAAAACACCATAATAATGCATGGTGAAAAAATTACCAAAAAAGCAAGGCTATAGTATGGCAAAAAATGTCAAAACTGACATGTCCTAAAAACAGCCGAAAACACCTCAGAACAACATAAAATAGTGTGCCAAGACACGCCATAGCATAGAATGTTGCAAAAACGGCCAAAAACACCATAATAATGCATGTTGAAAAAATTACAGAAAAGGCAAGGCTATAATATAGCAAAAAATGTCAAAAATGACATGTCCCCAAAACAGCTGAAAAGACCTCAAAACAGCATCAAATAGTGTGTCAAGACACACCATAGCATAGAATGTTGCAAAAACTGCCAAAAACATCATAATATAGTGTGTCGAAAAAACAACTTAAATGCTATACTATTGTATGGTGAAAATGTCTAAATAATCATGTCCCAAAAACAGCAAAAAATCACATAAAATAGCATACCGAGACACATCATGGCATAAAATGTTGCAAAAACAGTCCAAAACACCATAACATAGCATGTCGAAAAAGACCAAAAATGCCATACTATAGTGTTATTTTTAATCATTTTTTCGATGACATACTGTACTATGACGTTCTTTTCTTTTTTTTGGAAGATACAGTAAACTATGACGTTTTTTAATGTTTTTTTAAATGACTTAGTGTACCAGTACGTCTATAACATTTTTGAGTAACATACCTTAGTATCATGCTTTTATCATTTTTTTTTTTTACATTATAGTACTACCTCTTTTTTCAATTGAAAGACATACTATACATCAGCATTACGTTTTTATGATCTTTTGATCGACATATACCAGCACGTTGTCATGATTATTTGGAAGTCATGCTATACTATCACGCTTTTATCATTTTTAAACGACATATACAATCAAGATTTCACAATTTCCTACATTTCATCTCATTTCAACATTCTAGACTGAGGCTTTTGTTCATTTTTGTTCAACATACTTTACATACAAGACTATGACGTGTTTATTGTTCGATCGACGTTCAGCAAGACGTTTTTAGATTTGGAAATTGAACAGCAGATGTCACTATAGCCAATAAACATTTCATATGAATTTCATTTCGAGGCGCCCAGAAAGCTCCTATATTAATTCAGAGCGTTTATTTTTTTTAAATAGAAAAACTAAATTGCACAGTGTTCAATCCAGCTGTCCACCGTCTGTGTCTGTGGGGGACAATGTGGGATGGGAAGGTGTCTCGGTATGTCAGGTACACTACACGGAAGTGTAATTACAGCGCGTGTCGCTGTGCTTGCATGACAGAACAGGCGTTGCATGTGTGTGTGTGTGTGTGTGTGTGTGTGTGTGTGTGCGAGTGTGTGTGCTGTCAACGACAACCTCCGATCACAGCTGGTCCCTCAACATGGCACCCAAAGACCCTCTGCTCGCCACTCTCAAAGGTAAGGACGCACACTGTGCTGTTATTGGATCCATTACAGCCGGTTGCTTCGTCCAGTTTTGCGCGTATGGCTCGCTGCTAAATAATAAATGACTTACTTTATCATTTGTGTTCTTATGTAAAAAACAAAAACAAAAACAAAAAACCCAACATCTGTTAGGCTGTTTATTTCTGCACAGCCACTGGTGTAGTGTTGATGTATGAGATGGCGATGATCGAGCAGGTTACATGCATGGCCACACTCACGCGGACCGACAACAGATCCGCTGTCAGCTGTGCGTTATGTTCTGTCCCCTCCCAGTGTGCGTCCTGAACCTGCAGTCACACGGAGACACAGTGTCAGACACCAACCCTCACCTCGCCTCCTGCTGTGAGCTCGTCGAGCTGGTCCTCAGGAAGGGGCTCCAACGTAAGCATCCACAAAATATGTTTTTCCTCTGAAAAAAATACATTTCTGCAGGTTTGTTAAAACTGAATGTTCTTTATCGACATATTGCTGAAAAACAAATGTCTCTATTGCAAGTTGCTTACCTGGTAGGCATATGTATGTTGGGATGTCAGTTTATGCCTCAAGAGGCTGTTTTTTCCCCCCTGAAACATGCTAAAATTACTAAAAGGTGAAAAAACAGTTGCCTAAAAAATTGAAAAAAAAAAAAAAAAAAGAGAGAGAGAGGATAAATATTAGAAAAAAATCCCAAAAATTGGACAAATGTCTGGAAATTAAATGTCCAAAAAAGATATATATTTATTAAAGGAATATATTAAAAATTATATCACAGTAAAAACATAAAAACATTAAAATATACAAAATAACTACACATCTATTGTTTTGTTTTTAGGACTTTTATTATTATTATTATTATTATTATTATTATTATTATTATTATTATTATTTGCTTAGTTTTAGGTATTTTCTTGTTAAGGGTTAAAGGGTTAAGGGTTAAACACTGTGTTTGGAGGGTGGGCTTGGTGTATTTTCAGTATCTTAATGATAAACCATACCAACTTGGTAAAAAATGTCCCACAAATTTCAAGAAATTAGTAAAAGGTGACAAGAAATTTGCCTAAGATTTTTTTTAATTAAAGGGGGAGCATTATTAGAAAATTATGCCCCCCAAAAATGTAAAATATATATAATTATTTATATTTTATAATTAATTATTATTATAAAGGTAATTTTCTTGTAACTTCTTTACTAGTTTTTTGCTCATTTTTTGGCCGTGGCTCGTTAAGTTACTGTTTGCCTTCTTGCAATGTTTATAAAGAAATCAAACCAATTTGCACAGGTTTCAAAGAGTTTAAACACTGTATTTTAAATATCTTAATGATACATTATATGAGACTCTATAGGTGAACAGTGTTTTTGCAGTTCGGACTGAGTGTGTGTTTGCTCTCCCTCCAGAGCCAGTTCTCAGTCTGGTACACAGAGACTACTGGCAGTGTTTTGAACAGCTCACCCACCAAGATACCTGTGGCAGGTAACAACATCCTGCTTAGATAAACTGATTTTTAATAATGTTATAACTTTGCACTGTAACATACCTTACTCTGATAGAAATACTATTATTTCCAGGGGCAGGGCTTCTGGGGCTCCAGCCCTGATTGTTTTCTCAAAAGCCCTGAATGGTATTTGCAAGAGAATCTAATGTAACTCAGTAAATATTCTCCTGTTGACGTAATATTCAATTCAGAGTATGAAAGACTGCATTTATTTGGCATTGTTGGGGATCCTTGAATTGGAATCAAAGTTACCCAGATTAGCATAGCATGATTTAATTAAAAAAAAAAAAAACTACTCAAGCATTGTGTAACAAAAAGAGGTTTCAAGATTAGGAATGCTATTCACATAAAATTCTTACCTCTACCTATTTTCATGAGTGAGTTCAGATGTGGACCCAAATGGAGAACAAACAGAGCAGACAGGTACACAAACAAAAAGTGGGCTTTAATACTGTTGATGATTATGATGTCCAAAAAAATAAGCAGGTAACAAAAGCACAAAGTACAAATAAAACAGGAATCAAACACCAAACTAAAGCCAACTAGGATGACAAGGGAAACACACAGGTATATATACACAGGAGACTAATCAGGAGAATGAGACACAGCTGGAGTAGGTGGCAGAGGACACCAGGGTGGAGCAAAAAAGACAAAAACAGAACAGGTGAGCAGGGAAGACTCTGGTAACAGGGAACAAGACTTACAAAAGACAGGTGAAATTAATCAGGGACATATTAAGGTGAAACACACAAAGACAGGAAGTAAAATCAGACACTACACATGAGGAGTACTACTACAGAATATAACAGGACACAGAACAGGAGTGACATGAAAACATAACAAAGCCCAAACTCAAAAACCTAAGATCCTGACACCTAAGATAGTATGTAACTAGTTGTAGCTTACTTACAAACAGCTTACAAATTTCCTGCTTATTTATTTAAATCTTGTGTGTGTGTGTGTGTGTGTGTGTGTGTGCCACTTATATCATCCTCTTTGGGTCTGTGAGAACACAGCGACAACAGAAGTCTTCATGAGTTGTTCTTTTTTGGGGGTTTTTTTGGATTCAGCATCAGTTTGTGAAGTTCGACTTGTAGGGAGAATAATCTGTCGATCCGGTCAGAGCAGATCAGATCAAATCAATAGAAGAGAGGAGATGCCACAGAGGCCTTCAGTAGAAACTTTTAGACACAGCACTATTAAGTTTGACTTCCGCTGCACCTGGCATCCTGAATGGTGCAAAGTTTTAAGGAAAAATTAAGTGCCAGAGTGCATAAAAAGCATCAAAATAGACCTTGATCATCAAAAAACACCTAACACCTATTGTTTCTGCTGCTGGTGTGTGTGTGTGTGTGTGTGTGTAGGCTGTCCGCTGTGTCCTTGGTGGTGGAGCAGACCAGAGTTTGCAGGAAGCTGCTTTCAGCTCAGGGCCGAGGACGCTACCTACTCAGACTGGCTCTCAGCCGCAAGGCTCTGCCGCAGTTCATCACACACCTGCTGCACACACCCAGAGTCCTGGAGGTCAGACGCATGGACCAAAACACATTTTCTATGATACATTATATTTTTTATGTATTTTGCTGGTGCTACCCATATTTGCTCTTCTATGGGGCAAATTGTCCACCAAATATACCCGTTGCCGAGTCTCAGTAAGAGTCTGAAACAGCTTTGGTTCATGCTGTTTCTCTCCCCTGCAGTGGTACAGCCCGGATATGTCAATCCTCAGGAATGAGGAATTTGTGGGTGAGGCTTTGTACTTGATCTGATTGTTTCCTTCAAATGCTGAGCAAAGCTAAGGAAGTGCTTGTCATCGCTGGCAATCAATGTCCAAGATCAACAACACTGTTCTCTCTTTGCAGAGCCTTTCATGTCTCTGCTGCTGGTCCTCTCTCACATGGAGTTTAAACTGGACATGGAGGTCAGTTCAGCTCCATCATTTATGCCTCAACTTTTCTTCCAAATCACTTTGCATTCAAACAGCTCTGCACTAATAACCTCCCCTGGTCTCTTGGCACAGAATTGCAGTTTTCTGGATGAGAGTTGGCTCCTACCGGTAAAAAAATTATGAATATTGTTTCATAACTCACAACTTAAATAACTTATGGAAATCCATTAAAAAATGACAAAAGCAGGACATGTTGCAGTGAGATTGTGGAATTCAGACTCCATCTGTTAATTGTTTGTATATTTTCCAGGTGTGTGAGACATATGAGGTAGTGCCCTGTCGGGAGTTAGGGTTGGTGTTGAGGTTTGTACCGTCCTCTCTACTGTTTTTCATAAAGTATATCAATTCACCAATAGATCTGTCCAATGTGCATCATCCTCTCCCTCTGTCTCTGCCTGTCTCTCAGGTATCTCAGAGGGCGCGTCTTCGTCCTCGAACTGATCCCTGATAGTCAGGCTCATGTCGACAAGTTTATCTGTCCTGGTGACATCATTGATGAGATCAACGGCACCTCATTGAGGAATTCCAAGAATGGACAGGTATCCTCACCCATGCAGTGTAATATATAAGTCATAACCAGAGACATTTAAAGACATTATGTCTCTTTCTCAGCATTGTGTATCTGGTAAAAATAAAAATAAAAATAAAAGCCATTTAAGTGCTATCTAGTCCTGTTATATTGAAGAAAAGGCAGACATCTCTACAGCCAATATCTCCAACACTCTGCAACTCACACCAAAATAATCTAGACTGATACATAGTACTACAAACAAAAAATATATCTTTTTGATTTTGTGTTTGAACTGTCCCTTTTAAGTGTCTCTGAAAGACAGTCCAACAAGTGAGCCAGCCAGTACCTAAATGTAATTTAGACATTATTAATTATTAATGTCCTCTGTAAAACAAAAGGCCATTATAACAAGAAGTGTTTTCACCTTTGTTGCCTGATTAGACCTCTTCTCAGAAATGTGTGGCTGCATACTTATGGCTCGATAGACGCCTCCCTAGTTCTCCTGTTAGTTTTGTGGCACCAGTTAGGGTGGGACAGCTTATCGTTTTTATTATTACATGTAGTATGGTGATATTGCACAACTGCTTACACAACCTTAGCACAGCTCTATTCAGCCAGAACAACTGAAAATGCCTGTGTTGGCTGTGAAGGACTCTTCTAGTAAAATTTTTAAAAAAAAAGAAATTCCCCTCTGTTCTCATTTTTGCCCTCAATGTTTATCTTGAGGTTTCAGCCTTATCATATTTAACAAGATGTGACATGGCACCTTTAGGGAATTTCTTTGTGATTAGCACAAATATCCACTTGAAATCAAGGAAGAGCTGATTAGATTTTGGTGGTCATAGCTCAAAGGTCAAGGTCCCTGTGACCTTGTCTGTCTCATTCTTGCGAACGCAATATCTCAAGAAAACCTTGAGGGAATTTCTTCAAATTTGGCACAAACGTTTGAGTGGACTCAAGGGTGTCCTGTTTAGATTTTGGTGGTCAAAGTTCAGAGTCACTGTGACCCTGCAACCGTCTCATTTTCGTCAACACAATATCTGAAGATAGCCTTGAGAGAGTTTCCTTAAATGTGGTATAAATGTCCATTTGGACTCAAGAATGTACTGACTGGAATTCGGTGGTCAAAATCCATATGCTCAAATTTCACACAAATGTATATAAGGATGTAATGATGAAGGTCTGACATTTTAAATCACTGGCCACCCCAACTCATTTTCACACGTGTTTGAAAAACCCTTTAAGTGTTTGCATCACTTAAACATTTTTTTTTTACATTTACATTTACTACTAAACAAACCTTAGAGGTACTTGTACACAGCTCAAGGTGTGTACAAGAGTGCATAAAAAAAGCATCAAAAGAGAGCTTACTCATAAAAAAGAATCCCCCCTTACAGGGGTCTGTGCTAAGCCCCCAGTGTCCTCGAACTCTAGAAACACCCCTGGCTACATTTCCTCTGTTTTTCCAGGCAGGTGTGGTTCTGTCCCGGCTAAAGGGCAGCCCTCTGTCCATCAGTATTCTGCGGTGGAGGGCTCATGATGGGACAGTGTATCGGCCCCTTATCAAACTTCTGAGGGCCCTGAGGATCGAGAACCCCACCCTGCAGCTCGGCCCCACTCCCTCCCAGCAGTCAGCCACCAATGACCAGAGAATGTCTCCGTCACAGTGTCTCAAAGAGGGGAGGCAAGTGTGTTACCAAATTAATAGGGATGATTTATTGAACATTTTGCCAGTTGTACTTCTGACATATTTCACTGACCCACCATTCCTTAACAGGATTGTCTACATCGTGCAGTACTTGGGAAAAGCAAACATTGGAGCGGTAAATAAGCGCTATTGCTTTACAATTTAATATTGTTCTTTGTGTATACGTGTTTGGCCCTGTTTACATCTGCTTTTAACATGCTTTTTTTTTTAATGCCCATGTTAACAGATTAGAGCAGCCCCACTACTTGTGTCTCGGCTGCTGCTGAACTGCAGAACATGTAGATATTCGCAGTTTTGACGATTTTTTTTCCATGTGACGCAGGCGGTTTTCAGGATTAGACAGTGAAAATGTTAAATTAATGTGTTATTCGGATTAAAACTGGACATGGAAATACACGTAAACATATAAGTCTGACTAAAAATGGACTGAAACGAAATCCTTGAAATTTAACTAACACACCCAGATAAGGAGATTGGAAGTCAAGCTTTTCCGTCATGTTAACACTTCAGTCGGACTTTAACTGGGCCCTGCCTACACTAATAGATATAGTACAGTCCCACAACACTGGCAGCTAAGCTAAGTGATGGATTGCCGTGGACTGGGCCTCAGTAAGACATTTAACATCTTAAAACAATCAATATCAATTTAAGTGTTCAATATATATATATATATAATATATATATATATATATATAATATATATTTTATCCTCTTTACATTACACAACAGCTGATGGAGGCAGCTGTAAAGCAGCAGCTCCACTATTCAGTGGAGTAAAATGATTTCTTCAATGTAGTCTGGTGTTTTTGATATACCGACTTCAAATCTCCGTCAGTAAGGACTTTCTTATGGCAAAGTAAAGTGGTGAAAGTGTTTGAAATATAGCTTAGGCTACACTTAATCTGAGATCGATTTTGTTAGGTGGTTTAAAACTAATCAATGAAAGCAGAGTTTGCAGAGATGAGGCAGTTTTCTACCCCCGAAGTTAATGCGTGGTGCTTTGTCTGCTGTCCATCTGTGATACAATCATCGAGGGCGCATGTTAATACCATGTGCAAACAGGGCCTTAGTCTTTAAAGCTTTGGTGAAATCTGCTTTTACCTCTCTTTTAGTTTGGGGGCAAGGAGGTGCTGCAGCAGGGCATTAAACAAGTTTTGCAGAAAAACCTGCCAAGCAAGGTAAAGAAGCTGCTCCCCTGCCTCAGGGCATGGTGGCCTGTTGGTCTGCAAAACAAAAGTCACCATCAGCATGTGCTCAATCAGTGAAATTTTTCTTGCAGGAAGTGCTCTTAGATATGAAGGAGACACATTTGACATGCACGGACAGCAGCAGTAAACTGGTGAGTAGATGCGTGTAATGTAATTAAGTTGATGTTCCCTCTTTGCGATTACATGACAATTATCAGATTTTTTAAGCTGCAATTCTATTCTCCTAAATAATATCATGTTTTCATCAGGAGCTGTTTGAGCATCACTATCCAGAGATTTCATGCGTTGGGAGATTCGGTCAACCAGACTACACGATATTTGCATTTTGTGTGGCGTAAGTATTACATTTCTGCAAATATTTCATTATTATTGCAGTATAGGATGATTGATTTATCCATTATAAGAGTGCTCCACACACAACCCTATTGAATAACACTTCTCCATAGGGACACGTGGTGATGCAATACCCTAGCCATTACATCTGTTGTCATTGGCTGCGCCCATATGTCATCTAACCATGTGATTGGCTCCGTTCACAGAGACTCCCCAGAAACCCCTCAGTCTACAGGCTTCTGCTGCGTGGCGCTAAGAGCCAGCACTGCCAAGGAGTGTGAAGAGCTTGTCCTACGTATAGGTGAGGCATGGCAGTTATGAGCTTTCTGCATGAGAAACTCACTCACACTTCTATTTTTATTCATGTTAAAAGCTCATTTTGTGTTTGTGCTTGTTACAGCGACTGGTTTCAAGCACACAGAGTGGTTTGTATGACAACCCACCAACAGTGGATTAACACTTGTATCATGTTTTGTAAATAAGTGTAAAATGTGCATAAAAACTATTACTCACTGAATATGAATATAAGTAAGAGTGTACCATTTCATATTAGGGGATAATTTTTAATAAAAGAATGAGTATATTAATATATATGATATATGCACACACACATATGTATACACACTTGTTTCCTACAGCCAGGTTTAAATACAGTATTAAAGATACCACTTGGGATGAAGTTTGACAACAATTTAATGATAAACTAAACTGAAAAGAAAAAAACAGATATTGTCAAAACATTACCTCTAACAAAATTGCATATTGGTCCAGTGAAAAAGTCAAACATGGTTAGAATTGGAAAATCCCCAGCATTTTAGTGGTTTATTACAAATTTCACAGCCTCATGCTGTTTGTAGGATTATTCTTTTGCTTTGATTCCCATTAAATAAGTTTAAGAGGAATTCAGTGAATTAAAGCAACAAAAAAAATCGTTACCTATGGTGATTTTACAAAGCAATGCCAGGCGTGGATACTTGTCTTTGCATTTTCACTTGAAAGACATTTTAATACCAAACAAGGCCTTATTTTTAGATTAATGAATTCACTGCCATTATAGGACTTTTAAGGAAATGCTGGAACACAACACACCTTTTGAAACTGCATAATTAATAAATGTTGACCAGATTGAATGTGGGAGAGAGAGAGAGAGAGAGAGAGAGAGAGAGAGAGAGAGAGAGAGAGAGAAAATAAATACATAAATAAACACCAGGTTTTCTACTCATAAAGACCTTTAATAGAAAGACGTGACAACATTTCCATAAATAGTATTAAATGTAGCTGCCAAGATTTTTATGTTGAAAAACATGTAAAAAGCAGTCCAGAAAAATACAGGTGGGGTCTGCCATGCTCTTGGTCACACACAATGCAGATATCAACTTGTAGTAGCCAATACCCAATGCTGCAGAGACCAGTTGAACATGACATGCTGGCATTTTTGTGAGAAGTGGTAGATGGGTGAAGAGACCCTGGACACCTACAGAAGATGTAAAGAATGCATCCCCGACAAACTTCATCCTCAGAGGGAGTAGATACCCAACAAAAGGACTTACGTTGATATAATGGCTGAAACATGTAGTAATGAGACCCATGATGAGTAGATAAACCTACTGCACAACATTTCCAAATATCCTAAGTGTACTCAGGCTTGTGGAATGGTTGATGAATTGTCCCGGTTAAAATACAAAAATCCAAAGAAAACTTGTAAAAAAAAAAAACAAAAAACAAGAAATAAAATGTCCACAAAAAATGGTAAGTACGATAAATAGGATCTTGACAATGAGGCCGTTGCTGTTTAGGCCCTCTCTCCCCTTATCCTACGAGCCAGCTGGATGTCTTTGGGCATGATGGTGACACGCTTGGCGTGGATGGCGCACAGGTTGGTGTCCTCAAACAGACCCACCAGGTAAGCCTCACTGGCTTCCTGTTAGACAAAAAAAATAGAAATTACAACCATGACAACTACCGTTTCTTTTTACCACAATATGCTCCACCAACACTACGACTCAATAATGAATAGGTAGAGTTTGTTTTGAGTTTAGTTTGAGTTTGAATAATTGAGTTTGTTTTACCTGAAGAGCACCGATGGCAGCGCTCTGGAAACGCAGGTCGGTCTTGAAATCCTGTGCGATTTCTCTCACCAGACGCTGGAAGGGCAGCTTGCGGATGAGCAGCTCGGTGGACTTCTGATAACGACGGATCTCCCTCAGAGCCACAGTTCCAGGCCTACACAACAAATATATTTTAATTTATTTACCAAATTCATAAACTCTCATTGCATTGCATTGCATTACTACTTATCATGGCAACTTTAGACACAACTACTGCATGCTACAACGCACGAAATACAAGTGCTTCACCTGTAACGATGGGGCTTCTTCACTCCTCCCGTGGACGGCGCGCTCTTCCTGGCTGCCTTGGTAGCGAGTTGCTTCCTTGGCGCCTTTCCTCCGGTAGATTTACGGGCAGTCTGCTTGGTACGGGCCATTTTGCTATTAAGAAAATAGAAAAACTTTTCATACTAATTTCGAAACATTGGTTTCACCAAATCGTACGGATACGGTTTGAACAACCTATCTTAGCTGCTAGCGCCCAAGCTAATAAAGCTAGCAAACAAGCTAATATAGCTCCCCTCCCCCCAGGTTGCAACCGCTGGGAGGCGTCTGGTTAGCACCGGCAACGTCTTTACGCTCTATCGGCGGTAATACCAAGCTAAACATAAAAAAAAATATAAAACCGTTTTCAGCGTTTATTTCGGGTGATTTAGCGTCACTAACTGGTGCTATTGAAATGAACAGCATTTTCCCAAATTCAGAGACCCATGGTGACCAGCGCTAATGGCGTCAAAACACGTAGTGTTTGTATCCGCTCAGACGCTGAGGCTTTGCCTTTCCACTTCGCCATTTTCACAGTTTCTCATTTCACCCCCATCCGACATTGCCTCTAATGTCAGGCAACATTAGCTCACACATAATTAGCTTAGCTAATTGCCTTGGTTTATAGTGACACGTTAGCCTTTGTATTCGTGGTTTTTAAATATCTATAATGTTTTTTTAAAACCAGGTTTCACGTTAACGACATAACCAGTGACGTTCATCTTGAAACGCCAACCCTAAGAGACTCCATTGTTCTATTTTTAGCTAACGCTAACGTTAGCCTGTCGCCATGTTAGCCTGTTTGCCAAACAATACCTGTACAAAGAACCGTAGCCCGCAGACACATCTTATTTTCACCACAAACGTTTCACGTACGTTACCTAATGTTACATGGCAAGGTGAAACTAATTACCTTTAGGACGTCGGTTGTTACGAGACAGTCGTCGTAGTTGACGGATGTGCGATTTGGGCCGCTCAGAACGAAAACGGTTTGTGTCGGGAGGGGGTTGAGGCCGAGTATATATACTTTACCGTGACGTCATGCATACCAAATAGTACACACTGATTGGTTCACCCCAGATCCCTTTAAGTTGTTTATTGTAGTGCACTAGTTCACCTTTCAAAGCCTAATGTTACAGCAGATGCAGCAGAAGAAACCACAATTCTACAAAAAGAAAAAAACTAAATCTAAGAAAATGTGTTGACCAGCTAGGTATTTTACACATACAGTTATAAAAAGGCAGATTATTTCTTCTATTTCACAGAAAATTCAAGAATATTCCCTATCAAGCCTAAATCTCTCCAACGTATTTTTTGCAGGATATAACCAATGCAAGATTTTAAAAGAAACCTGTTTAACTTTTTTACTAAGAAGAGATTTATTTATATTTCTATATATTTATACTATATTATATATATTACTTATATATTTATATGTATAATTAAGACAAACTAACCTACACCGACGTAACGAACCAAACTTTGAACTTCATATCCCATAGTTCCATGTTGTCCATGTTACTACTTCCTCCTGTGTTGCGCAAGCTCACAACGTCGTAGAATGCGGATTTCGCTAGCTAGCAAGAACAGCTAGCCAGCAAGCTAAAAACAAGCTTCTTGTTGTTAGGCTTCAAACTGGTAAAATGTCTAAAACGCACTCGCAGCCTCCGTCATCTTCGGCAGCGACGACTACCGGGGGACCCTCCTCGTCCTCGTCGTCTTCGCCCGCAGGGGGCTCGACATCTCCCGCAACCGTGTTGAACGTTCAGCCCGAGAAACCTCAACATTACACGTACGTAGCTAGTTAGCCGGATTAGCTATATAAGTGTACACAACCTCACGTGCAGTTGCATGTACAAAACTATATTTAAATTGTATTTGAGAAAAGGAGTAAGCGATATTCTATAAAATGACTGAACCAAGCTGGTTAAGCAATAATGTGCTTCTGAAACGGAGCAGGTTTCGATAAGGAGGCCTAACGTTACCCACTATTAGCCATTACTTACAGGCTTTGTGGCACTGCACAGTTTATTTTGTGTATTTGTGAATATATGTCTCACTGCTGCATTATCTTAATGCTACTTTAGTTACGTTATTTGTTAATTTTTTGGGAAAGAAGTTTTTCAGTACTGCAGAAAATAATATAGTGTAACATAGTCTAAGACAGACAGGAGCCTTAGAAAAATAATCACAATGAATAAGGATATTGACCTGTATTGTACTGTAAGAAAATGTGAATGCACTATTGTAAATGTTAAAGAAAAGTAACAATATCTAGATTTCTAATTTTTTTGTTAGTCATGTTGCTTTCCTCTCTTCCAGATATCTGAAGGAGTTCAGAACTGAGCAGTGCCCCCTGTTCGTACAGCATAAATGTACACAACACAGGCCCTTTTCCTGTTTCCACTGGCACTTCCTGAACCAGCGGCGCCGCAGGCCCATCCGCAGACGGGACGGGACCTTCAACTACAGCCCAGATGTTTACTGTACCAAATATGATGAGGGAACAGGCACCTGCCCTGATGGAGACGAGTGAGTGAAACTGAGGTTTAAGTGTTGTACGAGACTGCTTCATGTCATGTTAGCATCACGAGACCCCCAGTAGAGCCACATCTAACATGAACAATCAGGGACCCTTTGTAAAGGAAGTCTTATTGATGTTTATGCGCTGAAATTGAATAACCGATCCACACTTTTTCTGGGAAGATAATGGTGAATAATTGTGAAATGTCTTAAGCACACACTGATTCACTTTTCGTAGTGTGAGTATGAAAGTGGCCTTTTGTTAATAATCCACGTAAACCAGGGATACTTAACCTCCTTTGTTTGGGGGCCACTTTTGCCAGGGGCCAGTTGTAGCAGCTCCATACATGTTTCTAGGATTTTACGACATTTGTAGGATTTAAGGACATTTCTTATATTTTCATATATATTTCTCAGATTTTCGGACCTTTTTAGAAATTTGAGAACCTTGCTTGGATTTTGGGATGTGTCTAGGATTACAGGACACTTCTAGGAGTTCATAGCATTTCTAGGATTTTAGGAAGTCTATAGGATTTTAGGACATTTCTATGATTTGAGGACATTTGTGGCTTTTAGCGGATTCTCAACTTCCACTTTTTTATGAACAAGCTTTATTTTGGTGCTGTCTTATGCACTTTGGCACCTCATGTATATTAAAAGTACAAAAACAATTCCCAGTTTGAATCACTTTATTTTTATATGGGACCAGTTCTGGTATCATTGGCGTAGACCCAAGTCTTATGGGGTTTTCTGAAGCCTCTTAAACTACAAATAGTTAAACCTTGGTGGTATCCCAAAGTAGTGTGTCTGTCTCACCTCTAAAATGTTTTACCTTTTACATGTAAATCCTGAATGCTCAAGTGAATCACTAGAATGTGTGCAACAATGCATGACAAAGGACCTTTGAGTGAGAGACAGTCAAGTAATGACTGAGGATACACCCTGTCCACATTTTAAGTCAAGTTGAACACTTTGAATAAATGGTGCCTGATGCGTAATCTTCATGGTGAGCATTAGCATCTGAACATAGCCATTCTCCCTCTGTGCGAGTCTCCTTTAGACTGAAAGGTGCTGAGCTGTTATGGTCTGCATGACACCGTCTTGGTGACAATCACAGACTAATGAAATGTAAATGTAAAGGATGGAGGGTCAAACTGGGACGGCTTTGATACATGCTAATGAGCCACTTCGAGTGCTGAGTGAACAGTTCAGACGGTTCCTGTTCCAGCTCTTTGCAAAGAACTTTTATTGCCAGTGATTTGTGTATACTGTACACAGTGTGCTTCAAAAGACATTTATGTCATGTTTGTGTGCATGCTTTTTTTTCCTATGCTCCAGATGCCCATTTCTACATCGGACAGCAGGCGACACAGAGCGCAGATACCACCTCCGCTACTATAAGACGGGATCATGTATTCACGAAACAGATGCAAAAGGCCACTGCAGCAAAAACGGCTCCCACTGTGCCTTTGCACATGGGTCACATGACCTGCGCAGTCCTGTTTATGATATCAGGTGCCAAAATAACTGAATATTACCATGTAACCATCAAGCTTTGCCTTCATATCAGTTTTTGTGTGTGTATTTGTGCTGCAGTTGCTAACAGAGTGTGTTTACGCTGTTCATTTACAGAGAAGTGCAGGTGATGGAGTCTCAGGGAGGCTCAGGGCCCGCAGAGGGAGGCGGAGGAGATGGACAGTCAGGACAGGCAGCAAGTACAGCCCTTATAGAGAAGATCCTGAGTGAGGAGCCCCGCTGGCAAGGTAAATCTGTGTTGTGGTACTTTCACGCTCAAACTACAAGCAGTGTGTTAAATAACTACAACATGCTGCAGCGGTTACAGTACTGATGTAACATGAAATATGATCCAGGAAGTTTGACTAACAGTTCCATGTGTTTGGAGGCTTATCAGATGCCATAAAACACTGCACAGTGATGTGTAATACTCTGAGACAGGATCTTACAATCAGAGTTATCCTGGTGGCAACTTTGTTAACTTGGTAAATTGTCAAATATGGCGTACGTGTCGCAAATGAATTTACAAGGAGTATGAAGTGAAGCCAGGTTGAGATAGCTGTTTTTATTCCGGAGGCCTCTTTACTGGCATGTGAAGGAGGATGGGCCTCATTCAAATGAAAGAGTCTGAAAGGGCAACTTTGGTGTTTTTCAAACTACACACTATTTTCCCATGTTTTTGTGACTAAATGTAACAAGAACAACCGTTTTGAAAACTGGGCCAGTATAAAGTGAGCGTGCTGCAGCTGTAAAACAGGCTGCAATGTAAACACTTAGGGCAATTATGCAATGTCAATATACATCCCCTAAAAATGCATTTTTAAATTTTTATTTTTTCTCTTTTGTCTCTGTCATTATTTACACACACATACACACATATATAGTCTTTGTTAATTATTTTGTGTTATTGTTTCATTTAACTTAAAAATGCTAATAAAAAAAAGCTTTTTTGACCATTGACATGCTCACATTACATGTTTGACAACATGCAAAGGATCTCTACAGAGATAGACCTCTTAGTTAAAGAGTAAGAGCCTTTTTTGTTTGACCAGAATCACCAAAACACACCAAACTCAGTTTAAATAAAAAAGTAATTTTAGCATTTATAGAGCCAGCATATGTTCACATCTAACTGGGTGAATTAAGGGTTTATTTGTGCCAAACTAGATTTGGTGATTGTCAAAACAGTTGAAAGATGAACCAAGAAGGCTATTGAGAGCTTTATTTTGTTTCTGTGGACTTTGAATGAGGTTTGTTTCAGGACGATAAAATCACTTTTTATTTAAATGCAATCTGGTAGGTTTGAAGATAGCGGTATTTGGGCTGTTTCCTCTAAACAAAAATGATCTCACTCTTAAACAGAAAGTTGGATTTTTGTAGGAATCCTTTCCAGAATGTTGTCAGACCTTCAATATAACAATATGAGCCTGTTAGTGGCAAAAACAAGCTTTTTTTGTGGACCTTAAGTGAGAGTGCGCACATGCCCAGAGTAGTTACATTGCAGCCTGTTTTTGACGCTTTGGGCCGCAGCCCTCTCGCTTTCAATATTTGTTGTTTCCATTAATCATGTAGACACACATTTATGGGAGAATAGGGTCCAGGCTGAAAAATATGCTTTAATTCTTTGAATGCAGCGAAAAACAAGCTCACTCCTTTTCCAATCTTATGAGGATTTCCAGTTATTTTAATGTCAAAAATCTTGATCTGCCCCTCACCATCTGCCTCGCCTCATTGTCTCCTTTTGTGTCTCTGTGTTTTAACCCCTTAGATAACAACTACGTGCTGTCCCACTACAAGACAGAACTTTGTAAGAAACCACCTCGTCTGTGCCGTCAAGGTTACGCGTGTCCGTACTACCATAACAGCAAAGACAGGAGGCGCAGCCCACACAAGCACAAATACAGGTGCTCTGTTGCACCATGATTTCAAGATCATGGTTTTGTTTTTGCTCACTTGTCGATGTGTTTAACTGAGTTGTTGTTCCTCGTCGCCACAGAGCGTTGCCGTGTCCAGCTGTGAAACAGAGTGAGGAATGGGGCGATCCCAGTAAATGTGAGGGCGCAGAGGGATGCCAGTATTGCCACACGAGAACAGAACAGCAGTTCCACCCCGAGGTTTGTCCGTTTTAGGAAACATCTTTCAGAATCTAGATCAGGAAAGAGATGAATATAACGTGTGTCGATTTGTAACTTTGTCGCAGATCTATAAATCCACCAAGTGTAATGACATGCAGCAGTGCGGCAGCTGTCCCAGAGGGCCCTTCTGTGCCTTTGCTCATGTGGAAAGTAAGTCCCCGAAATACATCTCTGAGCACCTCTCAACAACAGTCAAGTGATTTATTTTACAATTTAACATATATTTTTTCAAACCTGCTTCAGGGCCCTTTGTTCCAGAGGAGCCACCGTTCCCCACACCCAGCTCCCCTCCACCCCCCAGACCTCCAGACCCTCTACCTGCTCAAGAAGCTTCTTCAAGTCCCAGCAGGCACAACATGGGCCCCGGACCGAGCTCTGGTTCTGTTTCAGACCCCTTCTCCCCGTCCGCAGGGTCGTGTGTAGCGGAGCAGGGTCTGCTGGGAAGTGTTTTGTCTCTGTGTGAGGACATGAGCGGAAAAGCAGAGCCTCTGTCTCCTTGGGCGGGAGAGGGAGGGTACGGCAGAGCACCTGGGTTTGAGAGGGAGGATCAGGTGAGACAAATACACTTTATCCACCAGAATAAGCATTAGAGCTGAGCAGTATAAAGATATATTATATTGAGATATGAGACTAAGATCATTTAACATATTGGATATTGTTATATGGAATAAATCATGTTTTTTTTCTCCTGATTTTAAAGGTTGATGTACTTTTCTCAACGTATCAGACAGTTGCTTTAATACTTCCCTTTACCCACGTTGTCATTATATTACTAATGATTATTGATCAAAGTGGAATTGTGTTGATTTTTTTCTGCATCTAAGGGGAAATTTGATGCAGACTTATTGGAGTGATGTTCTGCTTGGATAGAGGACAGGATTTACAAAGAGTTGCAAAACTTACTGAAATTCCTACAAGAAGAGGGGCGAAAACAGGCCACCTGGGTGTTTCCATCACTGCCGATTGAAGCGGTGTCCCATAAATCCCCATAACTTGACATTTGTCTCGGGAATGAATGCTGGTTGTAACCTTTCCCACTGAAGACAAAAAACAGATGTTAGGGTTTTTTTTTTTTTACCCAGTGGTAAAGGGTCTAAAGAAAAAGCAGATCATGAGCATTATAAAGTGATATTAAATGAAAAGGAAAATCGCTGCTTGAATTGGATCATTGTTACTAAAAAATGGCTCACCTTGCATGCTTTCATGTTGACATTTTCATCTTGTTTGTGGTTTCAGGCAAAGCAAAGGAGTTTTGCTCTGGAGCAGCGCAACAGAGAATTGGCAACAGCACAAAGCAAACAGGTACAGTCACAACCTCAAACTGTTTCTGTCATCTTTAATTCATTCATTTTTTCAGTGTCATTTTGCATACTTTTAGCCGGTCTATATATTCTCCTCAGGAAGCACAATTATCTTTTTACTAATAATCTTGCACTAAAAACACGAGTAAACTAACAAGTGTTTTTCCAAATGTCGCGTTCCATATTCACTCTCCTTCAGGACTTGTTAGTGTTTCTGCCCGTGGGAAGCCCTTTGAGTCTGTCCTCCAGCATCCCCTCCAGTCTGGCCGCCACGCCGCCCAGCCCCGCTCCTCTGGGACCCCCGGGGTCCAGCATCTCCTCAGGCATGAACGCTAACGCCCTGCCCTTCTACCCCACCAGTGAGACTGTGGAGTCAGTTGTTGGTGAGTGATGCTGTACACAATTCTGAATCCACATCCCAAACAGTTACGGCAAAACAAATCTGAAATAATCGTGCTGTTGAATGTGTTTACAGAGTCAGCCCTGGATGACCTCGACCTGAATGATTTTGGCGTGTCGGCGTTGGAGAGGAGCTTGGAGAGCAGCTCGGCTCTGCCCACTGTGGGAGTGATGCTGGGTATTTCAAAGACACAAGAATGAACACACTTACAATTTAAATATGAGTACACCATTAGCATTATGTACATTAACAACTCTTTTTTTGTCTCGCTTTTGTAGGAGGTAGCCAGTTTCAGAGTTCAGCCCCAGTCAACATCCCAGGATCCTTTAGCAGCTCTGCTCCTTTTAGCTCTCCTTCACCGTCTCCGCCCATCAGGCCGCACGCTTCGCCATTCTTTCCCACTCACTTGTCACAACCTGGCCAATCAGAAAGCACCTTCTTGGGACCATCTCACAGCTCTTTAGGTTTGAAGAATTTGATTTATGACATAAATTGCTGTAATTATGGATTATTTTGCTAATATTTATTCTTTTATTTGTAGGTTTGAATGGTATGAGCACTAATATTTGGGAGCATTTTCCATCGGGCCAGGGCTCCCCTGGTACACCCCCAACCCTTCTGCCCTCTGGCCCCTGTGCAGAGACCTCCAGGCTCAAACAGGAGCTGGAGGAAGCTCACAGGACGCTGAAGCAGTGGGGTCACAGCTGGAGACACACAGCTCAGGTAGGTAGGTAGCGGGGCCATGTGTGCACGCATGTCTGTGAAACTTGGTGCAGTGAGCTGCATGCTAATACATTTTGCAACAAGGTGGGAAAAATTAATTTCTGCATTCCTCCCTTTTGCAGTCGTGGGCTGCTCTGAAAGCAGATGCAGAGGAGTCACGTGCACACGCGGCACGGTTAGCCATGGAAGCAGAGAGAGCCAAGCAGGCAGAGGAGGAGGCACAGAGGCAGGCTTCTCTCCTGCAGGAGGCGCTGGAGAGCTTAAGGAGTGGAGAAAACCCTCATCTAGCACTGCATCAGCTCCAGCTATTACACCGGCTGCCTTTGGAGTCAGTCCTCAGTTTGCAGGCTCAGCTCTGTAGCTGCCTACACGCTGTGGAACAGGTAACACTGCACACTTACAACTAACATGTACATGCATGATATATTTTCACATATATGGCTGCAACATGGTGATTTTTCATATAGTTGTTGTAAGCTTGTGCTAATCACAAACCTTATTTCAGGCTTCTAACCAAAAAACCCTTTCAAATCACCCACTGACTTTTAGACAAGGGAACCTGAGATGCTGAAATGTGAACTCATTTCTGTGTTTTAGGACTTATTCCTGCAGAACTCTACACACACCAACAAACACATTTCTTAATATAAAATAATCCAGCAATAATGTCTCGACTGTTTTTACAGTGTCAGAGATAATGACAAATGCCAAATGCATGTTCCCAGACCACGAGATGTTGCCTTTGAGTTGCTTACTTTGTCATTTTGGCAGTGTTGGGGAGCTTTTCAAGCTACCAGTTACTTCACACAGGAAGAAATTATAGTACAACAAAGCTACACTATGGAGATCTTGTTTGGAGCTTGAAAAAATAGTTCAAACTACTTTGTAAAAATGAAAGCCAGGCAGTTTCTTAAATGGTTTGCAACTGCTCCTAAAATGTGTTAATACAGTAAATAGCAAAAATCAATACTAAACGACTGACGGTGGTTAAGGGGGTTCAGCTACAATGTAGAAGTAAAAGTAAAAAATCATTCATTTACTTTTATGGACAAAAAATAATTGTAGTTTATGTAGTTAACTACACAAAAATGGCAGAGAAGCAATTTAACTACCAGCATCTCTGTGCAAATATGAATGTGGTTGACATTTAGTTAAGTTCACTACTCCCCAGCGCTGCATTTTAGGCTGGATTTTCCTGAAAAAACGGACACATTTGAGAGAAAAGAAAGCACAGACTTGCTGACAAAAGCGGTCTTTTTGCAAACTAGCACCCAAATTCCCTTTATTGTCCCCCTTTTTTTAGTCTGTTTTTCATTGCCCCCAACATAGTTTAGAATATTCAACATCATCAGACATTTTCACTATAAGGGTCTTTCATATTTTCCTCTTTGTTTTCTGAAGGTGGTGTACAGGAAACAGAGACAGTGCTGTGTGACGTGTGGCGAGCAGGGCTCGGTCTCTCTGTCCTGTGGCCATGGACTACAGTGCGAGAGCTGCTCCACCTCCACAGAGTGCCCGCTCTGCCCTGAACAGACCCTGGAGCAGCAGCTCTCCTGACCCCGCAGACCCACTAGGACCACCACAGACCGCCACAGATTCCAGACCAGTCAGTCCTGATTCCACAGATACCAGCCTTGGATGTCGACCACCATTCAAAAATCACGTCGAGGTCATTTTATAACGTGCTAACAACACAAACGCTGATCTGGTTTTTGTATTTTTAAGATGACGTTTAGTGATGAATGACCTGCACAGGTCACTAAAGGAAAGCTCTTAATGTGGTATTTAGGATTAACAATTTTTTCTAGTGGTTACCCATGGAACACCAGTACTCTTTACTAGTTAATGCTCTTGACCAGCAACACTGTTCTCTACCCCTGTTCTCGATTTGTGAAAATAACTTTTTAAGACCTGCTGTTGTTTCTTCTCTAACTATGAAACATTTACATACATAGTTCTAAATTGCATTTTGGTATGTTTTTGAAGCATAAGCTCACCCTAAAAAGTGTTATCTATCCATCTAGTTAGCCTAAGATGTAAGATGTTTGCTGTCACCTTAATACAACAAAAGTCAGTCGCACTTAAAGCTCTGGAACATTTCAGATTAAAGTTGAACCGTTTGTTCTCTTTCCAGAAATCAGGACGGTTACTTGTGATAATCCACAGTCCTCATTAAAGGGACAGTTCAGTTTTAAGTGGGGTATGGACAATACAGTAGATGTTAGTAAGCATGCTTTTACTTTGAAGAATCAGGCTGAAGTCCGACATGGAAGCTAAGCGAGAGGTCAGAAACAAAATGTATTTTAGCCATCAAAAAAGTAAAAAAATAAAATAAATATCAATGCTTGTTTAAGTGTTGCCTACATTGAGAGTATTTTCGTAGCTTTACTTCAATGTCAAATGGTAATTTCTGCTGGGGAAAAAGAAGCCGTTAAATTTCTCTCTTCAGAGCCAAACGCCAATGAGAAAAACACTTATTTAACGTCACTGAACACAGGAGCTGCTGATCCACCGCTGCGTCAAACAGTGATTTTTTTGTTATTATTGTGTGACTTTGGCATTTTAAAAGGTTAGTTCAGATTCACCAAAGTCACACAATAACAATCAAACTGACTGACAGAAGCAGCGGTAGACCAGCGTCTCCTGTGTTCAGCAGGCTAAAATGACCCTGGAGTCTGGCTTTGAAGAGAACATAGACAAATTTCTTTTTCAATTTCATTTTGGCAATTTTCCATTGATCACATAAATGAGACTTGGATTATACTGTAAGAGTTGTGTGGAGTTTGTAAACGGACGTTTTGATGTAGTTTTGCGGTTGTTAGATGTGGACCCTCATGACTTCAATTTTAATGAGAGCATAGATGCGAAACTGAATCTGTTAATGGCTTTCTCATATCCAACAAGTTGTCCAACGTAAAGGTAAAACTGAAAATACTCTCAATATAGTGCACACTTCAACTGATACTTATTTCTGGGCTATTTTAGGAGGCTAAAATGCGTTTTGAGGTGATCCATCCACAGCTGTACATTTAGTTTCTGTGTCGGACTTCATTCGGCTTCTCCAAAGTGGTGATGTGATGTGTGGTGTGATGACTGACTTCTACTGTATTTAATACTCTAACTATGGATAAATATCCCATACAGCTGCACTTCTGTATCTAATCTAAACCATTCCTTTAACCACAAGAATCATCAAGAACCACAAACGTTAGGAGCATTTCTCATGAGTGCTTTAACTGACAACTATTTTCTACTAGAGTAAGTCTACTAGCTGTACACGCTGCGTTAGTAAACCGGTCCTCATGGATGAGTTTCCTAAGCTTTGTGACAGCACATATGTGAATGTAAAACTACCTTAGCTGAGATATACTTAAGTAATGCTTGGCGGCCAGGTGGTGTCACTCCGGTTCACTCTGCTGTGTGCCTACATCTAATTCAGGTTACCATGACTAACTGTGTTGGAATTTCTGGAAAGAGGTAAATGTACTGTTGTGTGACAGCAAATATCTCAAAACCTTCAAGACGGATGGATGACACAGCAGTTAGCAGTTAGCAGGGTTACGAGCTGTGCTAGAATCAACAGGTCTGACTGAAAACACTTAAAGGGCATATTTAGCATCATCCAATGATCCTGTCTACAGCCAAAAGGGGGCCGATACACCAGTCTGCTGGTAGCGCTTGTCTAGGTTATATTGAATTTCTTGTTTAATTTAGATTTTTTCATGGTCAATTACTGTTGAATAATAACAGATAATATTTAAAAAATGTAGTTCTATTTGTTTAAATTGACAACAGATGGCCTCTGTTAAAACACTCAGGTTTTCTAATATTCTTCTACATAAACTGGAAGAGGAAAGCATGTTAACACAATCAACGCAAAATGTACTCAGTCAACTTGTGTAGTCTTTGAAATTACATATTTTTAATTTTTTATTTAAACGCTTTTCATGTTAACTCAAACATAAACTTTTTTTTTGTTAAAACCGGCCCATTTTCTATGTTTAAAAATCAGCGTGCGACAGGTTTCTCTGCCAAAATTTTTACATTTGTAGTAATCTTTGACATTTCACAGTGTGTCAAATGTAGTCTAATATATATATTATATATATATACACACATAGTTAAGTGATGTCATACTTATCTCTTGCACTGATTAGACAACGCATCAGGAAGCAGACAGTTGTGAAAGGCGTGTGAGGTTTAAAATGCAGGTGTGAAAGTGTTCATGATCACTGTGATGGTCTTTGGTAAACCCATGCTCAGCATACTGTCCACACACAGCTCATCCAACAACAGTGTTTCTTTCTGAGTGCATTTTTCTTTGTTTTTTGGTACAGATCATTAAAACAAATTGTATATTTTTGGAGGAAGAAATTGTCTGTGTGTTTGTTTACGGCTGAATCACCTCCTGGGACTGTTTCTCTCTCTGTCGCCGCTTCTTCACGTAGGCCTGAGCCTCTCGCTCTCCTCTCCTGGACTCCAGTAACTTCAGAATGCTGTCCTCTGGGACATGTACAGGGAAACATGTTCAGGATTTGCAGGATATTCAGACTGGCACATAGATTTTAACTTGCTCATTTTAAAATATGGATTAGTTCAGTTTTAATGTGGATCCTCATTATGTTCTTGACTTGAAGACCATTATTATTATTAGACTGCAGATAAAACAAAGTAATTTATCGCTGAGGCATGCAGCCAAACAGTCTCTGGCACTGATGGGGTCTCTGAAGTTGGTTTTGTCTTTATTGACGTCCTCTTTTACCATCGCCAGAATGTCAGCAAACTGATGCTGAAAAAGCATGAATGAAAGTTGCCTTTAAAAGACGACAACTCTTTAAATAGAGTGTTTGGTCCTCCCAGTTCCTGTCGTCTTTGAAGAATTTTGTGAACCCATATCCTTCTAGTTTTTTTTTTGTTTCTCCTCGACCTCCTTTAGAGCATTATCATTCTGTGTGGATGCTCACATTGTTATTGTTACAGTTATAGTGCTTGGTGTGGAAGGCCCTTAAATAAGCTTATTTTGGTTTGAAAAAAGGGCATTTGATATTACAGCCAGAGTTGTTTTGATACAGTTTTGGTGATGTTAGATATAGCCTCTCTGTTTGCATACAAGAAAAAATGTAAAATATCATCAATCATTTGTCTAGAAATCCTCTGAAAGATCATACCGTTAGGTTTAGGGTGCATCAAAGGCAGTCGCTTCTGAGCAGGAGTGGCGTCCTCGCTCTTAACTCCTGGTATGTCCCTGAGGGCCATGAAGGCCTCGCCTTCAAAGTCATCTGTCCTCAAGGTGTCGTGGTCCAGAACTGTCACCAACAAGCAAGCCCCTGGAGCCTGGCACTGATCCAGGGACACCAGACTGTGGCAGGGAGGAGACGGAGACCAGAGGATGGAGATAAAGGGGGTCAAAAACATCTGGGATGGCTGTAAAGGTTCAATTGCGAGAGTGATAACAGATATGTGATGGAATATTATCAAACAGAAGACCAACGCTTACAATTCAAAGACCTCGTCAAAAAGAGGATTGAGATCACAGCTTTTGATCTGAGTGCAGCGAGGCTCGACCTCGCGAAAAACGTGGTTAGGCTCCAAACACAGCTGCACAAATGGATCGCTCAAACCTGGCAAAAACATTGAAGCATTTCGCCATCAGGAGAGATTGCATTGTGGTGTGCATTTACTGTAGTGGATCGTTACGGCTGTGGCTCTGCACAGTCTTACCATTAGAGTCCATTGGTAAGAGGTTGACTGCATTCAACACCTCAACTCTGAGTCTTTGGTCTGATCTCCTGTAGGACGTGAGGAGGGTGACTGCACCATATTTCTCTCCACTGTAATCTTTCTGTCGTGCAAACGGTAGAAACGGAGAGAAAATATGAATAACTTCCACATATTTGCTGTAGTTTAAGGAGTGTAACTTGTGAGCACCGTCCTCACCTGCTCTCTTATTTTCTTTTCAAGGAACTTCTCCACAAGCTGCCAGCTGCTCAGAGAGTTGTGAGTCAGGTGAGATTTAAGAACCTTGACACAAAGGAGAGAAAGAGGATAAAAAATATTGTTACATAAAAGGTTCTCTTTTTTCGCTTTAGTCTGAGGAAATGTTGACACAAAGACATCAATGAAATGTCTTTGTTTCCTCACCTTGTACTCATCAGAGTGGAGTGTATTCAGATGGAGCCCATTTCCCCCAGCGTGGAAGCACTCCTCCAGGCACTAAAATTCACACAACACAAAATAAAATGTAGCACGAAGCTAAGAAGCCGGGCTAGCTCTTTCCTTTTTCTTACAGTCTTTATGCTAAGCTAATTTAAAAGTCTCCTGAATATAGCGTCCTCTCAGCAAGAAAGTATGTTGAACTTCTACTATAAGTGAAATACTTTGAGCTGAAGCAAGCTAAATTTACTTCAGAAGCTTTCTGCTGCCCTGGTAGTCGAGACAAAAGCGCAGCTGAGGACCGACCTGCAGTGTATAGAGCAGCCTCTGGCAGAACACCATGAGCCCTTCCTGCTGTGGATGCTGGGTAGCCACCTGGTGGAGGATCTTCAATGAGTTATTCCACAACGGAGTCAGAAGACTGGAATTGGAGAGAAAAACTGGAATTACTGCCTCACAGTTGTATGCTTCCGCAAACAAGTCAAAGCAGTTACAGTTTACATCTGAGAAAACATGAATGCTTCACACACATTTCAACCCGGCAGCACAGAAGAGCTATACAATCAACAGTTTCAAGTCAGGTGCCCATGACTGTGTCACCAATTTAGTATCTGACCAAATGACCTGAGTCATGATGTTGTGTGTGTGTGACTGAATCATCACAGCTCACAAGAAAGGATTGTGTGCGTACCTGTTGAAGTTCTCTTGGACCAGGTTTTCATTCATATACTGCAGCTCCTGCTCCAGGAAGCGCATCAGAGGGGCTGCAGCCTGAAACACAGGAGGTTTGATATTGAGCATACACAAAGTTATCTGTAATAGTGTTACACTGGCAGTAAAGATCACCTACATCCTCTGTGGACTTGGAGGGAATCCTCCGCCTGGTTGACATGCTTCGGACATGAGTCTCAATGTCTGTGTTTAACTGGAAAGGCAAATAGAAAGATCGCGTTAAAGGGTTCTGTACACTCTATAGTATTATTTTTACTTTCGTTTCAAGGTTTTACTGCTGATCAGATGTTTCATGTCACACCCTTTTCCCGAGAGTGTCTAAAGCGGAGCGGATTTCTCGGCCGAGGACGCTCTGGGCTTGCTGTAGCTGCGAGGGCAGGGTGTTGTGGAACTGGCTTTCCCCTATTACGTTTTGAGTCCGCTCTCGAAGCCCAGGCCAGTTCAGCTGTGTGGGAAGTCGAGTCAGCACCGACCGCAAGTGCTCCAAGTCATTCACCACCACACACAACTACAGAGAGAGGACAGATTTAAGACGTGTTGTGACTGTTAGTAAAATTCAGATAATTCAATACGGTCACTTGCAAGAGGTGGAGAGAAATTCTTCAGGCGTATCGAGGAAATGGCTGAATGTGCAAACAATGTTGTATTTTTTGCAGAATGACAGTTGATTACCCTGTGGTGTGATGTGAATGTGAAGTGATCGTTTGTTGCTTTTTTTCCTTTGCTGTGATTACGGTAAGAAGCAAATGTGCCCCCACCTTTGCTCCGTGGTAACTTTTTTTTTTTTTTTTTTTAAGCGTATTCCTTTTATATTCTATTAATATTGTTTGCTCTTTATTCTCTTTGTTCTTACTGTATGGCGCTGCTACACCCCAATTTCTCAGTTTTGAGATCAATAAAGTATATCTATCTATCTATAACTTTGCATCTCCACCATAAGTATAAAATACCTGTGTTTACCACCCAATGTGAGGTCACAGACTATCAGATCTACACTACCATCTACTGATCAAATATTATAGTCTTTACATACCAAACTATATAGCAATAGAAAATAAATATACATACAAAATGGCTCCTACAATGTGTATTATGTAGCATATTTCTTTCATATTCTTACATAATTCTTTTTCCTCTCCTGTCCTTACCATGTTGATGGCGCTGCCGTGGTCCGAGTTCTCAGACAGCACCCTGACTCTCTCTTTCAGGATGTGACAGTAGTTCACCACAATCTTACACACATCCTTAAAAAAAACACAGACAGGAAGGATAAGGCAACAGCCAGATTACCAGCATTCCCACACCGCCATTATCTGACCAGTCTATACATTTCCAGTTAGGTCCATGTTAATGGCTGAACATGTACCTCAGTGATTTTGACCATGAGCATGAAGGCCTCCTCGGGGTCGGGCCAGGACAGCTGCTCCCACAGCTGGCAGATAGGTTGGATACATGCCACCAGGTCCACTGCTGAGGAGCTGTGTTTGATAGGCACGGCACCGGACTGCAGGGGCTGGAGCTGAGAGGAGAGATGAAACATAACACGATGATACAGCCTGCGGAAGAAATAAAGTACGTTTGCTTGAACAGTACAACATAAAGACGTGATTTTTACCTGGTCTACCTGCACAGCCCTCTCCACCCTGTCCTGAGTCGTGCTGAACGCCTGGTTCAGCCAGTAAGGCAGAGCCTCTCTGAAGCCCTCCTGAAAGTTTGTCAACTCGAGTAATCCCCTGAAACCAAAGTAAAAACTCCTCACGTTTATGTTCATTCAGGAGGCAGGGTGGCAGTGTTTTCTTGTAGATTCTTGTTAAACCGTGATTTAAAACTAGGGGGACTTTTGCAATTTGTAGAAGGTAACATTATGAAGAAATATTGTGGAGTAGCTCAATTAATACAAATGTCATTTGAAAATATAAACTATGATATGATTAAATAAACAGCCAAGAGCAGCGGGAAGTGTTGAAATAACTGCCCTGAATGTATGGATAAATAGGTAAAATTGTAAACCAAAAGTACAAGGTAAGTATGCCCAGGTGAAATAATTAGCTAAAGGTAATGGATACAAAGTGGAAATAATTAGCTAAAAGCAACAGAAAATGAGTGGAAATAATTAGCTACAAGTAATAAATAAACAGTGGAGACAATTAGCTAAAAGAAACACATAACAGTGGAAATAATTCAATTAAAGTAGCATGTAAACAGTGGGAATACTTTGCTGAAAGTCATGGATAAACACTGGAAATTATTAGCTAAAAGTAACAAATAAACTGGTGAAATAATTAGTGTTAGCTTAAAGTAATGGATAAACAGGTCACATAATGAGATAAAAGTAATGAGTAAAAGGGTGAAATAAGCAGCTAAATGTAATTGATAAACAGGTCACATTATTAGCTGATCGTATTGGACATACAGGAAACATAATTATCTAAAAGTGTGGATAAACAGGTAACATTATTGGCTAAAAGTTATGGACGGACAGATATCAGGCACAGTACATTATGGTGTGAGTAACTGACCTTTTCTGTAAGAAAGCCTTGTCTTTGTGGATGGCCTGCAGGCTCAGGTAAACGGGGAACAGGTTGTTGGCTAAACCCTGCTCCATCTGACCCTCAATTACAGATAAAGTTTCCCTCACTTCCTTTGCAAGCTATGGAGGAGAAGAGGAGGGAAAATGAAGCGAAATAAGACTGAATGCTTAAAAAACAGTCAAGGAAAGTGGAGATTGAGGGGACTCAGATGCATCCTTTCTCCACTTACCAGGGAGTCAAACCTCTTGTAGACGACAGTGAACACATCCACTTGCACGGCACTGTAATGATGAGGAAAAAAAACACACTGGTGACTACAATGTTAAGAATATTCCTCATGCAGTTTGGTTTGTGAATCGCTCTTTCGTGCATTAAAACATTAACATTAATGATGGCTCTGTTACATTTAATTGTCCCAGTGAGCCACTCTAGAAAGCCAGAATAAAAAACAAAACAACAATCCTACAGCTAACAAACCTGAATGGAATGCAGCCTTTATATATTTTTATCTATTAGTTACACCTGGTTACACCAAGGAAAAACTGTTAATTAACTGTCTGTTAATTAATAAAGAAAAGGTTATGACTACTGTATTTGTATTCCCAGTAGTCCAAATGTCCCGCCTCACCTGACAAACACCCTATTCCAGGCATCCTTGTTGTGTTTTATGTCTTCCTGCACTTCCCCAATCAACCTGGAGAGGGCGTTGACGATCTCTGACAGTTCCTGTATATCAGCATGGTGCAAAAACAGCGTAACTTCAGCACTGTGGAGTAAAAGAAATCTAAAAGAATCTATATCGCTCTTAAGGCTTTCATGATGTGCTTACCTTAGTCATTGGCTGATGCAAACCCTTCTTGATAGTAAACCACTCCTGTGTACCTGTCTGATATAAAAGTCACATTTTAAGTAATTAAAGACTTATCTGTAATTTTGGTAATAATTTCATTAGTATGATTACTGACCTGTATGGCATCGCTGACCTCATCATGTAACTCAAACTGAGCTGGGTTCAGTTTCTGGAACGCCTGAGTCTTACAGATCTGGACCAAGATCCTGAAACAGAAGCACCAACCTCTATTGCTTAACACTTTGAAACCTGAGAAAATTGGTTTGACTTCTTTCAAAAACATCGGTAGAAAGCAATAAGCAACAAAACATGGCCCAAAAAATAAAAGAGAATTAGCGTAAAAAAAAAGAACGAAAAAAAATTACCTGAAAATAAGAAAAAAGTTACCCCCCCATCCCCCAACAAAAACAAACAAGAAAATGACCCGAAAAAAACCCTGAAATTCAAAAAAAATAAAATAGAATTTTATGAACATTTTTCCCCAAAAAAGTTTCATTTTCCCCCTTTTAAAACTAATTTTCGAGAATTTTTCTAGTCACCATTTGATTCATCTTCATTTCACTAAGATGCTCATTTCCCTTTTCCTAAGCTACATTAGGATATACAAACAGACCCATGCGTACCTGAGCAGTGTGTGGAGTTTCGGAGTGGCACTGGGAGTTGGGGGGAAGATGTCTCTGTATTTGGCCACGAGGCACAGGCCGTACTGCAGGAAGCCATGAAGAGAGTCCCCAAGTTCCTGTTTCTGTTAACAGAGTGCAACACCTTTCTCAATCCTCATGTGTGCTACAATATTCACTCCTGGCTTCTTTTTAACATTTTAGTAAAGGAAACAGGAAAATGTGGCATGACAAAGCTGACAAAAGTCAACAAAATAAAACTAATCTCTTTTAATAAGCATAAGATTGATCAATTCAGACGAAGGTGGAGCAGGCAGAAAGCTGTTGTGAAAGGTGTATTTAGATCCTTTACGTAAGTGATTAATAAATATCAGTGTAAAAGTACAAAAAAATAAAGTGCCAGATGCACATCTTTACCTACACGAATACAGAAATGTTTGCAGTATAACGTACTCAGAATAAAATACATTTTTATGGCCACCACAAACCTATTAAATTTTCTAGTCAAATAGTAACACAAACATAATTTTTAAGATGTAATGTCTGTAAAAGTTTCTTCTGCAAAACAATAAATAACTATAGATGTCAAACAAATGTATTAGAGTTTAAAAAGTACAATATTTCCCTCTGAAATGTAGTGAAGTTAAAGTATTAAGTAGCGTAAAATAGACAGTGGTGGAAGAAGTATTCTGATCCTTTACTTAAGTAAAAGTATGAATTCCACACTGTAACATTACTCTATTACATGTAAAAGTCCAGTTTATTTAATTTAATTTAAAATTATTTGAAAAAAAGAAAACAAAACAAAACTCAAAATTATTTGAAAAAACAATAATAGAAAAAGGCTTGTTTATCCAAATATTCAGCAGTTTTCTGTCATTCCACTGATTGATAAATCAACTAATCATTCAAGCTGTACTCATATAAACTTTTTGGTAATTTAATTTATTAAAAAACATCAAATTTTTATAAACTCCTATTATGTTTTTATGCAAAAATCTTAATCTGTAAAGTAACTTAAGTGTTCAGATAAATGTGGTTAAGTAAAAAAAAAAAAAAAAAATTGGAGTGGAATAAATGTATAAAGTGACATGAAAAGGAAATACTCTCCAATACCGCAATTTTTTACTAAATCATAGTACTTGAGTAAATGTACTTAGTTACATCCACCACTGAAAATGGAACACTGTAAAAAGTAAATGTCTGTCTGAACTTAACTTTAAAAAGTTAGTGTCCGAGCTGCCTTAAGATTGGAAGTGGACTGAATTTGAGAAGACAAGTTGAGGTAATTTTGTAATGATTCAACTTGCCTTTTTAAATTCAGTCGACTTAAAAATTAAGGTCAGCTCAAACTTTTAAAAGTTAAAACAAATTGTTGATTTTTACAGTGAAGTAGAAGGTCAAAATACTTGTGTAAATGTACTTTGCTACTTTCCAACACTGACGGTGTGAATATTTGTACCTGTTGGTATGGCAGCTCCTGCTGATGCCAGTGGTACTCTATACTGGTTAGCTGCTGGAGCAGCACAGACGAGTCCACCTCTAAACTCTGGTACAGCTTGCTGTAGGCCACCCACTTCCTGTCGAGGCACACACATCCACACATTTACTGAGAAGTGCAACAGAAAGACAACATGGCACGCACACATTGTGGTAACAAAGAGCTAGACAATATGCTTAAAACCTCTGTCATGATATCATTAGATTTCCGGAAGTACACTTGCAAGTTTTTATGAAATAATGCTTTAGAATTTGAATGCAAAAATATTTTATGCACAATGCCATACTAGACTGTGTTTAAATGTTATGCTTTACAGCAAAACTCCCCAAATATGTATAACATAATATTACAGGGACAGTCAAAAATATATATTTTTCCTCTTACCTGTAGTGCTGTTTATCAGTCTAGATTGTTTTAGTGTGACTTGCTGAGTGTTGGGGATATTGGCCTAAGAGATGTCTGCCCTCTCTCAAGTATAGTTAAACTAGCATTTGGTTTGTGGTGCTTCAAGTGTCCCAAAAAAAAAAAAAAAACTTGGAAAAACTTAAAAACGACCTCTCCTTCGAGAAATCATCACCCAGTTACTCAAGATAATCCACAGACCTTGTTGTGTGCAGTTTCATGTGGGAACTTTTTTCTTTCTACCAAACTACACCCACAAACTGCATCACCGCGCTGGAGGAAGCGTGCATCTACTCATGGACAAGTAGCTGGTGCTTGTAACAGCACGAGATGTAAACATCTATGGCTTCCTCCTCGGCTGAGCTGTAATGTTACCCAGCTCAGTGGTGCTAGCGGAGCTAGCTGCAGATACATATTTTCCTCTGAGCAGTGATACTGTTAGCAGACATCTCTACGGCTGATATCTCCAACACTCAGCAACTCAAAAAACAATCTCGACTGGTACTAGAGGTAAGAGGAAAATATATATTTTTTAAATTTGAAAATGAATTGTCCCTTGAAATCATTAATTTTGAGTTTTAATTTAAAATTTGTGCAGGATCATCAATTTGGCCAGCAGAACTGAAAGCTGATGCTAATACTCAGTAGTGAAATGTATTCTAAAACGTATTTATAGTAGATTTCCTATTATTGATATTTTCTGTTCACTGAATGCATTAGTTGCTTTCAGTGTGTGTAGGGCTCCAGAGCCGGTCTCATGTTCCTGTGTGAACACTCATATCATCTGTTATAACGCTGCTAGACGTTTAGATGTTGCTTACGCCAGGTCCTGAAGGAAAGGTGAGAGGTCATTCTGAGTAGCATAGAGCTCCAGCAGAGTCTGAGCTTCACCGCACAGTTCCCCTTTCCACGGAGCAGAACTCTGAAAGAGACCGAACAAGACAGGAGAGCTCAGAGGAAAGAGACAAGAGTAAGCTAGTAGACGGGATTTTATAAAGAAAGAATGAGCTCGTGCTTCACCTGTTGCTTGGAGATGTAAGCCTGAACAAACTGCTGCAGAATTCCACAGTAGTTGATGTAAGCACTGCGACCGGCGCTCAGCGTCCCGTCTCTCTGTCAGTCACGAAGCACAAATCCAGTCACTAAATTGTTCTAAACCTGGGGCGCCTCAGAAATTCTTCATAGGGGTGTCCAGATGGAACAACTAAAAGTCTTGAGGTGGCACACCAAAACCAAAAGCCAGAACTTTCAGGAATTCAGTTATGTTTAACCCTTTGAAACCTGAGCAATTTGACTTTTTTTTCTTTTTTTCAAAAACATGGGAAGAAGACAACAATCAACAAAAGAAATTACCCCAAAATTAGAAAGCAATAAGTAAAGAGTGCAAGAAAATGATCTGAAAATTAGTGAACAACTACAACAAGGAAATAAAGAAAATAAACAAAACAAAGATGGCAAACAAGACATGAGAAAAGTGCTTAAAAACATAACATTCCTTCAAAATATGTAATTACTATGATTAATAATATATTTTTCACTAGCTTTTTAAAAGAAAATCCCTACAGAGCTTTTTAAAAAGGTAATTAGCATAATTGACAATAAATTATTGAAAAGAGAATAAAAAAAAGAAAAGGATGATTAAAAACCAAGGAAATGACCAGGAAGAAGTGCTTAACAAATATCTAATTTGTAAAATATTTTCAAATATGTAATTATGACCATGATATATAGATTTTTCCCAGCTTATTTCTTTTATCCCTAGATATTGTCCCTCGCTTAAAAAAAAAAATAAATAAAAATCTACTTCTTTCTTGCAATTTGTGGAACATCTCTTACCAAGTTGCTTATTGTCTATTTCCTATGTTTTTGACTGTAATCACACAAAATTGCTCAGACTTCAAAGGTTCAAATACTAGTGAAAGGCATCTGAAGGCAGCACAAGAAAAGTGATGCCGCTCCAGCTAAGTACAGGGGCTGGTTTAAACTATACAGAAGCAAAAATACGCACACGCATCTAATCCAAACTTGGAACAGATGCTGAACCACGCGTGAGCAAACAGTAAAAAGGCAAAAAAAAAAAAAAACACACTGCAGAGCTCCAGTTATCACTTATTTAATGCACCCATGTGACATATGGGATGACAGTGCACGTTATACCTGTTTATGGATGAACTTGAGATTCAGGTGGCACTGGCCGCGATCAGGATATGTCTCTGTTCTGGGCTCCAGATTGTACCAGTTGTCTTCAGTACAGTGGAGATCCTAAAGTGAGATGACACCAATCAATATTAGACTGGGAAGACTGGGAAGAGCAAACAGCAGATATGAAAGTGTCCACTACCTGTAGTTTCAGTACCACTTTTCCCAAAAAGTCATCTGTGCCTTTCTCCTTTTTGGCCTCCTTGATCATCCTAAAGATTTACAAGAAAAAAAAAGGTTCACCAGCTTTGCTTGGTCATGTGTTTGTGTGTGTGTGTCACAGAGAGAGAGTGATACCTTCTTAAGCTATTAAAGTTGGTTTTGATCTCCTCTAGTTTCTGAGTGAGTGAAACCTCTTCGTCTTTATCCCTGAAACAGGAACAGCACGGTCAAGGTGAATGTAATAAAGAGGAAGATTTCAAAGCAGATGAAGTGGAGCTCTAATTGTTTTCCTCACCACATCTCCAGGTGGAAGCTGGCACCGGCTACGTCTCCAAATGCTCTAATCCAAAAATATATACATATTAAAAAAAGTAAAAATTCAACCTGGTTCTCTTGACATAAATACAATCATTTAGACTCACAGTATGAAGGTTTGGTTCCAGATGGGGTTCAGGGTCTGCTTCTTTATATCTGACTGGTAGATTTTGTCATCCGATACAGCGTCCTTTACAATAGATTTACTGGGCTTGGCTTTGGACCGGCGAGTTCGGCTCTCCGCCTCGTCCTCCATTATGGTCAGCAGGCAGTACGGGTCACTGAAACCTGTTCAAATCATAAAGGATGTGCAGCAGATATAAGTCATAGAGTGTGGTGACATGTAACATGACAGTATATCAGGATTCAGAGACAGCGAGAGACTCCTCCACGAAGACCACGAACAGCTGACAAGAAGTGAAAGAAAGAGACAAAATGTCCACATGAGAACAGAAAGTCACCTAGATCACAATACATATTGTACTTTTAAAGGGACAGTTCACCCCATGTCATAAATACTTATAACTTAATAACTTTTCATCTTACCAGTAGTGCTATTTATCAGTCTTAATTGTTTTGGTGAGTTGCAGAGCATCAAAGATATCGCCTGTAGAGATGTCTGCTTTCTCTCTAATATAATGGAACTAGAGGACACTCGGCTTGTGGTGCTCAAAACTGTTAAAAAAAATATATTTGAAAAACTCGACAGCAATGTCACTTTCCAAAAATCATGACCCGGTTACGCATGATTATCCAAAGACCTTGTTGTGAGCAGTTTTTTGATGGAACTATTTTTTTGTACTGAACTACACCCTCTGACTGTATCACTGTGCAGAAGGAAGAGTGCATCTACTGCTAAGTTGCCTGGCACCTCTGAGCTAGCTAACAGCTCAGCCAATCAGGACGTTATTAATGAAGCATGCATCTACTCATGGAAGAGAGACTCGTGCTTGTGACAGTGTGAGATGTAAACATTCATGGCTTCCTCCTCAGCCGAGGTGTAACACCCTTAGCGTTGCTAGGTGAGCTAGCAGTAGATGCATGCTTCCTTCTACACTGTGATACGGTTGGCAGGTGTAGTGTGGTAGAAAGAAAATAGTTCCTACATGAAAATGCTCACAGCAAGGTCTGTGGATTATTTTCAGGAACAGGGTCATGATCCCTGAAGAGACATTCTTGTTGAGTTTTTCAAAAAACTTTTTGGCATATTTTGAAGACCACAAGCCCAGTGTCATCGAGTATAATTAGAAGACATCTCTGCAGCCAAACTGACACCAAAACAACCTTGACTGATAAATAGCACTATAAGAAAGAGGACAAATGTATTTCCAGTCAGGGGGTGAATTGTCCTTTTCAGAACCAATTTACTTAAATGAGCAAAAACATAATTTTAGCATGTTAAAGAGCTCGCATGACGATTCTAACATGCTGATTTTAGCAGGAATACTGATTTAAGTTAAGCATGTTAGAGTGGCAACATTTGTCAGTTAGCACTGAAAACATAGTTTAAGCTGATGGGAATGTTATTAGTTCTGTAGGTGGCCTGTTTGGGTAAAAATAGACAGATTGGACAGAGCTGAATTTTAGTCTATGGTGGCACTGGAGTACAAAATTTAGTACTCATCAATTGTTACAATTCATTTGGAGGGGAGCGTGAATGTCTGAACCAAAACTCAACAGCAATTTATCCAATAGTTGTCAAGACAGTTCATTGTGAAGCAAAAATGTAAATGTCCTCTGGGTAAAAAAACAAGTCATCAAAGTCATGAGAGTACATCATCAGGGAACCATGAATGTCTGCACCCAATTTTGTGTCAATCCACCCAGTAGATGCTGAGATAAAACTCGCTTAGAGAAAACTTTGAGCTGTTGGTGGCCCCAGATGAAAAGTCAGGGGATCACCAAAGTCGCTCGGATCTATAGTTACTCACCAGTGACGTCTTTTCCCAGGATTCCCTTTGCTTCCTTTACAGTGGCCATGAGGCAGTAAACTGGGGGCTGTAAGAATCAGATAGTTATTTAGATCAGTTTTACTCAGTCAGATACCTATTCCTGCCTCAAACATGCAGATGACATAATTTCTACCACTGGTGGATGTAATGGAAGGTGGTGGAAAGGTAAGATGCTCCGTTTGACGCCTATAAATAGATTCTAGGGGTCTCTAAAAGGCACATTCATTGGAACAAACACGCTGACTTCCTTTTCTCACCTCTGTGCTCTGTACTTTCTCTGTCAGGGTGTTGTGCTCTGCCTCTGTCATTGTGAAAGCCTGGTACATAGGAAAGAGAAAACAACAACCTCTGTAACCAGTCATACACTAACTCAGCAGTGGAATTATGTGTGAAGCCGGGGCGTTTACCTCCTTTATGTACTGATGAAGCTGGCTATCTGTGAAGACCTCCTCTGATGACGGTTTACCCATCTTATGAGTGATGGTGTACAACAGCTCCTTATACAGAGGCTTCAGCTTTAATCAGATATAAACAGAGTGAAAGCTCAGTTAGAAAAAAAAAGCAAAAAACTTTATTATGTGGAGTACAGTGCATGAATGGTGATACCTCCTGCTCCTTGTGTCTCCGTGCTTTCTCCTCTGGGTTTAAGTCTTCGTTGAAATCCTAGTGGAGGAAAGTAGGACATTTTTTCAGTGTATTTCTGTCAAATTCATGAGGCAAATTTTGATATTCTGGGGTTAAACTGGAGGTCTTTGAAGGTCACAGAATGTTGCCCACCCTCCTGTCTCGGGATTTCCTCGTCAACCCCAGTTTGCGTACATGGCCGGGCGACAGCTGACAAGAGGAAGGCAGAGAAAGACTAAAGTCAACCATGATAAAACACACACCTAATAGACCATCGGTTACTTCACATGTTGTCACCCATTTATCACCAATCCATGTTGACTATTTTTTAAACCATGCTGATGTGTAAATGCTTTTTCACTTTTTTTTTTTTTAACAGCCACTGGTTTCCTCTCATTTCCTTATAAAATAAAATTTAGTTTATAGACTTTTGAAACATGCTTTAGTTTGTTAATTTGTTCAGTCAGAATGTTATTACCGTTAAATGGTTGTTGTCTATGGTTAGAAGCCTCATCCTTCAATTTCAAAGATGTAGCATGATCAAGGAGAAATGTTATTTTGTTTTTTAAACTTTGTTGTAAAAAATGAATAATAAATATACGTGGGTCAGTCGGGGCTACTGGTAGAACCAGAAGACCATTATCAGCCCATTTCACTTTTGCTTTCCATAGGTTCAGGCGCCAAAAAGATGTGTTTAAATTCAGAAAAGATCGGTTTCACGTGGTAGGTCTCCCGAAGAGCTCTTCTGTGAAAAGCTATTTCACTTAAAAAGCCTTTCTGGCAGAAGGTGTCATATCATGGCCTAATAGTGGCCTTATCAACCTAATATTGGGTGTGACAGGCTCCTACTCACCTATATCTATTACATTTATCACCGATGAGAACAGCCACTTATTGATCTGATAACAGCCAAACTGACCGTGAAATTCATTACAGTGAACAATACAGGTCTACTCCTGCAGTTAGTAATGCCACTTTATACACAACTAGGGGATTTTAAAGAATTAGATTATAAAAATAATGATCAATATCAAAGTACCAGAGGGCAAATTTTGAATCCCCTGCTGCTAAAATGATGGATGCTACATTTCACATAATGCACTTTAGTGCTGTCTTTTGGAAGATCAATGTCTCTTAAACTCCAAGTTCTCAGATTATAATACCGGCTTTCTGTGTATAGGGCTATCTGCACTTCAACAAAATTACCATGCAAAAAAGAAAAAAAGAAAATTAAGCTACTAGGGATGCACGATATACAGTATATTGCATGGTAATTTATTCATCCAATAATGGGAAATGTATATTATTAAGTATAATAAGGATACGTAAAAAGGCTAAAGCAATAAATGACAAAATCACTGAATTTACAGCACTTGATGACCTGCCTTTTTAAATGATGGGAGACAAAGGATTTGGCCAACTACTAGTACATTTGGAACCCCTGTATACTCTCCATAGCCACCAACACTTACAGACATATCCCTACCTGTCCTGTATGTTGCTGTCAACACACATTCATAAACTGATTGACACTAACAAAAGCGATGCAGACCATGAGCATATAGACTTCTGACAGATGTCCAGTGAGTATGCTCTCAGTGGCTGAATGAAGATTTTTAACATGTTGTGTTAACTATAGTGATGTTATTTACATTTCCATCTTTACTCTCTATAGCCTTTCTCTTCTTCAGGTGTGCCAATACTAGGTTAAAAATTTATTTTTAAAATACATAGCTATCATCTGTTATGGCCATGAGAAGCACGGAATTGTCCATTATCGGTTAGGGCTGACAAAAATCCATATCGTGTATCCCTAAAAAGGACAAATCATAAGAAACACAGAAGAAATTACACCTTGCAAAAGTGCAGCCAGCAGCTGATGTATTTACCTGTCTTTGTCTTGACAGGACATGTTCCTGCAAAACAAAAGAGAAAATAAAGGTGCTTATTTCTAAATACAATGAACCTAATCATGATACCAAAGTGCATAATTCAGTCAAATCAAACTGAAACATCACAAATATTTAAAGGTGACCACATGCCATCATCAGCTTTTAAAATGAAAATGTGCAAAAAGATCTTCATTTGCAAAAAAAAAAAACAAAAAAAAAAAACATCACGAGGCTCAAGAAACACTCATGTTTGATTGCTGATAAGGCCTGCCTCTGTAAAGGACTTCCTCTATCACTGATAATGAAAGAGACTTAAAGGCAACAACCCATCAAATATCAAAACGGGAATTTGGCCTTAAAGGGAATGACTTGTCCTAAAAAACTAAATATGCAAATACATCTGCACTCCACCGCATCACACACAGCCACACACTATTTTCATATTTTCGCATATGGTTGCAATGCTGTGCGATTAAGTATGGCTCAATTAACTTTACAAATATAGTAGTGGGGAGTTTTGCAACAGACGCAGAAACACGCTATCTTCCGTGACAAATATTCTCCATTCTGCATCATCTGATCCAAGCATAAATCCAAGTATAGTTATGAATCATAGTCACAGCATCTTGAAATAGCCGTTTGGACAACATGACTCAGTGTTTGGGTGTAATTATTTGGACACTGTTGTAACTCATCTGGCAATTTTAGGATTAGGGTTTTTCCCAGTTTTTACAAGTAAAATAAGATCATATTTTATCAGCTGAAACCCTGAAAATCTCTTAAGAAATGATACTAATAAAACCCAGCGCCTCATTCTCAGAGTAAAAGATCAAATTTTCATATATTTGACAGCATCACTTTCACAGCACAATATAAACTAGCTGGCAGAAAGCCAAAACAAAACCAAAACTTCGTAGATATATATATATATATACACATACACACATTGGAGTCCATACCTGTTCAGGTGTTTGCAGATGATTGCCTCCTGTGCTGGTGGACTCTCTTTGATCTGACATAATGATGCTAACATTTGACAACCAGAGACTGCTCTGTGCTGCTGCGCTGTGTGTGTGTATGTGTGATATAGGGAAGCTGTGTGCGCGGTGTGCTTCGATGAACTGTCACAAAGCAGCCGGAAGTCATCACTTCCTGTAGAAGGTGGTAACGTCAATAACTGTGACTTATGAATTTTTCTCCATCCAGTGCCCTACAGTGTGTCTGAATGCAAAAATAACAGACTTCAGTCACCAAAAAAGCAAAAACACTGTTTATCCCTGTACTGCTTTTTGGTTGTAATCAAAGTTAAGGTTTTGGATGCAAAGTTGTTGCCCAGATCTACTGTTACTATTTCACTGTTAGCAGTAGTCATGGATCCCACAACAAACCTAAATGCATGGTGCAAATCTCACCTGATGATTAAGTGCTTACAGAGGCAATAGAACAGCATGTAACACGAGACAGGCCACAGCAGTCCATCTGTGGTTTGTCTATTGTTTGGCCCACCTGCGTCCCATATTGTATTCCAAAGTTTATTTACTCAATTATGATAACTGCACTGAGACTTCCAATGTGTATTTTCAGACACATCTATCTACACACACATCTTGAGCTCTAGACTTTATATATCTATTTCTGTATCTACAAACCTTTCTACATCTCTTCTATGACTGTATGGCTGTCATGCATTTTTGTCATGCAAAAATTATAAAAGGTGGTGTTTATTTGTGAAGATTATGTTGCTGAACAAAACAAGCAAGTATCATAAAGTAGTGTTCGCCACAGAGCTTATTTTCTGCAATGATCAAAAATCTAATTAGAAAATTCCATTAGCTTTTTATTGAGGGAACCAGGGTGACACTAACATTTTGGCCTACAAAAATATGTCTTCCCTGTAGCACCTATACATGTTAGAAGTTATGGATTATCTGAGATTAGGCGTTAAATCTTGGGCCCAAGTATGATGTCATTACCCAATAAACCTCCTCTGCACTAATGATGGTTCTGTCACGCCCAGTGTATTAGCACATGAAGGAGAAAAGTTGCTACATTTGACGCTGGGAATTGAGTTAAATATGACAGTTACACAACCTAGTGTACCTTTATTTAATGCCATTTGCACACACACACACACACACACACACACACACACAAAATCAGTTCTATTCAGTTCCACTTTGTGATTGGGACTGTGTGTGTGTGTCAGCGAAAGAGACAAAGAGAGGGCCACACAGACAAAGACCTCCACTATTGTTGCCAGCCCACGCCATGAATTTGCATCTTCTTGCATCTTTCACAAGCATGCGGGTACTTTCGCAACCTGACCACTCTCCTTGCTTTGAGTCATTCTGAGAAGCACTGATCTTTACAGCAAAAGGAACATGCCATATACTTGGAATGCATACAACATCATATATAAAAAAAAATATATATATATACATATATATATTCTGACTGCCCTTGCTAAGCATTTAGTGTTTGTCCTTACATAATATTGTCATGTTGGCCTTCAACTTTGAATAGCTGAGATTCACCCTGTCTTGTAGAAATATCACTTTGCTACAAGTTCCTTTTATTAACCCTTTGAAATATATGTGTGTGTGTGTGTGTGTGTGTGTGTGTGTGTGTATATCACACAGGACATACACAACAGAAAATGTGTTAAACAAAAGCTTTTACTCCCTTTTTAAAAACATGTCCAACTGTAGTTCCTAAATCAAATGCCCACAGTCATGCTTAGTGCAGTTTTATTAAGGGGATTTAAGGTAAGAGAACTATATTTATAATTATTATGATATATTTTAAAAAAAAAAGTTACAGAAAGAAAACATATTCTTCAATGACTAATCTTTCTTTCTTTTTTTTATTTAGCGCTTTCTTCAGGTAATTTTATTGTTTGTTTTTGTTTTTTTACTTTTCTTTTTTGTTGCTTATTTTAAGGTCATTTTCTTATAACTGTTTTTTTTTTTCCTTCTAATTTTATGCCTATTCGTTTTGGTATTTCTTTTTAATTTGCTCATTGCCTTCTTCCCATGATTCTGAAAAAAATTAAACCAGTTCGTTTAGGTTTCAAAGCGTTAACTTGATATAACATTAGCGCTAGCTAGCTTGGTTAGCAAGGACTGCATGCTAATTTTGGCTAGCGAAAATCAGACTTAAAACAAAACGTACTTACCGGAAAAAATCAACAGCCGAACAGACTTCTTACTTTGCGGCATAAACCCCACGTTTATGCTACAAGGCATTTTTAGGCGACTGATATGCACAGAAAACAGTGTCTGAGGGTCAAGTTTTTAGGAATAAAACACGGACCGCAAATGACGAGTTCACGGTAGTTTGCTCAGCGCCATCCTGATGAACCAGCTGTCATTGCGACTTGTCAACCAGACGTTAGCCACGCCCCCAAACATACCACTGCTATATTTATTTATTTGAATCCAAATTAGGTCATAATTTACAAAATGAACATTGTGTCGTACTGTAAAACGCTTAAAACCATATATTAAACGCATGAAATCATTAGGTGAATGTTTACTGAGGTTATAAAACCGTGGGGAGGTACGGTCATTTTCTAATTACATGTAAAAGCTTTATGCAAACCCACGTGTCGCCTCCTGCTGGTTAATAGGTAGATTGCAGGATTAAAGCACTTTGCTTATATCAACAGGTGCCTGCCAGGAAGAGAGTCAAAATGACCATAGAGAGACACAAGTCCTAAGAGACATGCAACGGAACAGCCAAGAGACCGAAATGTACTACAAAACAGGGCAAAACAACCATAAAAAATACTAAATCACTACAAAGAGAAACAACAAAGCCCAAAAATGACACAAAGAGAAGTTGAAATAAAAAAGTTGAACTTATTTGTCTTTAAAATGTTAATGTTTACCATCAATATCCATACATCTATATATTATAGTATATAAGTAAAAAAAGAATATAGGTTTAAAAAAAATCCACAACAATACAATGTATATTCGATGTAGAATCTTGTAGAACCTTCTCTTAAATTAGGTAACACCTTTGTAACCATTCAGTCATATCCAGGTGAGCTCAAATTTTCCAGAGGAAAATTGTGTTCGTATGTAATATTTCTAAAATACACACAATGTGTACTTTTCCAACAAAATAAATCCTAAAATCTGCATTTTTGATTCAGTAATCTCTTGTTTGGCTGCATGACGTCACTCGGTGGGCGTGTCACATGTATAGCGGAAGAGCAGGTGCATCACCAAACCGAGCAGCAACAGCACTATCACAACAACCGTTATCAACGCAAAGGGAACGGCTACTGACACTGCAGATCGGCCTGCAGATCCGTTTTCTGATAGAGAAAGACAAGCTTGAATTTTTTTCGTCTGTCGGGGAGTCTGGAGGCCCGTCGACATGGCTCTGAACCAGAACCACTCGGAGTCCGGCGGAGTCATCATCAACAACAGTGAAAGGTAACGGGAGCAGGTGCAACGGTCTAGCTAGCCGTTACCGTTAACTAGAGGGACAAGTTCCGGGGAGAACGTCACACCAAAGTCAATTAATAAATAAAGACTAAAAATAAAGACTAAAATGTGTCTGTGCTTATTGGTGAAAGTACTTTACATGTCAGGAGTACTTGCAAATTCGATATGTCTGACTACATCTAAGTGATAACTTTTAGCATCGGTTAGCTTATTTTTCACATAACAAATAGATTGTGTTAGCGGTAGCGAGCACCGTGAAGCAGTCATTCTACTTGTCATTTTATTTGAACAGAGTCCCATATGGTTTATCACACATAAGCCGAATTGAAGATAGTCTCGTAATCAGTGCAAAACGACACCAAATGTACGCGTAAAAGCTAGTTGGCAAATAAGCTGCATTAATTGTTATATAACGCCATGTTTGTTAATGGAATATTCGCGTTGCATCTTAACGGAACCGGGTCTCAGAGTCGTAGCCCAAACATGGCCTTCAACCTGTTATATCATCACTGCAGTCAACCGTAGCTGGCTTCACGTGTGGTTACATAAATGTTTTTTAAACGTTGTGTGTTGACGACTATGCTAACTGTAACGTAGCATTTATGACTGTGCTGTGCTGCTGCATTGCTTACTGTCTCCACCGTCTGCCTTAAGGCCTGCTCTGCTATCAAACGGTTTTTTGTCACATACAGATCAAGTCAGCACATTTTACATGAAATACACTCAATGACATAGTCTTCTAGAACATACTGGAGCTCAGTGATAAACCCATTACAGCTAACCCAGAACCAGTAGTAAGCCCTGTCACTTGATGGCATGTAAGTCCAATCCTTTTACTACAGTACTGTTTACTGCAAGCAACTGATGGGCCATGTTTAGTAACTGGACAGTTGCACAATAACCTGGTGATCTCATTTTTAAGCTGTTGTTGGAGTGTGAGTCATGACAATCCACCAAGACCCAAATAAATAATGTTTTTTCTGTATAATGAAAATATGATGTACAACCCCAATTCCACAAAAGTTGGGATGCTGAGTAAATGAAAACAGAATGCAGTTATTTGTAAATCCTGTTTTTAACCTACGTTTAATTGAATACAATTCAAAGACAAGATCTTTAATGTTCCAACTCATAAACTAGGGGTTGACCGATATTAATTACAAATAATCAGCATTGGACCTAAAAAACGAATAAGACCGATACCCGATATTTGGAACCAATATGCATTTATAATAAAATTGAAAATCTTTCTGTCTGTATTTAGGATTTGGAATATAACAAACTCCAACAGAAAACTTTGTTAAAATGCCATCAGCAAATGTTAAATCAAAACTGAGATTTTCAACATCATATACCCTAAGTTCCCAGCAACTTCTTTTATTAAGTCGTGAGAATTTAAATTGAAAATTGAACAAATAAAAATAGCTCCCTGAGGTTTTATAAAGAAAAAGCTCTCCCCATGCTTGCACTTTCTTTGCACTTTTTAATTAATACATTTTTATCAGCGATCAGAGTAAAACACAGACACAGATTATTGACAAAATGCCAAATGTCAACCCCAATAATCGGCCAGGCCAATAATCTTTCGACCCCTAATGCTGAGTAAATAAAAATAGAATGCTATGATTTGCAAATCCCTTTTGACCTACATTTAATACAGTTCAAACATGAGATATTTGTTCAAATTGAAAAACTTCGTTTTTTGTAAATATATGCTCATTCTGAATTCAGTGTTTCCCACACATTCCATAAAAGTAGCAACAGGGGCATGTCTACCACTGTGATACGTCACTTTTTTTTAACAACACTCAGTGTTTGGGAACTAAGGGCAATATTTGTTGAAGTTTTGAAAGGGATATTTTCCCATTCTTGCCTCAAAAACAACTTCAATTGCCCAACAGTCCAGGTTCTGTGTTGTTGTTTGTCATAATGGACCACGCATTTTCAGTAGGAGACAGGAGTTTAGTGCCTTTACTCTTTGACTATGAAGCCATGCTGTCAAAACATGTGCAGAATGTGGCTCATTTTCTTGCTGGAATAAGCAGGAATGTCTCTTAAAAAAGACATTTGAATGATAGCATATGTTGCTCCAAAACCTGTAAGTAAGTACCTTTCAGCATTCATGCTGCCTGTGCTCAATGTTCATTCATGCAGATGCTGGCTTTTGAACTTTGCACTGGTAACAATCTGGATGGTCCTCTTTAGCCCAGAGGACACAACCCATGTGATTTCCAAAAACAGTTTGAAATGTGGACTCTTCAGACCACAGCACAGTTTTCCCCTCTGTGACAGTCAAAAGATGAGCTGGAGCTCAGAGAATTTGGCTGAATTTGTTTCTTTATGATGTTAATATTTGCCTCTCCCTTTGTGTCTATTTCTGTCACCAGTGTGTTGATGAACTACGATAACGTGGAGCTGGTTTTCTGTGACGCAGACAGTCTGCCCGAAGCCTTCAGAAAGAGCAAGAAAGGCAGCATCTACCTAACTCCATACAGGGTGAGACACATGACTCAGATGTCTTATTTGTTAATTAGCCACAGCCTCACGATGACGTAAGTGTACAACAGCATGCAGATTCCACTAATAAGCAGATATAGGTTAAAATCTCATATGTTTTATAAGGTAGCAGGGAAAAATCAAGATTTCTTTTTGAGTTGATGTGAGTGATTACATGATGTTATTTGTGGTTATTTTCTCTCAGGTGATCTTTCTGGCCAAAGGTCGCGATGCACTGCAGTCCTTCATGATGCCCTTCTATCTATTAAAGGGCTGTGAGATCAAACAACCTGTACTGGGAGCCAATTATATCAAGGGTACTGTCAACGCAGAGCCTGGAGGTTAGTATATGTGTGCGTGTGTGTGCAGGTGCACACTCAGTCTAAATGCCTTTTGCACTGTTTGCTACAGTATCCGAAATGAATGACATGTTTCTTTGAAACGGTTTGATGGGCGTGTCAAACGGGTTACCCAATCAGACGGGAGGGATGCATAAATGAATGTCGAGTAGATCTTTACTTATTGTACTAAGATGTTTTGTTTACATCTCACACTTTGGTATTGTAAACATACGTTTTCAACCTTCAACTTTGAACCGAAATGAATTAAACCCAGACACATTAAAAGGCCGTGCGTGTCAGGTTGTTCATTGCACCACTGTTTACTTTTAAACATTTCTTTTGCAGCATTTTTTCGGGGCTGAACGCAGCCAAGGTGTGTCAATCAGGTTATACTTGCACATGATTATACAGTTTGTGCTTGTTAACCCTTTGAAACCTGGATGGACATTAGTTTTCTTGTGCTGCGTTCAGACACCTTTCACAAGCTATTTAACCCATTGAAACATGGCAAATTTTATTTTAAGTTTTTCAAAAATGTGGAAAAAAAGGCAGTGGCCAACTTGGCAAAAAATGTCCCAAGAAACTAGTTAAAGGTGACAAGACCTTAAAAAAGTTTTTAAAAAGAGGGGAGGATTATTAGATAATGATTAAAAAAAAATAGGAGAAAATGTCCAGAAAACTATATTTATGATTATAATAATTTTATACTTGAAATTATGTTACAGAAAAAAATAAAATAAAATAAAATAAAATAAATACATACATTTTTTGGGATCCTCTGCACTGTTTTAGGTCATTTTCCTGCTTTGTTTTTTTGTTTTGTCATTTTTTTAAAACTATTTTTTTATGCTGTTTTTTTTATTTATTTGTTATTTTTTTATTTTCTCATAACTTTTTTACTGATATTTCCCTCATTTTGGGGCTATGTCCTGTTAAGGTACTTATTGCCATCTCCCTATGTTTTAAAAGAAATCAGACCTATTGGCGAAGGTTTAATTTGTTGAGCACACACTACTAACTACATGGTGTTCTCTCCTCCAGGCGGCTGGGAGGGCAGTGCTACGTTCAAGCTCGTCTTTGCAGCTGGAGGAGCTATCGAGTTTGGCCAGTACATGCTGCAGGTGGCAGCTCAGGGTACGCTAACAAAGCAGCACTAACAGTAGCATAACATTTTTACAGATGTATTGGCAGATTGTCATCCATATTTCTTTATCTTTCATGCTCTCCTGCTTTGTTTTTCGCAGCATCAAGAGGTCAGCCTGTGACCTCTGGCTTTGGCGGATGCCCCTACATGGCCAACGGTGCTTACGCTTACCCTCCTCCCCCTGCTAACGGGATGTACCCTGCTGGACCTCCACCCGGCTACTCCTACACCAACCCTCCTCCACCTGGTGCGGGCTAAAATAATATTCTGTGTTATCGTTGCTTTGATTTTGCAATACCAGTTTCCTGTAAGTCTTGTGAAAGTGTTGAATGTTGTGTCTTCTGCTGTGCAGGTGGCTTCTACCCCAACCCTCCAGCGTTTGATGCCTCTGCCGCCTACATACCTCCGCCTCCTTATTCTGCTCCTCTAGGCCAACAGCCCCCACATGACCCAGACCTCCCCTCCTCAGCAGCAGGTGCGTCTCAGACCGATTCCTCACGAGGTGGCGTTCGCTCCACTTCACTCCGGGTCTTAATGCACTGATCAATAATAAATAAAACTGAAAATATTAGTGATGGCTCTGAGTTGCTTTAGGGAGCCTCTCTTCTAATTTTGTTAAATGTTTTGTATTGCCGTTAGCTGTTATAAGTGTTGTGGTTTTACCTTCTCAGTGATGTCCTATCATGATGATATGATCAAACCACGTTTCGGGCTGCAAACAGGGTACAAAACTAGCACCATCCACCAGCCGAATATTAGTAAAAGTGGCTGGTAGATTTGCTTTATGCACTTGTCAAAAAAACAATGGGAAACTCAAGAGGTGGGGGGAATATTGATACAGCAGAGCACTGTGATATTTTTCTGACAATAATAATAATAATAATAATACATTTATATAGTACCTTTCGATCATGGAATGCAGCTCAAAGTACTCCTCCTAGAGATAAAAAAGATACATGAAGGCATGGAGAAGAAAATGGCATAAAGTATGCCGATTTTAAGATTAGGAGGGTAAGATAAAACACAAAACACAGATACAAAATCAGAGACAACAGACCAATAAATCACCAGTGAATTAACATCACGTCACAACTGAAAAGAACAGTGGCAGTGGCAATAATTAGGGCTGGGCAATATAAAGATAGACATGAGACTATACATCATCTTACATCTTACATGAACATAAGTTTGATGATGTTATTTTATTTTGCAAAATTTGACCCTAATTGACCCTAATTGATATGTGTTAGCATGAATTGAGCATAAAACTTGAATTTTGAAACTAAAAGTGAAATAAAAATAAAAGTTCAGCTGAGCAAAGACATTTACTCTGACGTATTTCCAGAAACAGTTCGGATTTTTCCGTATTTAAAGAATTGTAGAAGAAAATTCCTACACATCACATTGTTTCAGCTTTAATACCTCAAGCCGCAAAATAATGCCCCCTTAATTTTGCCTACATTTCCTCTCTGCCACCACGTCGCACCACCCGTCGTAGCTCAGGCTTTGATTAGCTTCAGTCACCTCATTTGTCTTGGGGATTAATCGTAAGACCATGTTTAATTAATTTCCCCCTCCCCTGATCTCTGCGTCTCGTTCCCAGCGGAGGCAAAAGCAGCCGAGGCAGCAGCGAGCGCCAGCTGTGCCACGCTGCCTCCGACACATGTGTACCTGCCGCAGGTAAGCTGCCCTCCGTCACTCTGCCGTAAGCCTCATGTTATCTACCACTTTGACATGCTGTGTTAAACAAAGCCTCTTAGACTGGATGTTGTCTCAAACTGTCCTCTGTCCACAGGACAAGCCTCCACCCTACTCCCCTCCAGAAGACAAGAAGAACCAGTAGACCTGCTTGATCCCAACCTCCTCCCTCTCCTCCTCCTCCTCCTCCTCCACCTGTGACCCTCCTGGATCACCTCGCTTCTCATTCCATTAACACGGGAACATCAGGAAGGACAAAGTTTTCCTTTTTAACGTCATTCCCTTTTTTCTCATTCCCTCGCTTTCCCACCTCAGCATATACCTTCAACATTCCCATTAATGATTCATATATGTAACCGGCTTCAGAAGCACCTTTACTTGATGGGAGATAGAGGTATCCGTAGCAATCTTTGAGAGATTGTTGAGGCAAAAGTTGCAAGGATTGTTTTTTTCAGTGTACTAAAACTTTGTAACCTGACTAGCTATTTTAGCATTCTTTGCCTTGCAAGTGTCCCAAAAATCATACCGCCACCCTAAAGTTTAGATTCAGCGATGTTGTGACTCAATTCTAATTTTCTATGACTGTCTATTAAACCCGGCTGAATCTGACAGTAATTATTTGCTATTCTATCCAGAGGCGAGCTGAATGCAGTATTTTATTTTTCTATGATTTGTGTGTACAGGCTTTTAATATGTAGACTTTTCAAAGTGAGATATTTTCTCAAGAACACTAACCTAGAGGTAAAAAAAAAAAAACACTAGCTTTTGTAAAAGAGGATTGCAGCGTGTGGGTCTGCTTGTTTCAGCGAATGAGAGGACCACAAAGATTAGAGCGGCGTAGAGCCCCCCGCAGCCAATCCCTGATCCTGGATTAGAGCGGCGCGCGAGGGCGACCGCGGCCCGGAGGGGACGCACTGCCAGGAGGGATTATCTTCATAATGTGCAAAGAGCAGAGCCAGTGATGTCACTTCCTGTTTTGTCATGCCTCTGAACATTCGAGAAATGGTCACCGCCAGCCCGCTTCACCTCTCATCCTTGATGTACATTTTAAACAGAAACTAACAAGGATTTTCTCACTGTTTCTACTTTCTGTGGTTGTGATCTTAACTCTCTAGTTTGAGGTCAGTCTTCAAAATCTGATCTGAGCACCTCAGTATCTGAGCCTCGACTCTTCCTTCCTCTGTAGTCACTTATCTATATACTGTATCTGTGGCACATCCGTGGCTGATTCTTTGCACTTTCAGAATGCTATGCATCGGGCTCCTGTTTGCTCTGTCATGGCTGTGTGTATAATAATAATAATGACAGTAATAAAGCTCTCTGTATGTATTTCAAACTAATTTATTGAATAATTCATGTAAAATGGCTCAAGTCAGAAAACAAAGCATGATCTCAATTGATGCATGTATGCATTGGATTGGATTTTATTAAATGGATCTCGATTGGTGTGAAACGGAGCTGTTTTTGTGTTTATTTCTACATGTCACACACTGATGGGAATTTGTACACGGCATAGTGCATTAGCATATTTAACATGAACACGTTTCCAGAGTCAGCAGGAGGGGTCGTGTTTAATGTCGTCGGGGCTAAAACAGTCTGGAAATGTGCTTTTCCCTTCTCAGAGTCAGTGGTCGTCCTCTGCACGTCCGGACAACTTGTGCAAATCCACAGCAGTTTCCCCCAAAAATTGACGCATGATGTCCGGAAATACCTCAACATTCCAAAGGTCACAGCTACGCGTTCTTAAGTGCTCATGATTTTTTTTGTTTTTAAAGGCTAAAAGCCCATTATAAACATTTGTACAGTACAACAGATCCCATCACAACACTGTCAGCATCACAGGTTTAAGACTGAACAGGCATTTGTGCATTCAAAGATCCCAAAATGATAAAAATCCATTTTCAGTTCTGTGTTGTCAGTAGTAATGTACAGCCCACAATGATCAGGTTTCACCTACATTGCTTATTATGTAACAGGGGCTCATCAAATGAATTATACTAGTAAACCCTGCAGTGGCTTATTGTGCTGTACGCACCACATCATGAACTGGCTCACATCCTTCTGTGGATTTAATCCCACCAAGACACAAAGTTAGTGATTAAAAAAAAAAAAAAAAGTTAATGCGTGCATGAGCATAAATTTTGGCTTTTTTTCTCGAGGCCTATACTTGAACTTTAAGGAATACTTCACTCACAAAATCACCATTTGTATAATAATTTACAATTGGTGAGGAAAATTTGTTCCTTGCATGCCTCATTGGTAAACGAAGAATCCAAAAAAGGCAAACTGAACATGCTCATAGTGTGCTACTCGTAAGTACAAGTGTTTTAAAGGGTAAGCTTTTAGCAAAAATGCAGGTTTGTAAACAGATGTTTTGATATATTTTTGCTGTTGTTGACTTCAAATCATGAAAATTTTTATGTTTTTGGATCGTTCACCACAAATTCAAAGTAACAGTGAGTAATTGATACACATTGATTTTGCAGGTGAAGTACTTTTTAAAGTTTTCAAAAACTAAGTATTACCAGGAGAACTGCCAGATCTTCAAGCAGCTCAGGTGATATGTAAAGTTGGGTTTTAGTAAATTTTGGAACCTATCATCTAACAGCCTGATGACGATAAGCCCCCCGAGGGCGGCCGATACTACAGGCGATCTGGTGTAGTAAGAGGCCATCCCTATCAAGACTTCCTTCTCCGCGTGCCAGTCAACCCGGCTAATCCCTGTAAACAGATACCTGCCTATAAATGCAGATAAATACTTTTAAAAAAGTAATACAAAGCTAAGTTGTCATCAAACATAGCTAATACGTTCAGAGATTGTATTTCTGCCTCTCAGCGCAAATTGTTCAACTCCCACTCGAAAGTCAATACTGCCTGGCCAACAAATGGACTACAAATGGAAACCAGAGAGCTTCCAATACCAAAATCGTGTCCTGTAGTTGCCTACAGAGTCTGCATATGAATGCAGATATCTGTTCATATAGATTATGTTCAGCAGTTCCTCGACAAATGGCTTGTCCGCATTATAAAAAATGTCCCTTTGTCTTTCCTAAACACTTACTCGCTTTTTTTGCAGAGTTTAAGGGTTGAAACAACTCCTTGTTTGTACGCTTAACGTACAGCTGCCAGATGATTAGCTAGGAATGAAAACTGGTAGCCAATGGCAACAAAGGTCACCAATCAGCACCTTTAAAATGCACTGACTTAACCAAAACATCTATTTTTTTTCAATTCATGGGGAAACCAAAGTGCAAAAACAACAGGTTTAGTTTCATGAAAAGTTATGTGCTAGATTATTTCTTCTACTTCCTGTTTTCTCCGCTGGTTGCCATTGGAAAAACATCCTAGCGTTAGAATTAATGAGCTTTAAAGAGGCTGGGATTCAGATTTTGTTATATCTGAGCAGTTTAGCTGAAGCATAAGTTACTCTACAAAGTGGTATTGATCTTCTCATCTAACTCTCAGCAAATAAGCAAATGAGCCAAAAATGATGAACTACTTCTTCAAAGCAGAAAAAGGTCAGGGACAGTAAAAATTGGACATATGTGCAACACAAACTGGCAGTGCAGACTGACATCCTTTTAAGGTATTTTTAAGACCAGCCAAACGGCACTTACTTTAAGACTTAGGGTTAAGGGAAATTATGCAGGAGTAGTCTGTTTAGTTGTAATCCAGCACTCGTATAGCAACACAATGGATACTACTGTACTTATTAGCTCCTCAGATACTCTCTGGTTTCTAACTAATCACTCGGCATACAGCAGCCTGACCTCAGCATGAATGTGGATTTTTTTTTCCCGTACTTACCTGTGAGCCCAGCCACCTAAAATAAATGCGTATTGCCTTGTCGTATAACAAGGTGTAGTGAAAGTACAACGATTGGACATAGCGTTGGAAGAGATTTGTCATGTCGACTTGAAAGCAGACATTGATCTAAACTGAGGGTAATTTCATAGTGCTGTCCTCAAAACAGAACCCGAACGGCCTTCAGGACCACAGTTTGTGACCATTTCCTTAGCTGTTATTGTCATGTGGTATTAATGTGAATAAGCCAAAGCCAGGGGGGACAGTGTTGGGGGGAAGGCTCGTCACAGTCAGTTCATCTGCTTCAAACAATGTAGGAAGGCAGTCATTGTAAAGAAAAAAAAAAGATTTAAAAAACCACTAAAATGTTTAAGGGAGATCCTCTATGTTGAGTCAGCTAGTGCCTATGTTTGATAGTGCTTCTTCTTCGTCTTCACGTGTCTTTGTGCTCACGTGGAGCAGAGGGTGATGCTGACCCCCTCTCCTATCCAGCAGGCGGGGAACAGCTCCTGGCTGAAGGCACAGTGGAAGGCGTGGAGCCTGGTCTGCCCGTCTCCGTAGTAGGTGAGCGTCCCCGCCTCGTAGTCCAGCAGCATGCCGATGCGGCTGTGCTGGGAGTGGCCGGCCAGGGTCTCCCGCCGGCCGTTGTGCCAGGCGCTGAGCTGATGCTCGTCCAGCTGCAGGCTCCAGGACAGTTCGTTCATACCCACCATGCACCTCTTGCCCTTCTCCTTCCTCGGGATGGTCTCGTAGGTTACCTGATAAGAGGCGAGGGAGAGGATGCAGGTGAGCTCTGATGCAGACTCTGACTGTAAACACTGACAGATCAAAGTCCTCAAACTGCTGGCAGCAGAGGACATGCTACATCTGTTTAGACTGCAGGCAAATCAGATTTGTTTCTCTTTGACAGAGACTGTGTGGACTATTATTTGCAAGTCATCAGATTGGATTTATGTCCAGACATCACCAACTCATCGGCATGGGTTACTGTTGCAAAGATGTAAACAGAACGCCCGCTGACTTTGTCTGATGCGGCGATAAGAGGCTGGTATCCCAGTGCTCCCCACATGTGTGGCAGTAGCTGATGGCAGCAAGGGATGAACGACTGCCTTTTTTTTGTCTTTTAAATGCATGTCTCCTTTTGTATCATTCTGTGTCCCCTTTCTAAATCTGGAGGTTTTTGTGGGTCCATGAATGCAGTGCAGGCAGAGCTCTCCATGAGTTCTTTTTGTCCTCAGCAGCATTTTGTGACTCAGGGGGTGGATAATTAACCTGTTAATCCCTTCAGAGCTGATCAGACTGATAAATGACAGGAGCACCTGCTGCAAGTAAATGCAAACTTTTAGACTCAGCAGACTGAATGGTTATGTTTCACTTTCAATCATCTAAAAATCTGCTGCTCCATCTGAGTCCAGAGTACACTCTGCGCTCCAAGAGTGGTGCGATCAATAACCATACAGTATATATGTCAAAAGCGCTCTTAATAAACAGTCCAGCTCCAAAAATAGATAGTGGCTGCAGATGATTGTTTTTTTAAAAGGTATTTTTTGGCTTTTCTGGACTTCATTTGATAGGACAGCTTAAGAGATGACAGGACATAAGGATGAATGTGGGGATGACATGCAGCAAAGGGCCACCAGTCGGACTTGAACCTGGGACCGCTGTAATGAGGACACACAGACTCTGAGTATGGGGTATGCACTCTTGCAACTGAGCTACCCGGCACCCCAATGGTGGCAGATGTTGTTAATTGTGGCAGACTGCCACAAATAAATGAATGTGTGGGAAACCCTGTATCCATTATGCTCGGTACCTCCATTACTTGGGATTTGACATCATCGCTGTGTCGCATTGCAAGTGACGCAAAAGACACTTTGGAATTTTTTCTTTTGCAATTTTTTCTTTTTTCTTTTCCAGAGTTTTTCAAATCAATCTCAGTAAACACATTCAGGATGGCAGTTTGAACAAGGCCATCCGGGGACCAAAATCTCATGTAAATCCATCCTATGGTTGTTGAGATACTTCAGTTTGGTGAACCAACAGACTGACATTGCCATCCATACAGCCCAATTATTCATGAAAAAATCTTATGCCAAGGTCATCCAAAATGACTGTGGTGCTTTGTGAAAGTAAAATTTGTTTTTGGAAGATTTGTCTGTGGCAGGCAAGGATTACTTGCAAAATCCTTTTTTATTGCACTGTTTAACTGCCTCAGTTATAAACTCTTTTATCTTTGAAGTTTGTCAGACTTTGCCTGTTTCCATTCTCAGTGACCATCTGTCAGTCAAATCAAAGCTATCTCTTGGCTCCAACTCAAAGTAAAATGATTTTTCTTGTAACAGCTGTTCACAGTTCCTTCCAGATACTGTGTAAAAGAATCAAATCATGATTCCTGTTCAAATGTTCCTGAATATCAGAACTTTCATGAATGACTCTCAGAAAGAACAGCATGCGTGGTACATTACCCCGAGGTATGCCCAAGGCTTGGACACCTCCAGCTCCCAGTAGTGCTGTCCGTGTGTGAAGCCTTGAAAGCAGAGCACCTGCCAGGTGTGATCGAAGCGGAATTCGTGGGCTGGGACAAGGCGTGGCCCGGAGGTCAGGTGCTCTGCCCTCCGGTTCTCCTGGGAAAGAAACAGGTGCCCGTTGGCCGTGCGAGGGTCGAAGGTCAGAGAGCATCGGTCTGCGATGAAGAGGAAAGAAATCAGATTGGTCACTGGAATAAAGTGTTCTTTGTGACCTTTGCTGTCTTCATCTCTGACTGCTATAAGTTAAAGCCATCCAAGCACCCCTTGCTGCTGTTTTGCAAATTAATTACATTCAAAAGACGCAGTTAATCAGGTAAATACTTGGGACAAAAACGGTCTAAAATGTTAGAATAGACTTACAAGCACTGAGGCCCTCCTTCCCACCAGGGTGGCACGGAGCAGCCGGGCTGGGAACCACAGCTAGGACCGGCCTCTTATCCTGAGGAGAACCTGGGGACCGATAGAACACGGCACAAAGATTTGGGAAATAAACTGTTGGCAAATCAAGCTGAAATACTGAAAGAGGGGAATATCGTTCTCTAGGTTATGTTACCATCTTTGTCTGGACCCATAGCGGCGCTCACAGCTTTCTCCAGGTCCTCACACACCAGCTTGGAGACTCGGGACAGGACATCTGTGACGCTGTTTAATCGATCTTGAAGGTTTGACGAAACATCGGTGGGAATATCTTTGAAACGTGGAACTTCTATGACCATTGATTCCTGTTAGGAGACATGAATTTAAAAGACGACCGTGATGATTTGGCATTTGATGATTTTCTTCCTCTCTCGTGTTTGTAAATGGGGGAAATCTGAGTGTTTCTTTCTGGGTTCAACAGTCACATTACATTCTTTCCATTTAAAGGAATGTTTGGCCATTTTAAACCTTTAACCCATTTTTCTGACTAATAGGGAAAACATGTTTTGAAATATGTCCAGTTTTGAGCGAGAGGGCAGCAGCAGGGTGCAATTTAACCACTCAGGGAATATGCACCCTCAATGTATGTATATTGTTTCTGTCAACTTTGACTGAAGTGTATTGTATAATGATAAAATGACAGATTATTTAAATGGAGTCTGGTGGGTTTGGTGATGGTTTCTCTTTAGAGAAACATGGTCCACTTTCATAGAATTCATTCTCATTCTCATCTTTTTCATAAATACTATCGCAAATCTCTTCCCTCTGAATTAACTACTCTTTCTACTTTAGATATCTGGACTAAAATAGGTGATGTGTTGATAACTCAGGTTATTTTGAACAGAATAAGTGCCTTAAAAGGTGACATTGTTGAGGAGATGGTTTTTCACTTGCTAAATGAAGATTTACACATCTTATTTTCTGTATTTAAATTTGTGTGGATATGTACATTTTTATACATGTATATGCTTCAGCTGCCTATTTTTCCATTTCATTTATTTATATGGACAAAACACATTAATCACCATTTGTGAAAATGTGCCAGTGGTTAGCCAGCTGGCTCATTTTCAACTGCAGTCCTTTGGCAAGAAACATTTAAAATACATACCTATATATTTTGTTTTTTACACATGTATGCATGTTTGTATATGTACATGCAGTACAATTTTATACTAGGTATATTATTTTGTGGTTCAAATTGTGATAACAATTATAGTGTATTATTTACTTTTACTTTCTCGATATATATATTTTTCATATTTCAACTGTTATCGTTGTTGTCAGCATTATTATATTTATAATCTCATTCTTTTAATTTCTTATTACTATTATTATTTTACCTATTTATTTAGTTATTTATTTGTTCCCTTATTTATGTACTTTTTGGGGGTCTGGGGAGGGAGAGATATGAGTTTGAATGTTACTGTTTATAATTATATACACTGAAAAAAAAAATTACGTTTTTAAAAAGGGTCTTTCTCTGTAGGGGCCCTTACCATAATGTTGTAAGACACTTAGAGTAATGATTTGAGCCTGTCAGTGGCAAAAACAAACACTTGCAAAAAGTGGATGTGAAGTGACGATGCGAGCGTGCCCCTAATTGTTACATTGCATCTCGTTTCTCAATGTTGGACCAATTTCAAAAATTGCTGTTTGCATAGTCACTTACAAACAAAAACATGGAAAAATCAGGGCCAGGTTGAAAAATACCAAACTTACTCTTTGAGTCAAATAAACGACAGTGTAAATGCAGGGGTACAAACCTTGATGAGCTCTGTATCAGGGAGGTTATGTACAGCTGCGATCTGTCCCTGGCTCTCTTGGAGTATCTGGGAGCGCTCCTGGAGTTCGGCTACCCGTGCCTCCGCCTCGGAGATGGCAGTTTCTTTCTGCGCCTCGATAAAGTGCTCTGTAGCCTGCTGCTTCTCAGCCAGTATTCTGATCAGCGTGGAGAACTTGGCGCTTACCCAGCTGGAAGTCTGCTGAAGAGTCACCTGTTGAATGGAAAATGTAGAATTTGGGAACACATGGTTAATGGTTTTCTGTCTTTGTTCTTTGCCTTTGTAATTCTGCTACAGTAACAGCAAGCTTCAACTGCAGCTTCGTCAGTTAAGACCTGAAAATTTCTTATTTCATTTACAAGTCTCTGAGGATATGTAGGAAGCATAATGATTGCCTGGTTTCAGATAAAAATTTGGCCCTAACTATGAGACAGCTGCAAGAAGTGGTGAGCTGTGCCAGTGTGGTTAGTCAACGAGAAATAATACTGAAAAACACAGTCTTAAAGGGACAGTTCACCTCAAAATTAAAAATATATGTTTTTTCTTTTACCTGTAGTGCTATTTATCAGTCTGCATTGTTTTGGTGTGAGTTGCAGAGTGATGGAGATATCGACTGTAGAGATGTCTGACTGCTATCCAATATAATAAAAGTAGAGGGCACTCAGCTTGTGGTGCTCAAAGTGACAAAAAATTAATCTGAAAAACTCAACAGCAACGTCTCTTTCCAGAAATCATGACCCATCGACTCAAGATAATCCACAGATCTTGTTGTGAGCAGCTTTATTTTGGACCTATTTTCTTTTTTTATCTAGACTGATAAATAGCACTTGTTTGAAGCATAGTGACACATCTCTCCTTCTTTAAAAAAGGGAAATTCTTAATTATTACCTTAGCTTGATTGATATTCTCAGCCAATTCATTTATACTTTTCTGCGTCTCTTCAGTGAGTTTCCCCACCTCCTTGCTCTTCCTTCCCAGTAGCAGCTGTAAAAAAAAAAACAACACTTCAAATAGAGACACAAATGATGCATTTTCCATAGTCATGCTGGAATACAGTGGACAGTGTTATAACTGGAATGGCAATCTATGCTTCAAAACCATGGAAGCAACTGTAATGACACTGTTACTGTACCTCTTGACTTTCCCTTTCTGCCTCCAACATAACCTTTTCGTGGTTTGCACATTCAGAAATGCCACACTCGCAGCACACGGACATTTTGTCCTGCCTGCAGTAGTAAACCAGAGGCTTTTTATGGCGGTCACACAGCAGCATGGCTCTTGCCCCGTCGCTTCCCCTCATGATTGCCTCTCTGCAGGAGGGGCCGATGTTGTTTGCAGCCTCAGTCAAGACCGACAAAGACACATTACGCCTGAGAAGGGGCCTGGTGTCAAACTCCTGGTTGCAGAATGGGCACTGAGGTCCGATGTCAGACTTGCTCTTGGTGTCCCAGTGAGTGGTGATGCATATTTGACAGAAGGTGTGACCGCAGGGGATGGTTACGGGGACCCGGAAACGCTCCAGGCATATGGCGCAGGTCAGGTTTGGATTTTGAGACTCCATCTCTGAAGGAAGAGAAGACATCTCTGTGGGGGGAAAAAAAAAGAAAAGAGAGAGAATAGTTATGATGTGATAGAACAACATATTAATGTGTCATATCTGTAACACACTGTGACACTAATATAGTTTAACACCGTGACCTGTCTGTTGTAATTATGAGGTTACAAGGAATAGTAATAGCAATTTTTCAGTGGGGTTGGATATATATATAGTGTATATATATGTGTATTTTATGGTGGGACTTTAAAAAAAATTGTTGCTGAGGAGTCCACAGCTGTAAATTTCTTAGCTCCCATGTCAAACTCCAGCCTATTTCTCCAAACTGGCGGCGTGCTGACTGACTTCTACTGCTGCTAACATACTGTCTATGGATAAATAACCCCAAAAATTCTAAACTGTTCCTTTAATATCATATTGTAAGCCCTTCATATAAACATAGCTCAAGAGGGCAGAAAAAAAGACTTATTTATTCTCCCATTTTTTGTTATTGCCGGTTATCAGACTGTGCAACAGCAAAGCCGCTGTCTAACAGCAATACACGGCTGAGCTCAAATGATAACCACACATTAACTTAGCCAAGTGGAAGGAGAAGCTAACCTTAGCTAATGTTAGCCTGACATCAAGTCACGTTATTTAGGATTCTCTGGGACAAATAATGGTCAAAATATTAAACCCGGTTGACGGTTTGACTGTAAAATAGCTAACATTTATACACGCAACACTGTGAACAATACAAATCGTCAAAATATTTATCCTTACCACTCCAGCAGATACATTCGTTTACTGCATCTGTGTGAATATCGTCTGATGAAGCTTCCCTGATGACGTCAGACGTAAAATTGACGCCTTCACGTGCTGCCGGGGGAAAAAAAAAGCACAAAACAAAAGCCACATATAAACCAACTGGAGTATTTTATTTGTAACAATGATATTCACTGTTTTCCGTTATTCATTTGCTGCAATTTAATATTACAATGCATGAAATTTGGTTTAACAATATCTAATAATAACTCACAAATCAAAGAGTATAACGTTATATTTCAAACGCGATAGGTGTGTGTTAAATGAAAGAAAACATATTCTATGCGTTACCGTTTTTGTCTGCCAGTAGACTACATTTACTCATTACTACAGGATAAAAAAAAGTTAAACGTTTTTTCTACTTTCGAATTTGTACACAAGTTAATTTACAGAAATACATAAATATACATTGACAAAAAAGCAAAATTCGAAAAAATAAAAAGCAAACAAGAAATAGCATTCACGTTACATACCGCGATAGTTTATGTTTCATGTGTCATATAATAACCGTTCAATGATTTAATAACTGATTCTTTACATCAGATGATATCATACCATAAGTTAATAAAGTACTTTGTTGCTGAAATTCATTGATAAAATGCAGGAAAGTCGGTTTAGTTTATGACATTTTTTTATGAATATGGAATTGAAAAGTATAAGTATAGAATGAAACCAATCAGATTTATTTCAACATTTATCTTATCTTTTTCGGGTTTCTTTTCTTTTCTTTAAAAAAAGTTGGCAACGTTCTGGTGTATAGACTAAATTTTACAAAAGTCCAAAATAACAAATTCTTACCATAAGTTAATATAGTACTATGTTGCAGAAATGTATCAATAAAACGCAGGAAAGTCGGTTTAGTTTCTGACCCTTTTTTTCTTATGAATATGGATTTCTTTTTAAATACTAAAGTTATATGTTAAACAACTTCAATCTTATCTTGACTTAAGAAGAGCATTACATCAGTCATATTTATGTTGTAAGTATAGCATTAACAAACATTTATTTCAACATTTCTCTTATTTTTAGAAAGTTGGCAACATCAATTCAAACCGCTCTGGTTTACTGGCTATGAATGGAAAAATAAGTAAGAAATACATTCTCTCTCCCAGTCCACAAAATCTCATTCATAATCAATATTCAGCGTCATTCCAACACAAGCTTTACATAATAAATGTAATGTGTATTATTGTATAAGAAAGACCAACAAACATCTAGATGGAGGGGAAGTAACATAACTTATTTTGTTGGTAAGTTTTTTTTGTTACAGCAACTATCGTTTAATATATTGGTTACTCCCGTATGAATAATTTACACGCAATCTTAAAATTAAAAGGTACATGTATCTACAGCCTGACTGTTTTTGCTTTTTCTCGGCCACCGTAGCTTCTGGAAAGAAAAAAAAAAAAAAATCATTCCAAGATGGCGCTGCGCTCGGTTTGCGCCGCTGCCTTGCTCACTGGGAAGGATTTAGGGGTCAATAATGTGAGGACGCTTGTCACAACAGGTATTGAAACGTTATTGCTAAATGATGTTGTATTTACATGTTGGAAATTCGTGCTTGTGCTCCAGTACCGCATGTTTGTTGTGTATGTTAGGTTCTGTCCGGTAGAAGCAGCCCGCCGCTGCATGCTCTCCTCCTGTGGAGAATAAAGTCCACAGAAAAATATCAACTTTTAATATTAACTAAGTGGTGACGTGGTGGGAAAAAGGAGACATTTCTAAGGAACAACATCTCGAAAATAGTAGCCTAACAGTGTCAGTACAGACGGACAGTAATGTTGTGTATGTATAAGGACAAATTTGAGGACGCTTACATTGCTATTTTATAATTTTACTACTTATTACTACAAATATTAGAATTTTTATTCCACTATATCATTTATCTGGTAACTTTAGTTGCCAAACCCACTTAGGATTATTAATACATTGCAATGTACAAATCATTTAAAGTCATTAAATTTAGCTCTATCTTTATCATCTGGAACATTAATCCTTTGAGACCTGAATCAGTTTTTCTGATGCCTTTCATATACATTTCAAAAACATGAAAAAAAAAAGCAATAAGCAAAAAATGGGTTAAAGGTGACAAAAAAACAAGACAAATAAAAATAAAAAATACATTTTTTAAAAAGAGAGAGAAGAGGAAAATTAAAAGTTCTAAAATAAACCTATAAATATGGGCACGTTTATATTTAAGATTATACATTTAAAATGATATTACAGGGTATATGTTTGTATGTTTGTTATATATATATATATATATATATATATATTATATTTTATTTTAGATATTAAGAGATTAATTGTTGTTTTTTACTTTTGCTAATTTTCCCATAATTTTCTAACTGTTTATTCCCTTTTTTTGGTAAATTTTGGGTCATTTCTTGTTATGTTTCTCATTGCCCTCTTCCTATGCTTTTGAAAGAAATCACTTAGGTTTCAAAGGGTTAAAGGAATGAATACATTCTGCATCAATAATTATAGTATATACCTTTTTTTTTCTTAAATGGGCCATTCAACAAAATGAGTATTTTTACTTTTGGTTCTTTAAGTGTAATAAAATGAGTCACATTTTAAATGCAGAACTTAATTTGCAACATTTAGTATTTCTGCAGTGTGGTTCAGTTCAACTTTTACTTAAAGGTGTAGTTCACCCCAAAATCAAAAATACGTATTTTTCCTCATACCCGTAGTGCTATTTATCAGTCTAGTTTGTTTTGGTGTGTTTCTGAGTGTTGGAGATATCAGCCGTAGAGACGTCTGACTTCTCTCAGCTTGTGATGCTCAAAAGGACAAATAAATTACACTACAGGTTAGAGGATAAATGCATGTTTTAGTATGGGATGAACTTTCTTTAAGGAAAAAGTGACCGTTTTGTAACTAACTCATTATTGGGGCTGTTTCCACATGACAGCATTCCTCTGCAGACGGGTCCGTCCTTTGGGTCCAATGCCAAATGCGGAGATTGACTATAAAAATCTGAAGTCATTGGAGAAGTATCGCAGCTATGAACCTTACTACAAACAAGCTCAGGCGGCGAACAAAAAAACAGTTTGGTGGAAGACCTACAGGAGCTACGTGGAAAAAGCTGACCCCGAGCATGGTGAGCATGAGACGGTGTGAGGAAACTGTGGCTAAATGATCGGTAAATTTCACAGTTTGAATGATTCTTAATGTTGTTGCAGGGGAAGAGCGAGTGGACATTGGACTGCCGTACTATGCACCCAGTCGAGAGGAGAGGAAGAGGAGGCAGGTGATGAGGGACAACAAGAAGAACGCTGAGCTGGAGAGGGCTTTACGTCTGCGCACTTGTAAGCTCCTACACACTCACCATAAAGGTATTAACCGAGCTTTTAACTGATGAGCGAACTGTTTCACTTTTCTATCTTTATTTAAACAGTTAAGATCCCTCTGGATCGAGTGCAGGAAGTCTGGGAGAAGGAAAACGCTCTATTTCATATAAAGAGACTTGCAGACCACTACGCGGTCTTCAGAGATCTCTTCCCCATGGCATACTTTCTGCCTCAAGTCTTACTCCGGGTCTGCTACGGCCAAGACAACAGTGGTCAAGTGTATTATGGGAATCGGCTGACACCGACAGAAGTACGTAGAAGGACTGGAAGTGTCCTAATCTCACCTATAATTTATATTCTAAGGCTCAATTCCACCACTTTCTTTCTGCCTCCACCGCATCCTGCATTCCAAACATCTTTATTATACCCACTTTTCTGCTCTGTACTCACCTCTATATGTCTTCCCTGACTGTATTTTTTTGCCCTGTCTTTGCTGTGCGCGTCTCTCCAGGCAGCGTCTGTCCCTCAAATCAGCTTTGATGCAGAGGAGGACTCCCTGTGGACACTTCTGCTCACCTGTCCAGGTCTGCATCGGCTAACACAGGACGCCACAAGATTGTGATAGTCAGCAGGCATCTACACTGCCTTTGAGAAATGAATCAATACAATATGCAATGCAATATAATAAGAATAATATTTGATTGTTTTTTATTTTATTTTATTTTATTTTTGTTGGTAGTTGATTGATTGGTGAATGTATTTTTATTGTCTTTTATTGTTAATGTATTTGTATTTTTGTATTACCATTAACATTTTTTTTAAATTTGTTCACTTATTTATTTCATTGATTACTATAATTACAATTCATTTTTATCACTTTGGTTAGATTTTCTTGGACCCCGGGAAGACTAGCTTGTCGCCTAGGTGTCAGCTAATGGGGATCCTTATAATAAACAAATAAATTAAATGAAATAACAGATTCTCAGCGTTAACAGATGGCCTAAAATAATGTATCTTCTTTTTCAGATGAGCATCTTCTGGATAATGAGGCAGAATACATCCACTGGCTGGTGTGAGTACTTAAAGTCAACTATGCTTTTATTTATAAAGCATAATTGAAGACAACGCAAACTGACCAAGTTGTTTTTTTTCATTAGGGTTTAAAAATACAGTTAAATAATTGACGTACATGCGTTACAGTTTCACTTTTGTCAATTTGTGTATAAGTGGGCATTTCAGTTCAAATGAAAGGAACTACAACATTTAAAGCATTTAATATAGCAGCTTACTGCTGTTTATTATTATAAGATATGGTGATGTGATGGCATCCAGAGCAATAGGCCTGGGGGGATATGTAATATTTCATTAAGAGAAACCGCAGACTGACCTCTGGTGGTGCGTGCTGTGCACTACATACAATGTTATTAGATAGAGGATTGCCGTTTGTAAGTGCAGTTTTTTAAAAAATAAGCACTACAGCCTTGAATGATCTGTGTGTCTGTAGAGGGAACATACCAGGAGGAGCGGTGCAGGCCGGAGAGGAGCTGTGTCACTACCTGCCCCCGTTCCCTGCCAAAGGGACAGGCTTCCACCGCTACATTTATGTCCTCTTCAAGCAGGACGCACCAGTCAACTTCCAGGAGGATGTCAGACCGTCGCCATGGTGAGCACTACACTTAATACACAGACAGGAAGCTGATGCTCTCAGTATTATTTGCATCATTAACATATACTTGTACAATACTTACTTTTTGTGATGCTTCATCCATGTAATTCATCCAAGTGTGTAAGAAGTAACTTTTTACACAAATCAACCTTTTTTTTTTTAAACTGCCAATGATTGTAAGCGTGCATTTGGTCCCCCCCCCCAGCCACTCTCTGGCGGATCGCACATTCAAGACCGTGGATTTCTACAGAAAGCACCAGGACAAAATAACACCTGCAGGCTTGGCCTTCTTCCAAAGCCACTGGGATGAATCTGTCACCGATACCTTTCACAACACACTCAGTGAGTCACACTAATGCTCACAAACACAGCACAAGTTTGGTCTTTTGACGTCATATTAGCATTTCTTGATTTTAGGACAAAAAGATTGTTTTTGTCTTTCAATAATGAATTCTAACTATTGCATCTTCTCCCTGCAGACATGAAGGAGCCGGTGTTTGAGTTTATCCGACCTCCAGTGTACCACCCCCCACAGGTCAAATACCCTCACCGACAGCCGCTACGCTACCTGGACAGATACCGAGATGGAAAGGAGCACACCTATGGAATATATTGATCATGAGACGCACGCTCACAGAGCTGAAAATACACAACTATTTGCAAATGTGGAGTCATGTCCGACATATTTATGTTAAAAAAAATAAAGCATTTTTCAACTGTGCTGAGACTGCATTATGTTTACGCTGTCAAGGTTATATTTTTGGTCTTATAGGATCATATGTTAGTTTGTTAGATGGAAACACACAGCAGAATATTTCACATATTTCAATACAATTTAATGTGGTGGACATCATGGCTTTTTTTTCTTCGCAGTCTCAGAGATGTCAGTTTAGGTGGCAACCTCATATTAATTAGGAATGGAGTTCCAGGCTCATATTTGTCAAACTGCCAAAAGAGACATTTTGAAATGAAAGGGGAATTCCACTTTGTTTTCACACCAAAGTTTGTTTACAGTTCTTGGGAAGTACTACTTTTTTGCTTGGCTGGAATTCCTTAACTTTCACTTCCACTTTAACTGCCTGCTCTTTTCTACACTTTGACACTAAAAACATGCCAAGTTTAGAGGAAGATTTCTTGTGTAGATTTTTGTAAATTCTCCTCTCTTTTGGAAAATTCTGCATTATTGTAAACGACAACATCACAGTTTTTGGTGTCAAGCAGGTTAATGCTAATTTTCCATCATGCAGCCCTTAACCCCTTGACCTCTGAGCAAGCTGACTTGATTTCTTTCAAAAAGACCCCGAAATTAGCAAGAAATTAGTAAAAAGTACAAGCAATGTATGTACCAGAAAATTAGTTTTAAAAAAGTTTAAGTCAACAAAGAAATGACAGTTTTAAAAGTGCTTAAAAATTACAATAATTCTGTCATATGATTTTAAATATGTAATCGTGATAATTATAATTATAGGTTTTCCCTATATTATTTTTAATTTTTCCTAGACATTTTCCCGTGCTTTTTAAAAATCATTTTCTAAATCTACTAAATTCTTGTTATTTGTGGAACATTTCCAAGTTACTGATTGCCTGTTTTCCCATGTTTTTGAGAGATACTGTACCAATTTGCTCGGGATTCAAAGGTTAAAACACTTGTGAAAGGCAGGTGAAAGCAGCACAAGAAAAGGGGTTTTGCTTCAAGTTTCAAAGGGTTCAAAACATAAGGATACAACATAATAACATTGTATGGTAATGTGTCACGAAAATTAAATCTGATGATGATGCAGTCTGCACTGACATTTATTAAAGTTAAGGGTTATCCACCTTTCCAGGACTTTTTAAAAAGTCAACAACAAAGTTGTTCTTGGCTCCAGTTTAGAACGGCTGCTATGTATTTTGCAAACCACCAGGTGCCACTGTGCTACCTGATTGTAAGGCCTCGCAGCTTCAATTTTTTTTTGCGCAGAAAAAAAAGGCCTCAAAGCTACATATAGCTTCATCCACCCATCACTACACATTAGTACATGGAGGTTGGAAATAAATGAGAACTAAATACCAGCAAGTGTGTAACAATATTACAAACAGTAATAATAAAAACAATTAGCAGCAGTATGTAAGTATCTAAAAATTATAAGATGTATATAGATGATGTATAATGTGTTTAGCATGTAGTGTGCAAAAAAATAGAAATAACAATCAATTAGCACTAATATGTAAGTATTTTAAATTATAAATATGTATAATGTGTGTAAAAACACATACATTTGTGCCATATGCTATCATGCATTTTTTGCACTTAACATTATGAATGTAACAGTTTTGTTTGCACAGTGTATTTTAGACTTATTGAAGGAGCTGAGCTGGAAATTCCAAGATTAAACAAAAATACACACTCTTGCCCTAAGTTATGCCATATGCATGAACGCAGCCAAAATTATATATAAAAAAAGAGGATATAAAGTGGGTAAAATGTGCCACAAACAAATTATGTGAATCACATAAATACATTACATTATATACATTACATGCATTTAATCATCTGATCAGTTGTATTTTGTTTGTCACAGGAAGGGCTGAATGTCACCTGACTCTATATATCAAGAGAGACAATTAGAGCTGATGAGCAGCAGCTGTGCCAGCTGCATGATGGTTTTAAAGCTGACATGTGGCTGTACCACATGTTTTCTGTGGCTGACAGAAGCAATGGCAGCTATGTGGGGCTTGCTTGTTTGTGTGCTGGTTGTTTGGATCACTAAAGGTTTATATATTTCTTTTGTTTTATGCTTTAAAATAAGTGGGGTTTTGCAAATTTAAGGTTTAGTACCTAATGCCTGAAATGTAATTTAGCTGTAGGAAGTTTGATATGTGGCATCAAACTGCAGGAACATTTGATTAACAGCAACTTCACTGTCTGCAGGCTCTAGTGTGCCAATTGGTGGCACAGATGAAAGACTTGAGAATGGGCAGCAGAGGAGAGTTAGAGGTAAGAACATGAGTGACACAATGGAATCCATTAGACTTCTGTTAATTTCAGGTTAGTGCAACAGGAGGCCACAGCTCAGTCTTTCAGTGCTTTAGATTAATACTGTGGAACAAGGTACTGACTGAAACAATGAGACAAAAGGGGGTAAACTACTGCACCTGCTAGCTTTTATTATATACCATGTATGAATAAAGTCCCAGTTAAGTGCTTCATAATGCCATTGTGTCATTTCTTTTCTGAAGTGTGTAAGAAGTAACTTTTTACACAAATCAACCTTTTTTTTTTTAAACTGCCAATGATTGTAAGCGTGCATTTGGTCCCCCCCCCCAGCCACTCTCTGGCGGATCGCACATTCAAGACCGTGGATTTCTACAGAAAGCACCAGGACAAAATAACACCTGCAGGCTTGGCCTTCTTCCAAAGCCACTGGGATGAATCTGTCACCGATACCTTTCACAACACACTCAGTGAGTCACACTAATGCTCACAAACACAGCACAAGTTTGGTCTTTTGACGTCATATTAGCATTTCTTGATTTTAGGACAAAAAGATTGTTTTTGTCTTTCAATAATGAATTCTAACTATTGCATCTTCTCCCTGCAGACATGAAGGAGCCGGTGTTTGAGTTTATCCGACCTCCAGTGTACCACCCCCCACAGGTCAAATACCCTCACCGACAGCCGCTACGCTACCTGGACAGATACCGAGATGGAAAGGAGCACACCTATGGAATATATTGATCATGAGACGCACGCTCACAGAGCTGAAAATACACAACTATTTGCAAATGTGGAGTCATGTCCGACATATTTATGTTAAAAAAAATAAAGCATTTTTCAACTGTGCTGAGACTGCATTATGTTTACGCTGTCAAGGTTATATTTTTGGTCTTATAGGATCATATGTTAGTTTGTTAGATGGAAACACACAGCAGAATATTTCACATATTTCAATACAATTTAATGTGGTGGACATCATGGCTTTTTTTTCTTCGCAGTCTCAGAGATGTCAGTTTAGGTGGCAACCTCATATTAATTAGGAATGGAGTTCCAGGCTCATATTTGTCAAACTGCCAAAAGAGACATTTTGAAATGAAAGGGGAATTCCACTTTGTTTTCACACCAAAGTTTGTTTACAGTTCTTGGGAAGTACTACTTTTTTGCTTGGCTGGAATTCCTTAACTTTCACTTCCACTTTAACTGCCTGCTCTTTTCTACACTTTGACACTGAAAACATGCCAAGTTTAGAGGAAGATTTCTTGTGTAGATTTTTGTAAACTCTCCTCTCTTTTGGAAAATTCTGCATTATTGTAAACGACAACATCACAGTTTTTGGTGTCAAGCAGGTTAATGCTAATTTTCCATCATGCAGCCCTTAACCCCTTGACCTCTGAGCAAGCTGACTTGATTTCTTTCAAAAAGACCCCGAAATTAGCAAGAAATTAGTAAAAAGTACAAGCAATGTATGTACCAGAAAATTAGTTTTAAAAAAGTTTAAGTCAACAAAGAAATGACAGTTTTAAAAGTGCTTAAAAATTACAATAATTCTGTCATATGATTTTAAATATGTAATCGTGATAATTAAAATTATAGGTTTTCCTTATATTATTTTTAATTTTTCCTAGACATTTTCCCGTGCTTTTTAAAAATCATTTTCTAAATCTACTAAATTCTTGTTATTCGTGGAACATTTCCAAGTTACTGATTGCCTGTTTTCCCATGTTTTTGAGAGATACTGTACCAATTTGCTCGGGATTCAAAGGTTAAAACACTTGTGAAAGGTGGCAGGTGAAAGCAGCACAAGAAAAGGGGTTTTGCTTCAAGTTTCAAAGGGTTCAAAACATAACGATACAACATAATGACATTGTATGGTAATGTGTCACGAAAATGAAATCTCAGATAGATTGATGCAGTCTGCACTGACATTTATTAAAGTTAAGGGTTATCCACCTTTCCAGGACTTTTTAAAAAGTCAACAACAAAGTTGTTCTTGGCTCCAGTTTAGAACGGCTGCTATGTATTTTGCAAACCACCAGGTGCCACTGTGCTACCTGATTGTAAGGCCTCGCAGCTTCAATTTTTTTTTGCGCAGAAAAAAAAGGCCTCAAAGCTACATATAGCTTCATCCACCCATCACTACACATTAGTACATGGAGGTTGGAAATAAATGAGAACTAAATACCAGCAAGTGTGTAACAATATTACAAACAGTAATAATAAAAACAATTAGCAGCAGTATGTAAGTATCTAAAAATTATAAGATGTATATAGATGATGTATAATGTGTTTAGCATGTAGTGTGCAAAAAAATAGAAATAACAATCAATTAGCACTAATATGTAAGTATTTTAAATTATAAATATGTATAATGTGTGTAAAAACACATACATTTGTGCCATATGCTATCATGCATTTTTTGCACTTAACATTATGAATGTAACAGTTTTGTTTGCACAGTGTATTTTAGACTTATTGAAGGAGCTGAGCTGGAAATTCCAAGATTAAACAAAAATACACACTCTTGCCCTAAGTTATGCCATATGCATGAACGCAGCCAAAATTATATATAAAAAAAGAGGATATAAAGTGGGTAAAATGTGCCACAAACAAATTATGTGAATCACATAAATACATTACATTATATACATTACATGCATTTAATCATCTGATCAGTTGTATTTTGTTTGTCACAGGAAGGGCTGAATGTCACCTGACTCTATATATCAAGAGAGACAATTAGAGCTGATGAGCAGCAGCTGTGCCAGCTGCATGATGGTTTTAAAGCTGACATGTGGCTGTGCCACATGTTTTCTGTGGCTGACAGAAGCAATGGCAGCTATGTGGGGCTTGCTTGTTTGTGTGCTGGTTGTTTGGATCACTAAAGGTTTATATATTTCTTTTGTTTTATGCTTTAAAATAAGTGGGGTTTTGCAAATTTAAGGTTTAGTACCTAATGCCTGAAATGTAATTTAGCTGTAGGAAGTTTGATATGTGGCATCAAACTGCAGGAACATTTGATTAACAGCAACTTCACTGTCTGCAGGCTCTAGTGTGCCAATTGGTGGCACAGATGAAAGACTTGAGAATGGGCAGCAGAGGAGAGTTAGAGGTAAGAACATGAGTGACACAATCTTTCAGGAGCTACTTTCTGACACTAACTGAATTTCTCCTGCACTACAGAAGCCTCTCCCAATGATATCTCCATAAAGAAAGCCCTTGCACTACTCCAGTCAATGGAGACCATGTTGGAGCATAACACCAATGACGGTGAGCAGCTTTTATTGGAAAAAATAAGTTTTATGTGGAGGGAAGGTTCTTGGTCTCACATTTTAATGCTTTGTCTGGCTTTTGATATTTGAACAAAAAAAGTACAACAAAATATCTTAATCTACAATGTCAGTAATACAGCTACTGTTGTATGTTTAAACACATACAGACAGTTATTGTAGTACAGACTGGTCTATGTATTATGACCATACAGATGCATTAAGAGCTCAATATTTTTGTCATGTAATAAATAAAAAAAATTTAAAAAAATTGCTTACTTTAAAATCAAGTTCTTAGCAGTGCCAAAGTCAAGAGAAGTTGTACATCACTCAATTATTTTAGTTCTCAATAGTCTTTTAAAATGTCTTCAGTACAACTGGAAACCAATGAAGTGGAAGCTGAGGCATCAGTTGGCCACCTGAAACTTGTACAACAGATCAAACCCAAAGATGACAAACCCATGACAAGCGGCAATGTGACCAGTGTGACGACGGCGGCACCCAGCATGGACCAGGGGCACAACGCTACAACGGCGGCACCCAGCATGGACCAGGGGCGCAACGCTACAACGGCGGCACCCAGCATGGACCAGGGGCGCAACGCTACGACGGCGGCTCCCAGCATGGACCAGGGGCGCAACGCCACGACGGCGGCTCCCAGCATGGACCAGGGGCGCAACGCCACAACGGCGGCTCCCAGCATGGACCAGGGGCGCAACGCTACGACGGCGCGGCCGAGCATGGACCAGGGGCGCAACGCTACGACGGCGGCTCCCAGCATGGACCAGGGGCGCAACGCTACGACGGCGCGGCCGAGCATGGACCAGGGGCGCAACGCTACAACAGCGGCTCCCAGCATGGACCAGGGGCGCAACGCTACAACAGCGGCTCCCAGCATGGACCAGGGGCGCAACGTGACGACGGCACGGCCGAGCATGGACCAGGGGCGCAACGCTACGACGGCGCGGCCGAGCATGGACCAGGGGCGCAACGCTACAACGGCGGCTCCCAGCATGGACCAGGGGCGCAACGCTACGACGGTGCGGCCGAGCATGGACCAGGGGCGCAACGCGACGACGGCGCCGCCGAGCATGGACCAGGGGCGCAACGCGACGACGGCGCAGCCGAGCATGGACCAGGGGCGCAACGCGACGACGGCGCGGCCGAGCATGGACCAGGGGCGCAACGCGACGACGACGGCGGCTCCCAGCATGGACCAGGGGCGCAACGCGACGACGGCGGCTCCCAGCATGGACCAGGGGCGCAACGCGACGACGGCGGCTCCCAGCATGGACCAGGGGCGCAACGCTACAACGGCGGCTCCCAGCATGGACCAGGGGCGCAGCACTGAAACGTCGCCTGAAGGTGGTGCAGCCACTGTGGAAAAAGTGGGCGAAGTTGAAAACCCAGAACCATCAGACTCAGATGGTGACATTTAGAGTCAATGGAAAAAGTAGGGAACAGGTATGGGGTTCCATGCAAGAGTTAATTTTTGCATCTACAGATGTTTGTTTCTGCATGTACCTGCTATTGGCTCTACTTTAAATAAAACTCTAAAACTGATAAATTTGTGTCCTTATTCTGGGTGGGGGTACAAAGTTTTGTCTGCACTGTAAAATATGACAAGTTGATTTTTCTTTTTAAACGTATATTTTTCAAGGTAGAATGTTTCCTAGATGAGTAAAATAAGATTTGTGGCTGAGAGATAAAATGAGTCAAGTTTGAGGCAGCTAAATGTAAAATTGTTCACCTGTAGGCTGGTTACTCAGATATTAGCATTAGTCAAATGAAAATCCAATATGGCTGCCTTGGTAAAATGGCATTGACATTTTGCAGCACTTTGAGTGTTTGATTAGTCTTTTTGCCACCACTTGTTCATTGTTTCATAGTTTATTTCATGATAAAATTACTATATATTTGGAGTCTGGGTTTGGGGATAAGGATTTTGGGACAATTTGTTGCTTCTTTTAGAAGGATCTCTCAAACAAGAGTATCTCTGTAGGGATCATTTACATGCTGCTGTCAGACACTTAAAATAATCTCATCCTGTCAGTAGCAAAACAAACATTTAGTGTACATGAAGTGACTGTACAATTGCCCCAAGTGGTTACATTTCAGCCTGTCTTACTGCTTATGGCTGTGGTGCTCTTGCTTAATATTAAACCAATTTAAAAAAAAAAAGATTTGTCTTGTCAGTCACTTTGACACAAAAACACGAGAAAATAGGGTCCAGGTTGAACAATACCTTAGTTACCCTTTAACTTTGAGTCCAAAAACTGACGGTCAGTTCCTCAATTCTTTCTGTACTTTACCTATGTATCTAAATTGTGTCATCTTGAAATACTTCATATTTATTTTTAATTCAAATAAATAAATAACTAAATATAATTTAATTAAAGATGTTTAAATATCTGTAACACAAACTATAACCTAAGCGGACATGGTAAACATTTCTGACGCTACCCTGAGAAACAGGATAAAAGATACATTTTATTTTATATCAAATATATTCAAGATGGTTAACATCATTATATGAAGTGTGAGTGCAAATAGTATAAAAACATAATCAAAGCACAACTTAGTTTTTACTCTTTAACATACAAACAGTATATTACAGTACATAATATTATTAATGGAATCCATTAGACTTCTGTTAATTTCAGGTTAGTGCAACAGGAGGCCACAGCTCAGTCTTTCAGTGCTTTAGATTAATACTGTGGAACAAGGTACTGACTGAAACAATGAGACAAAAGGGGGTAAACTACTGCACCTGCTAGCTTTTATTATATACCATGTATGAATAAAGTCCCAGTTAAGTGCTTCATAATGCCATTGTGTCATTTCTTTTCTGTACCCATCTTGGTCAGTCATTGATCCCCGTCAGTATGGTTAACTGTTGGTATTTTACACTGCTGCAGATACTCAGTGTGCAGTGCTCACCTGTCAGCAGTTTCTTTTGTTATTTTTGAGCCTCCTGCAGCATTTCCTCCACAGTCAGTAGTTTTTCTCTGGGTTTCCCAGCAGCTTCACCTCTCCTCATCTCCACACTGTCAATCCTCTCCCAGTCTGAGAAAGTCACTGGTTTCACTCCTACAGGCGAGAAAATACAAATAAACATTGGCTTATAGTATTTTTTGACAACAGAAACCTTTTGGGCAAATTAAAAAACATGCATTTAAAGGAGCTCTAAATGACATTCAGAGCATTTAACAGCAAACTGCTACTCGCTATGTTGAGATCTAAGGGGAGTAATGGCATCCTGATCAGAGTGAAGTCATGCTACCTCTGTGTGTGTGTGTGTGTGTGTGTGTGTTGTAAACCGAGCTTCTCTGTTTTTTGTTGTGGTATGGAAACCAACCTTCTCTTTTTTTTGTTGAGGTAGGCCATCATGAGTTGAAGACTGAAAACTCAGAATTTTTTTTTTGCTCTTTCTCATCTATTCTGATAGGTCCTATGATGTGCTGACCAATAAAAGTTTCATGCAGCCTTTCTGTAAATTTATTTTAGCTATTTAGATGAGTGATTATAAAAAACTTCAATTTAAAAAAGTAGTGAATCAGCCAAAGGGACAATACAGTACCTCTCTGTTCCAGCAGAGCACTGATGCTTTGTGAACCAGGTTTGGCAGCAGATACATCCAGTGTTCCCGAGTCCATGTCCTCCACCAAGGATCGTGCAGTATCAAAACTATTGTTCATAGTGGTGGCGATCACACCAGTGGGGCCTGTTTTCAGCCAGCCACTGCAATATAGACCTAGAAAGAAAGATAGATTTACTGCATTTTTGTAGTTTTTCTAAGGAAGGATTAAGCTTGCTCAGGGTTGTGATTTTCCAGGTATTTTCTGAGTACCCGCCGCTTCTTGAATACGGCCCATGTTGTTCGGGACAATGGCTTTGCATGGGTCAAACGGCACTGATGGATCGATGGGGAGGCTCTTGTAGCCAATGCTGCTAATGACCATGCCACAGCTCACATCCTCCACTTCTCCAGTCAGCACTGCCTTGGCTCCATCACCCGATCCCTGCTCGTACAGTGGTTACCAACTTTAACGGCTATTGTACTGCAGCTGCACGTGACTACATGAGGGATTTACAAAAGGTAATTAAATAAAATCTTGTTTACCTCCAGCCTGTTGACCGCCAGCCGGATGCCAGCTGTCCTGTTGCGGTCGGGGTCGGCCAAGATTTCAACAGGGCTCCGGAAGAATCGGAGGCCCCAAATGCGAGAGGCCTTGTTTTGCTTCTCCTGCTCCTTCTCTCCTGGGATCTCCAGGGCTGTCTTCAACATCAGCTCCGTCAGACGCTTCCTGGGCCTTGGTAAATCTGAGCATAGATACTTATGCTTAAAATGGGCACCAGTAGGCTTTTTAATAATAAGATTAAAAATAGTCACATTCAGTGGAGTCTAGCTTTAAAAAGGATGGATAAGTTTCACTTTTACTTCAGTTCCCCATCAGAATAGGCTGTCTGTTTTAAAAGTACAGAGCATACGACTGGATAAATGAGACTTGCTCGAGTTGTGTGAGACTTTGTTAACTGAGGTTTTGATATAGTTTTGCTGTTATTAGACTTGGACCCCTATGAGGCAAGCGAGAAAAATAAAGTTTTCTTTCAGAATTCAATGTAACACAGGGTGAGTTATTGATGTACAAATGGTCATTTGAGGGGTTTAGTATTCATTCATTCATTCGTCCCTGTCTCGGGACAAAGACTTAATCTGTTGGGGAAATGAACACAAATATACTGTACATTTATGTGTGTGTGTGTGTGTGTATGTGAATGTGCTTTTATCTGCATATGAGTACACAGTTTTACACAATTATTGTAAATGCATTCATCATCATGTGACCTTTGCCATTTTTTCGAAAAGTGTGTGGGTGTGTCTGAGAAAATATGAACATATGTGAAAATACTGGTTACCAAAAGACACATAGGAGGAATTAACACATACACACTAAAGAAAACCTACAATGTTTCTATTTTGGAAAACAGTTGAAACCCACAGGGTTTCATAAATTTCCTGTAAGTGTGTGTCTTTTGATGTGCTTCGGTAACCACCATCAGTCACCACTGCAGCTCTGCTAATGTTACCACCGGCAAGTTTGGCAGCGTGGAAAACGAGACCGTTGCAAACCACCAGTTTCTACCAGCATCCTTCACTTCCAGCTTATCATACTTTACAGAGATAAGATCAAGGTTCTCATAATAAGTCGAGACGAGGGGACTGTTATCACTATGAGCCTGAGTGTGCTCGCCAGTATCAGTCAGCCTAATGTCATTTCTTCAGCAAGGACAAAGACGGGCCAGAGGGTCATGAAGACAGACTATGGTATTGCATAATTCTGTACATTTTTGCACCAGCACTAAACCTCAGTCACTAAAGAACATGTGTGTTCCAGCTGTGTTACTGGTTAACAGTTTCCATTCACCTTAGCGTGTAAGGGCTATAGGTCTCAATAGGGTATGCTGTAGCGGTTAACCTCAGCAGCATTTCTTCCTTCCTTGTGACATTTTCAACAGTCGCTGCATTCGTCAAAAATCAGATTTCTTTTGAACTTTCAGCGCAGATAATGCCTCACATGCTCTGCACTGCCACTTTGGTATAAGAAAAAGTTTGAATCTCTTTTTATGTGGCATTGCATATCATAAATGTTACTCTTTGTGGCCTTTTGCATTGCTTTAAAATATGAAAGATGAAAAATAGTCCCCACACACCTAGTCCAAGAACAGAGGCAGTAAACAGGAAGAGCCTTTCTCAAAAACAAAGGATAAAATTTACTTTATTACCTTTAAGAGCCTCTTTGACACCCTCAAAATCAGCCGCCACCATCTCAGGTCTGGTGTTTGGCAGGTTCACCATTTCTCTGAGCTCCTGTAGACAAATACAGCAGGGATGACTGGGCTGGACTAGAAAATGATCTAAAGCTGGCAGAATGTGTCTCTCTTAGTGAATGACTGCAGTGAGTTTAAAAGATATTATATATATCTGTTCATTTATCGCTCTCTCTATATATCTTTTTATTTTATTTTATACTTTTCATATTAAAGGACAGGGCTGCTTGAGTAACAGGCTGTCTGCGAGGCGGTCTGTGAGTCAGATCCACCCTTCACTCCTTCAGCCACTCATCTAAATATGGTCACTTGTGGCTCCAAAAAAACAAGATGACGACAGCCGAAATGGTGAACTTGACATTTTAAAAACAGCAGTCCACAAAATAACAGGTGACGTCACTGTAGCTACATCCATTATTTATCCAGTCTATGGTCAAGACACAAAAGCATTATCTTGTTATAAACTAGTATGTCCCTACCACGGGTTATTGTACTTAATGGGGTACTTCTGCAGGTATCAGGGGTTTTGTGAAAATACAAAGTGAAGTAGCTTAACTAATTTGAAATATCATTTAAATTTAAAACATTTAAAACACAAATTTGTGTTTATGATTTAGAAAAACATTCATAAGAGATAACAAATTGGTGCAATGATGATTTTCAGTTAATCTACTGCCACAATAAACAACAAGCTGACTGCACACCACACAGCTGCCACTAACCTCAGCTGTAACACCTTACCACTCAGAGTGTACCACAAACTAATAAACAAGCTAGCAAGCATAGATGTCAAAAATAATAAGCTAAAGGTAATGTACAAATAGTTGAAATATCTAGATTAAAAAGCATTGCAAAACAATTGTAATAATAAACTAGCGGTCGCCCTTAAAATATATCACATAATTCTTCAGGAAAACCGTGCGTGGCTACACAAGTTGTGAGGTCTTGGTGTAGTTTCATAATGGCCAAATATCATAACATTTGGGTTAGAGTGGGGTTGGAGTTGTGGTAATCAAGCAATAAGATGTTTTCAGCTGAGAGATTTTTGCTTTCTCTTTAAAAGGTATATATGAGTAACAGTTTTCTCTTCAGACACACACCTTGATTGTGCACGCAATCTGTATGGGCCCGCGCCTTCCAACAATTAGCACCCTGCGGACGCGACTCTCTGCTAGAGCTTCCAGGGCCGGCTGGGTGATGTCAGTTTTCTGCAGAAAAAAAAAAGAGAGATATTTTCCATGTTAGACTCTTTAATAACACTTTCCTCCTGAAAACTTGATTTCTCAGGGGCTATTTATAGTTTATCTTTATTTAAAGGATCATTTCATTATCATTTGTAATTTAGTTACTCACAGCTTGTTATGTTGGATTTGTAAAGAAAACGTTTTCTTGCTTGCCAAAACTGTGAACAAAGAATCCTTAAACGTCTTGATGAATTGAAGTAATTGTGGTCGATGTTTAAAAATGTTGTTTCTTAATGTTGAATTTAATGCGGATGCAGTAAAACTTCTGTGGGTGGCTCTTTTTTCCATTTTCTATGCAAGCATAAAACTAAATGCCACAAACTTTTTTATTTTTTATTCCACACAAAACAATGCATACTGCAGTACTGTCATCAACATGGTGATAACTGAGGGTGTACTTACCATGGACACTTGGCGATTGTCAGTATACCTAACATTTTGACATTTTTAGGGCAAGTTCCAGAAAAGCAAGAAAGTAGACCTTGAGTGGCCTTTATAAGTAATACATCATTCTGTGTAGTTGCGTTGCTTTTTTTGATATACATTTATTACTCTTTCTTATCTTAAATAACCAAGGCTGCATGTTTCTCACCTTCAGAAGGTCAATATCTGACAACAGGACTCTCGCTATGTCCAATGCAACATTGCCTTGTCCCACAATGACTGCTGTCTCACAGCTCAGGTCAGGACTCAGCTGAATGAAAAAAGACAATGATGAGAAACTGAGATTTGATGATAAAATGAGCACAACAGAAAGTAGAAACACCCGAAAAACCTGTTGTGATGATCTGTCACATGCTGTGAGCTGATGTTTTTACACATGAAACTATTGGATTTACACAGCGTACCTCTCGGCAGCTGGGCAGTCCGTTGTACCAGCCAACAAAGTCTTTGGCAGAGTGCACACCAGCCAAGTCTTCTCCCGGTACTCCCATAGTCCTGTTTCCCTCTGCCCCGTAACTCTACCATAAAATATCAGTAAAACAATGCATAAGGATCTTCAACACACACACATCATGAGAACAACTGTCTTACTGGCAGACACAGCGGTGCGTTTTTATGTTCTTACCAGTACGATTGCATGGTAGGCTTGCTTCAGCTCCTCAACGCTCACATCCTTCCCCACATTCACATTACCATAGAAGCTACAGCGTGAATGTTTGGCCGTCTGTGTGAATGTGTTGATGACGTTCTGAGGAGGAGAGAGGAAATGAAGGAAATTTGGATTAAAGGAACAGTTTACCTAAAAAAAACCAACCCAAATTTGTTTTTCTTATCTGTAATTAATCAATCAAGATTGTTTTGATGTGAGGTGCAGATTGTTGGAGGTATCGGCTGTAGAGATGTCTGCCTTCTCTTCAGTATTATAGAACAAGATGGCACTCTGCTTGTGGTGCTCAAAGCACCAAAAAAACACATTTGAAAAACACAACAGCAATGTTTCTTCCCAAAAATCATGACCGTGTTACTCAAGATAATCCACAGACTTTGATGTGAGCAGTTTAATGTAGGAACTATTTCTATTAAACTACAACCGCCAACCGATCACTGCCCTGAAGGAAGTGTGCATCTACTGCTTGCTCATGTAGCATCACTGAGCTAGTAAACATTACAGCTGTCGTAAGCATGAGCCTCACATCCTTGAGTAGCTGTACTCTTCCTTTTGTGTGGTAATACGGTTGGCTGGTGTAGCTCAGTAGAGAGAAAACAGTTCCTAAATAACTGTACAGAAGGAAGTGTGCATCTATTCATTGACAAGAAAATTGTGCTTGTAACAGCGCAAGGTGCAAACATTAACGCCATTGGCTAGCTATCATTACAGTTCAGCCAGGGAGGATGCTATCAATGCTTACATCTTGCACTGCCAGGAAAATGAGCCTCTTGTCCATGAGCAGATGCACTCTTCCTTCTGCGCAATAATAGGGTTGGCGGATGTAATTCAGCAGAAAGAAAATAGTTCCCAGATGAAACTGCTCACAACAAGATCTGTCAGACATCTCTACAGCTGATATCTTCAACTCACACCAAAACTATCTAGACTGACAAAAAGCTCTACAGGTAAGAGGAAAATATGCATTTTTGACTTGGGGATGAACTGTCCCTTTAATGAAATACTTGTACATGTTCAGAAATATGCTTACATGAGAATATTGATACCATGCTCATGTCTGTACATTAGATAAGCAGCTGCAACCAGCATTTTGGCAAAAAAGAAACAAATGAGCACATTCCCTACGATATTTACTACTTCTTTAAGTACAGAGACCGGAAGGAATACAGTTTCTCCCTGAGAGTGAGCCACCTGCCCTCAACATACTTGTTTTGTTTTCCATTTCAGTGCCTCTGGGATATTTTTAATATGGGGATTTTAGAATTGCATCACACATCCTCGTTGCCTCATGCAGTCACACACCCTATCATGACCTTTACTTTGTTGTCATACTTGATCATTATTGTTCACCTCAATATCTTCATTGTTAAAATTATTAGGTGACTGCAATTTTCCATTTTATGTGCCAGGAAGTTTGTAAGCAGGTTAGGCAAAGCAGTCGTCTGGGTGCTTTTATCATGCATTGCTACAACTGTTACAGACACACCTAGATTTAAGAGCCTGCAGGCAAGGCGGATACTTCAAACCTGTCTGCAGAGTCCTTTTTTATTGTGTAAACACAGAATAAACAGTGTTGAACATTATCTGATTTTTAATACATCTATTTAGGATCAAGGACCTTGACTTCAGGATGATCAGGGGCCACACCGAACCTGACCAGACCGAAGGGGACGGGCAGCCGCTCATAAATGTCCACCTCGACATCTGGACGAGCCTGAGAGGACACATGAATGAGACAAAACATGCTATAACAGAATCCTTTTCATTACAGTTGTTAGAAATATGACATGCATGGAAATAAGTCTCCTTCTAAAAACCTTACCCGTTAAACCCGGCTAAATCACAGGATTTAACTTCTTAAATATCATTACTTCATCATTTTATTTTTTTAGACATTTGTGTGAAATTTTGGTGGATGAATTTTCAAGTTATGGCAAAAAAACATGTACTGTGAGATCACAGTGACCTTTGACCACCAAATTCTCATCAGTTCTTTCTTGAGTTCAAGTGGACGTTGGTGCCAAATTTGAAGAAATTCCTTAAAGGTGTTCTTAAGCTTAGAAACACTTTAAGCATTCATGAGAATGAGACACATGCAAGGTAACTGTGACCTTGACCACCAAAATATAATCAGTTCAATGCTGAGTCCAAGTTGATGTTTGTGCCGAATTTGCTGAACCTCCCTCAAGGCGTTCTAAACAAGAATGAGACAGAAACAAGGCCACAGTGACCCTGACAAATTCTTATCATTTCATAATTTAGTCCAAGTGGACATGTTTGCCTAACTTGAAGAATTATGGCAAAAACAAGCACTTTCAGAGGATATAAATTTAGAATGCACACATGCCCTGAGTGGTTACATCGCAGCCTGTTTTATCACTGCTGGCTGAAGCCCTTTTACTCAATACTATACCAACTTTTTTTATTATACGCTAGTTAAACTTCAAAAGTGGAAGTATGAATGATAATTATTGTTGTGTTTGGTTTAAAAAATAAAGTGCTTTCCATCATTTGTCTTATTTTATTTGGATGAGATATATCACATGCTTTAAAGTAGCTGCGCAAAACCTGAGCAATATTTAGCAAGACTTTTCACAGTCTTACACAGAAATCTATGTAAGGAGATCACTGCGTAGTTTGTATTAACATGGTGACTTAAATATATCAGCATGGTCTACAGGAAGTGACTGCAACTGATTTCCTGGCCTACTTAACCAGGCCTTTGCAGTTCTAAGTATGAACATCTCTGAAAGACACCAACTGAAAGCTGAAGTTTAAAAGGTTCAAGCAGTCAGGGTGTGATAGGTGGATGAGGTGGAGTAGTCGAAATGTGCACACCCCTTTTTCTGTTTTGACTTCATTATTTGTTTGATGTGGGCCTGTCGGCTAAACCTTTGAAACTGCATGCAGAAAATATTTTGTGCCCGAACTAAATATTTTAACACACTTTGTGCCTGGGATATTCTAAAAAAAAACAAACAAACAAACAAAAAACATATTAATGGCTTCTTTTGGCAGGAGTTTTTTTTTTTTATCACGTTGACAGTTTGTGATGAAGTTAACTTTGGTAAGGATCACAATGCAATGCATGAATGAAAATGACGGTACAGGACAACAATGCCTGTTAAGACTTGCGATATGACAAAATACATCTTAAAATCATATGTGTTACAAAAATTCTTTGTAATTTTTTGATTTAGCACGGTGGAGGGCATCCAAAAGACTTTTACAGATTTTTACAGACTTTTACAATAATCAAACAAATTTTGAAAATGTTGCACGAAGATCTATTTCATCAGGCACTTTCAATTGTGCAATGACTGTATCTCTGTTAGACTGAAACTTCGCACAGTTCAAATTTACTGTGCGCTTTTAATACAGTGTGCAAATATTTAGTTTGATTCTTGCTTTAACTTGTCGACTGTCAGAGATTTTGTCTTTCCGTGTATACCATGGTGGCAATCTCTTTAATATTTTTGATTGAATGAGGTCTTTGTTGGCAATATTTCAAATCAGTGAATAGGGCTGCTTTAAGGCAATATTGATTTTTTAGAAAATGTTAGCAGTTCAATTTTGAAGTATCCTGATTTGTAAGGTGTCACCTTCAAATTTTTCAGAACCTTGACTACATCACAATATAAAACAACATGGTGAGATTAAGCTTAATTGATCTGGCCCAATCATGCCTATGTTCTTCAACATAACCAAAACAAGCAAATACCTTGATGAGATGCTGTGCCGAGTAGAACCCCGCTGGGCCGCTCCCTACTATACATACTTTTGGGGTGCCTGATGAATAAGATGCCTTTCCACGCCTATTTATACCTGCAGAACCATTGAAGCACAACAAATCAATTATAGAATTGCAGTAAACAGGAAGGACTGCTCTTGCTGTAAACATCTCACTTAGACACTGTCAAATAATTCTCCAGGCAAGTTTATGGACAGATCACAGCCAGGGTAAAGGGTAAAACTATTCAGAACGCTGTCCATTAGTGCACCATTTCAGTGTAAAAACTGAACTGACAGCAACAGCTCAGATGTTTTTAAATAGGGTTGTATATGGTCCTTATTCATGGTTAGTGTATTCATAACAATAGATACTGGTCAGCACGCCCCCAGTTTGAAGAAGCAGAGATAAAAGCTAAACAATCTACTGCTGTGGAGGGGTCAACAACAAAATGTATCTTGGCCACCTGAAGAAAAAATCAATCAATTAAAATGTACGCTATGTTGAGAGTATTTTCATTGCCTTGCCTTAATGTCAGACAGTGATTTCCAACTGGAATATAAAGCTGTTAAATCGCTCTCTCCAAAGCCAGACTGTGAATTAACATCGCTGAGCACAGGAGCTGCTTGTCTACTACTGCCTCGTTCAGATAGTTTATTTGACTTATTTTGTGACGTTTTGACGTTTTGAAAGGGTTAGCTCAGATTCACCAAAGTCACACAATAAAACAGAAAAACCTACTGAAAACAGCTTAACAATTAAAGATCTAAAGTGACAATAAGAAACCAGTTCATAGATTTTTAAAGTGCTTTGAAGTGAGTTCCAATCGGATGGTCAGAGAAGCAGTTAAACAGTTAAAACAATTCTCTGTACAGCATAAACTTACACATATTGACTTTTTTTAGGTAGCTAAAATACATTTTGTTGCTGGCCCCATCCACAGCAGTGCATTGCTTAGTTTCAGTGTCGGTCTCCTGCCTGCTTCTCTAAACTGAGGGCATGTTGACTGACATCTACTATATGTAATGCACTAGTAACTATGGATAAGTACTCCATACAGCCCCATTTGACAAAATATGAACTCTCCCTTTAAGGCACGAAGTTGTCCATTCATATTACTGACATATAAGCTGCCTGGTACATTAAATATCAGCTGATTTTTTTATTGCTGATTGAAGTCACTTTGTTAAAGGTGTCGCATGTTTTCTAGCTATGATGTATTTCTGTCGAAAGGCAACAAAACGCAAATGAGAAATGACTCATTTTTGTACTGAATTTGGCGTGTTTACTTCATGCAGGAAACACTGAAGGCGCCAGCTGAATATGAAGCATTAAACTGATCAGTGTTAACACATATGTGCTGTCAAAGTTTCTTACCATCATGAAGCCGACTTATCCACCTACTTCCTCCCGATTTCCACAACTTCCACCTGGAAAACAGCATGTTATGTCCGCTCATTTTCTTCCCCGTCCACAGAAAAGCTGTCTGGCTTTTCACCAACAAATAAGTTAAGGTTAAGTGGACTGTGTTGTTTCCCTGGAGTTTGGTTAGCAGCTCCACATTTCTGCCTGAGCTGTGAGCTTTGGACAGTCAGCAGGACTGAGAGCAAAAGCCAAGGTGAAAAACGTTTATCTTTCCTGAGCTGGCTGTTCTCAGCGGGGGCTGGTAACTGTTAGCTACATTAAAGCATGAAAGCGTTTCTAACCGCGTTTCTCTGTTTATTAAACGTTAACTTCGTCAGCGTCATTAAGACAAACTGTTTCCAAGGCTGCACATTGTGTTACAGCCGAAATTGTCCGTGCAACACCGACAATTCAATACGAAAGTTCCGCAGTAACAGTGTGCATCTTTTTAAATGTTAGGGACATTAAATTAGGGACTGTTCTTTTCTTTTTTTTCTTTTTTTTTTGAGAAGAGAGCCTGGTGAAAAAAAGGGGGATTGCATTTGAAATAATTTTAATAACTGTTTAAGCACTGGGGAGGGACTGTTTTTTAATTTTGTCTTAGGGGAGAGTCATATAAATTTAAATAAATGTATTTTGTAATTATTTTAATACAGAATTTTAAAGACAGCATGTTTGGAAGTCATGTTTTCTTTAAAAATCGCCCAAATGACACCATTTATCATAACCAGAAATTGTATATAAGATATCATCATTAGATTTTCAAATTTCAGATGGTCTGATAAGATATTATTTGGGACAAACACTTCATAGGACAAAACTATAACCAAATCTTCACCTCACACAAAATAGTGATATTTGTCTCCCTAAACTGGAATTTTTCCTTAATTTTTTTACATTATGTTTAATTTTTGTTGAACATAATAACATAATGACATATTAAATTAGTATGTTAAGACTCTTCAAAGGAATGGCAACATTGGAAAATAATTGCATTTATTGTACATATCAATTCAGACAGGAAACTGCAATTTACGCATTTGGCAGTTCAAACTCTTTTTTTTTTCTATATCAGTTACATAGGAAATACATAAAATAATCATTCTGCAAAAGTCAACAAATCAGGCCAATATGTGAAGCATAATAACAAAAATTCTTGCTCTGCAGTTTTAAATTACCAACACTGTTCACACGCATCGCACCTGTACACCACACATCAGCCAGGATGTGGTGGCTCGATCACTTTTCTGCAAACAAAGAAAAATTTTTTGTATAAAAGGAAATGGAGAGCAGAGCAAGAGGTGAGACACCTTTCCTGAGCACACGAGGCGAACTGCTGCTGCTGACTCAAAACACGTCAATCATCTGTTACAAAACCCTCCAATACCGATACATTTACAGAATGCCTCTGAAGTCCAAAGTATTTACAGATGTGACTAGGTAGGGACAATGGTGGATTGGCTGCTGAGGACAGGGGCGCTGAGGCCTGTTGGGTCGCCTGGGTGGATTTGGGGCTCTGGCGGGTCTGAACTGCTTTTTAAACTGTACAAACACAAATAAAACATATTAACAGGATACTATGGCATCATCTCTGTATCAGAGCAGGTCCAGTAGTACTTACTCGTTTGCATCTCGCAATCAGAGTTCCAATTAAGAGGATCATTGCGATGGTGAATGCTGTCACACTCAAGGCAATGAAGACGAGATCCAAAATGGGGCTCCTGCATAGTTCATGGGGATCTCTCTCTGCAAGGAAAAATGGCAGCAGAAGAAAGTTCAACAAAGAAAACAAACTTAGTTAACCATTTGAAATGGGCTTGATATCTTTTAAAACATGGAAAAAAAGGCGTTGAGCAACAAAAGAAGAAACTACCAAAACAATTAGCAAGAAATGAGTAAAAACCACAAGAAAATTAAAATTAGTATTAAATAAAAGAAAAAAGAAAGAAAGAGATAAAGAAAGTTAAATAATATAAGTAACCTGAAAAGACCAGAAGAAATCAAAAATGAGCAAGATATGGGTAAAAACTACAAGAACTTACCTTAAAACTAGTATTAAATAGAAGAAAGAAAGAAAGATAGAGAGAAAAAAGGAAAGAAAGAAAGAAAAAGGAAGTGAAATAAAACAAGGAAATGACCTGAAAGACCGGAAGAAATTATCCAAAAAATAGCAAGAAATTAGTAAAAACTACAAAAAAATCACCTGAGAAATATTTTTAAAAATAAAACAAAGGTATAGAATTTTTAAAAAAAGAAAGTCAAAAATACACATAAGGAAATTATCGTGGCTATTATTTTTAAGAATGATCTTGTCTTAGATATTCATAGTTTTGATGATTTTAAGTATGTAATTATCATAATTACAAATATTTTTTCCCTTAGCTTTTCCATTTTTCCCTGGCTTTTTAACAATCCTTTTATTAATCTACAAATTTCTTGCAATTTCATGCTTTCAGTTTTCATTGCTCATTGCCTTAATTCCCATGTTTTTGATAGAAATCTCACCAAATTCCTCAGTGTCAAAGGTTTAAAGACCATTCTGAATGTACAGGGTGTGCATGTTTGAGCAGACCGGTTAATTTCACCTGTGACAATAATAATGGTGCCATTGCTGGACAGGGTGTCCACTGTAGCCGTCTCTGATTTTAAGTATTTCCAGCTGCAGTAATAAAAATCTGTGTTCATCACTCCCAGCAGAGAGAGATGCAGGGTGAACCCATGGCCCTTATTGATCTGCTGCTCTCGAGTGACATGAATTCGACCCAGAAAATCTGCAGTTATGGTATTCTTGGTCACTTCTCCGTTGTCCAAGGATAGGTACACTACATCCTTTTTGCCATGAAAACGTCGGTGCAGGTAGAAGCCCGATGGATCAGGCCGTGATGTGGAGCATGTGATCTTAAATGATGAGTTGACCTTTATCAGAGAGATGGACGAGGGCTCTTGAGAAACTGTCAGGGAGAGACAAAGTGTTACTGATGGTCTCACTTTAAGACTCCATTAGACAGACATTGCTGGACCCCTTAAAAGGTCCAGTAATTCTTCACAAAATACAATGTCCAGTTGGGCCCCCTTTTCACAGTTCAGACGGAAGACAAAGAAGAGCTCCAAAGAATCATCCAAAAGGACCGAACTCTTTGCAGAAATTGTATAAAAAGTAGCTAAAAGCAGCTTCACTTTGACTAGGAACAAGAGTTAAAAAACAACATCAGTCGCATGGGATATTTTTCTGCAGAAATCATACTGTTATTTTTGATACTTTAGGTACATTTTGCAGATAAAATTGTGTTTAATTAGGTAGGATTTGAATGACGGACTTGGACTGAATTGTATTGTTACTTAAGAAAGTAATTAAGTGTCACCACTTCTTTAAGGCACACTGCTGAGAGAGTAAACACAGGATGAGGCTGCAAACAAACAGGAAAAGATGACTCACATTTCAGTACATCTTGTTTTGGATTTTTAACCAAAAAAGAAAAAAATCTCTCCATGCACTCACCTGTCCAGGTGCTGAGTGTTACCTCAGCATGCATACAGAGTAATCCCAACACACAGCTCCACCAGTGGGCCTTCATCCTGCACGCTGGGCTGCAGGTGAGCCACCACAGACCCGGCCAAAACGCTTCACTGACTAACTGACAGACTGACAGGCTGCAGAAACTGCACAAAGGAAATGTGACACAGACTGACTCTAACCTTGTGTTTATCAGCTGTGTGTGGGCTGTGTGTACTGTGCTGAATTAGATCAAAGACATAGAAGCATGTGTCACTGACAAAACTTTATTTCAAGAAATGTTCCATCACACATGACTGGTACATGTACACAGCCTGATTATATCTACACCATAATCTGCACACAAAGCATGTACACACTAGAACGGTCACTCTTTTTACAGTTACATCAAACAGACCAACAACACTTTTACTTTTGATTTTTACTTTGCTTCTTTTTATTGCAGAATGAAGTAAGTGACATAAAAGGTTTTGTGTTGCACTTTAATAAAATTGTAAGGCCACGCCAAAGCCTGTAACGCAGAGTTGTCATTAATTTTTTAATAGTCTCTTAGCCAAGCGGCAACCTCTGAGGCCGAAAAGTGAAAGCTGTGCAATTATCAAAAAAATGCAATTCCTCTAATGGCCACTAGGGGCTGGTACCTAAACAGAATATAGACCGCCATATAAAAATGCTCAACTTTACAACAGAAATAAACATATTTACAGTCTAGTACAAAAAACATTTTTGGTCTTTACAGGTAATTTAAACTGTACAGGGATGATTTTTTTCTAACTCACCAGTTCACATTTTATAAAAAGCCCAAAGTTAAGTATGTTTAAGAATGAAATATATTTAATATCACGCTTGAGATGTCAAAATGGGAGTCCAGAAACCAAAACGTCTTGGTAGTTAAGTCCATATTTTCATACAGTCTCTGCTTGTAGCTGAGATAACCCTGATTACATCATCTGGGGTCTGAAAAAATATGATGAATAAGAATAATATATTTCTATGTATATAAAATAATAAGATAATCACTGTAACATTGTTACTGGCCTCCATACTGTTTTATACTGTTTAATAACCTGTTTTCTGGCCTGTTTGTGACATCAAATGTGACACACCAGTAAATGCAAACATCAAGGCTTGCTTGTGTGCTGCAGAGCCACATACACAGCTCTGCAGCACACAGGAGTCTATAGCTTATTTTTAGTAGGTTTTCCTGTGTTTAAAAAACCTGTATACACTTGCTAATTTTGGTGGGAAGAGGTTATATATCGCCTACAGGAAGATCCTGAATTTGTCAGATAACCAGCAACTCTTCATTCCATAGTGCGGTGTCATTATCACTGTTGTCTCCTCGAGTCATTTTCTCCCTGGTGCATTTCATCATTTTTCTGCCTTTATCAGTTCCAATCAGGAAAAACAAAATTCCCAAAACAAAGAGGGAGATGAAAATACCCAAAACTGGGAATACAGTGAGTGCTCGCTCTGGGTTACCTGGCAAGATAAAATAACCTTATTTTAATGTGTATTAAATCCAACTTGTTCAGCATGTCTGAACAAAATCTTTGAATTATAAAGATGGGTAATAATAATGCAGGCATACTCTCATTAACTCACCATCAGTGGTCCTGGTGCTGTTCACGTAAACTGGTCCTTGTACGTTAACAGTCAATGGTTTAGTATGACCACAGTCTGTCTGTATGCGAATGGTAAAATTTTCCTCTCCTGTGACTTTTGAGGTGGCCAGCGACACATAAGTCAGACGATCCCATTCACACTTATATTCTAAGCCACTGTCACATGGTACATCTCCTCGTGTGCTGCTCCAGTGATAGCGTACACCTTTACAGCCCTCTAAGTTTAAACTGCAGTTTAGCGTCACGGTTTCTCCAGCAAAAATGCTCTCTGTTTTGTTGCACTTCACCATTTCTGGATAAAAGATGAAAAAGAGAAATGCATTACATGCTTTATTTACTTCATAATACATAGTGCATTTATATCTGGTATATGCAAATAAAATACCTGCAGCCAATGAGCTTTGTAGAAAAGTAAGACTCAAACACAACAGCAGGAGGGACATTCTTGAAGTCAATCTGTAAAAAAGAAAAAAAAGATATTGAGAACAGAGGGCCCCTGATTAATCTGAAAAAGGCTCACCTGATGTGTTAAAGATTTGGTGAACTGTCAGGTAGAGGTTGGTGCATTTTAATCTGTTTGTCCTTATATTGTCCTCTTTAATAAACAAAAATCATTTTCATGTTCTAGTTTTTAAAAAATGATGACGTTTTACATGCCACCCTGCTTCCTTCCACTTTTCTGATCAAAATGATTAAAGGGGGCAGCTCACCTTAAAATAAAAACTTCACAATCTAAACTGACAAATAGCAATAGAGGTAAGAGAATAAATATGCATTTTTTGACTTGGGGATAAACTGTCCCTTTAATGCAATAGTTGCACATTTTTTAGAAATATGCTGAGATGAGAATATTGATACCATGCTCATGTCTGTACATTAGATAAGCAGCTGCAACCAGCATTTTGGCAAAAAAGAAGCAAATGAGCACATTCCCTACGATATTTACTACTTCTTTACGTACAGAGACCGGTAGGAATGCAGTTTCTCCCTGAGAGTGAGCCACCTGCCCTCAACATACTCGTTTTGTTTTCCATTTTCACTTCAATGCCTCTGGGATATTTTTAATATGAGGTTTTTAGAATTGCATCACACATCCTCGTTGCCTCATGCAGTCACACACCCTATCATGACCTTTACTTTGTTGTCATACTTGATCACTATTGTTTACCTCAATATCTTCATTGTTAAAATGATTAGGTGGTTGTAATTTTCTATTTTCTTTTCCAGGAAGTTTGCACGCAGGCAAAGAAAAGCAGTCGTTTGGGTCCATTGAAAGGGTGAAACTAATCTTTCGTCGTGCATTGCTGCAAAGACTTTGTTAAACAGGTTTATGAGAGATAATGACTGAGTTTCTTTTTCACCAATTCCTGTAAAAGACACACCTGGGATTGAAAGCCTGCAAGGTGGCTACCTCAAACCTACTGAGAACCCTGTTGTTATACTTTAAATACAGAATAAACAGTGTAGGACAATTATTTAATCTTTAAAACATCTATTAAGTATCGCCCAATATCACTCGGCAGTCCACACCAAAACAATCTAGACTGATAAATATCACTACAGGTGAGAGGGAAAATATGTGTTTTTGAGGACATAGACTTACTGGCTTCTTTGCCAAGAAGTAGCCGAAACTTCCTCTGTATAGATTAAATCAGTCTTACCCCAGACAGGATGACTGCTTACAGAGCAGTGTGGAAACAAAGAAATAAAATACTTCTTTGTGAAACAGAAAATTCTTTCTCATTGTTTTTTCATGTAGTCCAAATCTGTAGTGCATTCAGGATATTTACCAATACAGGTTTTTATTATTTCTTTATGACATCTATGTCTTTTAATGTGATGCATTGGTGCATGTAATTTCTTTTTTTTTTGCTTATTTTCTTGCTTTTTAAAAAAAAAAAAAATTTGTGCTATGTTTTGGACCATGTTTTGTTAAAATGATCATTTCCTTCTCCCCTTGTTCTTGTAAAGAAAAAAAAAATCAAACTTAGGTTTCCATGGGTTGAGTACAGTAAGTATTGATATTGTGCAATTTTCGAAAAGTTTCCACATGTGCAGGTTCAGCTATCAAACTGTGTTGTAAAACCAGATTCCAAAACTTGACAGATCACAACAGCGGAAAGAAACTGTGACAACAATTCAGATCTACATGTCTGAGTCTCAGGTTTCACATAAAAGAACTAGTTTCCTGGAATAACAGAGCAAGATTAATGTCACCAGTTCAGTATCCGAAATAATGTCTCCCCTTATGTTCCTGAGATATGATGAAAAAAAGTTTTTTTGCAAACATTATGATGTCACAGTAAAGCTGGCCTTTAGCCTTATATATAATATAATATATAAGATCATCACTTCACTTTATCCTATTAAACGTGTGTGAAAATTTGTCATAACAATGTATGAATTCTTGAGTCATGGCCAAAATTGTGTTTTGTGAGGTCAAAGTGACCTTGACCTTTGACCACCAAATTGTAATCAATTCACTCTTGAGTTCAAGTGGATGTTTGTGCCTAATTTGTGGATATTCCCCAAAGGCCTTCTTGAGATGTCATCTTTAAGAGAACAAGCTAGATACAATGTCACAGTGACCTTGACCTTTGACCATTGGACCATGTCTAATCAGTTCATCGTCAAATTTGTAGAAATTAATTTGAGATGTTCTTGACAGATCCTGTTCACGAGAATGTGAAGGCAGCAAGGTCACAATAACCTTGACCTCTGACCACCAAAATATGACTAGTTCATCTTTGAGACCGAGTTAACATTTGTGCCAAATTTGAAAAATTACATCAAGGCATTTTTGAGATATTGGTTCAAAAGACTAGGACATACATATGGACGATGTCTGTAATAGTGGCCACAGCTATTGCCGGTGCAGAGACATAAAATGGAAACTCACCTACAGAATATAATTACACGGTTGTGATTAAAACCTCCCAAAACCTCCAAACAGAGTTACAAATTTGTGTGATGCTGATCTTAAATTTATTGTCACAAAATTTCCACCAACTTCACTCAGTTGTAACAACATAAAGTCACAAACTGACCGTTAGGGTGCATAAAAAGTAGTAAAGTAATGCATATATTTAAATTTGTCAGATTAAATGATGAAATTAACTAGAACTGAATCGATACAAGCAGACACTAAACATTTTAAATAATTAGCCCTAAGTAGTAAACGGTTGAAAAATACCCCAAACTAACATTAAATTACTGTTTTCATGCTAATATATTAATACTGATTAACCAATAAACTAATATCTAATGTTAATATTTTGCTTATGTACCTTCACTCAAGGGAATTTTGAATGGAGGACTTTCCTTACCTAAGACATCTAAAAACATCTTGTACCAGAATAATTGCAGCCTATCAGGAAACTCAGCATATTAACCTGTTTGGATAAACTACTCCAAGAATGAAAAAAACATGAATGAACTGCGACTGAGTGACTCATTAAGTGCTTTAAGTGCAGAAAAGCACACTTGTTTATAAATTTATAAACAGAAACAGATACTCACCTCACTTCATGTAGTGCTTCTCTCCAATGTGAGGAATGATTCTGATACAACAGGAGCTCTACACCCACACACCGTTTACTGTTGGCGTTTGGAGGCTGAATGCAGAGATTACATGTTTACAGGGCAGGGAAGAAGGGAAAGTGTGTGAGAGAGGGAGGGAGGGATGAGGCCGTTTAGGGAGGGGTAGAATGGAGAAGTGTTGCTTCAAATGGGTTCAAGCGTCTAATATTAGAATGTGTAAATATGTACCTCTCAAAACAAACAAAATAATTCATAAACATTTCATAAACATTTCATAAACATTAAAAAATCTGTTATTTGGGAACAAGTTGTTTTTCACTTTTGATAATCTTGAACTGAACAGAAGCCCGCGTCTGTAGTGTCTGCACTGTAAACAAGCCCTTTTGTGTTATTTACAGTGACAGTTGACGCTGTGTAAGCTTAATTTCAACAAACTTACAATGTAACAAAATTATATAATGATATGACAGCCTGCAGTTTGTAAGTTCTGGCTGATCAGTGTAAATGAATAAGCTAATTAGTTAAAATTGACAGGTTAGATCCTTTACTGTGTTGACTAGAGAGACTGATCACATGGTTTCTCTGAGGGAAAAGGGAAAATGGGCATAAGGAAGATGGAAGGAAAGAATCTTTTTTAAAGATCAGTTCTTTGTTATTTCTTTGCCAATGTGAGTGAGATGTATGTGACTGTCCTGGTTAACTGTGGAGGCTAAATAACCCACCAAAATGAGATGGATTTTCACTGAAACAGAACTGTTCAATCGCACCTCTCACATTAATGTTTTTTCTTTATTATTATCAGGAAATTCACCACATAAAGCGACTTCATGGGAGTGTCAACTGGTTGTCTGCCAGTCTCAAAGTGATGGCACTCCCAAGTCTTTGCAGCCGGTAGCTGTTCACTAAGACCTACAGCAAGCAACTCTCTGTGACACAACACATTTTCCACTCCTTTTTGTGTCTGCATGAAACAAACATGAAACAACATGTTAGTGAGCCTTGGAGTTGCTTTGGAAGTTTTGGAACAACATTTTTTATGCACAAGTGTCATTGCAAAACTATGCCTAGAGGAAATGACAAGAAAAGAGAACAGCAGAACAGCAGGTTGGACCCAGCATGTTTACCAATTTCGCATGATGACGAAATTTAGTTGAATGACAAAACTGCTAATTAAATTAATTCAAATAATTGTCTCAGCACGACACAAACTGTACGCAAGAAGCAGCTCTGAAAGTCCAATTCACTCTAACACAAAAATATATTATTACCACCTCATCGTCCATGCACCAGTCAGTTTGCTCTTATGGTTTACATTCATGTCTGTGAAAACATGGATGCCTCACACACATAGTCCCCCAACAGCACAGAGGGTCTACACAATCAGCACAATTCAAGATTGGTGTCATCATTTCAGTATCTGACCAAATGTCCCTCTTGTGCTCCTGAGTTATGATGTTGAGAAATGGCCAGAAAAGGGTTTTCATAGAATGTTATGATGTCGCAGTTAAGCTGGCCTTTGACCCTTTGGATATATACGGTCATCACTTCATCATTTGATCCTTTTAGACGCCTGTGTAAAATTTTGTTACGACAATATATGAAGTCTTAAGTTGTGGCCAAATTGAGGATAAATTGACTTTAACCTCTGACCACCAAAATCTAATCAGTTCATTCCAGTTGGATGTTTGTGCCTAATTTGTGGACATTCCCCAAAAGTGTTCTTGAGATGTGTTCAAGAGAACAGGACGGACACAAGGTCACAGTGATCTTGACCTTTGAACAACAAATTCTAATCAGTTTATCGTTTGGCCAGGTGGCTGTGTCAAATTTGAAAAAAATTCTCTCAAGATGTTCCTGAGAGATGCTGTTCATGAGAATGAGATGGCTTCAAGGTCATGGTGACCTTGACTTTTGACTACCAAGCACCAAACATTTGTGATATATTTTGTCATAATTAGATACAATTTTGGCCAAATTATGGCCCAAAACATGTTTTTGTGAGGTCATAGTGACCTTGACCTTTGACCACGTAAAATCTCATCATCAGTTCATCGGTGATTCCAAGCGGAAATTCTTTCTTTTGTGGAGCTCACAGCATTTGAAAAAAAAAGCACTAAAGAAAAAATCCACAAATCTCTATTTCAGAACTTTTCAATAGAACCATAACTCCAAAAACTGCGAATTACTGTATATGTATATGTATGTCAAATGCTTTAAAAACTTGTAACTCTACAGGATGCAGAGGCTGTTCAGCAAAATATAACATCATCCACAGACACAACGTTTTGTTTGTCAGAATATTTTAGTGCTTAACATGAGTGACGGATCTTGTAAAACAATCAACAAAACAACGTATAACTTAAAAATACTAGTTTGTGGAATGGAAAGTGATAATACAAATAAAATGGTCTTGTATCATTAAAAAAATAATGATTCTCCACAGGGACGGGAACACTGAGCTCGTAGTTACACATGAGCAAACACTTGCTGTCAGCTTGTTAAATGTTATTAAAAGGCCTTTAACCCTTTGAAACCTGCATCAACGTCACTTTTTTCCCTTAAAAATGGGGGGAAAAGCAATGGGCAACTTGGCACAAATTGCAAGAAAATCAGTAAAAGGTGACAATAAAATTGCCTAAAAATGTGTTCAAAATGAGGGGAGGATTATAAGAAAAATATTTTAAGAAAAAGAAAAAAAGGAAATGTCCAAAAAACTATATTTATAATTGTAAAAAAAATATATTTTAAATTATGTCATAAAATGTATAAAATAAAACACATATATCTTGTTCTATTTTTAAAGATATCTGCTTTTTTTTTTGCTTATTTTCAGGTAACTGTCTTGTAACTTTGTTTTATTTAACTAATTTTTTGCTCATGTCTTGTTAAGTTCCTCTTTGCCTTCTCACCATCTTTTTAAGAGAAATTTACACCAATTTGCTCATAATTCAAAGGGTTGAAATCCCACAGCAGCCTTACTTTCATTCACTGCTGAGATGAGACGATCACACTGTTGCATAGTTATCAAAGTGTTTGAGAACACGTCAACACCTTTCATCAGGGAACAGTGGAGGCAACTTAAACACAAAATATGTTTCTTATTGGACGATTAGATGAGGAATACATTCCTTAAACGAATATTCAGCATCGGCAGGTTCAGTTCATGAGTTCCAGTTCCTCAGTGGCTTATTGCTCTGTAAAATCACATAAATAGTCGTACTTGCTACAGACTGCCTCATTTTTCAGAGCAGCTGCAGTTGAGGCAAATTGGTACCTTTTTTGTAGCCATTATCTGCAGCTTTTGTTACAGCACTGCTTCAGTCTACATTAAATGTGTGTTTGTCTGGACTCCGGACCCTCATTTCTCCTCTGGCTCAGTTTTGGAACGTGAGATCCACATATTTTAAACACCAACATCGCCCCCATGTGGCTTAATGAAAGAATTGCACCTGTTGAGACTTGACTGGTCTGACGTGCAGCGAGGTCCGTGGTTTGTCCTTCATGGTGCCAGCATGAATGATGAGATGGTCCTTACTCATAAAAACACTTCTTTTTCCTCACCACTGCATGTGTGTGGGCTGTGTGTGTGTCTGACTCTGGTTTCTGTACTGGGTGTGTAGGAGTGTGCTGGCTTGCGGGGAGTCCTGGCCCTGCAGCCAGTCTTGATAGAGGGTGTGCAGGGTGGAGTTGACCTCCGGGAGACGGACTGGTAGGCTGCTGTAGGCTTCCTCCATTTGCTGGACCAGAGCTTTGTCCACCCGGCCTCCTGTGTCGCTCTCAGACTGACCGCGGCCACTTAAACACCCTGACACACAGAACATACAAGACAGGCTTACAGCAGCAGATTAAAGTTAAAAGGGAGTATTTTAGGTGACGTCTCTTGAGCTGGCAGCAGTGTTCCCCTGGAATCTTTCTCCAGAAAGCAGTGTGAAAGAGTGACTTTTAATTTCTGCGGCTCTAAGATGTTCAGCACATCCTCTGAACTGTTGAGATACATGTTTGCACAAAGCTGTAGATTACATTTAACCCTTTGGGACTGTTTGGCTCATTTGACATGCGTGTCATTCTTTATGGTTTTGATTATTTTGGCTGTGCTCATGCATAAATACATTTTGGTGAGATTGTGTATTTTTGTGTGATCTTGGAATTTCCAGCTTAGCTCCTACAATAAGTCTAAAATACACTGTGGAAACAAGACTGTAACATTCAGACTATTAAGTGCAAAAAAAATGCACCACTGAAACCCAATCAAACTGCAATTTTTGATCCAACAGCCATTGAAGCATAAAAACATGAATTGTATTATTTCTGGGTGTCATTCTGGGGTTTTGCCTTGGAATCTGATGATGTTTTTTATACCGTATTTGGCATAAGGAGAAACTACATGCTATTTCCACGAGGTGCACTGTCACAATCAATGTTTCAGCTAATCATTGACATATCCCAGAGTATGATCATCAAAAAACAAAACAAAAAAAATAGGCATAGCATGTAGTATATTGAAAATAATGTTTTTTTTGTGTGTGTGTGGGGGTGGAGGGGGGTTCCATCTAAAAACATAGTGGCATCATGGCAAAAACCTTGCATTTAAGGTGTTAAAATTCTGAAAATTAATGAATATTTTACATTATGATTAAGACTGAGTTTGGTTAAAACATTAACACAATGAAAGTAGAAAATAATATCGATTTTGAAAAGTGCATTTTGTGCGCAGAGCGATATAAGTGTGTATAAACAATTAACTTCTGTTAATAACTAGAGCACAGATACAAATTACATAAATTCAAAAAAAGTATCCATATAGTTCAGAGAGGGTTTTGAGTAATGACAGCAAAACCTAAAATTGTTACAACTGACCCCGGTCTCCCCTAAACACCAGATGAAGCGCCACTGCTAAATGCTTACAACACTGGGCAGGATGAAATGTTAGAAAAAAATGTGGTGTTACCTCCTGGACAGGACAGCACCTCCACCAGCTGGTAAGGGACACGTCCCTTTCTCATTCGGTGAACCAAAGTCTGGATGTTCCTGAAACCGTAGATAGCAGCAAACTGCAGCAGAGTTTCCCCGTCCCGCTCCAGGGTCACCTCCTGGAAGTCCCGGTTCCTACAAAACCACCATTATACACAGGAGGAGAGCTTTCAGACAAAGAAACAGTATTTAATGTCCAAATTGACATTGGTCTTAAAAAGAAAAAGTGTGGCATGGATAAGTGGACTTCTGTGGAAGCTCCAGTATATTCCAGCAGAATCAGTCACATGATCGCAGTGTCTCTCACCTGAGGGTCTTGTATGTGATCTCGTGGACGTCCAGACCGAAGAGCTCTTTGGCAGCATGTTTGAAGATGTGTTCCAGAAAGCCTTCAGATCCTCTGCCCTCGTGCCTCACCAGCGCCATGTCTCCGGCCTCTCCCAACCTGCAGCGACAATCAACGACAGTGTGCTATATGACATAATATCTTTGGAACTCTCTATTTTTCCATCAGCTAAGGCCATGGTAAACAAACCACCAAAAATAACTGACAGGATGACAGCTAGTCCAACTACTCACACGTGATCCAGTGGAGCTGAGTCCAGCTCTTCCACTGAAACCTTCCTCTGCTCCATCAGGTAAAAGATCTCCCCTGAAAGACCAAAAAAACACTGTTAACATATTTTACTATCAACTACTAAGACTGTGATAGGAGCCAATAAAACTAAAGGAATAGTCTTAGTGCGTGATGTGCAGGATTTGTGCAATCCATCTTGTGTTATGTAGTGTGGAGTGCATGCAAACTGAATTATGCATGTTTAGTGTTGAATCATTATATTAATGCAATAAAAAAAGTTTAAAACGAAAAGCTTGCATCATAGGAAGTACCAAACAGAGAACAAAAGCAGCAGTCACAGCTTCCCTACAAATGAATTTAAAACTACAGAAGAAGCAAACCTGATCACAAATGCTCACATCAAGGTGCATTGTGATTTATGTATATTTAACATAATCTGTGGGTCAAAACAAACATCTGCAGCAGTATTTGGCCCCGGGCAGCGGTGTGTAATATAAAGAGGACTGAACCTGAGGTGAGGACACAGTCCACGTCTCTGGTTTCCAGCAGGCTGTTGTAAAACTCCTCTCTGACAGCCTCCAGCTTCTTATCAAAGCAGGGAGCCACCAACACGTGGTAGACTTTCTCTGGACTCAGCTTCTGCTTGGACACAAAAAATGAGGACAAACATAAGAATGAGGCCGATTCTTTGAGTGCAGAAGCTGCTGTAAGAAGCATTTTAAACATTTCTATAGACTCAGAGAACTCTTACTTTTTGTTTCACTCTAGATCTGCTTAACAGACTGTTGTTGTTGCCAATAATATATTAAAATACCACAACAAACTAAATGCATTTGATTATTTTGATGGTAAGAGCTCACCTGTTGTTTAGAGAAGTAGTCTTTGACCAGACAGCCCATAATCTGCTGAGGAGACCTGGCTGTGCAGATATGAGGTGTAACCAAACTGCCCAGGACTCGCTCTGAATATCGGATCCAGCCTGTAAACACACACCCAAATATTGTTAAAATTACCCCTTGATCCTCTGCACTCTGGAAAAACTCATTTATAATAGAAATAATACCAAAGATAACACAACCAAAAATGTGTATACAGACAGAGAGTGTAACAGGTTTCTCAGTGTAAACATTATGGAAAAAACAAAACCTTTCCATAACATTCCATACCCACGACAAGTATTTTTCCCTACTGAATTTTATAACATAATTATTAGATAAACAGTATGTAATCAACAACAACTGGGCTGAAAATCATCATCAACAATTTAACTGCGAACTATTGATTAATAAATACACAGAAAATGAATAGCCTACTATTTAGCAGCCTCATTTATTTATCAGAACCAATGAAAAATGCCACAAAAAAATCCCAGTTTTCAGCTTCTCAGTTGTGGGGCTTTGCTAATTTTCTATATTATATTTAATTTAGAATGTTATATATATATATATATATATATATATATATATATATATATATATATATATATATATATATATATATATATATGTATATATATATGTATATATATATGTATATATATATATATATATATCAAAAAAATTATTAATGGATTAATCGGTAATCAAAATAACTGTCAGTTGCGTCCAAACAATATAGTTTTTTTTTGTAAAATATAAAAAGTTTTCATTAGTATTTCTAATGATCCCCAGATCCACAGCAACATCCTTGTCTGGAGTTGAATGGCACAAACTTCATGACCAGCGGTAATCTGTCAAACTCTACACATTTGTTCCAGAAAAAAAAGATCTTGCAGTAGATGCACTCTTCCTTCTGCATTTATTGTATTTTCTTTACACCAAACCACACCAGAAACTGTATCACCACGCAAATGGAAGCCAAATCTGCTGTTCGCTCACCTAGCACCACTGAGCTAGCTAATAATACAGCTCAGCCGAGGAAGACACCATTAATGTTTACGTCAAGCGCTGTCACGAGCCTTTTGCCATGAGTAGATGCACTCTTCCTCCTGCACAGTGATCAATTTGTAGTTTGGTAAACAGAAGGTAGTTCTTACATAAAGCTGCTCATAACAAGGTCTGTGGATTATCTTGAGTAACTAGATCATGATTTCTGCAGTGAGACATCGCTGTTGAGTTTTTCAAATGTATTTTTAGCACTTTGAGCACCAAAAGCTGAATGCCATCTACTTTCATTATATTGGAGAGAAGGGAGACATTACCGCGGATATTTCCACCACTCTGCAACTGACACCAAAACAATGTGGACTGATAAATAGCACTACAGTAAGAGAAAACAATATGTATTTTTCAATTTGGGGTGAACTGTTCCTTTAACTCTGTTGTAGCTATCTCTAATGAAGGGAGTGGTCAAAGAAAAACTTTCTATCTTTCCCCACCAGCACACCACTGCTATCTCTACCTCTAAACAAGCTCTGCCACCCCTCTACGGAGCACATGGCGTGCAAACTAAGCATCAGGAGAAAGATGGAGATGAAAATTGAGGCAAATATTGGGTTAGAGGCTAGCTCAGTTGGCTAGAAAACCAGTCTGACAGATGGGTAATAAAAAAAGTGCAGAGGGCAAAAAGAACGAGAAAAAGGCTGAAGAGGCAAGGAGCTTCACCTGGGCAGGAGGAGGTGAACATGGGCAACGCGTGGGAGTCATGGTGCCTCCTGCGAAACCTCTGAACAAACTCCTTTTGACTCTCTAAGATGCTGAAGCCAGCTGCCAGGGTGGTGTCGAACACATACTGCACTCCTGCAGGGAAAAAACCCAGAGAGATGAGAGCAGAGACAGCGGCTCAGGGAGAGACAGAGAGCGAGGAGAATGTCGAGCATCCCTGATAGATGAGTGGGTGGAAGTTTCAACACATCAGTCATGAAGAAATGTTTGTAACGGTTTCAGGAAACTGAATTTATGACCTTTTAAGGCTTTTTTTTAAATGCAAACAACAACAAACAGAAGCTGTTAATATAAACTAATTTTGGACTGAATAAAGTGTATAACACTATGAGGCACAAAATATGAAAGAACAAAGTAATAGACATGCTAGATCTGATGTGGACAAATCCTACAGTGGACGTGCACAAAACATGTCACAAAACCTCAAATAACTAAATAAAAAGCACTTGTTAAAGGAATACTTCACCCCTTAAATGACCATTTATATATAATTTTCTCACCCCGTGTATGTTAAATTCATAAAAAAAACTATTTTCCTCGCATGCCTTCAGTGAACTAAGAATCCAAAAACCAAGTCTCATTTACCCAGTCAAAATGCGTTTTTGCTAAAACCTTACGATTTGGAAATATTTCCACGTTAACAGTCTCATGCACGAATGCAGAAGTGTTGTAAATATTGTGGTTTTTAGGGTTCTGCCAACTTGAGGCAAGTTAGATTTAAGAATTTTTAAGATTTCTTTTAAAGTCAATTGAAAATAAATTTAGGACCTGGTTCACCAATTTTTCATTATAACCATAAATGAAGATAAAATGAAGCATGAACAAACATATGGGCGATACGGACAATTTTGTTTAAAATATTTATATAACAAAAAAAAGTTTAGTGGTGAAGACATTGTGCGTAGTATTTAAAAAAATAAACAAATTAAAAAAATATATATATATATATATATATATATATATATATATATATATATATATATATATATATATATATATATATATATAACACATGTTACCAATGTTTTCTTGTTGATGATGTTTTGATATAGTTTTGCTGATGTTAAACGCGGACCACTGTGACTTCAATTCATCAAGAATCTGCTGTTTTTTTTGGATTCTTCGTTCACCATGGAGACATACATTAAAAAGTTTTCTTCTCAAATTCAGTGTTACTTAGTGTGAGTAACTGATGTACAAAATGGTCATTTGGGGGATGAAGTATTCCTCTGATACTATGTTAAAATGAAACACTTAAACAGTGATATATGAATCCCTCTTGCTCACCTAAACTCTTGAGGAAGCCACAGAGTTTTAGTGCAGCCTCGGTGATGTCCAGACCAAACTTGACAGCAAAGAAAGGCAGAGACTGCGGACATATTGACGCCACCAGTACCTTGTGCTTCGACACGTCACACTTCTGTCAAACAAACAATAGGGACAGTGTGAGGTATTGCTCAAAGTCCAAGAACAATGCACAGACACGGAAGAACACCTCCTTCACTTTCTCAGGTTTCAGAGGCCATTTGTTTGTATAATGTACCTTATTGAGAGCCAGAACTCGCTCCACCTCCTCCAGGCTCTGCTGAGAGATCTTCAGGCTCTCCTCCTCTGACAGACAGCCGTCACAGGACAGACAGGCACTCAGCAGCAACTGGGATCCTTCATGCTCCTTAGGTAGGGAAAGAGACACATTTTTATGTTTTTAGGGGTCACTCCAGCGAATTACTTGTGGACTTCAATAACGGGTCCACTCCTCACAATAGACAGCAAAATAAATCAAAATTGAATCAACAGTGGTTGAGAGATAACGCATCTTGATAACTTCTCTTCTAAAACCTTCCATGCACGATAAATGCCCACATGCTTTGAACCTGGTTAAAATTATAATTTTTCAGACCATTGAAAAGTTCCTCCAGAGCAACAGATGACATCACACAACTATTTTCACACTCCTGGAGAAGAGAAAGTTGATATTGATATACTTGATAGGCTCAGTGCTCCTTTAACCCTTTTTAACCTGGGAAACTTAGCTTGATTTCATTCAAAAACTTTTAAAAAAAAAAAAAAAAAAAGCTATTAGAGTTTAGTATGATTTCTTTTAAGATTACAAGAAAATGACCTGAAAATCAAAAACAAAACAAAATAGACAAACAAAAAAGAAAGGAAATTATCTTAAAACCCTGGCTTAAATATGCTAATAATTCCATATTTTAAAAAGTCATAAAATATATTTATGATTTTAAATAATTTTTTCTGAATTTTTCCCTAGGTTTAAACAAAAACCCCAAACCAATCCCTATAACCAGCAACTTAACAAGACATGGCCCAAATATTATAAAAAAACAACAACAAAAGTAAAAAAGTTACAAGAAAACTCCACAAAAATAAGCCAAAACATCTAAACTAAAAAAAAAAGAAATAAAAAGACCCCCTCCAAAAGCATTTATTTAGCATATTTTCTCATATTTTTTTCTGTAACATAATGTTTAATATAAAATTATTATTATTATAATTATAATTTTCTGAAATTCTTTTTTTTGATAAATACAGTTCTGAAAGGCCTCTGAAGGCAGCACAAGAAAAGATTGCTATTTCAAAGGGTTAATAAGCAACCTTATTGACTTGATGAGGGTTTATTTTGCCAGATCAACCAACGATACATTAAACTGGTGAATACACAAACACTACCTGTCCGTTGACTTCATCTCTGTCCTGGTGTGAGTTGGCACCATCATCACTCTGTTTCTTGTTGCACTAAGTGTGGAAGTTCAATAATTATATTCATGACTGAGAGCAGTAAACTTTTCCAAATTCAGAATAAGAGAGATGACTGATACAAATCCAGAAAATCACCTGTTTGGTGCAGTTCTCACACTTCTCCTTGCGCTTTGATATGGTGACCTCGGACATTTTCCTCGGCGGTTATCTGTAAATTAAACACATATTACATAATAGCATCAGCGCTAGCTTCCCAGTGCTGATCATCTCTCCACAGCATGTTCCCTCTGCAGCACTGGCATGGTGACTGCGGCTGCAGCCTGCTGCTGTGGGATGTTTTGTGAGCTCCACCCTCCTCTGACTGTCCAATCACAGGCAGCCTTCTTATCATAAACACAACAGCTCTAATGGTGGGAAACAGGCAATGAACACAATCTAATATCCTGTCATTAAAATGTTAATGGCTCACGCTAATTATATACACAGTGCCAACAAAAACAGCCACTACATCACATTACACACGGGAGCTATCACTGTCGTATATTAGGAACTGTTCTTAATTTATTAGGTGGGCTGGGCTGACCCTCACTCCACTGTAAATTAATTATAACATTTTGAAACTTAGCAACTAATGTCTGAAAGTAGACCTTTGCCACATCATATTATCCACAATGATGCCAGTATAGTTTTTATTATGATAAGAAAAATTCATATGACAATAATGGCAATATTTTGACTTGCTGACATCATGGTGTCACACTGTTACGCACAGCAATAACAAGCATGATTGAAAGCAAAATTGCAACCGGCCAGGAGCAAATTCAGTTGCATGGAATAAGTGACTTCGCTTGACATGAGCATCCTGAATGCTTTCAGACTCTTTTTGCGACTTACTGCTTGCAGTAATTCTGCCACAAAAGTGTCCAGAAAACTGTATATGAATGAGTGATTATCATCATAACATAACAGCCTGCTGAGTGACATGCTATAGCAAGAAGAGTATAGGAGAAATAGCAGCGCGTACAGGTCCTACTGGAGAAAAAAAAATATATGTATATATACTTGTACATTGAACGCAGTGCTTTTTGTATTTGGCAACTGTTTAAATATGTAATTATTGATTATTTTTTGTTGTTGTAATATTTACATCTGATACAGAATCTCAAGAATGAACTGATTGACTATTTTAGTTAAGTTTTTACTGAATACTTAAAGATGAACTACATTTACACTGACATACACAACTATAACACATAGTTTGTTGCAATAGTATGTTTGTGAAATTCATAACAGAATATTCTTTTTTCTCTATATATTGTTATTGCAAAAGTGCCCGCGAATATTGTGATATTATTTTGCAACCTTATCGCTCACCACTATTTGAATGTTAAATGTTAAAAGATGAGGACAAAATCCTGGAAAAAAAACAAAACACAAACTTGTCGTGGATGCTGGTTAGTTTGTGCAAATGACTTATTTTTGGCCAAATTTTAAATGATACAGTCAAAAATAAAGGGATTCTGATGAACTATCACTATTTTAAGCTTAGATTTGATTGTATTTTAAATCATGTAATTAGGGCGAATAAAAAAAAATCAGTTCTAACATAAAAACAAAATACAACAATTTAAATTTGTATGCCCTCCCCTAAGCCAAAATAAAATACATTAGTACTTCCCCACTTTTTAAAAAATATTTGATGTGCCTTCCCCTATTTGCCGCCCCCCACCCCCACACACAACTCACTGATAAATAACGAACAGTCCCTTGTTAATACATTTACACTGATGTAATAGACACAAAAATAGACATACAAAATAAATAAATTCTGAAAGCTCGTCATAATGTCTGCTAAAACATCAATACTTTTTTACGTCATACATGCATACAGCGATTTATATTTTAGCGATGTAAACATATGCGTTACAGGCCTTTTAAATAAAAATGACAGGTAATTTAGTCACTGTTTGTTTGACTGCGTGTTGTATGACAGGCCCTGTGTTGACATTACAAGGTCAAATTTTGAGGTAACTCACCGGACGGTTTCTATTTCACTGCTGTGTGAGACAAAGGCATGGAGAAAATGCAGAGGACAGTCAGAGGAGCAGCCACCGGTGAAACAGACTGCAGCACTGACACAGCACAGCAGGTGAACTCAGCAGTTTCTCAGCACTCTTTTAGCTTCAGCTCAAATCAGCTGTGGGTGGTGTCAGCGCCAACACTCGCCTCAACCTGCACGGTTATTCCACAATATACAAACCAGCACTTTCAAAGGCGTTTTAGCTGCCAGTATCCAAGCTAGTCATGTCTATGGACACGCATGCGCAAATGGTGTAACGGTCTGCTCCGGAAGCTTTGAGTTTTTGCCAAAACCTTCGGGGAATTAAGAAAAAAAGGTGCTCCTAACTTGATTTTGTCCTGATAGAAAATTGACAAATAATGTTATGTTAAGCGCTAAAAACTCTAAATTGGTCTAAAAGTTTCTCCTGACTGCCGGCTTTTCAGGTTGCATGGCCAGCTTCTGATTTTTTCAAAATAGATCCCAAATATAACGACGAAATTATATTTTAAAAAAATGGAAGATTTAACCCTAACTCAGTACAAAACGAAAGAAAATTTCTTTTGAAAAATGCACTGTGTTTTAGAAAACCAAAAGTCTGGCGACTACACAGCAAAATACATATTTTCTCTTATTTTAATCATTTAATACTTTTATTTTGAAGGTGACAACAAAGTGAGCCCGTCCAATCAGAGCAGGCGGATCCAGGAAGGAAGTATCACCCATGCAGGACAGTTGTTGCAATAATATGAATAGAACTTCCTTATAATTCAGTACATGTGTTTCCTCGTAAAAATTCGCTTTTGCTAACTCCGCAGGGCGAACATTTACAGAGAGAAAGAAGAATTTAAGGTAAGAGGTAAAAAATGTGTCATTGTTGGTGTCTTTATACTGTTTTTGGGGAGACAGTGTAGGCAAGTCTTTTCCATCACATCCAGCCACCATCATCATCAGCAGGAGAATCTTTCTTGTCTTGTTGGGTTTTCATTTTTATTCTGTTGAAAGGTAAAAGGACAGATGTCAAAACAGCCATGCGTTTCTCCAGTAACAATATACTGGTTATTCTGAACAATTCTAAGAACAAACTCACAACACATCTCTGCTGTTTTTGGCAACATACTATATCTAGATTATCCAGAATAACTGGGACATTGTCTCTGGATAACAGACCATGGCTGGATTAACCTGCTTGGGGGGCCTTGCTTCATTATTCCCGCTCTCTGTGCATTCTTTGTGTACAGTTTTTCTAAGGTAAAACACTGCCTGGTTTCAGTTTAATTTGATAAGAAAAAAAACATAATGGAGATCGTAAAAATAGATTTAAACACAGTTTCAGTGTCTCCTCACTGGTGACAAAACAGAACCCACATCAAGGCAATCAGTATGCCCTTTATTGTGCTTTAAAGGTCCCAAATTGAAAAATCTGAGTTCCATGTTTAAAAAACATATAGGTATAGGTGGCATAAATATATTGTGAGTATCAAAACAGTCCATCCACAGAGAAATGCATACAGCCTGTATTCTGAAACTGTGCCTTTAAATGAGCCGTCAGAACTTACATGAATTTGTGATGTTACAAATATGATATAAATGTAAAAGGCGCCTTTATAGTCATTCCCAGCTGCAATGACAGTGCACAGAAACTGAAGGTGAGGATGTGAAAGTCCTGTAAAAACTTAAGTAGATTAATGCAAACTGGGCTCTGTCAGGGGGGGCTCTTAAAGAGACAGGCGCTAAAACAGAGTGTTTGCGACAGCGGGTGATTACAGGTATATTTAGGAAGACAGTATGAGAAAAATTAAGTGTTTCTTGAAAAGTAAGCCATGTAATCATGTTCTAGTAGAAAGCCCAAATACAAGTATGAACCTGAAAATGAACATAATATGGGACCTTTAACTGATATTTTGCCGACTGTAATTTGGAAATGGCACTAATACAAATTGTGATGTTGATAAAATTTCAATTAATTGTCCTGCACTAATAACAAAAGGTCTTTGAAAGTAGCACAAAGATGTTAATACACATTAAGCCTGAAGCTCTGAAGACTCCTAGAGTATATATTTTTTCATTTGGGTGTACTGGCCCTTTATGGTAGGGGTATACTGACCATGTCTTTCAGCATATTTGACAGTTCATATTGTTGCCTCTGTTCAGATGGGCTACATGACAGTAGAGGAGCACAGCTCCACCCTGCTCCACCTGAAGAGATCCCCGGGCATCCGCTCCTGGTCCCTTCTTGTTGGTAAGTGTGTGCAAATGTTTATATAATCAATATAATCAAATATGAAATACAAATCCCAAACTAAGTCCCTGTATTGTCTCTCATCATAATTTCAATCATTTATTTGCAGGTATAGGATCTGTTGGGTTGGCTGCTGCATACTACAGCTCAGGTACACAAACTCAATTTATCAGTTTATCAAATAACTTTCCACATTTGCTTACTGTGACTCTTTTTCTTCTTTTTTATTTCATGCGTTCGTGCAGACAGCATCTTGTGGAAGCTTTTCTACGTGACGGGCTGTCTGTTTGTAGCCATGCAGAACATGGATGAATGGGAGGAGGCTGTGTTTGACAAAACCAAGAACCTGATAGAGCTCAGGACGTTTAGCTTGTATGCTTTCATCCTGACATTATGGAAAAAGGGGCAAGAGAAAGGTCTGTAACACAACAGAGCGCGTCACTCAGTGCAGTAGTCTCCAGAGGTCACAGCCTTAGATTTGAAGTTTTTTCTTTCACTGTTTCTCTCTCTCAGTTGTGTTGGATCTGACACAGCTGTGTGACATCTGCGTCCAAGAAGAGAAGGTTCGCTATTTGGGGAAGGGCTACCTTCTGATGCTGCGGCTGGCTGCAGGCTTCTCCTACCCCCTGACTCAGAGCGCCACACTGGGAGGACGCAGGTAGGTATCTGCCTCAGCCTCGTGAGCTCATTGTTTTAAATTTATTGTTTTGGTTCACCCTTACAGCTCTCATTTGCCTCTTTTTTCTAGTCAAAAACTCTAATAAACCTACTTTGCATCACCTGGCCAGCACCAAATGACAGCCACATTAAACAACTTGCTGTTGAACATAGCGGAACCTTTACTGGCTAGCGAGCCAGATATTTATTTTGAGACTTGGAGACTAAAACTGAGCCAACAGGAGAGTGAATATTGGACTTACATTCATCAGGTGGCCAGAAAATGTGTCAAAACAAATAATAATGTTGCTTTGCATTTGTTTTGTTAATAATGTTTGCTATCTTGTTCATCATTTGTCAGTTTCAAAAGGGTGAACTTGCATTTTCTTATTTCTTTTTTCCCCATGTTTTGGTGGGAAAGTGAGTAATAGGAAAAGCAGTTTTCAAAATTCATCCAATATTGAACTGCAGCAGGCAGTCCCGAACCAGGCTGCAATGTAATCACTTGGGGCATTTGCACACCATCAATTTACGTCCGCTAGTGTTTGTTTTGGCCCCTTACAGGCTCAAATTATTATTCCAGATGTGTGACAACATTATGGAAATGATCCCTACAGAGATTTATTTGTTGAAGAGTAAGATCATGTTTGTTTCAACAGAAAGATCCCAAAAATCGCCATCTCCAAGCCCACCAGACTCCATTTTAAAAAAACAGTAATTCTATCATCAATAAAAACACACTTCATTTAAAGTTGACAGTAACAAAGTAAAACTCACAAAAGCTGGGGCGCTCGGTGGTTTGGTGGATAGAGCAGGCACCCCATGTACAGAGGCTGTGTCCTCACCGCCACCCCTTCACACTTGACCTTTCCTATCCAATTAAAGGCATAAAAGCCCAGAAAAATAATCTTAAAAAAACTCACAAAAGCCATCTTGGTTCATATTTTCACTCTTCCACCAGCTCTAGTTTGGTTGAAATTATCCCTTAACTCACCCAGTTAAATGTGAAAATATGCTGGCTCCATACGAGCTAAAATTACTGTTTATTTAAAGGGAGTATGCTGGGTTTGGCAATGATGGCAATGATGTAACCGTTTAACAAAAAGGTCGATCGCTTAGGAATCCTTTCCATAATGTTATCAGATACTCATTTTAACAATCCAAGACTGTCACTGGCAAAAGAAATAATAATTATTGGATGTAAATTGACAGTGCCAAATGCAGCTAATGGTTACACCACAGGCTGTTTCATGACCAGCTGCAACTCTTTCCCTCAATACTGGGCCGATTTTCCAAACATGTTGTCCCCATTAATCACTTAGACACAAAACATGGGAAAATAGGGTCCAGGTTCCAAAATACCAAACATGATCTTTAAATCTGGGTTCAAAGTCATCTTATTGTCTGAATTATTATTAAAACTGAATTATATTAGGAAGAACTAGCACAAGATAATGTGGCATGTCCCTGTTCTTCTGTTGCCCGTCAGTGATGTGGAGGCCGTGGCTGCACTGCTGAAGCGCTTCTTGGGGCTGGAGGAGCTGCAGCAGCGCAGGCAGCAGGAGGAGGAGGCAGAGTATGTAGAGGAGGAGGAGGAGGAGGAGGAAGATTCTTTGGACAACAGCAGTGGATCAGATGGCGAAGAAGACAAACTGTGATCTCGCTGTGACCTGCAACCCTGCTGATATTTCTGGTGGATTGATTAAGGGGCATTCTGTCATTGCTATGACATTACAGAGGGTGATGTTTCAGTGATGCCCTCACTACATGTTATACTATTAGCATGTGCATGAGCCAAGGAGATATTTTCAGTTTTCCTCCCAGACTGTCACCCTTGTATTTATTTTCAGTGTCAGGTGGGGTCATGGCAGCGTCCGGAGGTTATAGTAAAATGTTTTTAAAATTTATTTTCATGTGAAATGGGATGGAAAAATCTTCCAATTCTGTCATGTAGATGTTTCATAGTTTACTTAAAGTTTTCTAAAACAGCTCCAGGGAATGAAAAAAAATCTTTCAATGTACCGTAAACTGCAGCTCTCTCTTTTTTTTTGATCTAATTACTATTTGGGAATACACTCCAGATTATAGATATTGTGCCTTCCTACTGAACTCTAATACGTGTTTGTGTGTAAGTCAATGGAAAGTGCTTTTCCCACAGTTTTCATGGACCACCCAGTTGATAATCACCTTTCTGCATGTTTTTTTTTCAAACCTGGTGCGCTATCCGGATGTGAAAACTGTAATCAAGCATGAGTGCCTCTCAAGGCTCAATCATGAGTTAATTATATGCGAAATGCTTTGGCCTGTTGCTGGTCTGTCTTTTAACCTTTATATACTTTTTGGGAACCAAAGACTCACTCTCAGGCAAACTGTTTGGTGTTTTGGACAAACTGTTTTTCTTTTTTTCTGAAAAGTGACATTTACTATTTGTAATACACTGTCTATGGATAAACGCCCCATACACCCCAACTTCAAAAAAAGTCTGAACTATCCCTTTAAAAGGCTGGTGGTGAATTTTATTGTGTTCTGCTGTGCTTTAAAGAAAATTAGATGATTTTTTAAAATGTTGTTTGATGATTTTATTGTCTTTGTTTACTGTGATACATTTGGAGGAATGATATAAAATTCTTTTACAGTTAAACTCAAAGCCTTCTTCTAATATTATTTCCTTTCTTTGCTACAATTAGTGCAATTTACACACACAGCAGTTTGCCCTTGGTTAAGTGCAAATATAAAGTCACTCCTGTTAATTTCAGTGCTGTTCACAAAAAAATTGCGGAGAGCAGTAATGGATCGAAAAAGCAGTTGATTCTGAATATTTTAGGGCACCATCTCATTGACACAGGCTCTGATCTCCTCTGTTATCCTCTGCAGAGGAACCACCACAGGGCTGACGTGTTCCTCTATCCACTCCTGGGCTGTTGACTCTGGGTAAAAACGCACCATCTCTGCCTTCACTTCCTCCACCTTCTCTTCTAACGTAGTCAAATACCTGAAGGGGACAAGATCAGATGGGTTTTCTGTTAAAGGCTAAAGAGATTTCTTAAACAAATTTTAGGAAGGGAAAGCAACTTATTCTCCTCACATTGATGCCTGGCTGTGAACTTGCATTGCAATGAGAGGGGTTACCATTTTCCTCTGCCGGTGGAAGGGGCTGAACCATCCTCTTACAAACCTGCAGGAGCACACAGGCATATAGTTATTTATTCGGAGAAAAGTGCTAATAAAGTGTATATTACTACTACAACCCTTTAAAACCCGAATTGAAATCAGTTTTGTTATCGCGTTCAGAAGTCTTTCGCAAATATTTAAACCTCTGAAATGGGATTTCTTTCAAAAAAACATGGGAAAAGAGGCAATTAGCAACTTGACATGAAATTTCTTGGTATGTTGCAAAAACAAATGGAAAGAAATGACTTAAAATAAAACAAAACAAAAAGAAAAAAGAGAGTTTCATTAGAAAAATGACGGGGGAAAAATATCAAGAAAACTACTACTACTACTACTAATAATAATATAATGAAATAGTTACTGTATATAGTTAAAATTATATTATGGAAAAAAATGATATTTATATTCAATTTAATTTTTTTTTAAATTTTTATTTTAGAGTTTTTTTCAGGTCATGTTCTTATTTTGTTTTGTTACTTTTTTCTTTGTTTCTTTTGTTTTGAGCTGGATGGGATTCTTAGAAATTACCAACAAATTAGGGAAATGTTAAAAAAACTATATTTATAATTCCCTTAATGATCTATTTAAAATTATGTTACAGAAAAAAATAAAATTAAAGAAACTGAGCACCTTTCCCCCCTTTTTTATGCTTATTTTCCTTGCAACTTTTCACAAATTTCCTGCTAAGTTTTGTGTCATTTCTGGTTGCTCATTGCCATCTTTGCATGTTTATAAAAGAAATCAAGCCAATTTGCTCAGGTTTAAAAGGGTTAAGTTCGATGACTCATTGCAAATATGATCACAGCCCACAACTCACATGTTGTTTTCAAAAAATCGTATGTCCTCAGAGTTCAGCAGTGAATTGAGTTCTACAGTTAACTCCACCAGCCTCCTTCCTGGGAACAGCGAGTCGCCTGCAGAAGTCCTGCAGACCACATGGAACAGAATCCTGTTAATCTGGAGAGGAACACTACATAGTCACAGTGGAGTTCATAAAACAACACTGGACATCACCTCTCCATGGCCTCCACCTCCACCGAGGAGATCCCCAGGCTCTCAGTGACTTTGCTCTGAACCTCAGCGCTGAACTGACCGTGGTGGAGAGTCTGGAGACAGGCTGCGAGCGATGGAAGGGCCACATGCATCAGCTCGCACAGCACTGACAGGTGGTCGTACCTGACCGTGAAAAAATTATGTCAGATGTGTGATTGTGTGAAAAGCTCAAAATTATTTTAAAAATTGAAATAAAAAAAAAACACTCCATAAAAATTATTTTAAAAAATTAAAGAAATTAACCATTTAAAAAAATCAAAAAACACCCAAAACTTAAAAAAAAAAAAACACTTTAATAATTATCAAATTAATTGGCAATTAATATACTGTGAATCAACTCGTTGATTAATCAATTAATTGTTGCAGCTGTACTCGCACAAACTGTTTGGTCATTTATTTTTTAATGAACATCATATTTTATAAACCCTTCTAATGTTTTTTAATGTAAAAAATCTTATTTTGTAAAGTAACTAAAGCTGGTAGATAAATATAATGAAGTAAAAAGTACACTATTTCCCTCTGAAATGTGCAGGAAAAAAAGTAAAAAATAAAGTAGCATGAAAATAAATTACTCAAGTAAAATAAAAGTACCTGAAAGCCATGCTTAGGTACAGTACTTGAGTAAATGTACTTAGTTAAATTCCACCACTGTACATAACACAGATGTACAAAAGAAATTTGACAGAAAATGACAAATTCCTCTACCTTTGCCAGCCTGTGATGGCGATGCCCTGCAGATTGACACCCGCAGATACAGATGCAGCCACCTTCAGCCACTGCTCATGATTGTCCACGTGTCTCTGCGTGCACGGCACACACGTGTAAACACTGGTGGAGCCTTTAAAGGAGCTGGCTGCCCAAACATCTGACATACCAGCACTGCAGTACTTCTCCAGCAGAGACACTGCACAAAACAAGAGAATATACATAACAAAGCTCTGTGCATGCTGCAGAATATTTGGAAATGTATCAAAGCTTAATGTTTGAACACTAGATGGTTCACATCTAGTAGATGGTTCCTACCAGTTCTGTCCACATCCAGATCAGGGGTGTAGTCCCACAACATGGGCTGGACGAGTCCCACTAGACCACTAGCTGTCACATGGATAAAAATAAAATAAAAAATTAACAAAAATGGTTAAATTAAGACACACTGAGATGAACAAGTACATAAAAACAACAGTGGTTCTAAAAATAAGACCTGAGGACCACCAGGAATCCCTGAGAGAGTCCCAGCAAGTATAATTTCCAGTTTTTTTTCTGTTTGGACACATGAATCCAATATAGGATTCTTAATATTGTAGCTTATATTACTGTTATTATCCACCCACCTACACTCGATGGTGGGAGAAGTATTTTAATCCTTTACCTAAAGGTTTGTTTATGACATTCAGAGCAATAACCCTTTGAAAGCTAAGCAAATTGGCTTGATTTCTGTCAAAAACATAGGAAGAAGGGGCATCGGGCTGCTCAGTGGATAAAGCAGGCGCCCCATATATGAAGGCAGTGTCCTTGCCGCAGCAACTGCAGCTGCGGCTGCATGTCATTCCCTCTCTCTCCCACTTTCACGCTAGCAATCTCCTGTCCTATCTAATAAAGGCAAAAATGTCAAAGAAATATCTTTAAAAAAAATAGGAAGAAGGCAAAGATCAATGAAAGAAGAAATGATCTAAACATTTGCAAGAAATGAGTGAAAGGTAAACTACACAAGTCATATTAAAATGCATCTTTTACGCAGTGCCTTGGTTAAGCTACCTTTTTACACCTGATCTTAGTGTCGAAACACTTTTAAGGAACTGACTTTATTTGATGTATGCTGATGCACCTGGGCTGTCAGCTGTCGCACATGGTATTTTTCTGCAATTTTTTCCTTTATTTGCTAACTGTAGTAATAACTGTAGTTGTAATGTAAATGTAACTGGGTTTGGTGGTGACAAACTGGATTTCTGCTTTACCTTTTAGTGTGTCCTGGCTCATGCCTCTCATCATATCATCCCACATGATGATGGTCATGTGTGGCCACGCCTCCTTGATGGCCTGAGCCACCTTGGTCACATGACTCAAGAAAAGATGCTCCACTGTACATCCAGGTGAGGCCAGCCACAGTTTGGACTCCGCTCCCTCTCCAAGCATGTACACCTTGAAGAATTTAAAAACGAGGACGTTAAATGATGATACTTTGGACCATAACTTTAAAGAAACGGCTAACTTACCTCGTCTGCTCCAATGTGCAGTGTGTTTAAGCCTGGATGCAGCTCCACCACCTGCCTCAGCATCTCCATCACCAGCCTCACCCCCTCCTCTTTGTGTGGATTCAGCGTGCCCACACAGTGTGGCACCTCTCTCAGGCTCCACATGGGCCGATGCTTCAACACAAACTGTAACAGAGAAGGGACGGACACAGAGAAATGACCCATCGAAAAATTGGGCATTTGTAGCCATAATAAACAGTTATAAACCTGACCAATAAAAAAGTGCAGAAAACTATATTTATAATATTTTACAGAAGTATTTTACATAATAATCATAATTATAATTATTATTACTAACAATAAACCCTCTATTGCTGTGTATATGTATTTTATTTGACTGTGAATGTCTAAGACCGAGACCTTTTTATTATTATTATTATTATCATTTGTATTACTTACTAATACTATGAATATTATTTATTTTTATCTCTAAAGAATTTTGTGGCTAACATGTTTAAGAGAAGTACTGAGTGTTTGTTCTATGTTGAAAATCCTAAAATAAAGGTTAAAAAAACATATTATTATACTTTTTTTATGCTTATTTTCAGAAAGTTGCTCACTGCCCTCTCCTCATGTTTTTGTAAGATATCAAGCCAATATGCTCAGGTCTCAAAAAGCAAGCCAGATATTTGCCTCACCTCCATATGACCAAAAGTCTGCACAAGTGGGATGACCTCCATGCCTTTAGATCTGGCAAAGTCCTGCAGAGATAACACCTCCTCTCGGCTGGAAACAACACACAGTAAACAGACACTGAACTTAGTGAACCAAAGCATTTTATAGCACGTCAGACTTGCATGCTAACTTTTATCTCTATCACACACAGGAAGGGTTATAGTTTTATTACAGGATCTCACAGCACGATGAGACAGATAAAAAAAGCACATACTATTCCACCCAGCCCATAAATCAGGAATGGAGGCGGCAGTGTGAGGTGTTTACATCCCAAACTGCACCTGTAAGCGGGCTGCGCTGTGGCCTGCAGCAATTTCAGCTCCCCCTCATAAGGAAACATGTCCTCGTACTCCACCAGCAGGCCGTCCACTCCCAGCTGAGAGAACAGCTCCATCAGCTAAAGAAAATGCACATTAATGCAAAAAATAATATTTACACAGTGACAGAAGTGTAAATTAGGGATGCAAAATAATTTGGGCATGTCATTTGTATTGGCAGATATTGGCTTTAACTTCTTTTAAATCACTTCTCTCTTTTTAATTTATGTTCTATCTATTTTACTTCATTTTATTTCTGGTTTGATTGCTTTTATTGTTTTACTTTTATTGTCTTTTGTTGTTGTTTTGTTATACACACGCACGCACACACACACACACACACGCACGCACACACACACAAACATATATATATATATATATATTATTATTATTATTTAATTGACAAAATGAACTTGTACAAAATATCAACCCTGAGTTTAATTTTTAATTTTTTTTATTTTGCATAATGAATGAAAATTACATACACTGAAAACACACAATGAGAATGTGCATAATATGATGTTAACTCCACTACAGAGGAAATTTGTTGCTCACTAAAATTAGGTGAAAAGAAAGTGGATAGGCTGCATCGATATCGATTATTAGCCAAATTAACTGTTATATATCGGCAGCAGATGACAAATGAAGCTGCTGCTCACCTTGTGAAGATATTCCACCCTCGGGGGGGCACCTTTCAAATCCAGGTGGACCAGTTTCTTTCCTTTAGGCCAGGGTGGACACTTCATTCTGCCTGTTACAAAATAAGATCAGTAGATACAAGTGAGTTTTTTTCTGTTTGTGAATGAACTTTAGGTCATTTGTTTGACTCACCAGGACAGTGAAGTCCAATCAGGAACCAGAGATTTATATTCGAGAGGTCAGGCACTCTGAGGAGGATGTTATTTAGAGGCAGATCACTTTTTCATGAACAAGAGACGTTCACCAGCCCAGTCGTTTCAATGTAAACACACAGTGTAGGTAATCGATTAGTTTAGTCTCCGCATGCAGAGCAATGGATGGAAGAATGCACGCGACATGCAAACATTATGAGAGTTTACGAGGCTACAGACAGAGTATCAAACAACGGATTACGACGTATTTAGATGTCGATTTTGTTCTGTTTTAGCAGCTGTGCGGTGAAGCCGAACTCACCTGGACGTGGTCCAATGAAAACGTCGCTTTCTCTTACGGAGAGCCAATGAGGTTGACGGATACGCGTCCACCAGGAAGTGCAGAGGGCTTCAGGTGGTGGTACGAGCTGTTGGCGGGGTGCACGGACCTACGACATGTTCAGCCAAAGCAACAGCAACCGTGTGTGACGGTGTTCTGTAAACGCTGCGCAGCACACCTCAAGTCAAAATGGCGTTATTACAGCGAATGAGAAACACACCAGGCTCGAATGCTACAGAGATAGAGAAGAAAATTAAAAGGTGAGTGGATAAAACGCTGCTGTTATGCTGCCTGGGTTAAACTAAACACGGTGAGAGGAGAAGGTGTACTATTAACTGAAGTAATGACAGCAAAGGTATACTGTAATTAATGATGCATATGCAGTCTGCAGAGAGTGGAAAATGCATACATGCTGTAGGGACTGTTCTTAATTTATCAGAGGAGAGGGTGGTTGGGGAGTATGACAGGGGATAAGGCTGTGTTGGGGGAAACTTTTATCCCCCAACACAGCCTTATCCTCTGTCGTCATCATTCATGGATAAAGTCATAGTATAACAAAAATTAAGTTGTAGTTCTATGAGAAAAAAGTTACAATTTTATGAGAACAAACACGTGACATTACATTAAAAGTTGGAATTTTACGAGAAAAAAAGGTCAGACTTTTACGAGGATATACTCGCAACATTACAAGAATTAAGTCAAATTTTTACAAGAGATAAAAGTAGGAATTTTACGAGAAAAAAAGTTGGAATTTTATGGGGAAAAATGTTGTAATTTTATGAAAATAAAGTTGTAATTTTACGAGAATAACATTGTAATTTTACGAGAGAATTTTTTTTTTTTTACAAGAATAGAGATGTATATTTACCAGGGATATTATATTACACCGGCACCAGGGACAGTGGTTTCCAAAGAGGCTGCCACACTTAATGAATGCAAAATACCAACTTAAAAAATTCTTCCTTAGTGCTTGAAAAACAATGTCTCCCACATTTTGCACCTCTTTCTCCACCCTCATAAATAATGAACAGTTCCTAACGCTTGATTGGGTTTTTTGTGATTATGACTTGAAGTCGATAGTGGTTTTATTTCACAACTTTATCACTGCTTCTTTCACATATCACATTGTTCTGTTAGTGTTATTATAACAAAACATACTTATAATTGTAAAAAATAAATATACAAATAAACAAATAAATGAATACAAAGTTGCAAAAATGCAGAAATACATTGACTGAATTAAAAGTTACTTGTGTAAATAAATGTAGTTGGTTATTAATTGAGACAAACAGATAAATGTCTTCAATTTCTTTCTACATTTTTATACAATTCCTTTCTTAACTTGTCATACATTTTGAAACATTTGTCTGTTTACATTTAAACTTTTATTTATTTCTATAATTTTACATTTCTTCACATACGCTTTTATATATTTCACTGCATGTATGTTAATGATTTTGTTGGTTCTACTAACATCACTCTGTTGCATTAACAAGTAAACAGCTGATTATTCATATTAATCGGTAATAAAAAAACAACTGTTAGTGGAATCACATTTTTATCACAGGATGGTTCCTTTTTCATTGTACTTCCAAATTACAGAACATCTGACAGGTAATGTTAGTTTCCATAAATATCCACTTTGTACCCTCTGTGATATTTAATATTTTATTGAATGTCCTGAATGACCTCTCGTGTAGAGAAAATCATCATGTGCTCAGCCAGGTTGGGTTCCCTTTTTTGTGATAAAACAGGTCAGACAGCAGTTGGGGGATAGCTGAGGAAAATAGAAACTTCCAGATGTGCCATCATCGCCCTGCCTATTCCCGTCACTGCTTGTGTGGTAGACCACTTTAACCTTGAAGTCAAACTGAAAAATGAAATGCACTTTGTCAAATAGTTAGTTATACCTACATAGGGAGCAGGTCCTAGTGCATGGAGATTGCCATGTTGCACCGCCATGTTTCTACAGTAGCCCAGAACAGACAAACCAAACACTGGCTCTACATAGGGCCACTCGTGTTTTCATGTTTTTGTGCCAGCCGCCATAGTTAGCAGCTCCTCTGCCACAAAAGCATTGGAAAAATAAAGATTTTTTCAAAAGCAACCTCTTTATTCAACCTCTTTATTCAGTGTTTTATTGATTTAAATCTCCTGGCTGCTTTTTTTAGCGAGGAAGAGACATCTGTGTATGATTGGGCTCCCTGTAAAAAACTCCTCCTAAAGATGTGGAATTTACATATTAGCAGGTGCCAGTGAGCGAGCCGTCACTGAAGAGCCGATTAGCACCAGAGACACTCTCATGTGTAACATCAAGCTGCTTTTTCAGTGTTTTTATTGACCTCGTTCAATCATTCCAGAGAGGAAGAAACTTCTGTGGATAGTTCTGCTAAAACCTCCTTAACAATGAACAATAAAGGAATTCTAACCGGGAGAAGTGTCAGCATGTTGCAATCTACAATCCTCACCACTAGATGCCACTAAATCTCAAATCTCACTAAACTCTGCTGCCAGATAGAACAAGAGAAAAACGTCACAAAGTGCATTTCATTTCTCACTTTGAATTTAATGTTAAAGTGGTCTACCACACAAGCAGTGACGGGAATAGGCAGGGCGATGATGGCACATCTGGAAGTTTCTATTTTCCTCAGCAATCCCCCCTCCCACTGTCTGACCTATTTTATCACAAAGAGGGAACCCAACCTGGCTGTGCACATGACGATTTTCTCTCCCAGTGCACACCTGTGGGGACTGCAGTTATAATCACTCTCTTTGTCTCAGTGTGTCACTGCACTCTGAAGAAGGCGCAAGCTAATATGAGTTGGTGTATTTTTAATGTATAAAGCCTTATGAATTATGCTTTGCAAACCATCCTGAGTGCCTGGATCTTGATCTTTTACACCACAGTTTTTTTGGTTAGAAGTTCCTGCCCTTTTTTTTTTTTTTTACAACAATCCTTATTTTTAGATAATTATAATCTTAAGATATCACATTATATTATATTATCACAAAAAATGCAAAATGTATTGTAAATATAGTAAATATGGTATATGAATCTAGTAATATAATAATAATAATAATAATAATAATAATAATAATAATATAGTAATGAAATAGCTTTCTTGCTGACAACTTATGGCTTTAAGTAGTACTTAGTACTTTAAGCAGTTGTCACAGCTGACTCTTTGTTGGTGGTGTGTTGTTTATTTAATTTGTCAATAAATCCGTTGATCACACGGACCTGTTTTCTCTTTCAGAGGTAATGCGCTGCGGCAGGGATCATCATGGAGGGGGTCCCGAGGGCTTATGGGCTTGCTGCTGGTCGTTCTGTCCGTGGCGGCTATGTGGCTGTACGTGACCTCACTGGACAGTGACATCACAGAAACACTAGTCCGCCGGGGTGAGCTGGTCTCTCCTCAGCCCAGAGTCTTCACTGTCCCGTGCTCTGAGGACTACGACAACTACAAACGCTATCCAGGTGAGACTGTCACTGTGCCATGTCAGATGATCAGCTGACACCTCTCTGCTGTGTAAATATGACAGTGACGGGATAAAGAGCAGCCCACTTCATAAATACCATACTCCAGTGGCACGGTCCAGGTGTTGGCACTGCCTATCCTCTCGTTAGTGTTACCTGATATAAGTGAGGCTCAGTCACAAAATATTATAAGTTGGAAAACACGATTCACTTATACACCATCATACTGAATTTCTGTTAATTATATAATCATTTTAACAAAACACTAAAACTGTATATTAAACCTTTGAAACCTGAACAAAATGGTTTGTTGTCCCTAAAAAACATGGGAAGTATTCACATTTTAATTTTATGTTATTCTACTTTGTCTTAATATTCTTATCTTTAAATCTTGTCATGACATGTCTCTGCTGTTCTGTGTTCTGTGTTTATATAACAAAACGGGAAGAGGACAACAAGCAACTTAAAAAACATGTCCCAAAAATGAGCAAAAGAATTTGTTTCAAAAATTACCTGAAAGTAAGCCAAAAAGAGTAAAAAATAATCAATTATATATTTCTTTATCCTTTTAAATCTAAAATTATTAAATATGTAGTTTTCTGGAAATTTTCCCTTTATTTTGGATAGTTTTCTAACAAGCTGTCCTTATTTTTTAAAACAATTTTTTGGGGGTAATCTTTAGGGAATCGTTTACCAATTTCTTGCAATTTGTGGGACATTTCTTGCTATGTTTTAAAAGAAATCAAACCACTTTGCTCAGGTGTTTCAGGTTTGTTGGAGGCATCTGAATGCATAAAAGAACTGATGACTGAAGGGTGGAAAGGGAAAAAGTCTTGAAAACTAAAATTCAAACCATTTCACTTTGACGCCTAGATGGCAGTATAGCACATTGGCAGGACTGGATATTTGAAGAGTCGATCAACTGCAACCAACAGAGCAGTGTGTGGAAGCAAGTACTTATCAGTTGGTTTAGTGCAGTTAACCCTTTGACACCTGAGCAAGCTGGCTTGATTTCTTAAAAAAATGGGAAGAAGAAGAGGCCACCAAGCAATTTAACAAGAAATGGTGCAAAAATGAACAAGAAATTAGTAAAAAAAAGTTACAAAACAATGACCTGAAAAAGAAAAGTGAAAAAAAGTCACCTTTTACAATTTTTTTGCCATTTGCAGGACATTTTTTCCAAGTTGCTAATTATGTTTCTTCCCATATTTCTGACAGAAATCAAGCCAGTTAATCAGATTTCAGAGGATTAAATGCTAATGAAAGGCATCTGCATGCAGCAAGAGAAAATTGATTTCGATCGAGGTGTTAAAGGATTATCAGGAATTTTGATGCCTATCTGACAAAATCTTACATTGCCGAAGTGCAGAAGGAAAAGAAGCTCGGGGAGGAATCTCATTTAATTTGTATTTTCTCACATTCTGTGTGTAAAATTCCTGCTGCTGGATATTAACGCATTCATTCACAGCACTGGCATGAATAAAAATTGTCAATTTCCCAGAAATCAGACTCGATTACTCAAGATAATTCACAGACTTTGTGGTGGAGCAGTTTCTTAAGGGAAGTATTATCTTTTATTGAAATATACCCACCAACCTTATCACCGCACAAAAAGAAGTGTGCAAAATTTGAAGCAGTTTTGAAACTATCCTTGGCAAAAAGGAGAGAACAAATTGTAAATTTGTCTTATTAAACAATTGGGCTGCTGGGAGTTCAAACTGTGCATCTCCAGTGTGTAAAGGAAACACAGGAGGAGGTTCAGGCTTCGAGCAATAAATTAGAACCGTCAAGAGTTTGGAGAGCAGCCCCTAGTTTTGTGGCATTAATGAGCAGTAAACTCCCTACGTTGCACTTTGTTTCTCTACCAGCCACTTTCTCTCTGCTCTGGGGGCCCAAATCTTCTAAAACCAGAGTCGACTGCACCAAGATATTCTGCTATTATTCTAATCCTTTCACATGTGTCTCTCCCAGGATGCACCCCTCAGAAGTGTGGCCGCGCGGTCACAGACAGCGTGGTGACAAGGGAGGAAGCTCAGGTCCTCAGGAGGTAAATAGTGTCATACAAAGTGCAGCGTGTCTCATCTCCTCGTCCTCACTTTGTTTCTCCATTTGCCGTTGTGTATCTCTGTCATGCAGCTGACTCATTCAGGATGTTTTCTGTCTCTGACACGCAGGCTGGCGGAGAGAGGGCTGTCACTGGCTGGGTCAGAGGGAGGGGTGAGTATATCGCCAAATTAAATTGTTGGAATAATTTCACAGGAAGGCAAGGATTAATATTTACCCGGTTAGCATTTCTTTAGGTGAATGGTATTTATGTGATCAGGAGCCATTCCCCCTACTTTTTTCCCAGTGTTTATCTTTTTATCATGTGCTTGTGTCCTCATTAACTTTCAAGGGCCCAAGTTGGTGTTGGTTTGCATGTTAATACCCACAGTCAATTTAAGAACACAAATTCAAAAATTAACAGTGTGAGTTCATGGTAAAAAAGGAGCATGTCACTCAGTGCAGCAGTGTGGCTCAGTGCCTCCACCTTGGCAATAGCCGAGGCGAGAGACTTTCTGTTTTCGGGTTGCCTGTCCCATTCTTATAAAAGTGATATCTCAAGAAATTTGGCAAAAACGTCCAATGGGACTCAACAATGGGCTTATTGGATTTTAGTGGTCACAGGTCAAGGTCAAGGTCACTGTGACCTTTGCTGTCTCAATCTCGTGAATGGCACATCTCAAAAACACCTTAAGGGATTTTTCTTCCAAATTTGGCACAAACGTCCACTTGGACTTAATGATGAATTGATTAGATTTGGTGATCAAAGGTCAAGGTCACTGTAACCTCATCTGTCTCATTCTCATGAATGGGACATCTCAAAAACACCTTAAGGGATTTTTTTTTGGCACAAATGTCCACTCAGACTTAACAGTAAATTAATTCAAATTTGGTGGTTGAAGGTCAAGATGTAACCTTGCATCTGTCTCATTCTCATGAACACAAGAAGGCCTTGAGGGAGTCTCCTCAAATTTGGCACAAATGTCCACCTGAACTCAGGAATGAACTGATTAGAATTTGGTGCTACAATTGCAAAGGTTATGAAACATGTACATAAGTGCAAGTACATAACTTTTCATACGCAAATAAAGCTAAATTACACGCAAATGTCTAATACAAAACAATAATGAAGTGATTTTATTTTATATCCAAAAAGTCAAAGACCAACCTTACGATGACATGTAGGCATTCAACTCTTGGCGGGAATTCTGGTTATTGTTAAACCTTTATTTAACCAGGTGAAGACACATTGAGATTCAATGTAATTCTGCATTTGTACTGTTGAAACACATTTATAGATGCATAGTGTATGGCAGGTGGCAAGCTCCTAGTTTGAAGTTGCAAACAAGAGAACCAGGGGTACAGAAGCCAAGCAATGCACTGCTGTGGATGCTGTACTTGTGTGCTAGTTTGCTTCTGAAAGTCACACAATAACACACACAAACTGACCAATCAGAGGCAGCGGTCAACCAGGAACTCTATGTGTTCTGCCTGGTAAATTTACTGTTTCTGCCAAAGGAGTGTGGCGGCAGTGAGCTGGGGCAGCAGCAAAACGCATTTGAGCCTCTTAAAAAAGAGTACCACCCCAAAATAATCAATAGCAATTAAAGTGAACGCAACATTTAGACTTGTTTTTACTACTTAACCTTGCTGTCAGAAAGCTTTCTCTGTTGTCATTGTGTTGTCCTCTGTAAATGGAGTCTGTCCTCTTGAAAGACACCAGACTCCATTTACAGAGACAGTAACTTAACCTGACAGCACACAGGAGTCGCTGCTCTACTACTGCCTCAATTTTTTGTTTGTGTCATTGCATTGACTTTCTGAACCAAACAAACGTGACATTCACAGCGATATGTTGGTTTAAATGCAAATGCGCAGAATTGACGTCACGTCACATGGGAAAACGTTTCAGAAGAGCTTGAGGAGAGAGCAGCTTAATGTTAAGACAGACATACTTCAACCAAAATTAGAATTTTCAGGTTTGAATAGATGAGGAACACTACTGGAAAGGTACAAAGAAAACCTTGGATTACTGTCATTTTTTGATGTTTTTCTGTTCTGTAGCCACATCTATTGCGTATCTGTCCTGAAGAGGGATCCCTCCTCAGTTGCTCTTCCTAAATTTTCTTTTATTTTTTTATTTTTGTCCTGTTTGGGTTTTTCCTTTATCCGGTGAGGGATAAAGGGCCGAGGAATGTCATATTTTGTACAGCCCTCTGAGGCAAATTGTGATTTATGATATTGGGCTTTATAAATAGAATTCAATTAAACTGAATTAAAAAAAAACTATTAAAAGAAATAAACAGTGGTGGAAGAAGTTTGCAGTTCCTTTACTTAAGTAAAACTACTAATACCACACTGATAATACTCTGTTATCAGTAAAAGTACTGCATTGAATATATTAAGTAAAATTAAATGAGTATTATCAATAATATGTACCTTAAGTGTTAAGTATCCAATGCAGAAAAATAAAGAAATAATTTTAAAATATTATTATGTTTTTGAAATGATTACAAATATTTTTAAAAAAATGAAAATGAAGTGTTTATTAAAATAGTTGGAATACATGTTTTTTTAAAAAACCCCCCAAAAAACCCCCAAAAAGCTAATGATAATACTACATTAATTTTAACAGTAAAATAAAATAAAAATGACAGTAATCAATGACAGAAAGTGCAAATCAGTAGTCCAGGTGCAAAGTGCATGTGCTAAAGTATGCATATTAAATAGTAGGATATCAATTTTCTTTCATTTGGCTAATTGATAACTATTTCAGCTGCACTTATTCTTTATACTGTATGTACTTACGAGTTTTTCCTGGTGCGACGTGAGGGTCTAAGGGCAGAGAGATGACGTATGCTGTAAAGCCCTCTGAGGCAAAGCGTGTTTTGTGATAATGGGCTTTCTAAAAACTTGACTTGTCTTTAAACTGTTTGATAACATCAATTGTTTGAAACTCTTCTCATGTTTTTTATGCAAAAATCTTAATTTGCAAAGAAACTAAAGCAGTCAAATAAATGTAGTGAAGTAAAAAGTATTTCCCTGTGAAATGAAGTGGCGTAAAAGTAAAAAAAAAAAAAGAATGAAAGAAAATACTCAAGTAAGTATATTTATCCCAAATTTGTACTTAAGTAAAATACTTAGCTAGATGTACTTAGTTACATTCCGCAGCTTTAAATAAATAATAGAGCCACTCTTTAATATTCAATTCAATCCAGTTTGATTGATAGATATAATTGAGTATCATCTGCATAACAAATAAAGTTGACTGAGTGATTTCTAATAAGGGAAGTATGTATAAAGTAAAAAGAAAATTGGAATGGCAGAGCAGAATTCATAAAAATCAAGTATAGTAAATATATGCAATACTGTCTTACAAAATCACTGGTACACTTTAAACAAAATATATGTTGTTCAAAAATGTGGGGAATAATTCATTGTGTATAATCCCAACAGTTCTTCTCTTCTCTGCTTAAAAATAGCACCTAATTTATTGTCCAGCCATGATAGGCCATCAGCACAGTACACACCACCATCAAACTTGTTTCAAATATTGGCACCTGTATCTGCCTAGAAAGCTCTAATTTGACCCTAAATTTCAGCCACATACAGTATGCTCCATATTAGTTGGACTCCCCGCTGTAATGAGCGTCTGTGGACACTAGAGGGCAGGCTGGCACAATCAGCAGAGCTCCAGTTTGAGGAGCCGCTCTGGCAGAGAAAACATGTATGTGTGGTTGTCCCTGGCATGCCCTACCCCCTGCTTTCTGTCCCCAGCGGGGCCAGGCCCTCAGCCAAAGAAGGAACTGTTTATAGAGTGTTAAGACACTTAAGTGAAAGGAGGGGAAGCAACGGGGGGTGGGCACTTCAGAGAAAATGACTTTCATTTTCTGTGTGGAAAACAGAGCAGTGTCCCAAAGGAGTTGACAAGCAATAACAAGTAAAGGACAGAGTGAAACGGCACAAAAAGGCCACAGAGGGAACAGCTCTGAACTTTGAAAAAATTACTGTGCAACGCATATACCGATTTCACTTATGCTTGTTTTTTTTTCCCCTTGCAGGCTTCTATACTGGATCTGCACTCTGGAGCATTGTCGATGGGGAAACAGTTTGTCAACATCTACAGGTGGGAAAGATTTTCAGGGATCACAGGTCATGAAAAACTTCATTGTCATTGAATATGCAAATAGCAATTTCCAGGCCTGGAAAAGTTTCGGAACACTAAATATACCCTGGAAGTATTGGAAAAGTCATTGAATTTTGTTTAACAAACCTGTATGATAACACATGATTTGTTCAAGGACTGTCGGAAATGTTAAATTTCTGTTTCTACAGTTTCTGGCTATGATAAATGATAAAGGTGTATTTATAATTTTTAAAGAAATCATGCTCGGGGGGTTGGAAAGCATGTTTTCTTTAAAAATCACCATATATATTTTAAAGAAAAAAAGTCACCATTTTTTCTACAAAAATTGCTGAAAATATTTAAAGGAAAAACAATTTAAAAATGCAAAAAATTTTGAAAGAAAAAAATAGCCACATTTAAAGCTTTAAAGCTTTTTTCTTTTTTGTGATTTTTAAACAAAAAAATTGTTCTGAAGGAAATCAAATTTTTTTGAGTAAAAAAAGGCCCAAATAATAATAATAAAAAAAAAACAAAGAAAACAACCCAAAAACAAAATAAGAACCATAAGTCCCTCTCAAGTGCTTGAAATTCTTTTTGACATGTCCAAACCACCTCAACCCCTCTCATAAATAACAGACAGTCCCTAAGTTGTATTTTAATATTCAGTTCTAATCTTGTTCTGAAGTCATTGTTTTTTAAAAAAGTTACGATAAAGTAATGAAATATAACAGATAAAGAGTGTCACTGGTTGTGTCAGAATATGTATGGTCTTGAAAGTTTGCCTCAAAGTCATGGAAAGGTCATGGAAATGTCTTGGTAACAATGTGAATGAACCTTGGATGTTGTCTTTATGTGTTGTTCTTTATGTCGGCATCATTTTATGCCTGCAGGATCGACATTCTACATAGTATTTTACATTTGCAGAACCAAACTATGCAGTTAGTCATCAATCTTACTGATGCTGGTCCCTGCGAGCTGTCTTCTCTGGGTCCAGTGACCCATTCGACCCTCATTCATCACTGCCAGCAGAGCTCGCTTTTGTTCGGATCATCTGCTCCTCTCTATCCTTCTCCCTCCCTCCTCCCTTCATTCATTCCTCCCTCCTTCTCTCTCCCGTCCCACTGGGGAGGTGGCTGACACTGGATCCTCCGGGACCGTGTGGCAGATTTTAATCAGGAAGCGATGACGATAGCACTCACACCCTGCTTCCCACACTTCACCCCCTCGCCGCCGACTTCCTCATGTGAAGCTGTCAAACGTTTTACTATCTGCTGGGTTCGGATGGTTGGGTGGCACACCCGTCTGGCGCGCTGTGCCGTGCTGCGAAACCTTAATTTATGCTAACAGATCCCATCTCCTCTGCTCTCTTCTCCCCTCTCTGCTGCGTCTGTGCTCGTGTTTGTCCCTGTCTGCTCATGTGTCTCTGATTGGCTTTGTGTGCGTCCCGAACTGTCTGTCTGCGGCTGTGTGACTCTGCAGGTATTTTGGGGATCAGATCAGGGATGTGTTCACACAAGAGGATTTCCAGCTTTACAGGTGACTAAGGAACCTTAATTAAAGATCAGCCATGCATCTATTGCACATTTTTAAGAGTTTCGCTCTTAAATTAGATCCCTGAAATTTTTTGAAAAGTGACTGAGACTCAAATGATGGTACTTTGTGCACAGTAATAGCAGAGATAACTCCCTATTATGGTGCCTTTGGTTGCATGTAATGATGTTGTTAGTCAACAAATTAGATGTATGAATTTTTATGCTGACCATGTACATGCACACCTCTTGGATGACTGAATATAAACTCAAAAACATCATGAACTCCCTAATGAGAAGACTGATGTCAGTTGGCGCCCTATAGTGTTTGTATGATATCAGTCTTCATTTATATTCATTTATATAGTTTACTTGGTAGAATATATCTCTATCTTTGTTGGGATCCTTTCCATAAGTTGTCAGACACAATATAAGCAGATGTTTACACTGTAGCCTGTTTTTGGCCTCGGGCTGCAGCGTTCCAGCACAATACTGGACCAATTGTTGTCCAAACATTGAAAAACTAGGCCCAGGTGGAAAATTACTGAATTTAAACGAAACTGATCAAGTCAGATCTTTCAATTTGACATGCCGGGTCTGTTTTCACCGTCAGAAATGTCCGCGGGCGAATCCAAGCAGTTATTGCCGAGACGTTTGGTTTGGACCCGACTCTGATGTACCTCACCAAGCCCACCTTCTTCTCCAGAATCAACAGCACGGCGGCCAAGACCCAACACGACGAGTACTGGCATCCGCACATAGATAAGGTAACACAAAAACAGACTCCCTCTACCTTGTAGAGGAGCACTCGTCTGGCATATTTGGGTGGTACAGGGGTTGATATTGACTTCATCAAACAGACATATTAGCCTGATGAGAACCTGAGTCTAAATTTTAGAATACATACTGACGGCAAAAAATCTGCATAGGTGCATCCATAATGACCCTAATGTTTGGATGTTCTCCGCATCCAGTAAATGGGCTGATGGGATTTATCTCGATGTCATGAATGGATAAGCCCAACCTGAAAATAAAGCTCTCGGTTCACTAGCTAATCCACCTTCCACCTTCTCCTTGTCTGTGGAGAAAAAAAGTTCCAATCTCCACAGCTCATTTTAGTTAAAAAGTGGATCATTATTATAGCACATAACTCAACAACAAAACTGAAAGAAATACCTCTGATTGGAAGTATATTTTACATTGTTTCTTCTCATTCTCTCGGCTATGAAAACGGATCATTGCAATATAGTGTAATATGGCTGAATGTTATACGATAGGCCTGAAGGTATTATTTATTGGCATAACTTATAAAACTTTTCAAGCATCACAGTGTGAATCTGCATCTTCTCTCTTGCTAAATGAAAAAGAGTCGAGAGGAAGAGGAACTAGCAGTCCACACTTACTTTGCTTGTGGTATTTCTTGGACCGTAGAGTGTCTGCAGTCGCCTCGCCCATATTAATATTTGTCACCTCATCTTCTCTTGCCGGCCCTCGACAGCTGGAAAAATGTAAATTGAAAGGACCCACTTCTCTTCCCCATCTGTCTCTGACGCCATTTTGGGGCTAATTGGCAAACCCAACCCTCATTTAAATGTAAATGGCCTCTGACGTCTTTGGTAGCGAATTTTCTCCCCATCGATCATTCCTCTGATACGGTGTCATAGCACAAGTCAAAGTATGACAGCACGGAAAGTGTGTTTTATCCAATTCGTGGCAGGGATAAACTTGCCTTCGTAATGAAACTGAGTTATGTTTTGCTGACCTTGGGTTGTCAGGCTGCTGAAGAAAACATGTGCATGAGCTTTTGAATAGAGTCTTCATCCCTGTAAGATCACCTACTGACCTGCTTGATTTGAGATTTTAACTCTTCTGAAGCACATAAACTTTCTGATGTGCCAGACTGAAAACTATAGACCTTGAATCAATTTGATGCCATTTGACATTTTTATGTAGGCAGTATTTATGCATTTTGGCTGAACCAACCCTTTAAAACAGCACTGACCAATATTTTTGTCTCCTTTCTGTGCCTTGTTTTAGCCTCTTTTAGCACATAGTTTTGGTTGTCTGGCCCACAAACTTTGCTCTCGTTGACCTTGCTGTAAACAGACTTGATAACTCTGAAAAACATGTGAAGAAGACAATGAGCAACTTACAGAGACATGACTCAGAAATTAGTAAAAAGTACACACAGAAAACACTCTGGAATATAAGAAAGTACCAAATAAAAACAAACTACTATAGTTATCTGGGTAAGATGAGCAGGATTTTTATTTATTCATTTATTTAATTAATTGTTGCACTCATTCATCTTTTTGTCATACTGAATTATGTGTTTTTGAAAAATATAGGTATTTATCATAACAATAGGAGCAACAGCAATAATAATAATAATAATAATAATAATAATAATAATAATAATAATAATAATAATAATAATAATAATAATTGTTATTATTATTTTTTGTTATATGACTTAGACATCACAGATCAATCTAAGCCAGCCAGGGTGCAGAGGGGAGGGTTAGACAAAAGGTTGATTTTCCTCTTAGAGTATCAATATCCAGAAAATTTGGAAAACATATGGGCACATATGGATGAGATGCGGATATGTATGTATAACTTATTATTATACTCTGCACAAAACTAAAAAACTTTAATAAAAAACAAGAAAGTAAAAAACAACAAACAAAAAATTACCAAAAAAGTGCTTAAAAAATATAATGTTTAATTATTATTATAATAATAATTTTAAATATATAATCATTATAATTATAAAAAATAGTTTGGTTCCAGAAATGTTTCCCTAGCTTTTTGAAAATGATTTTTTAAGTTTCCAGTTTCTCGGAATATGTGAGACATTTCTTGAAAAGTTGATTTTTTTCCCATGTTTTCGAAAGAAATCAAACCAATTTACTTGTGAAAGGTGTTTTAATGCAGCCAAAGAAAAGAGATGTCAGTCCAGGTTTCAAAGGCTTAAAGCCCAACTACCTTACCAGAACCAAACATCAAACAGACAAAAGACACTTTTTGGACCAAACAATTGTGGCGTCTTCTGCACCCTTTTATACCCATTTACTGTTATTACATGGAGGCAGGATCAGGAGGAAACTGGTGTTGAAGTAGTGTTGGTGCATGGCTGGAACAGTGCCCGTTAGGATAGAAAGTAGTTAATTTTATATTGTATAACTTCATTTGATATAATACTGAAATGATGAAAAAGGCAAAACAAATCATTTTCTCATTTTAAAATTTAAATTTAATAATTTATTAAGCTTGCTTATTTTAATTTAAGTTTTGTCAGGCTCTCCATTGGCTGCCTGCCACTGGTTAATGCTGCTTCAACATTATCGTGTTTTACACTGTGGTCTAATCAAGTTACCCTGCCCGGCAATACATCATAACGCCTTTATACGAGTATATATAATAACTCGATGTGGCGTCTCAGCCCTCAAGGCCTCTCTGTGCTTTTATTTCTCTCCTCTCTCCACAGTTGTTGATGGCATGACTCCAATTTGCTGTCTCACCTTGTAAATTAACTGTTTGAAACCTGAGAGAATTGGCGTGACCCAAAATGACCCAAAAATGAACGAGAAAATTTTCTTGTACTTCAGGAAGAAGTACAAGAAAATGACTTTAAAATTAGTTAAAAAAAAGTTTTTAAAAGTGCTTAAAAAGTACAAGATTTCTGTAACAAAATTTTAAATATGTGCAATGATAATTAGCTTTGAATGTAGTATATTCATAGCTTTTTCATCTTTAATTTCCCTAGATATTTTTCCTCTAGCTTTTTAAAATTAATGTACTAATTTCTTGCAACTCTAGGAACATTTCCTACTCACTTGCTTATTGCCCTTTAATAAGAAACTGCACCAATTTGCTCAGGGTTCATAGGTTTAATTTCCTGTGAAAGGTGTCTTAAAGTAGCACAAGAAAAGTGATGTCAATCTCTCAGGTTTCAAAGGTTTAAAACTGAGTTTACTATATTTAACATGTCCACAACCAAGTATATATAACCCAGAGCATTCCAGTTAACAATGAAAAGGCAGTTCCAAGAAAAAGAGGCATTGAGACAGGCAATGGCCAGACAGAGAAACACTGATCATTTATACAAATTAATCATGTAATGTAAAAAAGTTGCATATTGCAGTGATTGGAAACACTTATGAGCATTGTCTGGTTTGAAGTTGTTTCAGAGATTCACGAAACTCCCGGAAGCTCACTTTGTTTTTCTTTCTTTGAGGTAAGATCAAGATAGAGCACTATGGCTCTGAAATAACTGTTTGAGTCTATGAACAGACAGCCACTCCTGGCTCCTTGACATCTCTCTTTGATGTTTCATTAAGGCTACACACTGGCTGTTTGAGCTCCGTTTGCTCTCATGGATCTGAGCATCTCTCATTAGTGCCATTGTACTTTGTGCAGCATAAACAGACCACAGCAGTTCATGTTGCATGAATGGATGCTGCTGAATCTTCAGGTGGGGGCTCCAGTCTGCAGGCATGCCTTAAGACTACAATCCATTTAATGGCATTAATAATTACACAAGTGAGATGTGCAACTATGCCCACATTATTAGGGGTCCAAGCTCCTCCATTAGCTCCTCCTATTCTTCTTCTTCTTCTCCTTTTCAATCTTCTTCTTCTCCTTCTCGTGCCAATTGTCCCAAGACTTTGTCAAGATCATTGACAAACGTTACAGATCTAAAGCTATCAAAGAAATTCCAATATGTAACATTTTTAAAATCACTTTTGAAGTTACACATTTTCAAATGTTTCTTTCAGTTCAATTATACATAGTCATGAATCAAAAAATGGCAAATAAGCATTTGTAACCAGACTTTGTGTATATATGCGGATGCTTTGTCCAAACTTCAATAAGCAGTCGTTGTATATTTTGCCACCAGAGGGCGCCAAACATGCAAAAAGTTTATGTCTCATTTTCAGCTACAGGAATTCTTATGAAACTCGGTTTGTATCCTCTGGAGTCATGATTTAGTCTGCCTAAAATTTGGTAATTTTGCTTGGTAAATCACCAGTACATCCAACAGAGCTTTTTTTTTTTAGCACATCCTCTGAATTGTGACAAAAGTTTGCCTCATTGCAACCTATAGTCACTTCAGATGTCCGTCACGTATCACCTTTTGATGGGGTTCTTGTTAGTGCAAAAGCTGAATGTTGTGGACATTCTCAACTAAAAGACTCAGCAGCAAGTGACACCATGTCAGAGGACCAAACACCGCTCTTTCCACCAAGAATTTTCTGACAGTGTACGCAAATGTGGCTGAGATACTGCAGTGACTGGGAAACCATGTATTGTAAGCTCTGTGTGGTCAAATAGTTAGAGCTGCATGTTGTTCCCATGAAGCATCCTTACTGTATAAAGAATACATTTTCAGCAACATGGTGTGGGAAGTGTCACGATGCAGCAATGCAAAAACTTTTTGAAACTTTTGACATTGGTGGTGGGTAATATTTCACACAATAGATTTGGGGAACCAAAAAAACAGACTGTCAGAAGTGATTCTGATTCTTGTATACAAAGCTCTGTTTTGCTGTACTTTTGTTGACACTGACTGCTTACTGTGCTTTACAAAAATGTCAGTTTTGTCTAGCTGAATGCTATTGTGTGTCACTCTGAACTTTTTAGATTTTTTAGATAAAAGTTGACTTGGGAAAAATCAACATTGTACAAACCAATACACACAGAAAAGGGATATGCACATTTGTATGTATACAGTAAGTTTGTTGGTGTATCATTGTGTTACATGCACAAAATTTTACATATGATCTTTCATGTTCATGTGTATACTATACAGTGAGCAAAAAAAGATTGGTTGTTTGTGAGTCCTAGTTTATTACGGTCACCTTGCAGGCAGTTTGCCAATTTAGCAGACATCACAAACAGTATAGTTGAATGTCTGTCTTGATTTTAACAAGTGAATGGAAACTTTTGCATGTATTAGCTCAAATGATAAAAGAATGTTGAGAAGTCGAGAACAGTATGACAATTTCAACTTTTTGATCAGCAAGTCATGTGAAAATGGTTGTTGTTCAAATTGTAGGCAATTGTACTCACTCTTTTGCCAGAACATGTGCACTTTGTGCTGTACTGTGAATAGCATGTGAATTACTAGATTTATTAGGCAGCATGCTAACATGGAACACTAAGATTCACTTAATATGTTATGCTTTGTAGCACCCTGCCACAATTAAAACATCTACCTCCACAAATAAATTTTCTATTTTTATGGTTATACTGCTCATTAGGAGTGCTTTTGAAATATTTGCACAGTTCAGCTATTCACTGCGCCATAGTCTTAGATCGCAGTGCGTACTCTGGGCACAGATGGAGTAGCAGAACATCAGGCGCATTAGAATTGAAACGTAACCATTCATTCTGCTGGGGCTGAAAGTGTGCATTCTCTGCCAGCAGTTGCTTCTCTCATTCGTTGATCTAATCAGATCAGCTCTGAATGAATCAGCAGATCAGTTATCCACGCCACTAGTCACAAACTGCTGCTGAGGGGAAAAAAAGCCTCATGGTGAGCTCTGCCTGATGGTTCACAAAAACCTCTGAATCTAGAGAGGGGACACAGAATGATGCAAAGGGACACACAGGCATTTTAAAGAATAAATTTGCTGTTGTCTGTCCCCCCTTCATTAGCTGCTGCCCCGCATACATTTTAATTCTATTAAAAACAGTGAACATTGTTTAGTGCAAAATTGTGACTTGCTTTATGAGCAGGATATTGAAAAATCACTTTTTAATGCAGATACTGTTATCCTGTTTTGCTCTCTGTCAGGTGACTTACGGCTCATTTGACTACACCTCGCTCCTGTACCTATCTGACTATGGCTCTGACTTCACTGGAGGAAGATTTATCTTCATGGACCAAAATGGCAACAGGACAGTGGAACCACGGGCAGGTAACTAGCAGCTGTTAAAGGCTGCCTAATGTAGTGTCCCATAGTGCTTTCTCCAGCGTCAGAGATGATGATGCTTGACTTTCTGTAAGGCAGGATACTGTAAATCCAGACTATCAGTAGTAACACCTGGTAACCCCTGTCTTAGTCTATATAAGCCTATTAACCCACACTTAAAGTAAGTGATGCAAGATAGATAGAGGATTTAATTATTACAGCCATTCTCAAAATGATAATTGCTGCACTCAGCTGCTTCATAAATCTGGAGGTGGTTTTAGTGGGTGTAATCCTTTGTAAGTGGGTAATCAGCAGCTCAGACTGCTGCACAGTGAAGGTGCAGGGGATTAGGCTTTACCTCTCATAGAACACCCAGAGGGGTAGACATAACAGCATCTTGATCTCACAGGTAATATAGTGTCGGTATATGTATAGAGCATAAATATGGGTAAGGTGGTGAGTAAGAGGATATTTTTAAAGTTGCCTCTGTGAGAACCACACGGCAGAATAACCTCTACAGGGTGTCAGGGACAGTTCATGGACTAGCATGGGACTTGAGAGGCACATGCGAGGCATCTAAAACAGGGGAGTTGGACCAATTCTCTGGGGAGCGTTTGGAAAATGAGGGAAGTTTCTGAACTGCTCACTTTAAAAGGAATGAGACAGAATGGGTTTGCCAATGTGTTTTAGACATGCATTGAACTGAATGGTGATTTTTCAGCCGCCACTTTAACTTTGACTGAGTTTTCCCTTTCAACTTTGGGAACTTTTCAATTTCAGTTTTCCAAGGCAAAATTAGTAGTCTTTCATGTAGGTGAAACACAAAACACACAAATCTCATTATTGTTTATGAGCTTATGAGTTTAGGAACAAAGAAAAGTTTGGGAATTTTACACAATGGTCAATGGGGACACTTTTGTCTTATTTAAGTTGTTTTTATCTGTATATTGTAGCTCAAAACAGGCCTCCCAAAGCATTTTCCTCATAGACCACCACTGCAAAAGAGATGTCTGTAAAACTGTCGACAGGGCACCTTGAATTGCAAAAAAAGTCAATTATGACTTTCTATCATAAATTTTCATCCGTGCAAGTTTTATATTTGGAACACTTTCTTCAAGCCAAGAAAAGTGATTTAAGAATCTATGATGTCATCACAGTTTTAAGTCTATGAGGCATGTGATAACTTGCGGACGGGGCTAGCAGGAGAAACACTTACACCACATACATGGATTTTAGCATAGTTTCGTTTAGTTTGGCTTTTTTTAAAAACTATTCACCATAAAGACAACAAAAAAACTTGTTTGTCTCTGTGGATTGACTCACTTCTGGAGTCAGCCTCTGGTGGCCATTAAGAACCATATGTTTTTGCCACTTCTGCATTGGCATCATTTTTCATCTCCAGAGGTCACTGCTTGATTTGTATCAGTGACTCTTCATGACTCTCTTTTATGTAGCAGATTTTACTCAGGCAAAGGAGTAGAGTAGAAGTAAGAGAAGTAAATCTGTTCAATATGGAAAACATCTCCTGAGGCCGTTACCTCTTCGTGACAGCCTTACTTCCACTCTATCATATCTGACAGTGAACCATTCTCTGCCGTCTCTGTTCACCTTGTCCCTGCTTTCACATTTTCCCCTGCCGCTCTTCCCTTTATCTCACCCATTGTCCATCATCTCTTGCCCTCTAATCCAACTCTTCTGCCACATATAATCAACAGCGATTCAAAAAAGCAATCCTTCACTTTCCTCGCCTACAATTTTTCACCCTCCCCCGCTTCCTTTCTTCCCCCTTGTGTCATCTTGACTCTCATCTCCATCAAACTTCCAATGTGCCAGTCAGACACAAGCCTATAACCTAGTCAGTGAGCAACAGTGAAGCATCCTGGACCACTGACAGCGTCCCATGATGGAGCGGTGAGGGACGTTGACTGAAGGACATATGTTAATAAAGAGTGGCTGTGGCTTGCATATCTCTGGTGACAGACATCTTGCATCAGTGATGGGAGAATAACCTCCAGACAACAGAGAGAATAGTGACAGTGTGATCTTAAATCACATGAAAGTTGCTGGGTGAAGAAGAAGAAGACAGAAGATAATGAAGAGATGAAGAAGACGATGAAGAAGAGAAAGAAGCAAAGAAGAAGACAGAAGAAGAAGAAAACAAGGAAACAAGGTGGAAGAAGAAGATGACGAAGAAGAGGAAGAAGACAACAAAGAAGAAGAGGAAGAAGACAAAGACGAATAGGAACAAGATGAGAAAAGGAGAAGAAAACAATAGGACGAAGAAGATGACAAAGATGAAGAAGATGACAACAAAGAAGAAAATGACAACAAAGAAGAAGATGACAAAGAGACATAAAAGAAGAGGAGGATGACGAAGAAGAAGAAAAAAGACAAAGAGGAACAGGAATAAGACGATGAAGAAGAAAACAAAAAAGAAGATGATGACAAAGAAGGAAAAAAAACAAAAAAGAAGAGGAAGAATACAACAAAGAAGACAAAGACAATGGAGAGGATTAAAAAGAAGACAATGATGAAAAAGAAGGGGACAAAGAAAACTAAGATGAAGACAACGACCAAGAAGATGAAGACGATGACAAAGAAGAGGAAGATAAAGATGACGACAGAGAATGAGATGAGGAAGACGACAATGAAGAACAGGAAAAAATGACAACAGAGAAGATGAAAAAAATGATGATGACAAAGGAGAGGAAGGAGAATTAGGGGAGAAGAAGAAGAAGAGGAAAAAGTAGAAGAACAGGAGGAAGGAATGGGTCTTCCTTGATGGATGCCTAATTCTCGGTGGAGTTGGTGCATGCTCAAGAATCTAAATATGGCAGAACTGTCACAGCCAATGGCGAAACCCAACGGCTTTGATTACACCTGTCACTGTGATTTTATATGTAGAGAGGTACATCAAATAGTAGACACAGCAAACCCCCCCATGCATAATGCATCAAGAGCCCAGATCATTTATTTGTCTCTGCTGAAACACACCTCACCTCTTTGACAAACTTTGGGGCTGCATGCTGGGCAGTTGACAGACAGGTTGTGACTCCTTATATCTGGACGGATGATTAATTTGCAGAGATATTCATTGCTCTTTGAGGCAACAGCAATGAATGCGGTGCAATTATAACACTGGGATGACAATCAGGACTTGGCTGTCGGAGGGAGCAAATGTCAAGAATGTAATGACTGTGAGCACCGGGGGGGTGAAGTGGAAGTGTTGCTCAAGTTGCGGAGTGGAGGAGGGAAAAGAGTGGAGGATTAGAAGAGAAGGAGAGAGATAACTGATGGATTTGCTGAATGTGAAAGCATCCCCTATAGGGCATGTAGGGAGACAGTATGGAGGGTGGGCACAGACAGAAAATAGCCGTGAGATTGATTAAGAGTAGATATGCGATAGAGAGATAGGCTGTTTGGCTGGGAAAGGCAGATACAAACAGAGCATTGGAAGGACGGACGGTGAAAAAGGCAAGTCTGCCGTTCCGAGGAGCCAATAAGGGTTAACCTGCCAGCTCAGACGACCACGGGGGAATTAGATAACCTCAGCTGGGCTGCCGCCTTGAAACCACCAGCTTGACCTTGGTGGTTGCGCAAACATAGAGATACTAAAAACAAGTAATTCTTACTACATAGCAGGAATAAGGGATATGTTTGAATGTAGGATTAAAATTAGACTTGAACAAATATTTCTCTGATAGGCATACTCCAGCAATTTAGTGTTCCACTACTTTTTAAATCAAGAAAATTGGATTTGTGATTGTTTTATAGGTATTTTTCCCAAACTTTCACACATGAAGTAATATAGGAAGTATCAAAGAATAGTACAATATATGTACTGAATTTTGATAGATAATGTCTTTTATTTAGTTCAGGATTCGAAACGAAGATGCCGCCTACTAATTCCGATAGAGTAGCTCATATGGTGTGTACACTGTTAGTGCACAAATTCAGCTATTAAGGTCGTCACTGTAGCCATAGAAACGTTTTAGCAATAAAGTCACTTGAAAGTCACCAAATTTGCAACACTGCACCTTGCAGACAGCCTCCAAAAAAAGACAAAATCTCAGTACATGGGTTAAAGGAGCTGATGGATCACATTTCACCATAGTTGTACTTTGTGTGATCCCATGTGACAAATAGATCATTGTTCCACTGATTAATATAATGATTTTCTGGAAATGTCAATGAAGTGAATTAATGGAAAATGCACCTCTGGAACTGGAGACACTTCAAAAAAGTTGACAGTCACTTGTGTGCTCATTAGGCTCGTGGATGGGGAAACAAATGGAAAACGCTTGCCTCCCTCTCCATCGTGTTAAATGTTAGCCCTGGGCTGAGTCACAAAGTAATTGAGGCAATTGCATTATCTACCTGGTATGTTCAAGGTCTTTTTTTTAATTCAACTTCACCCCACGTCATCTACCTTTAACTCTCATCCCAGCCTCCCAGGAGACACCATGCAGCCTGTGTGATTTATCCTCCACTAATTCATTATGAGGCTGTGGGTGTAATCAATACATTGATTGGACAGTGTGTCGATTTGTCGTGCACCTCGTGACTGTGCTGGTGGTGTTTATGGGCATTTAGTTCGAGCAGCACACCTTGGTATTGGCATCGGATGAGTCACGCATGGCTAAGCATCTTGTTAGCATTGCACACTCATCCCCTTTGGGTCTCTGAAGTTAAAGACCTCATTGAGTGCGAATCAGTGACATGTTATTAAAAGCAAAAACAGCCCAGAGGCATGGTTTAAAGAGCAGGAGTTGGTGTTGAACAGATGATGAAGTTAAGTAGATGCTCAGTGCTAGAAACTCGCTTGTCAGTAAATTCAGATTATGATTTCTAATGTTAAGTAAAAGATACTGAAAATGAAAAATAAAAATAATCTGAAAATGTAAAATACATTAGCTCAGGTGCAAACGACAGTTAAAGCTTTCTGTTTTCTGCTGATATCACTAACAATTTTTTACTGACAAAGTGAACATGTACAAAACATCAACCTTAAGTTGAAGTATTTTTCTTATTTTGCACAATGAATACATATTACATACACTGAACAGCATTGTATTTCATGTCTCTATCTGCTGGTGGGACACCACTTGAAGAGTATGCATAATATGATGTTAAATTCCACTATAGAAGAGACTTGATGATCACTAAAATTAGTTAAGGAAAAAAGTGGATATATTGATATCGGTTCTGGCTATCGCAAAATGAGTTGATTGGCATATCGGATATCTGCAAAAAATCCAATATCATGCATCCCTATTCAAAAATAATTTGTAATATATGAGCCATGATTAAAAGTAGATACACGAACCTCCAGTGTTGCCTATATTACCCACAATGCACCCACATTTTGGGTATGTTGAACCACTAGCAGCTAATGTAGCCAAGAGCCTCATGCATGGATGAGAGGTGGGATACAGAGTTCTGGTAAGCTCACTTTAACCCTACAATCCTAGATTTTTTAAAATTTGTGGCCAGAGGCATTATATTTTTGGGTTCTGTCCATACTTTGTTACAGCTTTTGTGTGTGCATGGGTTGTTTTGTTGGTGTGTCTGTGGGATGATACAGACATGCTGGAGAACAAGTAAACAGTAGACAGCAGCATCAACAGAGGTCTGTAAAAACTTTTCAATGGTTTCCTCTTTTCATGTGTCTTTTACTTATTTAGTTTCTCTTTCAAACTTGGTGCAGACTAACTTGGAATAATGTTTCAACGCTAGTAAATAGGACACGGAGGGTAATTAGTGTAATTTCATTTTGCTGGTTAAGGAGCTGGAATTAGTGGGAATGAGGCTTTACTCAAGTGACATAACTTGAGGCAATTTCAGATTTCACACTGCTCCCTCTGGGGAACCAAAAGGCCAGGTACAACTTTTACATGTGCAGTAGTACCTCGCAAGACCTGTAAACATACTGATATGATGGTTTAAGTCAAGTCAGTTTCATATATGTAATTTGGAAAAACTCCCTCCCAAAAGTTCTTGAATGCCTCTTAATGCCTCACAGCTGAGAACAGCAGCAGTTGTGGGAGAGCGGAAACAAGCCTCGAGCATAAATTGCCTTTGAACAATTAATGAAATCACATATTTGGTTTTGCAATTACTTTGCTTGCTAACAAAAACTTACTGAGAAGAGATTTAATAAGTAAACACCATCTCTCTTGCTGCTCTGACCTTTCTGCAATGCAGTACAGAAGGCTACTGTAACAAATCTAGTATGTAAAGACAGACTGCAGTCTTGGCCACACCATCTAAGCCCTTGTTATGCAGCAAAAATCCTGCTGGTCAGTGTTGCCTTTATTAGGAAATGTCGCACCTTAACCCTTAACCCTTTGAAACATGGATTGACGTCACTTCTTGTGATGTGTTCAGATGCCTTTTACAAGCATTAAAACCTTTACAGCCTGAGCAAAAAGGTTTGGTTTCTTTTAAAACATGGGAAAAGATTAATGAGCAACATGAAAAGAAATGTCCTGCAAATTGCAAGAAATATGTTTTATTTTATTTTTCTAAAACTTGGGAAAATGTCCAAAGTATATGTTTAGAATTATTTTGTAGAATAATTATATTTTTAAGCAGTTTTTTTCAGGTCATGTCCCCTTTTTTTTTTACTTCTCTGTTCATGTTTTGTTTGGTTGTTTTTTTTATTTTTATGTAATTACATTTAATTAATTAATTAATTTTTATTTTACTATTTTTCAGATAATTTATTGTACCGTTTACTACTTTCTTGCTAATTTTGGGGTCATTTCTTTTTAAGTTGTTAATTGTCTTCTTCGCTTTTTTTTTTTTAATGAATTTGAGGCAATTTGCCAAGGTTCCAAAGGATTAATTTAGACTTTTGCAAAATAGTACCATTTAGTGAGGGACAGATGACATTATTGACAGATTTAAGCTTATTTCATATATATCATGATATCTGCCTATATGCTGACAGATTATCAGCTAGTTTAAATATTTGAGAGCTATTTTTAGTCTTCCCTTCCCAGCTTCTGCTGCTCAGCCATACGTCAGTGCACAGTCGGGTAGAAGCCTGACGAAATTAAACCGTGTCAACAGATGAGATGCTAAACAAAAGTAAATTTCTAATAAATTGCTTGACCTCATAGATCATTGGAAGTCTAACTGCCATAGGAAAGTGGTGAAGAGATTAAATCTTATCCTTCATAGACTGTAATTAAAATCCAATCTTTAAAAAGGTAACTTCACCCCCTGAAATCTGAGCAAATTTGTTTAATTTCTTTCAAAACATATGGAAAGAAGGCAATAAGCAACTTAAGAAGAAATTATTGCAAAATTGGCAAGAAATTTGTAAAAAGCAGAAGAAAATGACCTGATGATGAACTAAGCAATCAAAAATAAATAAATTACAAAAATGAGAAGGCAAAAAAAACCAAAAAAACAAACAAACATGGACAATTATTTCAATAGATCAAAACAATTAGAAATTAGAAATGTTTCCCAGACTTTTAAAAAATATTTTTCCCAATCTACTAATTTCTTTTCCTTATGTTTTCGAAAGAAATCAAAGCAATCTGCACAGGGTCCAAAGGTATACTGGTGAAATGCAGCAAAATAAAAGTGACGTTGATCCAGCTTTGAAAGGGTTAAGCTCCTACACTCAAACACACCCTGTTTTTACACCAGGATGAACAACAACGTTTTCAAGTCATGCCCCAAATGCAAACTGTGCATGGTTTGGAAATGATATAAGAACAATACTGGGAGCTAGAGGTTCACAGACTTTACTTATCGAGTCTTGTTCTGCAAGGGGAACACTCCCCTCTGCCTTCTCACAAGAGGCAGAGTTTATTCAATCTGATTGATTCCTGAGAACATTGCCATTACTCAGGGGAACAAAAGAGTACATTTCCACTTCTATGTGGCTCAAGAAAATGATTTAATCTATGACGTCAGGTTTTCTTATTCTCTAAAGAAATCTCGGCCTATTTAAAATGTACTAGAATGACTTGTCTTTTTTTTTGGTTTCGTCTATATCATGGACATAATAAGTCATAATTAACCTATGAATCTTAAGTTATGGCCAAATACATTTTTTGCAAGGTCACAGTGACCTTTGACCTGACCTCTGATCAGTTCATTGTTGGAAGTGGAAGTTTATGCCAAATTTTAAGAAATTCCCTAAAGGTGTTTTTGAGATATCATGTTAATGAAAATGAGACAGACAAGGTCACAGTGTTTAGCAGTTTAACCTTTGACCACCAAAGTTTAATAAGTTCATCCTTAAGTCCAAGTGGACATTTGTGCCAGAATTGAAGAAATTCCCTTCAGGTGTTCTTGAGATTTTGCATTCATGAGAATTAGACAAAGGAGCTTACATTAACAGCTTACATGGACCTCTGATTTTTGACCCACAAAATCTAGTCAGTTCGTCCTTGAGTCCAAGTAGACCTTTGTGCCAAATTTGAAGAAATTCTCTCAGGGTGCTCCTGAGATATCATGCTCACGAGAATGGGATGGACAGACATCTCTAAAACAAAATGCCTCCAGCACTGACACATAAAAAGATATCTCTAGGTTTTTGAATGATGTCCTGTAAATGCCCCGGAAAATGATTTTCTAGAAGAGTGTGAAGCCTGTTGAATTCCCCCGTGAATATCCCTGCATTGTGATGCAGCTTATCTGCTCTGGCGACTGTACCGAATCTGCTGGGTTCTTCACAGCAGACACAGGGAACATTTATGTTGACAAGTGCAAGGGATTATTTTCAAAGATTATTTCATTGTGCAGTTATCTAAAGCTGTGTGGCTAATTTGAGCACTTGAAAACGCCCTCCTATTCAATGATACAGAACAAGTAGACCATTACTTATTGTGTTGCTACTCACACTCTTTTTTGTGAATTAATTTTCTGTCTTCTTATGTCCCATTCATTGGGTTTTCACTGTACTTTCTATTATTTAACTGCAAGCACTGATTTCCCCTGACGTCCTCAGCTAAATGCCCTGCCAGGGGGATTTACACACACACACACACACACACACACACACACGTACATAACACGTCAACAGTAATTCTTGGAAGGGATAACAGAGCAAACAAATTGGGGCACAATGGTTCCAGCTTTTTATTCATATTCACATAATGAGATAACCCCCTCAAAAGAAACCCGAAGTTTTGTAGCGAAACAAACAAGTCTGAAACTTTTTAAATATAAATCCTTTAATTACGGAGCACAACTGCAGACGAGCTACGTAAACATTCATGCTAATGTCTTTCTTAGACAGAGCAGGTTGTGTTTAGAAAGAACCAGACTGGCTGGTATATTGCAATAGCTCATTAGCTGGCCCAGCGAAGCAAAGCCTCTGATAAAAGGGAGAGAATTTACCCGGAGGCAACCTCCCGAAACTCGCACTGTGTGTCGGTCCAAAAAAAAAGTTGTAAAATCTTTTAAATCAGACAGTCAAAATAATGCATTTCAGCATTCGCTTGAACACAATTCTGGAATAAGTCGAGCGTGTCCTTGTGGCCCCTTTATCTCCTCGGGGTTTCAGCTTCTTTCTTGGGTCTTTTTGTGTCCTCTCCTCTCATCAAATTTCAACAAGCAAAGTATATTTTCAGTTCAGCATTTTTGGGGAATAAGCTTATTTACTGTCTTTTAGGATTGAAATGAGAATATCATGTCTGTGCATCAAATACATAGCTGGAGTCAGGATGTGGTTCCCCTAGCTTGGCATATAAACTGTGACAGAAAAAATTATAAAACAAACAAAAAAAAGACACACCTCTTATTAAATTAACAGAAATTAACGAAATGATTCATACAACAAGTCCTTTTTTCCTACCACTCCCATGAAGAAAGAGGTAAATGTGACAGTTAGGCTTGGGCAGTATTGCTGTTTTCATGGCAACAGCTCTTGCATGAAGCTTTTGTTGTGGTTTTGCCTTTCGTTCGCACGATAATAGTGTTTTGGGGCCTGAAAATGCACATTTTTGAAACTGCTGTCCAGATTGTAACCTTTTGAGAGCGCAACCCACTCTGTTACCATGTGAACTGGCAGTAGGCGGATCCTCTGAGAACGTTGACATCATGGCCGCACTTCGCACTTGCGCTTGGAGCATTCTCTCAATGTTATCATAAGCTATGTAAACAAATGTCCTGGTTCCAGTCTTAATGCAGACATGATATTGATATACTCTTTCAGTCATAGGAAGAAGCTTAATAAGCATATTTCTTTAAAATTTGAACTATTCCTTTAATCCTTTGAAACCTGGGAAAACTGGCTTGATTTCTTTTTAAAAAAATATGACAAGATGGAAATGAGCAACTTAACAAGGAATGAGCCAAATATTAGCAAGAAATTGGTAAAATATCACACAAAAAATTACCTGAAAATCAGCAAAAAATAAAAAGAGAAAGAAATGTTAAAACAAAAACAACAAAATGGCCTCAACCTCAAAATTAAAAAGTGAAAAAAAAAAAGCAGTTTTATTTTAAATATAAAGTTATTATGATTATAAATATAGTTTTCCCAACATTTTGGCGTCCAAAAAAATAAAAAAATAAAATAAAATCACAATTCTCTCTCTCTTTTTCATTAGCACATTTTTAGATTTTTTTCTCAGTTACTCATTGCCTTTTCCCCATGTTTTTGAAAGAAATCAAACCAATTTGCTCAGGTTCTAAAAGATTTCAAATGCTTGTGAAAGACATCTGAACACAGCACAAGAAAACGGATGTGGATCCAGGTTTCAAAGGGCTAAAGCATTCTAATAAGTCCCTCTCATTCCTTCCTTGCACAGGACGAGTCTCCTTCTTCTCTTCCGGCACTGAAAACCTCCACCGTGTGGAGAAGGTGACGTGGGGGACGCGTTACGCCATCACAGTGTCCTTCACCTGCGACCCTGCACACGCCATCTCTGACCCCGCCTTGCCCTGAGGCACCCACGGGTGACGCCGCTGCTCACTGGCTCGAACCAGCCCTGCAGCAAAGAGAAGAGATCAGAGGGGAGAGACGAGGGAGGGCGAAGTGAGATTTTACTCAGAACATCAATGTCCTGATGCTGCGCGGTCAATATCTGTAATTTTCTTTTATTTTCAGATATTGACTCACTGCCCCTCACTGATTGTGCCACAGAAACAAAGCACACACACTCACTCTCTCTTCTGTGGAGGTGTTTTCTTATTTTTTATCACCTGTGTGTTTTTATCCAATTTTCTACAGCAGTGTATCTTTTCATTGCACCATCATAATTGCTAGAATTAAGTTTTCTGTGTTCTCACCACATTTCCGCAATCTTGTTGATCATTCCGGGGACGGCTTGAGCAGAGAATGCCTCTCGACTGAAACCGTTTCAAAGAGGCTAAAGTGGGATTTTGTGTTTTCTGCGTCTCGGGGTGTGTTTTTTTTTTATTTTGAGGAGAGATATAAATCTTGGGAATCACCAACTGAAGCAGTCTTTCATCGCAAAATCCCCATTCATACTCGCCCTCACCCATGACCAATGAGGTGTTTTCTTCTGAGAAGAACCCTCTCTTTGTCCAGGAGTGATTGCTTTTCTTACTTGGTTGTCATTTACCTCCATGTGGTCAGTGAGGACGATTTAAAATAAAATAACTGACAGAACCTTAAAAGTCTGTTTGCCTCATTTTTAGCACAAAAACTGTTCCGTCTTTCGTCTGTTTTACCTCCAAAAACACGATCAAGAAACCACTTAAGTAACCAGATGAATTCCCAGTTTTCATCCCGTTTTCCAATATTGTTACATGTATACCTCTATTGCTTGCTACTCTACTGGAGCCGTACTTCCTTTGTGAGCCACACACTTGTGGAATTGCTTGAATGATCAAACGCTATCATCTTGAGAAGTCGCTTTGCTCGCCTTTCTTATTTTCCACACAGCTGCTCACAACAAACCACCCTCTCCATTCTTATTCTTTACAGGTTCTGCAGTTTGAGCCTTGAATCCATCAGCCAAAATTGGTTTGATTTTTTCGCAAAAGCCAGGGGAGTGAGTAATTTAACAAGACATTGACCAAAAATTAACAAGAAATTAGTAAAAATGTACAAGATAAAGAAAGTAAAACATACAAAGAAGAAAATGAACTAAAAAATGCTGAAAGCTAAAAATATATATATTCATACTTTTTTTTTGCAGCTTTAAAACTATATTACCGCGCATAATGATGCCACTGACAAATATAAATGCACTTGATATTAACTGTGGAATACACTATAGGTATAGTATAGGTGTCCTGTTAAGGGGTACTTGCCAACTCACTGTAGACAGCTTTCTCGCTGTGCCTGTAACTTAATTACATTTATGTCGACTCAGGCAGAACAAGGCGTACTTATAACTTCACATCCACTGCAAACACACAGCTGACAGCTATTGTGCCTTTACCACAATATTGCTCTTCTCAGCTCCTTAGGGACCCATTATCAGATTCATTTATTTGTGTTAAGAGAAGCAGAACAGCAGTCCTACATGTGGAGGTGGGCTGTGTGGGAGGGATGCCAGTTTTTTGTGAAATGGGCTTATGGTGCTGGATATATGATGGTAAAACAGCAACACAGAGAACATATAGATAACAGAGTTATTTACAGCTGTCACATGTGTTCCAGCATCTTCTTCAAAGTGTTTAATCTACTCGATAATACGTTGAAACCTGAAGTTGTTAGGCAGTTTTCCCATCAAAGGAGTCATCAATCTTCAAAGTAAACGCTCTGGTCACTGTAAAGAAGCACGCGCTCATGTTGCACAGCTCTTGTGACGTATTGATCGACCAGTTTATAGAATTCTTTGATGGTCCAAACCGCAATGGACATCTTTACCTTATTCGTTTAACACTCCTTTAATGCTGTCAAGATTGGCTAATGATTTTTGTTCCTGTTACAGAAGACTGTAAACTTTTCACACAAGGTGAGAAAATTGCGTTTACCCCACAGCATAAAGTCTTCAGTGCTAAAATCAATCCAAGAAAGATCCTTTAAGTTCTTTAAATGATGGAAAGCAGTTGACCATTTCCTGAGCCCTGCCCCTTGTTAGCTGGCATTTGTATGTGTGGTTGTAAATGGGCCCTGTATGTTGTCCACGGTTTCTATAATCGCCCAATCCGAATTGCCCACATGGGTGTGTTTCAAGTGTGTCCCACATGGGTTATGCTAGGGTTACCTGGGTACCAAGTACATATGGATCCAAAATGGGCATCTCATCTGGGGCCCACTTGCGTGAACACACCCATGTGGACATATGGCATGAGGCCATAATCCCATATAGGGAAAGAAAAGGTCTGCACACCGTCAGTCTCACTGAGCAATCTTTATTTTTTCCGATGTAATGTTTACAAGATCTTCCTCAGTCCTTGAAAAAAAATGCCCATTGTGAGTTTAGCAGTGTTTGGACCTTATTCTATTTAAATGAAGTAATGCATATCTATTCTGAGCAAGTGATTGATGTCAAAAATGACTCTAAAAATGCTTTCAGTGTAGCTGTGAGTTATTTTTCAAGCCAACCACGATGGTTTCCTAGTTTTTACGCCTAAACGAAAGCTCCAACCCCCTCAAGTCCAGACACAACGCAAAAAGCTGCCCCCAGTGTCATTACAGTCACACTTCTGCCCAAACGCCAAAAATTTGACGAGTGGGGATGACATCATGTTGAACCTAAAAAAATGTGGCAAGCTGATATTCTTCAGCTTGGCCCTGAAAGAAAGGTCTAACACTATTTCAAGCTTCTCTGAGTAGTTATCAGAAAAACTAACGCTTACACTTGACACTTTTTCTTGTGTTTTTGGAAAGGATGAAAAAAAGACACCCCCCTCCAAACTCTTTTAATACAAAATTTCTCTGACACAGCTCACAGCAATTCACTATGTGCAGAAATCAAAAACTTGACAAAACTGCAGTGCCAAGATTGGGTGATAATTATTTGGGGTTTAGTAAACAGGGGGTTTTACATTGCCTGCTTTTGATTTAAATAAATAAATAAAATTTTTTTTGCAGTCCAATAACTTCAGATCCATGTATGACGCATATGTTTGGAAAGATCAGTGTAATTAATGTACAATAACATCAGTGTGCTGAGACTCTTAAAACCTGCTCATTGCCAAGCCTGTGGCTGCCATAAATTATGATACAGCATCAATTATTGCATTCTTCAGGTAATCTGAGCAAATAATAGGACTCATGATACCATGTTTTATTCTCAAAGGTTTCTAACATGACACAAGCTGTGTCATTAATTGCACTGTGTCTGATTACCACCTTTATTATCATTGGCTTGTGCAAACCGGCCCCATTACATACCAGCGTCCGGCAGGCCAAGAGAGGAGTCAGACTGCTGACTTGACTAATCCCCATTTAATGAAACTCTTGGAAATGTCTGCCAGTGGAAGCAGTTCACACACAGCTGTAAACCACATCTGGATGGTGATTTAGTCCCACTCAGACAGCTTGGAAAGTTATGCCCAAAATGTCATTCAAAAGCAAAATGATCAGCCCAGTCTCATAGAAATATGTGAAGTGGACACAAGTTCTCAACAACGCAGAAAGAAGTGGTGGGCACAAAATGTGTTCAAATTACATGCTGGCCAGAGGCTCAATTTCATATATCTACAACCAATCTTTTATGTCCGGAGTCATTACAATCTACAGAGACCCTTTGGGTGAAGGATTTGGGGTAGGTAATACCAGAGGAAATTTGAGGTTTTAGAAAGTGTACTCAGTTCTTCTTATTATGTAAGACATAGTTTTGGTTATTCAATGTAACTTGGTACCCTGTACGTACTACATTAAGGCTTGGTCGTCAAAAGTCTATGACAGTAGGTGGGTTTCCATTAACCTTTAAATTGCACAAATTTAAATTGCGAATGCATAATGAACCTAATCCAACACGTCAATTTAAAAAACTCCTGTTTATCGCAAAAAAGCTGATATTTATATTTTTACACTCGCATAAAGTGGTATTTCAGGCTATTTGAAAAAGCCGAATTTCACAAATTTGCAATGGAAACACTTTTTCACTTTTATAGATCATATGATGTCCATCACCAGGTGGTGGTAATATGACTTCATGGATGCCAACCGCCATTAAACCATAATAATAATAATAATAATAATAATAATAATAATAATAATAATAATAATAATAATAATAATAATAACTGCAACACAGTCACATGGCATGGCAACGCACAAAACATGGTGTTGTTTGTGGATAGAGGAAGAGCATGAGATCTTTTAAACTCTTCTACTTAAGATTGGCTTTATTGAGTGGCTGAAATAGAAATAAACCATAAAATAAATCCACATTCATATTTTAACACTGTGAGAACAATCTTTGTGTAAACAGATCAGCAAAAACAACCAAAAACACTATAATGTGCATGCCAGGCCTCTAGCCGGCCCTGTAACTTAGTAATGACACACCATAGAAAACCACGCACAGCGCAAAGTGCAGTCCTGACCATTCTCACAGGATCTGCGCATTGCCAGTTTACAGGGCAATAAAGGTTTTCTTTTTTTAAAAAAATACACTCTGGAATCTGATTTAAAAAGTTTGCGTTTTCAGGCCCCCCAAAACACCGTTGTTGTGTGAACAAAAGATCAAACCGCAACAGAAGTTTAACATTTCATGCAAGACCCGTTCCTGTGTAAATGGCCCCTGATATGACCAATTGGACATCAATAGTATATCCATATCATACCCACTAGATAAGAGACATCCTTTATTTCAATTGGTTACTCCTACAAATTTGGGAAAATATAGATTTTCTTCCAACTTGTTCAAATGACTAATTTCTTGATTGAAGCAACTTTTGTGGTTCAGGTTCAGGGTCAAAAAACTTCAACCAAGTAGCAACCTCCAAGGCTAAAAAAAAATGAAGCTAATACGGAAGTGCCAAGAACTGCAGTTCCTCAAAAGGCCACATGAGGCTGGCCCAAAAATCCCCAGTGACATTGAATTTTGTTCATCTGATGTCACAACCTAAATTCAACCAAATATCAATGTGTAGGCCTAATATGTTGGTCGCCGGCTTGATCATTTTGACATATTTTGTGCCCAACATTATGTGCTGCTTTAATAAGGAGTTGTGTCCATTTCATGAATTTCAGTGAGACTGTGTTGAAATGATATGAGAGCTGAACTGTACATTATAGCAGTGTAATGGCACCCTATCATACAGAAATGCAGTATCTCAGTAGACTTTGTTGAATTTGTGACTGTAACGATACTTTTAAGATTCTTGTTGAGAAATCCTTCCACGAAAGCCCAAATGTTATCATTTCTTATGAGCAAAAACTCCCAGCTGATTTGAATTCAAGTCACAAACATCTACGCAGTTTTCTATGGAGGTCAAGCACAGAGCAGTGCTTGATTAGTGCTAAAACTAGAATGTCAAAGCAGCAATTATCTATTAAGAGAAGTCACAAGTTTCTGTCCAATAACGGTGATGTGACAGACTCCTCGGGTTGGATTTCAACAACACCGGAGGAGGTGACACGCGCCGGCATGTTCTGTCATTTAAAAGGTCACATCCTGCAACTTAATAGTGTTTTCATTTGGAATGTCTCCAAAGGAAATATTCAATCCAAAAAAAAAAGGATTTTTATCCATTTCGACGCATCTCTGTCCTTCCAAACCACAAGCTGTTTTCAGCGGCAGGTTCTCATTCACTTGTGACTAATTACTGATTTTACTCAGCCGTTAAAAACAAATATATTATGTCTTCTGTGGCTCTGGGGAGCTTTATCAAGTCTAAGAAATGACAGCACTTAATGGATATCAACCTCAGTTATCTCAGCTTGGGTCAGGAGACTAGAAACCTTTGACAAAATGCAGAAAAGTGAAAGCTGCCAAAGCTTAGAAAGATTAAAAAGATGTCTTTTTGATTAAAACATTAAGATGTAGAAATGGGAATTGGGTGTGTTAATCATATGTGATATGATCTGATTGGTCAACAGCATCTGAGGGGTGTATCACGAAGTGAGATTAGTGTGTTGAGTCTAAAGTCGGGCGTTTCCATCCTACGAAGGTGGCTCTCTTTTAACTTAGCTCAATCGCCATGGTAACTTGTGCTGTCAGGACCAGTTCGTGTTCTGAGTTTTGGCTTGAAATTGGCTAAAAAACACCTTTCACTGCTTCTTTGAGCAGCATCTATAATCAGTGTCAGTAGCAGGTTGTATATAAAATTTGGGAAGTCATTTATATAGAATGTGTATAGGGGTAGGAATAAATAAGTGTGTACCTTGTACTCCTTTTCAAATGTGATATTTAAGTTTAACAGACTTAAGTATTTGTTTATTGAGAAATTGTTGGTATATTTACGTGTAATAAAGATGAATAAATTCATTCATTCATTCAGTATATAAGGGATACAGATTCTCAGCTGAGCAAACATGTTATAAATGCATTTTATCCAACTTAATGTTACAGAAATGCCACCGAACAAAGCCCTGCAATAACATTAATGCTTAATGTATGCATCGCATCACTTTTTTTTGAAAATACACAGAAACCTACAGTACATCAGTGATACTAAAAATCTGAGCAAGAATATTGTTCCATTTTAATAATGGTCCAAACAGTGATGCTCACAACAAATTATTTTAATTTTTTTAAAACACCATTTCCTTGTCTAGTTCTGAGTCTTATTTGCCTTGTCTGTTACACATTTTACAATTATTTTTGCTAATTTTTGGGGTCATTCTTTCTTTCCCTGCTCACTTCCTTCTTCTCATGTTTTTTTTTTTTTAAGAAATCAAACAGATTCTTTCAAGTGTTAACTTGTGAATTCAAAAAATTAGTAATTTTCTGCCATCTTTCCTCGGGTTGTTGTCATCAAAGCATCAGTGTTGTAGGCGGCATGCAATTAATCTTTTTTAAGTGTCATTTGACTTGTTTTATGTTAACGCTCTCAGAGCCTGAAGCAGGAAGTTAACAGACACAGTCGATAACCTCCTCCTTGGTTCCTGTTATCTCTTAGTGCAGGTTTAGGGTTTGTTGAGCCCGCTCAGCCAAAGAGAGCTCGGCTCTGTTGAACTCGCTTCATCATACAACCCCCGGGACTCGAATACAAATGAGTCTAATGAGCAGATGAAGTTCAGGTAGAGAAAGAGGGTGGACAAGCTCAGGTAAGATGAATAAAGTGATGAGGCAGAAGAGCAGGCAGGAAGCTGATTTGAGCAGAGACAGACTAATGAGGCTGATGCAGAGCAGGCATGCAGCTGGGAAAAAAGATAAAAGCAGCACAGAAACACAGGAGGGGAAGAACACTGCAAACAGAAACCCCCAAAACAAAAGAAAACACAATCTTCTTCATAACAAACCCACGAGGGAAAACAAAGCCAGACTAACAATTATAGGTGACTTAAATGAGTCTTTTACCCAGAATCAGACCAAAAGGTCATCAAGACACTGATTGTGACACCATGTAAAACCATCAGGTCCTCCACCACTGCAGGCAGAGAAAAGGCACATGTCTTCACTGCTGCATAAAATCCGCACTATTGTCTGTAGAACCTTATTAGACAGTTGAAATTCACCGAATGAAAAGCCATCAATAAAAAGATGCACACACACATACATTCATTATAAATTCTGAAGTTATGATTCTACATTGTGAGATGTGTTTGTTGATGGTCTGCTGTGGCAACCTGGGCTCTTATATTGCTACATCTTTATATATAAGGCAATTCTTGGTGTGCTCCTACACTACCTAAGTGTTTTTATCATATAGAAAAGTAGCAGATATAATCATTGCACTATCTGTCCCAGACACTCAGATAGAAATTGGGACAATGACTTTTGGGTTTTCTGCACCCTCAGCCTTGCATTTGTTGCAGAATGACTTGAAACTCAATGAATGTTATGAAATGTTTTATAATCTAAAATAAAAGATGTAGAAGCAGATTTTATAGGAGGTCAATGTTTATAGTTTCCCTGGTTGTACAGCTTACTCCCAGAAAGTTCTCAGTTGACTCAGATAAGGGGCATGGGAGAGTCCAAACTCTGGACTTTCATGCAGGAGTCAGGAGTTTTCTTCTGTCTGAATGTGATGCGTTTTTTTTCTACACTTTACCATGTGAGTCCTAATCCTAACCATCTGTGCCAGCATGTGCGCATGTGCAGAGAATACGTCTGTTTTCTGATTGGTTAATCCTTTAACACCTGAGCCATCATCAATTTTCTATTGCTGCATTTAGCGCTTTTGGGCTGCATTTAGAAGAAAATTGGTTTGATTTCTTTCAAAAGCACAGGAAAAATATAATGAGAAACTTCGCAAGAAATATCCTGCAAACTAAAAAAAAAGATAGCGGTGAAACGGAAATAACACAGTGAGGGAAGATATTCCAGAAAACTACATTTTCAATTATTTGTAAATTTAAAATAACATTACACAAATAAAGGAAAGGGGGAAAAAGAAAGCAATTTTAATAAGAAATACATTTTTGGAACATTCTTGATTTTATTTTCTTGTGTTTTGTGTAAGTTTGTTTTTTTTCTTAAATTTTTTCTTTTTTTTCTATTTTCCAGAAATTTCCTTGTAATGTTTTATTAATTTCTTATTAAGATTTAGGCAAATAATATGTTCAAATACAGTCAAGTAGATGTTTCTCAGTTTGAAGTTTGGACTGAATGTACAGACTCACCTATGGTGAAAAATATTACCTGTGTACTGCACTGTCTAATTCCTCTCTCTGGGGATTACAGCGTACATTGAAGCAAAGCTAAAAGTGCTTCACTCCAGCTCATGGGTGAACACATTTCACAGGCTCAGGGGAGAAATCAACAAATCCCTCCAAGATTTCTCATGAATCTTGAACGTATGCAGCCATAAGCTGATAAGTCCCACAGAGACAAGATCGCATCCAAAAATTTGCATTGAGGAAATGCTGCAGAGAGGTGTCAGACTGTGTGGGGAAAAGTGAGAAAAAAGAAAGAAAAGCTGAGGCCATTTCCACATCTATGCTGTGACAATGTTTGGGAAGCACAGAGGCGAATGGCTGCAATGAATTTATGCATGAGTTTGTGACATTTGACATGCAAACGCACAGAAAAAGTCAAAGTGTACCAAAGTGTTGCAATCCCACCTGGGGCATTAGTTTGAAAATGTCACGGTTCTGGATATCATTCAGATCGTATTCATAATCATAAGAAATGTGATGCCACGGATGTTTTTTTTTCTGTCAGAGAGTGTGTTTGTGGAACACAGCAGCTGTGTCCAGACATGCATAATATTACCATCCATGCAGCTGCACACACGGTTTGTTTTCCAGTCCCTGTCTCCTGAATCTAAAAGGGGACAGAGTAACGTTACAGCAGATGGTTGTGCGCGCTGATAAGACTTTAATAAGTCAGATTAAAGGAAAAGAGCTTCCATTCAGCACTACAAGCCATCTTAATTAAAGAGTTATGAACTCTCCATAAAACATGAGGCACATTTATGCCTTGCTTATTAAGACACCTGCCTAAAGGAACATCCTGAACAGAAGGGGCCGTCACCTTCATCTCGCTATACTTTATTAAAAGAACAGTTCACCCCAAAAATAAAAAAGAAAAAAAATTTTCTCTTTCCTGAATTGCTATTTAACCTGGATTGTCTTGGTGTGAGTTGCAGAGTGTTGGAGAGTGTCTGCCTTCTCTCAAATAAAATGGAACTAAATTGAACTTTGTTTGCACCGCCAAAGGATCCAAAAAAAAGCGAAAAAAAAAGGAAAATTAAACAACAATGTCTCTTTCCAGAAATCATGACCTGGTACCTCAAGATAGTTCACATAACTGTCTGTGAGTAGTTTCATGTGGGAACTATTTTCTTTGTACTGAACTACTCTCACCAACCGTATTAACGCGCAGTAGGAAGTGTGCATCTACTCATGGCTGAGGGGCTACAATATTACAGTGACCTGCAGCAGAGGGCTGAGGCTGGAATTGAACCTGCAGCTGCTGTGGTGAGGAAACAGCCTTTGTGCATAGGGAGCCCACTCTATCCACTGAGCCACCAGGTATGCCCAGGTTATGATTTCTGGTTAATTCCATTATATCGGAAAGAAGGTGGACATCTCTACGGCTGATGTCTCAACACTCACACTAAAACAATATAGACTGATAATTAGCACTACAGACTGGAAGAGAAATCTAAGTTGCCTTGGATGTTGAGCAAATTAGGTGATCAGTTATTGAATTAAAAAATTTGAATACAACACTTTTTATGAGAAAGTAAATGCTGCAGAGGTGTCATCATTCTCAATGAGGTAAGTAGGCCACAGTTCAGATTAGTGAACAGAGCATACAAAGCCTCATTGGAAGCGCTCCTTCTTAGCAGTAGGAGTTTTTGGCACTGAGTTTGCCACAGGAGTGGAAGTGTGTTTGCCTCTGTGGGATGATGCGTGCAAATTGAGTGAAAATGATTGGCCATGCAGGTGGAGGTTTTTTTTCGTTGCCTGCCAAAGAACACCTTTGCAATCCAGATGTGGGCTCAAATCAGTTTCTCTGAGCTAAATATAGTCACAAAGACAAAATACCCAGAATGTAACTGCTACGGAAATAGATTGTTTTGAGCTTTAATTAGTGATGTGATGAAAAATAACCAACCAGGCTGAGCAGTCAACTGCCCACAGGCCCCAGACCCTGAGGGGCCCCTGAACTAGTTTTCAGGGTTCCCACGCATTATCATGAACGAAATTTAAAAACTTTTCCGTGACTTTTCAAGGACCACCCAATTTTTTTTTTCTTGCCCCACTTGCCAGGGGATTTCCAAATATATAACATTAAAACTCGTTCAGGGACTGTCTAAAATTTGAAAATTAGAATGATAATTTCTGTTTTTACAGTGTCTGGCTGTGATAAATGGGGTCATTTTGACGTTTTTACTAAACATAACATGCTTTTAAATAAATGTAAGAAAAAAATGAAAATATGACTTCCAGACCATGTTTTTAATTTAAAAAAAATAAGAAAACAAAAACACAATTACCAATAATACCCAATAATATTGTTTCAGGTTTCTATAAAAGATGACAAAATTCTTAGAAAAAAAAGAAGAAATAATCGCCAAAAACTAAGAAAATAGATTGTCAAAGGTTTTATAGAAAACATGCCTACCAAACCCGGGGGGATGTTTTCTTCTTCTGGTGAGTCACTGCAAAACGGTGTGAAAGCAGATTTAGATGAAACATTTTCTGACCTCTAGACACTAGTTACCTACTGTTTATTTCAACAAAGTCTTGTAGGTTTGGCAATGGCGCTTTTAGGCTGTTTTTGGTTAAATAAAAAAAAGATCTTACTCTTTAACCTTAAGGTCTGTCTCAGCGGGGATCCTTTCTATAATATTGTCAGACACTTAATATAGTGAGCATGTCAGTGGCAAAAAACAAGCACTTTTAGTCGATGTAAATTGAGGGTGCACAAATGCTTCAAGTGGTTACATTGCAGCCTGTCTTTCTCAATTCTGGACCAGTTTTAAAAAATGATTGTCTCCATTAAGCCCAGGTTAGATGAAAGATTTGCGATGAGACGGATTCAAAGTGACAACTACTTGCAACATGTCTGCAAAGTTTTAAAACCCCGCAAGTTCACACCAATGCAACTAGACGAGATGGTTTATCATCTCCATAGCAACCTCTCTATATGCTTCTGTTCTGATTTCCCACTTTTTAGGTTTATTTGTTGCCTAGCTGAATATCATTTGTAACTTCCTAAAATATGAGTGAGGTAAGTGATACATGCTACAGCTGCATTTGTAGTAGGCTGATGATGAAACAGAGAAAACACAAACAAAATGACCTGAACTTTGGATGGATCCTATTTATAGTAAATAAGCCACAGTAATTTCAATAACCAGCACTGATAAATTGGTGAATGTGTGTGTGTGTGTGTGTGTGTGTGTGTGACATGCAGCACATGAAGTGAGCAGCAGCGGCGACCCACGGTGTGACACTGACACACCATGAGGACAAAGACTATGAGTCGTGCCTACAGCTGCTGGGATGTAAATGAGGCGGACTCAGACTCGACAGGGATGGAAGGTTGTTGTCAGAAATTGCAGCAGTAAGTCGCCGTCTGTGGACAGATAACTGACTTTACCTGCTGACTTTACTGCAAGCTGATTGGCTGTTGAAACAGGTTACGTGCCGTATGTTCTAAAACCAGCCGCTTGCAATTTGACCAGCTGAGCTGCAGGTGACATCATCAACTGGAGTTGAGCTGAAACTGACCACATCACACCACTGTGACTTTTCTCTGCAATGTTTGAAGGTGGTTTTGTCTTACTGGGAATCATATGTCTGAACTGTGCTTTAGTCACTGATACACAACGGACATTTCTCAATTAAGTCTAAATTGCTCTCCATTTTTTGACAGGAGGTGGAGGATGACTAGGGGCCCAACTGCACCTTTTTGCCCCAAGCCCCCCCTCCCCAAGAGTCCGGCCATGCTCATGTTCGCACAGCAAATTAAATGTCTGTCTTTGCAAACAATATCGAAACTGAATCAGCATGCTGCATTAACCCTTTGAAACCTGGCGTGACATCTCTTTTCTTGTGCTGCTTTCAGACGCCTTTAAAGCTTTGAACCCAGAGCAAATTGGTGCAATTTCTTTCGAAAACATGGGAAAAAGGAAAATGAGCAACCTAGCAAGAAATGCTCCACAAAATGCAAGAAAATAGTATGTCAAAGGACTACAATTAAAAATGAGCCAGATGGCCAACACTGACACATTTACAGAAATGATGAATAATATGTGTTGTCTTTCTAAATATAATGGATGAAATGAAAATTAAATTTAGCAGATTATTTAAAAAAAAGAAAACATATGGGAAAAATGTCTAGAAAAAAAGAAAACAGCAAGCGAAGATGTCTAGGAAAAAAAGAAGAAGAAAAAAGCGGGGTAAAATTATATTTATGGCTTATTATAATATTTGCACATTTTAAATTATGCTATGGAATTGTTTATTTTTTAAGCATTTTTCTAGGCTTTTTGCCTTGCATGTTTTGTTTCATTAACTTTATTTTTCAGTTTTTTTGTTTATTTTGTTTTTTCTTTCTATCTTTCTTTCTTTCCTTCTTTCTTTCTGTCTTTCTTTTTCTTCCTTCTTTCTCTTCAGCTACATCTTTTTTAAAAACTAATTTTCAGGTAATTTTGTGGTACTTTTTAAAAAAAAATATTTTCTTGCCATATTTTGGGTCATTTCCTCTTTTCTAGCTAATTGCCCTCTTAATGTTTCTGAAAGAAATCAAGCCAATTCGCACAGGTTTCAAGGAGTTAACATGCATTTATGCATATATATATATAAGAACTGTTGTATTGGCACGTTTTAGCTTCTATAATTAAAACGGAGTCCTTGTACTGAACACAGCACCGAGGAATCAGCTCCTCCTCAGATGGTGAGGAGGTGAAGAAGCGCAGCAGAGAGAAGCGTCACAGTGCTAATGGGGCTCGGTGGGGCTTTATGGCAAAAACAGCAGCATGGATGGAACAACAGTTTATTTTCTCTCTGGCTAGAGAGGATTTTATTATGACTCTAGCGTAGTGCTGCTTGAATCATTATATCATGAGAAAGTGTTTGCCTTTGGTCACCAGTGCTCGGCTTTTACGCAGGTAGAGGTTATCACCCACCTAGTGCTGTTCCAAAATCTTCCTCTTTTCCTCAAGGTGATTGACAAGTCACTTGAACGTCCCCATGACCAGCGTCTCGGAGTTGAACTCAAATTGATTGCCGGAGGACGCGGACTTCCCCCACGAGTAGAGGCTAGGCGGCCGCTGCTTGAACGAGGACGTGTACCTGTAGAAGCTCCTGTGCCTGTTCTTCAGGTACTCCCTGTAGTTCTTGGTGAGCAGCGTGTACAGGAAAGGGTTAATGCAGCTGTTGCTGTATGTGAGGCTCGCCACCAGGTAGTTGATGCAGGTGTGCGTCTGCGAGGCCAGGCTCAGCGGCTTGGTGTGGTACAGAGGCAACAGCTGCCAGATCCAGAAGGGAAGGAAGCACGCCCAGAACACCAGCACGATGGTGAAAATCATGATGAGCACTTTCTGCTTCGGTGACCGCTTGGCGCCTCTGCTGATCACAGTGTTGCGCTCCGACTCCAAATAAGTGCGCGCCAACTTGACGTACAGGTAGCCGATGATGAGCCCCGGTGCCATGATGCTGGTGCCAAACAGGACCGTCACATAGACTTTATAAGCCACGGGCGCCCAGGTGGGTGCGCACATCCGCTTCACACCTCCATCCGGCGTCTTCTTGGTAGTCTGGGCGACCATTATCATCATGGGCACAGTGAGGACCAGAGAGAGCAGCCAGACCCCCCACGCTAGAGCTTTACGGTAACTCTTGGAGCGTCTCACCGTGTCCAGTGGCTTGGTGACGGCCAGGTAGCGCTCCGTGCACATGACGGTGAGCGTAAAGATGCTGGCGTGCATGGTGAGGAGGTCCAGGCTGAGCAGGATGCGGCAGCCCACATCCCCGAAGTACCAGTCCTTTAGGAAGTAGGTGGACACAACGAAGGGGATGGTAGAGAGGTAGAGCAGGTCCGCCACGGCCAGGTTTATGATGGAGATGTACATGGAGGTGGCGAAGCGGATCGAGTGGCACATCACCACTAGCGTGTACACATTCCCCGACACTCCGATGATGTAGACGAAGGAGAGAAGCGTCCCGAAAGTGGACGTGATAACGAGTTCGTGGTCAGTCCCGGAGCCGCCGACCCGCGGCGCGTTTAAATCCCCAGACTTGTTATACATCGCGCGCTCCGGTGATCTACTCTCCGGATGTTTTGGCTTCGTGCTCTCGGACTTCTCTCCGGAGAAGTTTGGAAAGATGCGCACCGGCACAGGTTGCGTCTTGCGTTTCCGCCTCTCCGCTCACCGCCTGCTGCTCTTTTGCTCCTGACGTCACCACTGCTATACTCACACCGAGGATGTTATATCAAAAATGTATTAGATATTCAACCCGTGCCATGACTGTGAATATGGTTCAGCTTTAAATGGAAGAGTTTGCGCGAGAAAGGAGAGCATGCTCCTTAAACACTGAGAGATGTGATTCTGAAAAAAAAAGTTTGCAGTGTGCACCTGATGCCACAGAAACAACAAGACAATCCAAAGAAAATCCACAAAGAGTCACTTTTACGCACAGACTTGCTGGAGCAATGATTTCAAAATCACTTTTATATCTCCTAGTTAATCTCCGATGTGCCATTTCTCGCTGCAAATGAGACCGATAACGACGAGTCTAAGCAGCACAGATAATTAATCTTTTCCTCTTGCACTGACCACATGAGAGATCACACACTTAGGACTCCCCTTTCTGTTCCCACAGATCCAATTAATGCCCTTTCTTGTGCACATGGGCCAGCCTGCAGCTCAGGTCGGTTGATTGTTCAGCAGGAAGTTCAACTAAATTATTAAGATTGTTATCATTTGAAGCAGAGATAGCTCGAAATGTCAGGGGATAATTACAGACCTTGGTAAGAATAAAATCTAACTTTTTTCTTGTCTTTTTACAAAAGCTGACATAGCAATTTTGGTTCCCTGGGCAAGCTTGCCCAGTCCCCCTCACCCCCCTCAAAATGAAAAACCTTGTACTATTATGATGCTTGTAATTTGTTAGTATACTAATATATAGAGAGAATAAATGCATGGTATTAATACTAATATTAATACCATAAATATTTAGCGTAACATACTTAAACCAAATGGTAGAGATGGCTCAGTCAGGTTGAATTAAGTTCAACCCATATTTCATTACTATAGTGACTCAAAAAGTGCTCTATCAAACAGTCGAGTGGAACATTAAAGGATTATAGGAAGATCCACCACTCTTTAGAGATGTAGGAATATCTCTTAATGCTGCAACTTCACTTCAGAAAGTCAATTAAGGCTCCTTCTTTTTATTTCCAAGGACAACACTTTTGAATAATAAATGAAATCAGATTCTTTGCCAATAGATTAATTTTTTATTGCCACATTCATTTTTTTCGGAATAAGTATCACTCATGGATGGATGAGTAAACAGGCCTGCCAGCCACAGGCCCAGGGGCCCAAAGTGTCATGCCCCCCCTGGCCTTTATTAGCAAAATGTCAAATTAGCATTTACTTGACAGGAAGACAATGAAAATAACCAGCAAAAGACATAAAATGACAAACAATATACAAAATTACCTTAAAGAGACACAATCACAAAGAGACACAAAATGATAAAAAAGACACAAAATTACTCAAAAAGACCCCAAACTAAAAAAAGTAGATACAAAATGACCACAAAATGATAAGAAAAAGCTACAGAATTACTGTACAAAGACACAATGCAACCACAAGGAGACAGAAAATGACCACAAAATGGTTTAAAAAAGACACAGAATTGTCTTAAAAAGACACAAAACAACCACAAGGAGACACAAAATGACCAGGAAAACACACAAACCCACCAAAAAATTCATTAGAACTACAAAAAGAAGTCTGTGTGTCTGTGTGTCTCACTCTGATGTGTGAGAGGTGATGAGGCCCTTAGCATATCTGTGTCCAGGGGTTCATGGTCTTATAATCCGCCCATGGCATCACAACTTCCAGTAGGCCTACGAGAACACAAAAAAAGGAAGCAGACAGTCATGATGGTTTGATATTTCCAAACAGACAAATACCTGCAGTGTGTCCCCTATATTCTTCAGAAAGTTGTCCGTTTATTGTCTTTTTTTTTTTCATTTCAGTTTGCTCTCTCACATCCCCTCTCATCTTCCCAAATCGATGAGGATGTTCTGAGCCAGCAATCATGAGCCAATAATCTTACCCAGACAGTGTAGGTGTCCTCAGACTCTATCCATCCACGGGTGACTGATCTCCAAGGCCGACTGCGATACTGTACCATCCATCCTCAAAGCTAAAAACCACTCTCAGACACTCTGTGTGGAGTGTGTGTGTGTGTGTGTGTGTGTGTGTGTGTGTGTGTGTGTGTGTGTGTGTGTGTGTGTGTGTGTGTGTGCATCTGTCACAGTTTCAGTTTCAGCTCATGGACAGAGCAGCTCTGAGCCATAAATATAACAGTCATTAGTTAGGTCATGTTGGGCTCAAAGTGCAGAGGAAAAGGCAAGGAAGGTATGAGAGGTAGCAGTTAAAGGAATACTTCACCCACAAAAGTATCATTTATATTTCATTTATTTAGCCCTCAAGAGGTCCTTTGATATCCTAACGCTTTTGTTCCTGACAAAAAAATGTCACGTCAATGTAAAAATATTATATATCAATAATTTAAAAAAAAACTACTTCAGTTTTTTTTTAAAAAAACAAAACAAAAAACAAAACAAAAAAAAAACCCAACAACAACAAACCCCTCAATAATTTCCATAAAATAAATTTCAAGGAGTCTTTGCTTATTATTATTATCAGGGCCTGATATGGGTCAATGATTGGCAGGAATATTGATTTTGATGCGTCATTATTTTTTCTACAGTGTCAGATTTAAAAAAAAAAAAATCTCACACTCGAGATCCTAATGACAAAAAATGTCAGCTTCCTTTTCATTGTACTCTTTTTTAAAAAAAATCTCTTTTGTGCTAATTTTGATGTCATTTAAAAAAATGTGGTCAAGATGTGCATTGCTTTCTCCAAATGTTTTTCAAAAAACAAAAACAAACAAACAAACAAAAAAATTGCTCAGGTTTTAAAGGGTTAATCTGGCTCTGGCTGCCCTTTGTGTAATGTGTATATATCCTGCTGTCAAGTTCCATTAAACCCTGTGCAAACCATACACAGAAGCTGAATAATAGATCATTTGTAATTATTTGATCATATTTATTTACGTATTTTGAATACGTATCATCGAGTGCTCCTCTCAGTGACGTACATTGATGATGCACAAATGTCCTGAGCAGCTACATTGCAGCCTGTTTTGCAGCTGCCAGCTGCAGGCATTTCACTAAATGCTAAACCAATTTCGAAAACTGTTGTTCCCATTAGTCACACAAAAACATGAGAAAATCGTCTCCAGGTTGAAAAATACTGAAGTTACCCTTTAAAAAGATCAGCTGTGTAAATTATGGGTCTGGACAACAAAGGGACCACAGACAACTTGCTACATTTATAAGGAAGATTTGTCTTTTCACAATCTGTTTTTTACCCCATTAACTTTTATTATGGAAACAAATAAAGTCAGAGAGAAGAGAAGAGTCTGTCTGTCAGCTAGAAATACTGTTTACATCATTTGTCGACATTTCCATTCAGTCACATGTGAGACTGATTATTCCTGTGTGTGGCGTTTGATGATTTACAGAATTTCATTTTTTTCTGTAGCCTAATAAATAATTTCCAGCATTCAAGAGACACCATCATCATATTCTGTTGCTCTTAAATAATTAATTCCCAATCAGAATGTCAATAAATACAGACGCAAATAATGAATAAATAATAGGAATGCATCCTGTGCCTCTGAGCAGGACAAAGTACAGTATGAATACAGAATACAGGTTGTTATTCATGTGCAGGTGTTTGTTAAATAGAGAGAGAACTCTGCTGCTCTGGCAGTGATAATTGTATGCCTTTATTAGTGTGTGCAGACACAAACAGCTGTTTAAGCCCACTGACAGCTGATCCAGCTGTGATCAGCTGTGTCAGAAATGGACAAGGAAAAGATTTCTCATTTTAAAAAAGTCCCACTTTCCTCTCTCCTTGTGTGGTCTGTCCATGCATCTCTGGTGGAAGGGAGTAAGATGCAAGGAAAAGACACCACTTTTGTCATCTCAGACCAAGCTGCAACCTCTGTGGCAGAAAAAAAATGTCCATGCATTAGTGCCAAAAAATGCAGTTCATCGAATGGCCACTAGAGGCTGGCTCCAAAACAGAATACATTGCCATAGAGTCCCATGTTAAAAGTGGCAAAGCCATCTCGAAACAATTTTACAGCAGAAACTATTATGTTTACATCCTAGTACTGCAAAAACAACTAGTAAATGAATAAATATTAAGAGTTTGGTCTCTATACTTAATGTCAGCATTTATAACAACTTATCTATCTACTTGTGCTGGGTTCACATGCCTTTCACAAGAATTTAAACCCTTAAACCCTGAGCAAATTGGTTTGATTTTTTTTTCAGAAAACAGAAAAAAGTCAATGAGCACCTTGGCAAGAAATGTAAAGAAAAAACATATTTCTAAGTATTATAATTATATAAATAATATTATGGACCTATTAGCATTTTTACTTTGAACTGTACAATGCCAACGTTTTATTGTGGTGACTGGGCTGCATCACATACAATTGGTCGCATGGACATACCAAAAGTATGGAGGGACTATTGAATTGTGATGACATAAACAATACAAAATATATAAATAATGTGTTCTAAAGCATCTTTTTAGTCAATAATATTGTTAACCATTAATGAAAATAGACAAACTTTTTTTTTGTTGGAAAAAGGACATATATTGCCATGTCTCACTGTCATTTCCCATTTTTTCAGTTTATTTTTGCCGGGTGTCACATTTCCTGAGTTGATGGGAATTCAAATCACTTCTTGCAGAGAATGTGGGGACTGACTCCTAATTCAGAATTAAATGCAGCTTGGTGCATTTCCCCTCTGGGCCAATCACAGTGAGGCAACACCCTTTCTGAGGACTCAAGAGAGGTGAGGAGACACACACACTCGGGACTCTGATCCTTTTTTAGTCCAATGCAGACCTCATGTCAGCTAGAAACTTTGCTTTTTATAAGCAGCTTTTGAGATCTCAGTGTTGTTTTTTGCTGTTGTGTTTGAGGGTGATTTTGTGTTTTCTGAAAACTAAGTGCTGGGAATATTAAAGAGTCCTGCATCTGGGCCCAACCAGATGCAGGACGCCTGCATCTGAGCTGGCCCAAGTGTTTTTGTGCAAGAGTTTGCTTGCCTCATGACCACCTAATGTCCTAAAGTATGACACCCTAAAATTTTAGAAATGTCCTTAACTCAGAGAAATGTCCTGAAATCAGAGAAACTTCATAAAGCCAGAAAAATCTCCTCAAATCAGAGAAATGTACTTAAGAAATGTCCTAAAATTTGAGAAAAGTCCTCAAATCAGAGAAATGCCCTAAAATCAGAGAAATGTCCTAAGAATCAGAAAACATCCTATGATGAGAGAAATGTCCTCAAATCTGCGAAATGCTCTCAAATTTAAGAAATGTCATGATATCAGAAATGTCCTGAAATCAGAGAGAAGTCCTCAAATCTGAGAAACATTCTCAAATCAGAGAAATGTCCTAAAATCAAAGAAGCATCCTCAAATCTGAGAAATGTCCCAAAATCTGAGAATCATCATAAAATCCTACAAACGTGTATTAGGGCCGCTGCAACAGGCCTCTCGTCTCCTGTTGCTTTACAAAAGTGGCCCCCAAGCAAAGCAAGTTGAGTATCCCTGGGTTAATGTATCTAGTGCTTCCAACATGTGTTTACAAACAGATTAGATCAATTCAGTTTAATTTTAACTTATTTCTTTTGGTGAGAGTGACATATTCGCACCCCGTTTCCCCGATGTTGTGCCACTTTAAACCACTGAAGGCTGTGTTGTCATGCTGATGAGATTTTTTCATGATAAAAGCAGGCAGAGCCTGCAGTGCAGGAAGTCTGCAGAATTAAAATACTGTAAATCCCACGGCCTCACAATGTGGGATGAGAACTATATGTCGCAAAGTATATATCACTGTGGCTAATGCAGAGAGATCCTCTGTGTTTACATTCCCAGTGTTTGTATAAAGAGGTCCGTATGCACATTGAGTTGCATTTAAAGAGGCAGAGGAATCCTGGGAATCAGGGTGATGGGTCAAAAGAGGAAAGGGAGGAAACGGGAAAAGTGATGGGAGAATAGGGAAGATCAGCCAAGCAGAAACATCTGTTACTTTTCTGGTGAAGGAAAAAAAGTCATGTCTTGTGCATGAATGAGAAGTGTGAGGAGAGTGTATCTGTCTCAGAGCAGAGATGGCTTTGTGCAAGAAAGAGCAGGCTCTATTTTCAGACACTATAAGCGTGAGAAGTCGTATTATGCAAGAGGCGAAACATTCAGCAAGTTTCACTCAGAGGAAGAGGCAGGGAGGGGGAGATAATTCAGAGTTGTGTAATTATGTAAAAATGGCCTCACTGTACTGTAAGTTTCTTCTCAGAAATTCACATAACAATAGCACCATCAGCTGATTGACAGAAGCTGCCAGAGGAGACGGTCAGAGAGCAGCAAATGACATCACATCTGTCTTGTCTCCCGAACTGGCGAGCAGAAACAACATCTGCCGTTTGATCTTTCAGCACACACTTGGCGTTTAGCGGCGACTGCCACAGATGGAAATTAGATGAGGTGTTTGATACATTATTTACAAGGTGCTTGATATCCAGATTGTGGAATAACACGGCAGTACAGATGCGGAAAAGGTCACGCTCATTAGCTGAAATTTTCCATTTGTTTCGAGATGGCTTTGCCACGCTCAATGCCGCATTATATCATGCTGGGGTCGTGAGGTCAACTATGAATATAAATTAGTCTTTATATTCACCTTTTTACCCCCAGTTTGCATGTGTTTATAATCATGCGTGATCAGAATCATCAGCATCTAGATTGATGCGCAGAGGAAGATTTGTTTCTCTGGATCAGACTGTGTGCTTGGAATGCTCCTGTTACATAACCTCAGATTTACAGGATCCCAGATAAAGTGCATGTGTGCACCCTTTCCTGTTTATTCTTGGCTCATGTTGACTTTGAATGCTGTGTTTCCATAGTGATATTCAGTGTATTTTTGTCTGATCTTGCACATACTGCAGGCATGCGTGTAAACAGCTTATTTCACCAAAACAAAAAAACTCAGTTGATGATTGAAAGGCAGAGACTTGACCTGTCGGAGAATGACAGAAAGAGGTGATGGTGTGTGTGTGTGTGTGTGTGTGTGTGTGTCATATAGGGGGAATGGTAGCTTAATTTGGAGGTTGACATCGTGGTAGTGTGACTAGTGATACTCATTTTATGGCCTTTGGGCCCAATCTGGTCCCTGATAGGGTGCCAGGTGGCCCCAAACCATTTTCTGATTTACAATGAAAATAAAGTGATTCACACGTTTGTACTTTTAGTATAAGGTGCATAAGGTGCCAGAGTGTATAAAAATGCATTAAAATAGAGCTTGTTCATCAAAAAATAAAAAAGTGCAAGTGGAGGACAATCCTAGAAAGTCCTCAAATCCTAGAAATGTAATAAAATCTTAGAAGCATTCTAAAATCCTGTCAACATCCTGAAATCTGAGAAATGTCCTTAAATTGGAGAGATTTTTAAAAAAATCTTAAATTGTGCTTAAATTAGCTAAAATCCTAGAAGCATCCTAAAATCCGAGTTATAAAATGTTAGAAAATCCTGGAAATCATTGAAATGTCCTAAAATCCTACAAACCACCTAAAATTCTAAAAATTCCTAAAATCCTGGAAATGTCCTAAAATCTGAGAGATGTCCTAAAATCCTAGAAGTGTCCTAATATCCAGGAACTGTCATAAAATCCTGGAAATGCCCTTGTAGTGTCCTAAAATTGGAGAAACCCACTCAAATTCTAGAAATGTCCTAAACTCCTAGAAATGTCCTAAAATCTTGAAAAAGTCCTAAAATCTGAGAATTGTCCTATATTCCTAGTAACAGGTATGGGGATGCTGTTACTGGCCCCTGGCCTATACTGTCATTTTACAAAAGTGGGCCCAAAGCAAAGCAGGTGGAGTATCCCTGGTGCGGACTCTACGCTCTTTAATTAATACAAATCAGATCAATGTAATCAATGCAAGCAACACTAACTCTGTTTCTTGACCTGAACTTTAAATCAATTTGCAATTTTCAAATGCTTTAATTGTAGATCAGCTTTAAATTAGAAATGTATTAGAATTTATCTCCTCCGTTCTTCAAAGTTCCGGTGTGTAAGATTTAGGGAGATTTAGTGGCATCTAGTGGTGACGATTGCAGAGAGCAGCCAGCTGACACTTTTTTGGCAGATCCTGATTTCGGAATTTTTTAAAAGTCTGCCTCGCTGATTTTGGCCTTTTCAGATCCTTTTTTTCTTTTTTTTAAATTATAATTGACAATATACACAACATTTTTGTAACTTTGCTCTGATGAAAAGTTACAGGATCTTTCCTCACCTTCATTCAAACACATTAAAAAAAAATCAGTTTACTTGATAGTTTTTCTTTTTTCTTTCGTGCAAGTAAAATTGCGGCATATTCCATTAACCCTGTGAAATGTATGACATGGTTATTTCAAAAGCAGGGCGGAAAAAGGCAATCAGCAACTTGGCATGAAATGAGAAAGAGAAAGTTTTAGATTTTAAAATGGAGCTGTATTTCAAGATACCTCCTGTTTACATAGTCATTTTATCAAAAATGACAAACTAGAAATAGATAAAAAAAAACATTAAAACAGAAACACAGCAGAGAAGCGCGGCAAAAACACCCGAAACCTCGCCAAAACACATCAGAAACACATCAGAAGTTGAGAACCAAAACGTGCTTCTTCCTTGTCTTCCGGATAGCTTATTTTGCCAGCCTCAAAATAAAATTAACCAGTGTGTCTGTGTGTGTGTGTGTGTGTGTGTGTGTGTGTGTGTGTGTGTGTGTGTTTTTTCTTAGCCTAGTACTGTGGATTGGAAATGAAAAGTAGAGAAGAAAAAAGCATAAACCCTGAAACCAGTGCTGTAACTGTCTGAAGACCCTGCTGAGTCTGGAGCACTGGATAAACGGATGCTGCAGTGTTGCTGTGTGTGAGCAGAATGGACAGCTGTCCCCTGTACCAGGATCCGGGTGCACCAGATGTCTATCTGTAGCTATGAGACAGAGAGAGAAAGAGATCAAGAAAACATTCTTTATTTTTAAGTGACTTCTTGCTGGTTGCTCTGCTTGCTGTCATGCTCTTATTTATGACTTTTAAATATGCTTTTATTTTGGATGTTTTTTTTATTTTTTTTTGCTAATTCTTTTATCTAATTTAATCTATTTTTAAAATTTATTTTAGATTTGCCTCAAATGTAAAGTGCATTATAAAAAATCTATCATTATTATTATTATAAAAAAAAACTACACAATTATTAAAATTCTATATGTAAAATTAGGTTCCAGAAAAATAATTTTCTTCTTTAAATACAATTATATTTATTATTATATTTAAGCACCTTTTCCAAGTCATATCATATGTTTTTGTTATTTTACTTTATTTATTTATTTATTATCTATGCTAATTTCAGGTAATTTGTTTTATGTTGCTCATTGCCTTCTTTCCATTTTTTAAAAAAAGAAATCAAGCCAATTTCCTCAAGTTTCAAAGGGTTAAATAACAAACTAGTCTAACGAGGGGATGAAGTGCACATAGACAGTGGAGGGGAAGAACACAGCAAACAGAAACTCCCCAAAAACAATAAAACACAATCTTCTCATTTATAAACCCAGTGAAAACAAAGACACAGTATAGGCTTTTTTTTGCTGATACTGAGTCCAGTCTTCCCAAAAAGTCATCATGACTCTGCCTGTGACAGAACTGGGTCCCCTATGGAGCAGTACTGTGCCACGTTGGGTCGACAAAACCTGTCTGAAATCAGTTTTATTAGAACATTCCCTCTTCACACACACACAAACACACACACACACACACACACACACACACACACACACACACACACACACACACACACTGCTGTGTGAAAGCCTCCTTTTTGGAGAAATGGAGATTAACTAATAAGGTGACAAGCCTGGTTTCAGATACTAATGTGACTGCCTGTGGCAGAGAACTGAAGCTCCATCACATAATCTGCATTCACACACTGAAACTGATTGTGAAGGAGGCACTGGACCTGACCTGTGCTCTCTGGCGTGCAGGTCAAAGCCAGGAAGCTGCTGGGATATTTTAGAAGCAGCTCCAATGCTTTGACTTTATTACATTTTTTTATAACACAAAAAAGCAACAAAGTCGCTGATGTATCACAGATCACATGATTGAGATCACCTGTAATATATATCTGCCTGTGACACATTCAGTGGCCAACAGATATTTTTTTGTGCACATGAAGCTGTGATAAATTAAGCAATTGTGAACCAATTTGCTAAAAATCAACAATTCTCCATAAGGGTTCATCATGCCATCACTAACCATCACTTGTCACCCATCTCTTCTCTTTAGCTTTTTAACAATCATTATGAAAACATGCATGACCACACTGTTATTTATCTTATTTTATGTGATTGATTTTGTTTGTGCCATGCTGTTTTGTGTAAAAAGATATCGTATACTTTTATTAATTTACTTATATTCTCTTATATATGAGCTTTCTAATCCTTAGGGACAGTTTGGCATATTTTGTGCGCTCTTCATGCTTTTTTGTTTTGGATAATTTTGGCTGTGTTCATGCATATTGCATACATTTTGGCGAGATTGTTTTTGTTTAATCTTGGAATTTTCCAGCTCAGCTCCTACAATGAGTCTAAAATACGCGGTAACAAAATTGTTGCATCCACTGTAGAGTACAAAAAATGAATCATTGAAACCCATTCAAACTGACATTTTTGATCCCACAGCCATCAAAGTATAAAAACATGCTTTGTATTATTTCTGCATGTCATTCTGGACTTTTGCCTTGGAATTTGTCATTTTTACCATTTTCCACCTGATGACATCATGTTTTTAAACCATATTTGGCATACATGCTATTTCCACTAGGTGCACTGTCACAATCAGTGTTGTTGCAAATTTTTGACATATCCCAGGCTGTGATGATCAAAAATAAATAAATAAATAAATAAATATATCAATAAATCAATAAATCAATAAATCAATAAATAAAATATACTTAGCATGTAGTATGTTGAAAATAATTGTTTTAAAAATACTGAATTAATATTTATTTGATGTTTATGATATTTATGACTGATGTTGATTTAAAAAAATAAACTCAATAAAAATAGAAAACTATTTAAATGTATAATGCTTTTTGCAGCCTGGTTAAAATAAAATAAAATAAAATAAATAAAATAAAATAAAATAAAATAAAATAAAATAAAATAAAATAACATAAAATAAAATAAAATAAAATAAAATAAAATAAAATAAAATAAAATAAAATAAAATAAAATAAAATAAAATAAAATAAAATAAAATAAAAATACTGATAAAAATCAATGTTGCTGCTAATCACTGACATGTCCTTTTGGGTAACATGTCCTGCTGCAATGCTGGACATGCAATGCTGGCTGAATGCTACCTTCAGCCTTGTGTCTGATCTGCAGTGCAGCAGTGAAGTTTCTCCTCATCCATCAGCACTTGAATGTTTCTGATTGGGCTTTTTGTCCTAAACAACTTGCAGTGCAGCTCTTAATTACTGGAGAGTGAGTGTATGATGTAACTGATAAATCAATCACCTGCTGAGCTGAATCAAACAGAATCTGACACATTGCCGCTCAACTTGTTATTAGTCTTGATGACACTTAAAACAATCACCTTGCTCACATTAAGGTGTGGTCAGTGAGTTTACTCCAAGGCACTTGTTTTTTGTCAAATTCAGCAAATATCTCTTCAGGGGAGAGGTTGGGGATGTATAAAGGCTGACTCTCCACATAAATCATGACAAACTGATACGGCTAAATCTAACACTACTAGTAAACATATCCCAAAAAGGTGTGATTATATTCAAGTCAGGTAGAACTATGATGAAATGTGTTGACGTAAAATATACTGCAATGAATAATGTCTCATGTGGTTCTTCTACAAAAGTTAAAATACTTTGTCAAATTTTTAAAAAAAATATATCTACCCTCTCTACAATATATGAATATGAAGATATGCACAAGAGATCAGGGCTGCAATTTTCCTGACAGCATGTGACTTTGAGACCAAGTGGCGGAAAGTTTAATGGTGAGAACAAAGTCATTATAAGTGAGCATCCCCAGCATGACGCCTGCTGGTGGCAGCCTCATGCTGTGGGGTTCTTTGCTGCAGCAGGCCCTTTAAAACCTGTGAAGGTGGGAACTAACATAAATGCGGAGAAATCCTGGAGGAAAAACCTGCTGCAATCTATACCTGGCCTGAGAGAAGATTTGTCATTCTGCAAGACGACAACCCTCCACATAAAGCTAAAGATGGACATGAATGGCTCTAAAAAAACAATGGTAATGTGCTGGAGTGACAAAGTTAAAGTCCAGATGTCAGTCAATTTCAGACTTCATGGCTGGACTTGAAAATAGCTTTTACATTTTACCAGGGGGATGTTCTGGGCTGAACGTTTCCTTGTCACTGTGTACAACAGGCTTTGAGTTACATTTTCTTTATCAAAAGGATGTGTCATAGATGTTACCCAATAAACAGTAACTTTTATATAAACCCGGCTGTATTAAAAGGCAGTGCACAGAATAGATCTAACCAAAGTCCTTTTACAAATGCGCCCACTGCAGCTTGCTGTTTGAAACACTTTAAGACATAGAGCATGTGTCTGCTGTAAGAATTTTATCAATATTTTTCAATGAAATAAGCCAATAATTATTCAATTTGTAGTTATTATATGGCTTACTGCCATAACGTTACTCAAATTGCTTTGCTTGGGGCCCACTTTTGTGAAGTGACAGGAGGCCAGAGGCCAGTCGCATCAGCCCCATACATTTTTGTCGTATATTAGGAAATTTCTAGGATTTTAGCACATTTCGAGAGTGTTTGGACTTATAAAGTTAACCGTTCATATTTTGATGCACAATGCTAAGCTGTTTAAAACAATGGGTGGGTTTTCCAGAAGTTTTAATGATTTTAAAATCAATGTATTGGGTTTATTTAAAATCAGACAAAAACCCAGTGTCCTGGACTTATCTCTTTAAATGTGTGATGTAGACTCAAAACGATGGATAAATGAAGAAACCTCGCTGCTAATGAAGCAAACGACTAAAGACTCCTGTATTAATGAGGTCAAAGAGCTCCAGCAGCACTTGTGGCTTGTGGCCTTCATCAGTGCCATCCACAAGCCGAAACGTGTCGGTCCAAAAAAGTTGCTCTTTAAACCACACGTGTTGCTGGAGCTCTTTGACCTAATCAAGACTTTCTTCATTCTCCATGCACCCTGGAAATTGGTGAGGTTGTGCCAGAAACCCCCCACTCGGTGTCCTGTATTAAAGAAAGCAGACGTGTGGAAAAAGGCAGCGGGAGACATGCTGACTCAAGTTTACAGTTTTGGAGCAGAGACATGTGACAGTAAGTTCTGGCAATTGGGGGGAGAAGGGATACTGGGAGATGTTTGACATTTGAATTTTTTGCGGGAGCAGGACACTTCAAGACATCTGCTATGTCTGAGTTTCTATTCCTGGGTCCAAACCAGACGTGGATAACAAGAAGACTGGGAGCGGTGCCAGCAGCTGAGTCTTCTTCTCTTCAGTGGAGGACTTAATGGTTGATTGAGCCAATCCAGACTGTTATCTTTTCCTGGTGACTATCTTTCCTCTGTCATTTGATATTTTGAATTCAATTTTTTGACACTTTTAGTGCCAGATCAACATAAATAGTCAGCACACAGATGAGTTGAGTGCAGTTTGTTAATCAACAAGAAAATATTATCTTCATGCATTTCTATATATAATATAATACCAATCGTAATTTTCAATTTAATCCCTCATTGATGTCAAAAATGCCATTAGTCATGTTACCAACCATGCTGGATGCAAAGTAGCTCCAGTGTTGCCATGTACTTTTAGTTGGTATCAACAGCTCTATTTAACCCTTTGAAACGTGAGCAAATTGGCCTGATTTCTTTCAAAAACACAGAAAAAAGGCAATGAGTAACTTAGAAAGAAATGTACAAGAATATTATCTAAAAATCTGCCAAAAAAGTGAACAAACAAACAAAACAACAACAAAAAAAAACAAGGGGATGACCTGAAAGAGGTGCTTAAAAATCATAATTTGGTAGCATCATTTCAAATATTTGAATATGATGATTATGAATACAGATATTCACTACATTATTTTCCCTAGATTTTTTCCCCTAGCTTCTAAAGAACTGCTTTTCTAAATCTGCTAATTTCTTGCAATTTGTTGAACATTTCTTACCAAGTTGCTCACTGCCATTTCCCCATGTTTTAAAAAATAAAAGATTGAACCAATTTGCTTAGGGTTCAAAGGTTATTTTTTTACTTTTTTTTAAAAGTATTTTTCTTTCCATTCTAGTTAAAGAGAACTTTGTAGATTTTAGCTCTGTGTCAGTGTCAATCTTGGCAAGATTGTGTCTGTTCCTGTGTGCGGAAAGAAGCAAGGGGAAGGGTATGCACATAAAAAAGGATCAGATGGAGGATCTTGAAATTTTTTTACAAGCTAACAATAATTTTAATTGTGCAACTTTTCAGTCTAACAGAGATCTTATTCAGGCATTGTCAAATCGCCATCACAAAGCAGAAGAAGCGATACACAGAGCTTTTTGAAAGCTTGTCCCACTCTGCCTCAGAGTGCGTTTGCTGTCAACCTCACAGCCATATGAAGTGAGGTTGACAGCAACTACAGCAGCAAGCTTCACTCTCTGCTGCGGGAGAAAAAGAGCTGTTGTCATATTTTATAACCATGGAGAAACAAACACTCCCATTATCTGTTCTTCATATTAATTTCTATCAATTTTATTTGATCTGTGCTGCTGTCTACCTGAATTTTGGTAGCATGCATTATCCATTTGCCATAAAAGTTAACAAATATGTAGATAAATGAATAAGTAGATGAAGAGATATATGAATAATGCATACAATGGAATTGAACCTAAGATTCATTGATGACATTTCTTTTTCTTTGTAATCATCTTCTCATTTTTCATGCTTGTTTTTATAAGTTGTTGCAAATATACAGCACTTTACAATAAAAAGAACTTTCTACCATATTACAGAGACTAGAGAAGGGTATATTTGGTCCCAAATACAGTGTAGCATTTAACAAGTTAATGTCTGCATGCCAATAGTGTTAAAAGTATCTTAATTTGAGCAGTTTAAATTCCTAAGGCCATTGTGTGGAACTTTATTTGTAGAAGCGACATCATGACGAACCCAATACCCGGTCAATAAGTCGGCAACGGTGCAGACTCACTGAACAGCATTTAATGTAGTAGACGCTGGGCGTGATTGTGAAAAAGCAGTGGAATTGGGTAGGGAGAGTGTATGAGGTGGTTTAGGAACGGTCCATAGGCACAAACACATTAATCTCTCAGGTGATTGTGATCTGCTTGATTGAGAGTCAGTCCACTCTCAGGCTGAAACAATCATGTCAGGCCTATCAGAGCAGAGCTGAATGATCCTCTCTGATACTCCCACATGGGGGACAGAGCATGCCTGCATGAAAACAGAACCAGAAACAACAAAAACATACAAGCATATAATGAATAAAACACATCAAAAGGTCAAATCATCCAGAAACCCACTAACTACCATGACGAATAATACAGAATGCTCTGTCCCCATGTAGGAGGATCAGAGACCAGCTCTGCTCTGACTGTCAGAACTTGTTTCAACCTGAAAGTGGACTGAGTCTCAATCAAGCAGATCACAGTCACCTGAGAGAAGAGTGTGTGTTTGTCTGTATGTTGCCTGTTTTGCTTTTGAGATGGTGATCTGACAATGCCTGACCAAGATCTAGAGATTAAACTAAAGCATAGCATAACTGAAACTACAGGGAACTTTGAATACAAAGTGTGGATTTCTATCTGATCCTTAACCTTGACCACCTCCAGACTGTGAGAGTTTACCAAGTTTAGTGCAAGCTACACTCTGCAACATGGATTTAATAATCTTGGGTATAACAAGTTTGATGTATGCAGACTGAGTGATGACAACATACTGAATCGCAGGCTACGATGCCTGTCCATCAACATTAACAAACTGTTATCAGCATGCATCATGCATCCATGCTGGCAAACTTGAATGTAGCCCATGCTACAGTGGTTTTTATGTGTGCTGAAAAAACACTGAAGAAGAAGAGATGGAGGACGTGGACGTGTTCATGGATGGAGAAAAAAGGCCAACTTGGCGCACCAGTTTTGCAACGAGAGCTCAAAGTAAGTATACTAGCATCTATTAGCATTTAGCATTCACTAGCATTTCATGTAAGCATCTACTGATATATGATGAGGTTAGAAACAAAATGAATATTTGTTATGACTGTTAAGATTGTGTCTAAACAGAAAGAGCTTGTGTTTCTGTTAATGAACTAAAAGTCTGCTTGTTGTAGTGTTTAGACAAGTGGTTCCCAACTGGTGGGTTGGGGTCCAAAAGTGGGTTGTGGGCCCATTCTAGCTGGGCCAAAAGTTATTCATGAACATGTCAAGTTTGTAAAAAAAACCACACACATCATTTTGAAGTATAGTGAATTTCCGGCAGTACCGTTTCTGTTAATTTTTGCAATATGTTGTATTTCTTTGTATTGTTTAAATTTTGCGAAATTAAATTGAATGATGTGGTAATGTGTGTGGACCTTTTAACTAATGACTTTGGAGAAATCTGACCCCTGTGACGGGACCAGTTGGCAACCGCTGGTTAAGAAAGATGATAAAAGTGGCTTCAGAAATTGTTTGGGTTTAGTGTTGCGCTGATCAGTGTGTCATTTTATGATGCATTTCTATTGGTTGGTTAGTAGGTCATAAGAGCGGTAACACAGTGGTTTGATTCCTATCAACACCACCTGGTATGAATAGCTTTACATTGTCAATATGGACCTCATAACTGTTTCGAAATGCAAAATAATGGAATTGAAAACACATGATTTAGACATGCCATTAACCATGACTAATTATTGAGAAAAAAATCATTTAACAGCCCCTGTAGAAACACAACTTTTTACTTTCTCCACCATTTCCATATGGTATAATGGTTGGTGCTGCAGTCACAAAGATAACCAGATCGCTCTCTGTTTTCCTCAGGGCCTATAACAGGGCTGTTTTTATTTTGCTGGGTAAAGTTTTGCCGTTTCTGCTACTGGGGATAATAACTGCTGAGAACTCAAACTTTGGTAAGTGGGGATAGCTGCTGAAAGCTATGAAAGTGCTATTGTCTTCCTCCTTTGGTTGCACAATTGTTGACTCCTTTGTGCCATAAATCAGGCCTTCATTTTCCCGGGAGATCGTGACTGGTGTCAGACAGAACTGCATGAAAGCAAGGCTTAAAGGGAACCAATCTAAATGCTGATGATGTTAGTATTCTATAACCATTACACTGTGCAACTCTGGAAGAGCTGTGGAGGGTGTTGAATTTCTTTCGCCTCTGGGATAAGTACCCATTATCTCTATATAGCATAAAGAGAAATGTGCTGTGTGGGTATGCAGAGTCTCCAAGCATGTGGTAGTCTCTTGCCATTACATCCTGGAGTTGGCCATATAATAAGCAGTTCCAAAACACCCTGGCATCATACACAACCGGTGTACACATCCTGGAACATCATTTCTGTGCAAACTGCCTGGAGTTGAATACTTTGCATGTCTTTTCCTGTTTATGCAACTGTGTTTTTTTGGAGTGTGTGTGTTTGCGATGGCTACACTGACTCCAGGGAACCTAGTTTTGTCTTAAAAACCATTTGCCTTGTTGGTAATTCCATCCTTTTGATGAAGTGATTCTGCACAGGACCTTGAAATGTCTGAGAAAAAAAAAAAAAAATTATTAGGTGAAAATTATTCAAAATGATCACAAAGAATGTCCGTCTCACCTTTTTTAGTTGCAACGCTTGCATAACACAACAGGTTGCTTTGCAATGTTTTGTTGAGGCCAAGCATGCTCCTGGCTTCAGCACCATGTGGCACTTTTACTGACTGAAAGTGAAAGCTGCATAAAGGATGACCTGTCATCCAATAATAATCCAGGTACAAATCATTTCAGAGTATACATCTGAAACCATAAAATTATGGTATCTCCCTACATACAGCACAATCTGGCCTTCCAACAATGTCATAAATCCTCGAAAACTTAATGTCCACATTTATTGGATCAAAGTAAAAAAAAAACAAAAAAACGGGTGGGTGTTGAGGCTGTCTTACTAAAGAATGCAAGAATAGAGAAAAATTACTGTGTCCAGATGTAAAAAGTTGATACAGATCAATTCTCATAAATTCAAGCGTGTTACTGCTGCCAAAGGTGCTTCTACCGCATATTGACTTGAAAGGAGAGATGATTTATGCAATCAATGTGCTTAAATCAGATCACGATGTTAAGATTTATTTTCACTTTGACATAAAGTGTCAAACAAAACTAAGTCTACAGCCATTCTGGGAGCTCTGTGAGACTGAGGCATTGTGGTGCTTTGAGCTGAATGCTAATGTTTGCATGCTTATTGTGTGTGCTCTCACAATGCTAACCTGCTGATGTTTAGAAGGTAATGTTTATCATTCTCTATGTTTAAAGTGTTAGCATGCTAATTTTTGCTAATAAGAGCTAAAAATAAAGAACAGTGGAGGCTGATGGAATGTCATGAGTTTTGACAATATTTGGTCATAAGCCAAAATATTGGACAAATGTAAGTTTTGGCCTGATGAAGGTGCTAGAGGAAACATTAAACCTTAGGGACTGTATTTATATGCGCTATTCATTCTTTATTTTTTTTTGAAAATTTTGTCTGTGTTCATGCATATGGCATACAATTTGGCAAGATTGTATATTTTTGTTTAATCTTGGAATTTCCTACAATAAGTCTAAAATACACAGTGTAAACAAAATTGTTACATTCATACTGTTATTCAAACTGCAATTTTTGATCCCACAGACATCAAAGCATAAAACATGCACTGTATTATTTCTGGGTGTCATTCTGGGCTATGGCTTTGGAATTTGTAATTTCTAATATTTCTACTATTTTATGACATTTTTTTTAAAACCATATTTGGTATATGGAGAAAATACATGCTACCTCCACTTGGTGCACTTTGACTAATTATGTTGCTGCAGATCATTGACATATCCCAAGCTGTGATATCTATCTATCTATCTATCTATCTATCTATCTATCTATCTATCTATATATATATATATATATATATATATATATATATATATATATATATATATATATATATATATATATATATATATATATATATATATATATATAATAATAATAATAATAATAGTGATAATAATATTTATTTTTAAAAAATCCACTTTGCATGTAGTTTAATGAAAATGTTACTTTTTGTGTTTTTTTTTCATCTAAATATATATAGCATGATGGCAAAAACCTGGCATGTAAAGGGTTAGAATTCTGAAAATTAATGAATTATTTGATATTTATAATAAGGACTCATGTTGGCTAAAAAAAATAAATTTGAAAAGTGCAGTTTGTGTGCAGAGCAGTATAAGTAAGAGTATCTGACACTGCACAAAAAATGATAATTTAAAAAAGGCAATTTTGCTGCTAATCACACAGAAATGTAATCAATAGTTGCCAAGACATTTCCTACAAAACCATAGATGGGAACCTCACGTTTTGCATAAAGGATCACAAAAATCTAATGTTAATTCATCCAGTAGTTGTTGAGATTTCTAATGTGGACCAAAGTCGTGAAAACCTGGAGCAATGACGCCAGTGTAAATCCTAATTCTGGTCACTGTAAATAAATGTTGCAAACCACTGAAATATTGCAAATAGCTTTTGACAGGCTTGTTGAAAGAGAAGGAAGACTTTGTGCAGAATATATTGGAACTTTTCCTTTAAGTGGAAGAATTGAGCTTCCAGGTCATGATTGAAGAAACTCAACATTCCTGACTGGGTTCAAAGGTCACCCACATCTAGGTGTCTGGGATGAGGATGAACTGAGATTTGGTGGACTGCTGGTCAGGCCACTGGTTCAAAGGCCAGACAGAGTGCAGGCCTGTATTACTGGATTTATGATGTGCAGCACAAGAGGAAAGTAAATCAAAGTTCAGCTTTGAAGTAATTGTTTCACAAGACTGTTTTTCTATATTTTTAGCCCACAACATTTCTGCATGAAGTATTATACTGTTGTCATTATAATATTTACTCAACACTTCACTGTAATTACCTTAACACTAGTAAAAACAGCATTAACATCATGGGGTGAAGGGTCAAATTTGTTATTTTAACCCTTTGAAACCTATGCAAATTGTCCTGATTTCTTTCAAGAGTGTTGGAGGGATACAATGAGCAACTTATCAGAATCAGAATTTAGAATCAGAAATACTTTATTGATCCCTGGGGGGAAGTTGTGGTTCATTAGTTTCTCTGATGCCAGCACAGAGAATAATTGCAAGTAGAAATAATTATAAGAATGAGTATATAAAAAAGTAAATGTAAAAATATAAAGACAGTAATCCTAAACAATTAGCACAATATGTAAATATTTAATTAATTTTAAAAAGTAAAGTATGTGTAATATGTAAGTGTGTAAAAATGTAAATGTAAAGAAATACATAATAAACAATTAGCATACATATATACAAATACAATATGTTTATATTTAAATTATAATATGCATAATGTGCTGAAAGCTAGTATGTAAGCTAAAAATATAAATAAATGTTACTCATACTAATGCTTAATGCCACAATGAACAACAGAGATATACATGAGTAAGAATAACAATAGGAATATATACTATATATAAAATGTGTCACAGGAAACTGCTGAGATATTATTCTAGAACGGAATTTTAAATATATAATTGCAAGAAATATGAATATAGTTTTCTGGAAATTTTCCCTTTCCAGTTTTTAATCATTTTTGATAATGGCCCCAAAAGGTATCTCTTTTAACCCTTTGAAACCTAAACAAATTGTCCTAAATTGTTTCACCAGTTCTGTCCAAGCCCGTTGCCCTTTGACCTCCTCCAGCTGTGTTCTGGGTGGACGTGGCTTTTAGTGTCACACTTGTTCGCTGAAAGCACTGAAAAGAGCAGAAGTATGGCTGCCAATGAAAGAAAAACGTGCTGCAGAAAGCCAAAGCAAATATATTAACTGCAAACTCACCAAAAATACAGGAATGATGTGATGTCAAAAACACACAAACACAAAACAACAGAAAAATGCTGAATATTCAGTCAACACAGTGGAGGTTCTCCTGGCAAGGTCACAGATAAACTCAACACATTATACTGTGTGTAGGCCGTTCATCTGAGGATTAACAACCCCGTCCTTCACTCAGACATCAACACAAAAACCCTGCAGGTTGAACTCTTCATATCTGGCCAGCCTCAACTGATTCTCAATGGATGTTCTTTTTAGAATTCTATCTGAAATGAGAAGTCAGTTTACCAGTCAGTCTGGTATTGTGAGGCTTTCCGTGATGGGAAAGGGTGAATACACTGTGGAGGTCTGAATGACAGGCCTACAGGAGAGAGGCGCTCTCTGTTTGTGTGTCACTTTCAGCCTGTTGATCAGACTGACAGCCAGCAGGGACACTTGTGCTCCTCCAGCCCTGAAGGAGTCCTCTTTATGCTTTATTTGTTTGCTGGCTCATGTTGCTGGCCATACGTCTCGAAGGAATCGCCACTGTTCACTAAAATGGAGAGATGCTATCGATGCATATGGGAAAACTGCTGCAGGCCTGGGCTTTAAAATACCAATATCAAGCCGTATTTGAGGAAATCAATCCTTTAAAATGTTTGTTAGGACTATAGATTCGACAAGCTGAAATAAAAAACAATTTTCAAAATCAGGGGTGTAGTGCTATTTGTTCAAGTACTGCAGCTAACCATTGACGTGTTGCATGTGTGCATGCCAATAGTAAATGTATTGCTCATTTGGAAGATTATGTGACCACTATTCCTACCGTGGGGAGTTTACAAAACTAAACTAAGTCATCATATGACAAAAACAGTGATTGTTGATAGTGATAGGCCTTATTCTCATGATAAAATAGTTCATATGTTATGTCAAATTTGAAAAATGAAATGTGCAAATGTAATCATGGACCAAAAGTCAGTTTCTCCAATTGCCCATTATACCCCCCAAAAAATGGTCTTCTTCAATTCGTTCCTCCAAAAATACTCTTTCATTGCAGTAAGACAACTTTATCACAAGATTTTATTTATTTTTTGTTGCCTTGAACATTTCTGTAAACCACAGATATGTTAACGTTACATTTGTAAATTATTTTACAGCAGATATGTTGAAACTTTACATTTCTCAACAAGGCTGTGGTGAGTGTGTGCTTAGCTTTACGCATGGCTGAGAAAAGGTCAAATTTTAGTTTAAAACACAAGATGGTGCAAAATATGTGTTCAGTAGCTGAAACCCACTGCTGGGAAATGCCATGAGGAATTGGGATGGGTTAGGAAACTGGAACTTACTGCAGGTGTGTTTAGTGTTTATTTGGGGGGAAACAGGACTGAGGAGCAATGTTTAGGATACGAGGCTGTCTGAGAAATTGGTTTACAATCCAGTGGGCCATTTTTTGGACTGATGGTGCTTCTGAATTTTGGGCTGCCTGAATGGTGGCATGGCACCATTTTCATGTGCATGACATGTGCTTTAGTTCGGATATTCAAGCGCTTAAAAAGATATATTTCAACGAGATTATGCCAATTGCAAAAATGTACTTATTTGTAGAACAGGCATTGTTCAGGTGTGCTTCATGCCACGTTAAAGATGTGCTTTTTCTTGTTCAGTCAGCTAAGGTTTTGTTTTAACTGCTCATGACCATAAAATGGAGAAAATCTATGTTGCTTCTTCGTCTGAATGAAGGGATAGGTTTCTACCTAATCTCAAACTGTAGATTTAATTGACAGTTAATACTACCTTTATTTCTGAATCCTACACTCATATTGAGTTGGGAGAACTGGTATGCTGCTCTTTTTCTCTGAACTCCTGTGACAGTAAGAACAAGTGAAGCATTTCCATAGCCCCCTCCCCTAGTAAACCTGTCTGTCTGACCATAAAATCAATGCAGAAACAGCGATAAAGGCTTCAGCTGGTGTCGACACACTGTGACGGATTGAGCTGAGAAATTGAAGCAAAGAGCATTATCAGTCCTGCAGGCTGTCTGTTAAAAAGAGTGAGAAATTTCGGATAAGCATTGAAATGGAATACATTACAGAATACTACTCATTTCTTTTGAATCATAGCTTGAAGCTGGGTTTGATTGAGAGTGTCAGTGAACCTGTCATCTTGTCTGAATGAGGCAGATACCCCTCGGGTCAACCAGTAACGGAACACATTATCGCTTCATGTGGCACTTCAGTTTTGTGGTTTGAAAACGCGGGCTGAATTGCGAATTGCTTTCCTCAAATAGAAAAGTTTGCTCTACATGTCTTACCAATCTTAACCTCTGACTGAACCTATAGTCGTTGGGGAATCAGCAAAAATAATTGCAGATCAGCTGCCATATAACAGGGACACTAAATGACTGTTACTGACATGTTATGTTGTTATTGTTTAGAAAGTGCTGCTCATTCATATGTTATTTGTCACACTAGGGGCCGACACTGTTGTGTTAAACGCCATGATTGTCACGCCTCTTTTGTTTCCTCAATGCTGGCATGTTGTCTTAAATTACACACTGGAGTGACATGATGCTGTTGTTGTTTGGTTCTGTGTAAAAATGCAATTAGCATAAAGAATGAGAATTCAGAGTAGCTCTATTGTGCCATCTCTGTGGGAAAAAGGACCTGTGCTTTACCTCCTGTAAAAGTCTTTGATTGCGAACCTCAGAAGGACTCATTATTGAATGAATTAGTCTGAGCTGGTGTGTGTCTCTGTGAGAAGGTAGGATGGTTGTTATCAAGGAGTCTCCCAATGGGCTCACTCACTTTTTTGAAATTGACATGTTTCCATTAGGTGTATTTTATATCCACAATTTCAATTTGTGCAGTTTTAGGGTTAATGGAAACCCACTTTGTGTTAAGGATTTTTATTTCAGATTGCCATGAGGAAGACAGTGTTCAATGTGTCAGAACCAAACATTTTTTTTTAAATTGAATTAATCTTCATAACAGCTCATTGTCTTTGCACTGAATCTACTCACTTTGCAACACCTTGCAGTCACTGCCAGGCGTTTAAAAAATGTTAACACTCATTAATTTAGTCTGTGTATTTGGAAAAAATACAGAAAAAGTGTGCCATTGGATAAACAATGCCATATGACTAAAGAGTTGGAGTGTGTTTGGAAAGGATTTCATGTGATATAAATGAGGTCACATTCGGTCAAATAAATAGCTGGTATGAGTTTTGATGTTAAAATCATCTCGATAAATGTGTTATTTTGAAATAAACACCCCACCATATTTTTTTCACTAATCTCTCTCTCTTCACTATATTTGGCTGCATTTCTCAGAACGTGCGTCATCAATTGCACGCCATAGGAACTCAGCTGACACTGATGCTCTGTTTATTGCTGTGATTCTTATTTTGCACCTCAATGTGACAGCAATTATCTCAAGACAGTCTGTAATGTCAGTGTGATGTCAGCCCACTACAGGCTTTAATCAGCCCTTTTAGATCGCAAATTGCTGTTTCATGGCAAGTATACAGGCTTCTTTTTGATTATGTTTTTGATTCATTTTCATTCACATCTATTTTTTTACGTCATTTTTTAATGTTTCACTGTTGCCTTTTAGGTTTAATTTCCTGTGTTAATATGCAGCCAAAGATGCCATGCACCTCTCTGCTGGTGCAGATTTCTTTTCTCTGACATTTTTCCCTGCTGTGTGGATACAATTTGTTACAGTGCATTGAAGAAGTTCCATGGACCCTCTTTTCCTGCATTCTTTCACAGTAAACCCATGTCTAATGTGGCCTTTCTTTAAAGACCAAGTTAAAGCAAAAAGTACAGACAGGTCGGGTAGCTATAAAAATGCTGGCTCGAATAACATCTTATTAACCTTTATGAACTTAGCCAGGTCTCACTCCATGGGCCTTAAAAATGCTGCTTGGTCTGTTGCCCTCTGTGTCAGATGAGGACATTCAACTGCAGTCTTTAGCATCTCTTTGTGACACACTAGGCTCTCAACCAACTAAAATGTAACCCCATTTGCATTCTTACTTAGACATCCAGAGCAATGGATGTAGTATAATAACACTAGAATCCACTTAGGGCAGGTGGGAGGCAACATGGATTGGTCCAACAAGGACAGGACTTTGACACAGGAGACAGCTGTTTGTGTCCCATGTGAAACTCAGTCAGCATTGAGTTATTTTGTCACATCAGAAGCGAGTTGTTTCATGTGACATTACGTCAACCACAATCTTTTCCTGATCCTAAACCAAGTGGTTTTGTTGCCTAAACCGAACCACTTAGCCCTTCTTAGTCATGTAAACTGACACGATGAGTATGTTTCGTACATTTCATATTATTTGTTTCTAAACTGATGAAATATATGAGCTGACTTTTTCGTTAGGCAGGGTGCATTTTGCTGCAAACCACCGTTTGAAAGCAACAAACAACAAAAAAAATAGTGCTTTAGCAGGTTACTGCTGTGTTTTCAGTGGGTTTTCAGGCACCAAACTTGTTTTTTTTGTAGCAACCCCATACTGGATTTCCAGGAGGGGGAGTAACAGGAAGTGTGTGGTGTTTTTTTTATGGAGATAATGCTCTGTTTTCACCCAGAATATTGGCATGAAAAGCAATTGCTTTTTACTGACACTAGCTTTGTTTCCTGGGATAGTGGCTTTGAAAGCATTTGTTTGCTTCAAGAAATTTCTGTGTTTCCAGCGGGGATTAGGCTGTTAAAACTGAGAATTTTAAGTCAAAACATCATTTTCTGTAATGATTTTCTATGTTCTTGTTTCTATCCAAATCTGAGCTCAAACATTATTAACCATTAACACCATTAAAACTCGCTGTTCACTGTGTGTTTCTACTGACAACTGCGCAAGTCACATGGAAAAAATTGGCGAGCGTGTGTTTCTCTTCTTTGGTCAGAAAAGGGTCCATGCTGCATGCACATAATGGGCCAAGCCGATACATGTGACAAGGAATGGTGAATTAAAGTTGTCCCATGCCAGGAAATGTTGTTATTCAGGTGGTGTTGGAACTATTTGTTCCAACATGACAGCACGTTTACAGAAAGAGCCTCATGCTTACACAAAATTTGTCAGCGGGTGCACATGAGGACATGGTGCCACTGCTGGGAAACAGTGGTGAGTTGAAAAATGTCAGTGTAAAGTAAAGAGGGTGTTCACTATTCTCTTTAAGGCTGCATCACTGATGGATTTGAAAACTTATTTGCCCTGTTTAAGACTTCATTTATAACCATCATTAAGGAAGGCTCACCCCTCTGTTCTAATGATCTCCCATGAAATGTTCTCATCAATGTCATCATTTATTACGTATAAAAATACTGCTGCCTATTTTCTAATAAATCACAGTGCAGAAGCATAGAAGGACACAATGTTAAGTTGGGACAGAAGAGTCACATGCTGTAGGTAAAGGTCTAAAAGCTGGATATTATTTATTAGTTTACTGCATTTGTATGCAGGTTGGCTGTTGCTATTTGGAGGCCATCTAATTTCACATATAAAATAAATGCTCATGAGCAGAATATTTGTGTAGTTTAATTAGAGGAAGTTATGAAAATTAAGATCTTTATACATCTTTCATAAATCATGTATGGCTAAGACTGTAGGGAAACTTGACTCGGAAAACAAACTAGTGATCTGTAGATAAACCATGTTTTTCTTGTTGCATGATACTTTTGTTTTGGATTATGTTCACTTCAAAGATATTTTTTCTGGTTTTGCTTTTCTTAAAGCAGCCATAAGTATGTCAGTTTTCAGCCTTGCAACAGTACACAGAATTTGAATGCACTGCTTTTAAGCTTTCTTCTCCTTTTTGGTCAATAGGAATAAAATATTGTAAAAGGTCATGGTTGTTTTTTAGGTTATGAAGGATAATAAAGCAGCTGGAAGTGACACAAATCAGTAGCTGGTGGGCAGTTTGCTGGAGACTTTTGCATAATGCTGTCAAATTCTGTTGCATAGTGGCAACTGTGTTTTAAAGTCTCTCTATTCTTATTTTTCTCCCATTTGATAGACAGTGAGACTGTTGGTCAACATTTGCAGGCCATCCAGCATTGTCAAAAAGAATATTTGCATATCAGCTTGACAGTTTATATGTTTAGACCCCTTATTCCAACCTCCAGCGTCTCTGTTATCCGTCATCATCCTGACATGGGGGTGTCTAGCATGTGCTGTGACTTGTCAAAGTCATTCCCCCCCAAAGTATTTCAGCGATACGCTATCATATTTACAATACACAGTGACACAATCTTAAGCCAGCCTCATGTCTCCTACCTTGTGCATGATGAAACCAAACCAGCTGCTCTTACATGTTTCCTGTTGTCCAGGAGATACAGTGAGGCAAGACGCAAATAGTCAGCACCAATAGGCAGCCAGTGGTAGCTTTTGTGTAAATATTAAGTCTGCCAACAACGTCCTTTGTTGTTGTTGTTTTTTTTCCCTTTAAATGTGTATATGTCCCTTTGTATCACGCCATGCCCCCTCTCTAAATTCTGAGGTTTTGCAGGTTTGTGAATGCAGTGCAGGCAGAGCTCTCCATGATTTCTTTTTTTTCCTTTAGCAGCAGTTTGTGACTCCCAAATTTTTAGACCCAGCAGGGTTTAGGCTTACTTTCAGTACGCCTGACATTCAGCTGCTCCATCCATGCCCAGAGTATGCCCTCTGTGCTTGGAGTGTGGTGCAATGGATAACAAAATAGTGTATATATATCTCTATCTATCTATCTATCTATCTATCTATCTATCTATTTTAAAAGTGCTTCTAATGAACAGTCCAGCTCAAAATATATACGTAGATAATCGCTTTGTGGCTAATTGTGGCTTCCTGCTGCAAATAAATTAATGTGTGGGAAACCCTTTAGCACAATACAAGTATAGCAACATTACATTTCATATGATCTGGTTGCCGCAAGATAAAGTTTGTACACAAACTTTATCTTGTGTTTCTTCAGTTATGTGTTTTTGTGGACATGCAAGAAATTGTTCATGTTTTGTTTCTTAAAGGAAGTTTATGAAATGTTTTCTTCCAGGAGTAGGATGGAAAATAATCTCAAAAGGAATTTAATGTAGTCTTTCAGATAGTAACCCTGCAAGATCCCCAGTCTTTGTAAAATCTCACAATGTCTTTAGATGTGAGAGGGTGTCAGGGTTTATTCTGATGCCTTATACTCTAAAAGTCTTTTCGAAGTCGTCTAATGTATGGAAGGCATTAGCTGCACCTGGGACATGGCTGGAACGCTCTTGTGGAAAAACTCATTGCTGAGAGGTGAAAAGAAGCAGCTGGTAACACCAAGGCTTGGTAAAAAATGATGTGTAAATTGTTATGTAGCTCGCAAAATTTATCTCCCGGCATTCAAATTGTCTAATCTTGGGAGGAATTTTAGTTGTCTTCATAGCATGGCATGCGTAACCATGGTGGGCACAAACCCAAAAGCATAACTCAAGACAGCAAGTTTTGAGGAAGTCCAAAATCTTAAATCTGAAGAACATGCAAGGGCCATAACAAGATAAACCTCTACAAGCAAGGGGCAGGCAAGGAATCTTTGTCCAGTAATCAGGCAGGAATAGAAATTAAAGCAAGAGGAATGCTTAGAAAGATGTGGTTTGAAAATTTGGCAAAGAACCAGTGGAGGTGAGACGGTATGGTACTTGGGTAAATCGGAGGAAAAGCAGGTTAAAGTGGTAGAAGTGGTGGGAAAGGGGTTTTCAGAGGACAGGCAGTCTGAAATGACAATACAGTTAGTGAAAAGGAAAACCAGGCAGAATAAATGATTATGTTTACATGGACAAACAATCTGTTTTTTGTCGTTATTCCGAAAAAGACAAAATTCCTGCTAAGCTGTATACTTGGCTAATAAAAATGAATATTCCACAAATACTCTTATTTACATACAGCCATGCTTGTTCTGATTAACGTTCCCTAACATGTCAAATTAAGAAAAGTGAATGGCTGGAGCTGCCTGTACCATTTTGTCGCTTTGCATCAAACAGGACTTTTTCAAAGGTTTCATTGACGAGCAGACTTTTAGACCATGCAAACACAGCCTTCCTCTCTTATTCCTTTAACCACCTGCCCTCTTGATAAGATCAATGTTATTAGAGCCTTTCCAAAATCCTGTAGGTATTCAATTCTTTCATAATGTTTTAAAGGTGATTAGTGGAAATAACAATTGAGGCCGAGTTCAAGAAAGGGGGCTAGAAGTGGGTGGAGAGATGAAACCAATACAGAAGCGCCAAAGACTGCAGTTCATCAAACGACCACTTGAAGTTGGCTGCGGCAGTGAGTCCCCAAAGACCCGCCATGTTAAAATGTTCAACTTTACTGAAGAAATAAACATGTTTACAGCCTGGTGCAAAAAAATTTTTTGATTTTCATAGCTAATTTTCCCATTCATGACAACTGTATGGGGGCGAATTACCCATTTACATTTTATCAGGGTTAGGGTTATGCATAATTTAGTTTTGAGCTTTGAGTTACAGGCTGTCTGTTGATAGTGTCCTCAGCCTCTCAGTCAGATCTGTCCCTCACTCCCCAACAGCTCTACCCTCTTACCCATATATGGTCTGGCTCAAACAAAACCAAGATGGTAATGGCCGAAAAGCCGAACTTGAGGCTTCATAATGAGAGTCCACTAACCGACAGATGACGTCACTGTAGCAACATCCATTAGTTTTGCACGCTATGTTTGTTCATCAAAATATGGAAAGGTTGAATGGTTGGAGCCGTTAGTACTTTTACTTCTTTCTGTCTAAATAAGACTTTTTCACAGGTTTCCACAAGTGACAAACTTTTGAAAAATCCTGTAGATGTTCAAGTCTTTCATAATGCTAAAAAGTAGGTGTAGCACTGAGATTGCAAAGAGGGCTGAGTTCAAAGATGGGTGTTGTCTGATCAATGGAGCTAGAAGTACAGTTTAGAAAGTATATAAGTAGCATTTTGGTCGTAAAAATAGGTTGTTTACTGCAGTAAGAGTCAACACTTGCCTTAAGCCCAGCAGTAGTCACAATGACTGCGAAGTATCCCAGATAGGAAGAAAATGCAATATACTTTTTTTTAAAAACATATAAGATAATTTATAGAGCAACAAATAAGTTGTAGTAATTGTAATGTGTTGACTTCTCATGAGACAATCCCCAAGGTTGTCAACTTGTGTTTGTGCCAAAACATCAGCTTTGACTTTCCTCCTAGATTAACCAGGGATTATGATTTGAATTATTTATGTCTGTGTTTGTCACCGAGCAGCCATGATTAGTTATATCCAGTAGATTTGTTTCTTATAATTGAGAAGTTGATCCAGTTCGGAAGTTATGAGAACATGCGACCAAGCTGGTATGACTGTTGAATATTTGGCTGCTGATGACTGAACATTAATTAAGGCACAAAGTAGTTTCACTCCACATGGTTACCAGAATCCCAGATCTATAATTTTACACATTCATGCATCTGTCATGTAATTACATACATTACAGACCCTTTAGAGAATAATTCTGGGACATTTAGTTCATCAGGTATAATTTTGTGTCACTTGACATGATAATGTTGAGTGTATCACATAATTACCCTTTAAGGTGGAGCCCTGTATCTCATAGCTGAAAAAAAAGAACATAAAATACTATTGGGGGGAAATGAGTTTGCATTGTGTGTGTCTTGCATATAAGATGTTGAAATGTCATTGTCTGAAAAATGATTATTACTGTTATTAGCATAACGCAGCAAGAAGTGGACTGAATTTGATGATGAATGTTTGTCTCCATGCCCTCCTTTCTTCAAATTGCCCACTTACCCCATCACTCATAGGATGTTATCATTATCGTAGTGTCTTAGCGGTGTGTAGGATCAATTGTTTGGATAGAAGTAAGACATTTACTGCAGATGTATTACTCTCTGTCATTACACTGTCGCAGTTACAGTACATGCCATCTGTTTATCCCCATGAGAGCAGTGTTCATTATGACATATTCTGAAACAGTCATTAAGCTTTAAAATTTAATTTGACTTCATGATACAGAGGACGTAAGAAACGTAAAACATTTGGATTAGTCATGTGTTTAATGAGGTTTAAGTAATGTATGTACCTATGCAGACAGCTTCTCAGCTATTTAGGGAGGATACGGACGGTTAAGCATGATCAAAAAGGCGTGAACGTGGCAACAGCCATGCAATAATCCGGTGCAGTCAGCATGCAGGTGTGGCCCTACAGGGAACAATCATGCAAAATGATGACTTGTCTCTACTCTGTCTCAGTGATGAGGTCAAAGTGAGGTTATGAGCTAAATTGTCCAGAGAGAAAACTGCACAGATTGTTTAGATTCTGAGTGGGTAAATGCGGTCAGATCACTGATCTGAAGTTTTTGTACATGCAGTTTGTGGGATGCAATGCCATTGTTTTAAAAGCTCATATTTCTGTAGCCCTATTAGTCCAAAAACTGTCCCATTGGACCGAAAAGGCCATTTGTCTGACAGCCCAGTATCCCCAAATCAAATGAGCATTGCTCCAAAGAGTTGTTTTTTTCAAGGGTACGCTTCCAAACAGAAGCACATGGCTGGTTACTGTTCAGAATGACATCATCAGACCTTAGTTGACCTACCCTGCTTTGCCTCTGATTGGCTTGCCCTGATATTTTTACCCAAACCAATTTCATTCCTCATAGCCAAACCAAACCAATGCAATCAATGAGAGGAATGAGTACTAGCCAATCACAAACAGAGTGGGGTGGGTCATGCTTTTGCCAAAGTAGGAAGGTCTGCTTAATAATTGGTCATGTGCTTCTGTTTGGGAGAGGGAGCAATGTGCATTTATTTTCAAGATACCAGGTTTTCCAACAAATTAGACTATTGAGGCTTTAGAATTATGAGCCACTGGAACAATGAGTGTTCTCCATTTTTGGAGGGGCTTTATGTACATGTCTCTCTCTACATATTTAGAGGTTAGGTTTAGGCAAGTAAAATTTGTGTGGTTGGGTTTTGGAAAAGAAACACTGTGACTCAAAGTTCACAACACCGGTCTCTTGTGTCCCATCCACCATCCTGAAGCCCTCTGAGGTAAATTTGATTGGTGATATTGGGCTTCATAAATAAAACAGAATGTAAGTGAATTAAATATAGTGCACAACATTGTAAATAGGGGAAGATTTTGGACACAGAGTCTGTTAAGACAGGACGAATGAGTGATAAATAAGTGATTACCACATATGACAGGACATCAAACTTCTTCCTCCTCTTGAGTAATGAACCTCTAATAGTGAAGTACATAAACCTGAACTACATTTAGATTCAATTTAGCATCTCATTACTTTCATTACAGTGAATGGCACAATGATTGACAAAAGCCTGATCAACTTCAACCTTGTCTTTAACCATCAATTTACTGTCTCCAGACTTCACATCCAATAAATGTACATTCATCAGTGCTAACTTATATGGATAGCAGTAATTAGTCTTGCAAATGACTGTAGCATGACTGTGCTATGCAATTATCCTAATTAAGTCTGGAGTCTGTTCTTGAGGGAGATGGATATTGGCTGCTTGCTTTCTAATGGACTTGACATTATGCTGATCATTGAGCCAACTATGTAATTTATCTGCAGCTGTGCCATGATGATCTCTGTATTGGAATAAAAACTTAAAGTATTATGTTAAATCCTCCTTAATCCTTGCTTTTAGAGGTAGCACATGCTTATTTTTGAATGCAGAATTGTCCAAAAATAATAAAATGAGCTTAATATAATCCTCTTCTGCGCCTGAAACTGATGCTTCAAATAAACCCTCATGAATCTTAAAAAACATGCAAATAAGATGCATGCAACTTGTCATCCTTCTTAGGTGACTGGAAAGTCAGAAACTAAAATAATTACTTGCATTTGGATGTGATTTTTAGTTGTTTTTTAATTCAAATCTTGAATCAATTATACAATAAGGATTCTAAAAGTTCATGTTTGAGTTTGTGAGGAGTTAAATGACTCCCCTTAAGGAGTTGTGAAGATGAATGAAGATTATGTCTCAGGCTGTCTTTCCATCCATAACATTCTTGTGTAGGCAATATCTCAAGATCGCTCTGAGGAATTTTTAAAATTTTTTGGCACAAACATCCACTTGGTCTCAAAGATGAACTTATTAGATTTAGGTGGCCAAACATCAAAGGTTAAGTTCACCTTGACCTTGCATCTGTCTCAGTATTATGAACGCTATATCTCAAGAAGGCCCTGGGGGATTTAAAAAAAAAAAATGGCACAAATGTCCACTTGGACTTAAAAAGGAGCTGATTAGATTTTGGTGGCCAGAGGTCAAGGTCAACTTGACCTTGCATCTGTCTCAGCATTATGAACGCTATATCTCAAGAAGGCCCTGGGGGATTTAAAAAAAAAAAATGGCACAAATGTCCACTTGGTCTCAAAGATGAACTTATTAGATTTAGGTGGCCAAACATCAAAGGTTAAGTTCACCTTGACCTTGCATCTGTCTCAGTATTATGAACGCTATATCTCAAGAAGGCCCTGGGGGATTTAAAAAAAAAAAATGGCACAAATGTCCACTTGGTCTCAAAGATGAACTTATTAGATTTAGGTGGCCAAACATCAAAGGTTAAGTTCACCTTGACCTTGCATCTGTCTCAGTATTATGAACGCTATATCTCAAGAAGGCCCTGGGGGATTTAAAAAAATGGCACAAATGTCCACTTGGATTAAAGAGGAGCTGATTAGATTTTGGTGGCCAGAGGTCAACGTCAACTTGACCTTGTCTGATGCATTCTTGTAAATGCTGTATCATAAGAATGCCTTGAGAGAATTGCTTCAAATTTGGCACAAACATCTACTTGGACTAAAGGATGAGATGATTATAGTTTGGTGGTCGAGGGTGAAATGTAATTCACAAATGTCTAATAGGATAAAATGATGAAGTGACGACATTTTATTACCAAGAGGTCAAAGGTAAACTGTGGCATCATAATGTTCTGCAAAAATACTTTTAAGGCCATAACTCAGGAACAGAGGGGAAGACATTTGGTGACACTAAACTTTGGTGTCCACCTTAAAAGTGTACTGAAAGAATAGAAAGCAGGAGCTGATAATTAGTCTGCACCCAAAGTGCTAAAATTCCAAGGTAATGACATTTTATGAGATGTGTGCATCCATGTGCTGTTATATGTGTTACCATCTATCAGTGGTGATGTATTGAGTGTAGTGTCATTAGCATTCTCTGTGTCCCTGTTCCCTCTCTGCAGTTCTCTACCACACCTCCACTGATTTAAATGCTCACCCCAACTGACCTTGCTGTCTCCAGTGGATAACTCCTAGAACAGACACATAAATAAGACTTGCTGTAGGAGTAGAGCACAATACTTGTTTCTACAAAAAATTATGATGTGCATCACACCCATCTTGTCAGTTATGATGATTACTTAATTCAGAGGGTCGTCGTTCCACTGTCAGCAGGAGATTCACTGATAACTGAATCCACTACGGCATGGAAATATGGAGTCACAGGAGTGCCATACAGAGACTTAAGTAAGATAATTAGAAAATAAATGTGGAAATGTAAAGAGGAATATGTAAAATAATATATATACACTTTAGATATATAAAAAAATGTGGAAATATACAGACAAATAAGCATTGTTATTTATTTTCACATTTTTTGATTATTTATTTTAGTATGCATTATGTAATATATATTTTAAAATATATATGTATTTAACTTTTTGCATAAAAATTACAAATTACTATTGTTTTTCTCATCCCTTATAGTCCGTTTGTCCGTGTTATCTTGCAAGTTTTTTCGTCATGAGGTGTACTTTTGTTTGGTGTGATATCTTAACACCTACATGGAATTGCTAAAAATTTTGGCACAAACCTCCACTCAAGGTCACTGTGGTCAAGGTCAAGGTTGCTGTTAAGGTTAAGATCAAGGTCACTGCGGCCTCACAAAACATGTTTTGGGCCATGATGCATGAATTCATACACTGATTATGTTAAAAATACCATGATATGGAAATGCAAGGTGGTAAGTCCAGTGTTTGTTTTGAAATAAAAATAATTTAAAAAATCCATTAATATTTTTTTCTCTGCTAGTTTTAGTTTCATTAACTTTATTAACCCTTTCGTACCAACCCCAAATCTAAAGGAGGAGGAAGGTTGGTCAGTGGTAGTGGGGCACAGAAATGTGTTAATCACCATTTTTCCTGAGTAAAGAGAAGATTTAAATGGAAACTGTTGCTTAAAATTAAACATACCCCTATCTACACACTTACGCTGCCTTCCTCCCCAGTGTTCTGTTTCTGTCCTGCTTCTTATCTAGTGCTATCAGACTCTGCGAGGCCTATACGCTGCTGTAAATAATCACTGCTTCTAGGGTACCTCCTTCCTCTCTCTGATTAGATAGCTATAAGTTGATGTTATGAGCAGAGAGGGCCTAAGACCTTATCTTGAAAGGAAAAAAAACAAAAACAATTCTCTGCAGACATTGTTAGAATCCTTATGCTTTACCATGACGGATCAGATCAGAATGCATAATTAGCTCATGTTTTCAGCTCTTATTGTTAAAAACTTCCACATTTCCAGAGTCCTGTTAACTTTAATTGACTTGCCCTCCAGCTGTAATTATAAAGCTCACTCTGAAATATGTGCTCAAGTGTTACACCGAGGCAGTGGAGGCCCACTTTCAAAAATATTTCAGAACATCTCTGTTTATGTACAAAGAAAGTGCTTTCCTCTCAACTATTTGCTTTTTTGTGAGTCAACATCACCCGTCACCACAACTTTCTTTCTTAAAGTCGCCAGAGATCTACTACCAAGCACCAAAAACCTGCTGAATATCTTTTTTTTCTGTGTGGTTACAGGAAAAGAGTGCAACAGTTGTGAACCTTTCAACTACGAGTTCATTGGAACAGTGATTCCTGGCACCCAAGTAAGCAAATGTACTTGCACCCATTTGTGACCCTATAGATCTTAAAATTAGAAAAAACAACAGGGGTCCTTCCTGTAAAAAAAAAGGACACTTTCACAACACACAGCCAAAAGCAGCAGTGTGTAAATGCAATTAGCATTAGGAAATAAAAGTGCTTAAAGAGTAATAATAATTCTGTAGCATCATTTTAAATATATTATTTTGATTATTATGATTATAGTTTAATAAATAAATTGGCTAATTTCATAAAATTTGCTGGTAATTTCATGACAAGTTGCTTATTGCTTTTCTTCGCTATGTTTTATGTCAGAATTCAAACCAATTTGCTTAGGGTTCAAAGGATGAAATACTTGTTAAAGGCATCTGAACGCAGCACAAGAAAGTCATGTCCACCCACGTTTCCAACGCTCAAACTTATTTTTTTTTCCATTTTGGAGGCTGTATTACTACTGAATAGTTATACCAAGGTGTTTCTTATTATTATTGATATATGATCTGCATTGATTTTGACCATGAAGACTGCATTGTGTAAATCAAAGTTGCTGCAACAATCCCTCTTTCTCAATGCGCTGTTATAGTGTTGTATAACAAACTCAAACAGTATGCTGTCATGAACACATCAGTCTTCACAGAACATATGATAAGTGCCTTTTCTGTTTCCCCTAAAGATGAAGTGAAAATGATGCCCTTGAGGGGTTGTATAACTGTGCTGCTGCTTTCCATAATGTACACTTGTGTGCGCAATGTGACGAAGCATGCTAATTCTGACAGTCTGCTGGAGAACTCATGCATATCATCAAGACATTGTCAATCCCCTTCTTCTGTCCGTTCACTTTTCAATGAATTGTAGAAAAATGTTAAATTTTCAGAACACAATATTGATGAGCCACTTGGGCACTACAATTTCAGCCATCCAGACTGCAATTAAAATGTGTGCTAGCTTCTTTATTCTGGTATAAAAAAGTTTTTAAAAAAAGTTAGTCCAATGTTGTGTGTATTGGTAAGAGTGACTGATGTACAGTTGATTGATGTACACAATCTCTGTCCAGGCGAGTATAATCAGATCCGTGGATAGCAGGCTGTAATGAGTTATTTTCCATGCTGACAGGCTCCATCTTGTTAGTGCCCGTGTACATGTGCATGTCAGAGAGAGACAGAGAATAATGTACAAGCATCATGGAAGTAAAATGAAAACACAATATATAGCTTGTGCTTTGGGTTTAAAGTCGGTGTCGATTAAGTAGTACTCCGGACATGTTGTGGCCTAAAAGACAAACTCTTCAACTTAACGTTTCTAAAGTACCTTTTACATTTTACACGTTATTAATCTAGGTTTGGTGTTGCTTCTTGTCTGCCAGTTAGCGCAACACGTAAGAGGAGGGTAGAGCAATAGACCCATATCCAGTACTGGAATGTAACTAAGTACATTCACTTAAATAATGTACATAACTCCATATTTGAGATACTTATACTTTCATTAAGAATTTTCTTTGCAAGCCACTTTATATTTTTACTCCACTACATTTCAGATGGACATATTATACTTTTACTTCACTACATTTATCTGACAGCTTTAGTTACCAGTTACTTTGCAAATTCTGATTTTTGCATAAAAACATAGGAAGCGGTTATAAAATATAATGTTTTGTTATAGGTTAAATTGCACTTAAAAAAAAAGTGCAGCTGAAATGATTACTGAAAATGTTATTTTACTAGTTAATTCGCCAGTTGACCCAAAATATAATAACAACTATTTTGAAATACACCAAAGTAGTCCTCCTCTATTTATTTACTTTTTTTTTTTATAGATATTTCCACAGTGGGTACTTCTACTTTTAATGCTTAAATCCATTAATCTGATTATACATATCTACTTTTACTTAGGTAACATTTTCAATGGAGGGCTTTTACTTGTTACAGAATATCTTCACAGTGCAGTATAAGTCTTTGACGTAGGTAAAGGAACAACACTAACTATATCTCAAAAACCAATACCTTATCTTGTGCATCAATCTGAGAATATGTTGCAAAGATGAGTAAATTATGAGATGTTCCAATTGATAGTACATAAAAATTATTGCTATTGATACAACTAATATAGCAGTCCAAATAAATAACTGAACCACAACTACACAATATCACTTGTGGGGTTCCTTAGGGCTCAGAATTGGGACCACTGTTGTTTTTTGGACATTATTGATATATGTGGGGTTTTCCAGGAAAGAACAAAAAAATATTAATGTAGCTGATACAAATTTATCTTGTTGTATTAAGAACTTTGAGCATCTTTTGAATACAGTGGAAGAAGAATTAAAAATGTTTTATCCCTATGAACTAACATGTAATATTAAATAAACAAAATCTATAATATTTGGGAATCATTTCAGGAACTCAAATAAGAACCAAACAAGTAGAAATAGAAAAAGTGTCTGAAATTAGATTTCTTGGGGTAACAATAGATAATAAACTTCTTTATACACCTTATAATGTTCCTTTATAATCCCACATATAATTTACTGTGTGGAAGTGTGGGGAAATACTTATAAAACAAACACCAATTTAATCTTCAACAGTCAAAAAGGAGCCAAAGAATTGTAAACAAAAAAGACTTAAGAGAAAAAACACTCTTTATCAAAAATTAACAGCTACCTAATAGTATCCAAAAGCTGTTTCAAATGAGAGAAAGTTTGCATGATTTGAGAGGAATTTGTATGTTTGAGAAACAGTTGGTGAGGATTAAAGCTTAATATCATTACAAAATGAATGATGATGATGATGATGATCAGAGAAAGGAACTGACATAGTAAATCAGGGTACATGATTGTGTGGTTATGTTATTATGTGTGTGTGTGTGTGCACGCATGCGTGCACTCGCGCATATATATAACAGGGAACATACTCATCGTTACACAGTCACCAACAGGGAACGGCAAAACTAACAGGGGACATTTTTTAAGTCCCCACTTGGACATGCTCTAAATCATCATAAAATCATGTGTTATGGCCTCTGGTGAAATTTTTCAGATTTTGCCAAGAGGGGACCAAAGTGTGTGTGAGTGTTTATATCCATATTCAGAGCTCTCCCTCCTGGTTGGAGCTGGTATTTGAACGACCCATTCACACACGTCGCTTTTAACACTCCTCTCCCCAGCAGCCTTTCAGACTGCAGATGGGCCGTTAAACAGGCTTTAGTAATGTTAATGTGGGTGACATGAAGACCACAGAATGTAATGTATCAAATATGATACAAATAGCATGATAGGGTTAATAAAGACACCAGTCTCCTGAAAAGTGATTTGTTATTAGTCTTTGCATTAAAATTCAAGGCTTGGCTTTAGGTGATTTCATAAGTTTTAAGCTCTATACTGTATTAAAATAAAGGGCTACCCAGAAGGCAGGAGAGAAATCAGTATTTTAGAGCCTTAAAAAAAGCAAGAAAACTATAATCCAAGCAGAATAAACCTTTACATAAAATGATCAGCAGTAAGATTTTTTCTTTTTAGGTTTAATTATGTAAAATGATGTAACATCAGACCTTGACTAGACCTTTAAAGTTGTTCAGTCCTAGCGATACTGACCTGACCAGTTTTCAATGAAAGCACTGAATGTCAATCAGTTTTTCAATATACTTCAAAATACACTCTCAGTCTGTATAGCATAGAAATGTAATTTGTTTGTGGGTGCACATTATAGAAAACATGTCCAAACATAGGATAATGCAACATGGAGTCCACTGTTGGCTGGTACATAATGACAATTAGTTCTCTCTTGGATAGCATGGGTGACATTCACACTCCACCATGTAAAGAATAAATAAAATGAGATAGATAAGACTTACACAAAAGAATCTCACCTAAATAATTCAAAATTATTCCTCAACTATGATTACAATGACTGTGATTATTATAATTATAACTAATATTTTATAACAAACTATAAAGGCTCAGTTTTAGTGGATGGCTTAACCATCTAGCTTGACAATATTTTTACAATCTGGCTTCCCAGAGGCAAGGAAATATTTTTAAATCTAAAGAAAGGAGAAATAACAATAACAACAATAATAATAATAATAATAAGGGTAGGAAGAAAATGTGGAGAAAATACCAGCAAGATCTTTACTAATTTTAATGAATTGCTTAAATTAGTTTATTATCAAATTTAACTTAACCTTGAGATTAGCTCAATCCTCCAAAACTCCTTTGAGTTTTTAGATGCACTAGAAGCACTAGATTTCTGTCAATCTTACAATGTACATATGTTTTTCTCTATAATCACAGGAATGCATTTTATGTTGCTGATCTACTCTACAGGCAAAGAGGTCCACTTGTGTAGTATAAAGCAACAGGGGTCCACAGTTGGCTGGTACATAATGACACAAGTTACTTGTAAATATATCTAAACTAAATCATGTAAATTTTTTTGCTTCTAAAAGGATCTGTAAGTATATGTATTTTGTAACTGAATACAAAGGCTCAGCCGTTGTGGATGTCTTTACCATTTTATAGCTTGACACTGTGTTTAAAAAGGAGCTACCCCAGTCCATTCTCATTGTTAACTTTTCAAATACATTCCCTCTGTCAGTGCTTTTGGCATACCTGCATCAATCTGGATCATGGCAGGATGATGTGAGATGAGAACATAGCGGACAGAGCCAGCGGCATTGTTATATCGTCAGTAGACAGCCAGACAGCACTGAGGCACATCTGCATACATCTTGCGTAGCATCACTTGAGAATATGGATGGGCGTACTCAAAACTTCCATTTAACAGTTTTACAAGCAAAAAAATACCATGCAAGTTTTAGGTTTTATTTTTGAGGATTTAAAGTTTTTTTTTTCTATTGGGAAAAGAATATTAAAAACAAAAATGTTATTTTTTTTTTAAAAAGGAATAAAGTTTCATCATCATTGAATGATGCCTTTTCAGAGCCAATATTTGCATAAATGAAGCAAATAATTTAAAATAACTTTGCTGGTCCAAAGTCTTCTGTAAAACATCAGAGCCACTCAGAATACTTAGAGGGCAACTGAGGAACTGAGTGGATTAGTTGTGAAACAGACATACAGTGAAAATCAGATTTTAACGGTTTAAATAGTTAAGAAGAATTCTGTATAGTTGCAGTGATTTGACAAAATTGCAGGGTCTCCCAGAATTCACAGGAATCAGCTGAATTTGGCATTTATTGTTATGGTTGAAATCCAATGTATGTGCCCATCTATAGGAATCCATTTTATTTATCGCTCCACATTACAGAAAAGAGGTCCACACTTGAGTTGTATAAAGTGACATGAGTCCACTGTTGGCTAGTATATATTGACACAAGTTCCATCTTAGATATATAGTATAGAGTGACATTCCCATTTCAACATGGATAAATGACAAAGAATAGGAAAAAAAGAAGTTAGATGCATTATTGTTCAAAGAAAATAATCTTACAAAAATGTAATAATAAAATTATTATTTTTTTAGGAAATTGGAGATAGAAATATCATTTTAGTTTTTAGTACATTGCTTTTTTGAGATCGTGCACCTGAATAAGTTTTGAGTTGCTGTTTAAGAGTGTGCTCCTTTTACCTTGTGTTGAAAACACATTGACAACCCATCATGATATAAATGACTAGAGCAATCTTTAATGGTATTTATAATATGGGAGGTTTGTGAGCAATCAGTTTGTCTCAGTTACAGGGATAAGTCAGTTAGAGGAATGATTAACCTCTGAAACCCTCTGTTCAACTGCTGAGATGAACTATTTCAAATTCTATAGGTTTTTGGCTGTACTTTTGGCTGTACTTTAACTTTAAATTCTAAAAAAGGAAAGTCAGTCCACACTTTGTCCCCTCTTGGCCTGTACAAAATGACACTTCTTGTTTTGTTTTGTTTTGTTTTGTTTTATATTTTCTCCAATGTTTTAAATTAATCTTAAATCTGCATTAGACAGATAAAATTGTGTATACATTACTACTAGATCTCAAGAAAACCAAAACAACTACAACTACTAAAACAACTAAAGAAATATAAAACAGCCAACAATACAAAAACTGCAGAACTAGGATCAAAATAGGATTCACTTTCAAGTAAAATAAAAAAATAACGCTGAGAGATTTGGATTGGATTGTCTGCTGTGTTGCGACCTTTGAAGTCTTCTGTTGTAGGAGGGAACTGAGAGTTTTAAATGGGTGTACTGGCATGCAAAATTACCAACATTTATGGATTGTGTCTTTAACAGAGGCTGACTACTCATTTTGTATTGGATTAAATGATTTGCCATCTCTGTGTGCATGCTGCAGTGACCAGAGGGACTTATTATTATTCAACACAGTTTTGGTTTATGAAGAATTTCAAATTCCTTAAAGGGTTTTAGTTTATGATGTAAGCATTAAACAATCCTCCACATTGACTGAGTGGAGTGTCCAGCACCCATGTGCCTTTAAGGTTGCCTCTGAGAAATGAGTGACTTGGAGAGGGTGAGGGGTCAGCGTGTGCAGCTCTGTGCCAGGCCTTGATTCTCTGCAGTGTGGGGGTTGGTTTCTTTGTTGTTGACGATGGTCAATAGGCCATTCCACATTAAGCTTCAGAGATGCTAATTTATATTAGCTAGAATGTTACATCCAACTCTGACTGCCTGAGACATGGGTCTGTCCCCTGTCCTGTTAAGCAAGTGGCATTTTAGTGCTTATTTTAGCTGGTACAACATCTCTGGATTATTGGGAAGAACATCCTAAAAGTTTACAGATTGGGCATATAATTCTCCACTCAAATTCCCACTAGCTTGAATACTGATACAAAAGTAGTACTTTTTACTGGATAGTTAAATATTTGAACATATTTAATCACCTAATAATTACATGAATTTCATGGCAAACCATTGTGATGTTACATAGTTTATTGTGCCAAGTTAACATTTAATTGTTCTAATCATAATAAAAGGTTTGGTTTCAACTATAGGAGTAAAACAAAACTAAAGAGTAAGAGTGATCGTCTGATCATCATGTTAAACATATTCAGGAAACAGAAATAAAATGTCAGAATGCAACATTGAGCCAAAGAAAAAACATGGTGGATTATTGTAGTTTTGTAACATAGGTTTTGTTATTGATCTGTAATGTTGAATTTATGTAGTCCATTTTTCACCTCCTGAACCCTTTTCATTTGAGCTGCAGTGATATAAATTTAAAGGTTTGGTCATAAATCAGTTTGAACTTATATATGAAAATAAATAGTTTTCTAACCTATAAAACATTTAATGGGGGCAAGCGTGTATGCATGCTTAACACAGCTGAAAACAAAGCATTTTTTAAGTGACTGTAAGATTTAAAACAGCAAATGCAACTTTAAAATGGCCTCCCCAAATAATATGTCAAGATCCACTACATGGTATTTTTTAACAGTTTAACAATATACCATCAGTAGTGTATCAGTGTAATATCAGCGTGCCATCAGTAGTTGCAATTTATTTATTAGTTATCAAGTAGTATTGACAAAAGTGAAATTAACAGTCTGTTAACAGCCAGCTTAGGAAAGATGACACTGACATGTAAAATTACCAGCACATTTATGGAGCAAAATGCATCCCTAAAGGAGGTTAAATATTCATTTGTTTGTGAAAAAATTGTTGTTCATCTCTCTAAGATGTTAAACATTTGATTCAGTGGTGCTCTGCATTATTAAGTAAGCAATCACATGGTATAGATATATTGTTAGATTTATGAGCCTTCAGTTGATGAAGCTGACAAAAATATGTAATTTCCTCTACACTGAAGAGGTGGAGTGACCAGCACCCATATGATTCTCAGATCCTAACTTTGAATGTTGAACAGTGGAGACTGCTGCCACTGAGAAGTGAGTGACCTGCAGTGAGTGAGGGTTTGACTCTGTGCAAGTCAGTCTGTGAAAATCTGTCAGGCCTTGGATTCCCTGCAGTGGGATGGTTTCTCCTAGCTGACGATGGTCGTTAGCACATGACACGATTGAGCTAAGGGGTTGCTAACTTCTCATATCCAAGATGCTGTATCTGATTTAGACTGACTGAAACGTGGCTTATTCCCCATCCTGGGTTTAACAAGTAGCACACTGCTTATCTTGGTTAGTACAACATCCCTGGATGATTGGGAAGAACACCCTCAAATAGTACGGAGTAGGCATACAATTCTCCCCTTGAATTCCCATTTAAATACTGTTTTTTTTAAACTTGTCCTATTATGGATATTTAAGTAGTTGAACATATTCAGTTACCTAATGATTACATCTGTTATTTCATGACATACCATTTTGATGTTGCACAGGTTATTGCCTCAAGTTTACATTTCATTATTCTAATTATAATAAAAGGTTCTGTTTTAACTAAAGAGGTAAAACAATACTACAGAATTAGATACTCTGTAAAGCATCTACAAACATTATTTAGATAGTTAAAATGTTGTCAATGGTTATTGATTGTATGGAGTAAAACTAATTTGGCCCTTTTAAATGTTTTATAGGTGAGCTACATAAATAGTACATGTTTGTGTCCTGATTGTGTGATTATCATTTTAAACACATATATGAACAGAAAGTCAATGTTGACATACAACTTTGAGCCAAAGATAAATGTAGTGAGTTATTGTTGTTTTGCAACTTTTGTAACCTATTAAAAATTTAATGAAGGAGCAAACATATGTATACCTATACAAAGTGCTTAGAAAGACATTATTTATTAAGTGACTCAAAAGATTTAAATAGCAACTGCAACTTTATAATGGTCTTCCAAATAGTATTTCAAGATCTGCTACATGGTATTTGTTAACAGTTTAACAGTTTATTACCATTAGCAGTTGCAACTTTATAGAAACCATCCAAACAATGTTTATAAACAGTTTTCAAAACCAACTATTAATAGTTAACAAAGTGTTATAAATATTTGGTCTATCTATCCAAGAGATATTTATATATTGTATAATTTACTTTTTTGTTTTTACAAAGGTTTACAAATTAGTTGGAAACCATTAATACTTAGTTTATGTATTTATACAAGACTGTATAAGTCTTGGTATTTGACTAATAAAATAATCTATAACATTACTTATAATGGGTAAAGTTAATTAGTTATCATTTCTTCATTGGTTATCAAAATTGAGTATTGACAAAAGTATAATTAACAGTCAGTTAACAAATTATTAATGATGCCTATAATACAGTAATGCCAGCTTCAGAAAGATGATACCGACACGTAAAATTACCATTTATGGAGTAAGATGCATCCCTACAAGAGGCTGAGTATTCATATGTGTGAAAAAATGTTATTCATCTCTGTATGATCTATGTACATTTGATTCAATGGCTTTGTGCATTCTTTAGAAAGCAATCTGTCTTTATTACATTCACACACAGTTTTATAGATATATTTTATATTTACTTGGCCTTCAGTTGATGAAGTGGACAAAATATGTAATTTCTTCTACACTGAAGAGGTGGGTGACCAGCACCCATATGATTCTCAGATCCTAACTTTGAGTGTTGAACAGTGGAGACTGCTGCCACTAAGAAGTGAGTGACCTGCAGTGGGTGAGGGTTTGATTCTCTGCAAGTCCCAGCCTGTGAAAATCTGTCAGGCCTTGATTCCCTGCAGTGGGGATGGTTTCTTCTAGCTGACGATGGTCGTTATGGGCGTGAGGACATTACACATTGGGCTTCAGGGTTGCTACTTCTCATATCCTAGATGTTGTATCTGACTGAAACATGGCTTTTCCTCTTTCCTGTGTTAAACAAGTGGATGTTGGGTAAGATAATGTTAAACTGTAAAGAGTAGAAATACAAGCAGAATTCCACATTTGTAGTCAATTGCACAATTGACTACAAGCTATTCAAAAAAGGAGTTAAACATGTTTTTCACATGAAGAAACATCTGCTGGGAAGTGACATAATAACCACATGTATGTAATATCACTGAAATAATTGAAAGGTAATTATTTATTAAGTGGCCTCTAAAGCAGTAGGGCATCTTGGCTCTCAGTGGCTCTGTTTGTCTGAATTTTAACGTAACAATATCAGAAACACATTAACATTAGTTAAACTTTAAGTGCTAAAGAGTTGTTTCAGTTGACAACACTGGAATGTAAAGACCTGTAAAGCTGAGTGTCAATGTAAACTTATTTTAGCAATCTCATGCCTTCATGCACACTCTCTGTGCCGCAGTGACAATGCTGTATACCAGCCCTGTATTTGCCAACTAATTTACAACTCTATGTGTTACCAACTATAGTTATCAAAAACAACCAAAAAATAGATATAACAATAATAAAAACTTGCACAAACCTCTTTGAATGGGGTCAACAGAAGATAACTAGTGAAGGCCCATTCATAGATGTGTATCCTGCTGTGATGGTTTTGAGATGAGGTGTTGGTGGCTCATCACCATTTCAATGCCCATCAAAACACTAATATACCAGGTAAACTTTAAGTGCTAAAGAAAGGTTTTAGTTCACATACTGGAATTTAAAGTCCTGTAAAGCTGAGTGCTCATTGTGAACTTATCAGACATTATATTATTTATTATGTGCCTTTCACTTCATGCACACTCTTTGTGCACTGTGACAATGCTGCATGCCAGTGTGTAGTATATGTTATAGACTGTAGTCATTAAAAAAAACATCTTTGAATGGGGTCTAGATTAGATAATGCTAAATACACTTTACAAACACAGGTGTTTCATCCATCACTAAAAAACTATTCATTTTGAACACAATGGAACACATTACAAAACAAGATATTTGGTGTTCAAATCCATTACCCTATCATAATAGCATGAAAAGGAGCCTTGAGAAATACATAAAAGAGACAAGGCTAAAAACCAAAAATGAATGGCCATGACCTTTGACCCATAAAGCTGCACTGCATTAAATACCAACATGACTGAAGGATATAGTTTATCACTGTATCTATAAATGCAAATTAAGACTTAACTATGCAAAGTGAAAGCCAGATATCAGCAAAATCCAGAAACACTGCCAACTTCCGCCGGACCTGAGCTCATCTGTCGTCACAGTGAATATTAAGACAAGTTATAATTGTGTTCACATTATAGCCTTTATTTTAAAAAGCTACAATGGCAACATTTCTGGTGCCAATTTACTAAACAATGAGAAGCTTTACTGAATAGATACATTTTTGTATTAGATATTTTTTCTCTTTAAAAAATGCACCTTTTCTATTTCTTTTCATTAATCTATGGTGGAGTGTGAATATCACTCTGTCCTATCCAAAAAGGGAACTTGTGTCATTATGTACCAGCCAACTTGGGACCACGTTATTTATTCTATATGTGGCCCTTTTTTCTGTAATGTTGATCAACAAAGAAAATGCATTCTTATGCATATAAATTAAAGCACACACATACATTGTAAAGAGATCCTGTGCTTGTAATAACTCTTAATGGGAATTTCCAGTAAAAGTCTGATAATAAATCTATTTTTATGATTAATCAGCAAATACTGTTGCTGACCTTTATATCGTTTTGGTCCTTTCTGGGAAACCCTTCATTGTAAAGGTGAACATCTAAAGTAGGAATTCCAGTATGTTTTTTCCATGGCCAAGGGATCAGCCAGTATGTGTGATATCTCTGATCTAGACACTAGAGAAAGAAGTCTCAGACTTGTAATGTCATGAGGAAGTATAAAGTCTGGAGCTGCTCCTTCTGCTCATCGAGAGCCTAATTTTGGGGACCAACAGAATGTTTGTTATCCTTAAACCCAAGTGAACTTTATTATATTGGTGTTGTCAGTTCTGTAACAGAAAATGTTCCATATACTTATAACATTGTTCTGGCTGTTCTCAGTGTCATCTAGAAAATCTTTCACAATTTCATATCAATGGAGCAACTCTACACTTTATATCACATGACATCACAAGCACTCCAGTTTTTGGATATGGGGCGAGTTGCCCATGTTTACTAATGTTTTAGACTGCCTTAGATCATAGAAATAATATGTATGTATTTTTAGAAATGGGCATAATTTCCCATTAATACAGTATCAAGCCATAAAAAGGTTAAGCCAGCCACTAAAGTTGAGCCTTTATATTCTGTTACACAAACATACTAACAAATCATATTTGAAGAAGAAATGTAACATTATTCACAAGTATTATTAAATATGTTTGTATGTGCTTTACATGGTTGAGTGTGAATGTCACTCCGTGCTATCTAAGAAGGAACTTGTGACATTATGTACCAGCCAACAGTGGACTCATGTCATTATATCCTACTCAAGGGTGGACCTTCTTCTGTAATGTGCATAACAAACAAGTTGCATTTCTTTAAGTACAGACTGAGAACACAAGTATATTGAAAACTTGATTGACATTCACTACTTGTGAAAAGCTGGTCAGGTAAGTATTTGAACAATTTTAAAGGGTCAAGTCAAAGTTTGATGTTACATAATTTTAATTTAAAACTCCTTTTTAGTTTTCTTACAAAAGGAAATGGAGTGTGGACATTTTTTTTCTTTTTTAGAGCGCAAAGTTCAAGAGTACAAACAGAAATTCGACTTATGAAGGCCCATTCATAGATGTGTATCCTGTTGTGATGGTTTTGAGATGAGTTGTTGGTGGCTCATCACCATTTCAATGCCCATCAAAACACTAACATACCAGTTAAACTTTAAGTGCTAAAGAAAAGTTTCAGTTTACAATACTGGAATGTAAAGTCCTGTAAAGCTGAGTGTCATTGTGAACTTATCGTAACATTTATTATGTGCCTTTCACTTCACGCACACTCTCTGTGCACTGTGACAATGCTGCATGCCAGTGTGTGTAGTATGTGTTACAGACTGTAGTCATTAAAAAAACAAACATCTTTGAATGGGGTCTAGATTAGATAATGCTAAAATACACTAACAAACACAGGTGTTTCATCCATCACTGAAAACTATTGTGAACACAAAGGAATACATTACAAAACAAGATATTTGCTGTTCAAATCCATTAACTATCTGCCATAATAGCATGAAAGATTTAGAGAACCTTGAGAAATCTCTGCATAAAAGGACAAGGCTAAAACCAAAATGAATGGCCATGACCTTTGACCCATAAAGCTGCACTGCATTAAATACCAACATGATATCACAAAATGAGCTTGGGACACTGAAAACCACTGACAGTGAACACAGTTCATCACTGCATCTATAAATGCAATTTAAGACTCTACTATGCTAAGTGAAAGCCAGATTCAACAAAATCCAGAAAGCATACTGACTTCTCTGGACCTGAGCTCATCTGTCATGTCACAGTTTGATTTCTTTCTTTTTGGAAGCAAACAGCTTTTAAGATTAGTCACAGACTTGTGTTAAATCATTTTATAGTGATTAACTAATTAAAATAAATATATTATTTATTAAAATAAGTAATTATATTGCTGATCATTTTATGTATAATGTTGCTCGTTTATAGATTTATTTTTTCTGAATTTTGGTGATACATTGGTAGTTACAATTGGTCTGGTCTAAATATACATATATATATATATATATATATATACATATATAAAACAGACAAAACAATAAAGTTATAAACAGAAAATAGTAAGATAAAACTGAATTCACAAGAATATGGGCGCCTTCTTTAAAAGATATACTTTGCTTTGGCAAGTATTATTTCCTGTAATATTTATTATCACAAAAATGTTGATATATTGCAAGCAATAAAGTTTACATACCCATTTTTAAAGATACAAATGAAGTTTTTAGTGAAAAGAAGCGCTCTATAGGTGAGAGAACCAGGATAAACCAGTTTGACTGCAGTATATGGATGTCCCCCCTTTGATAGGCAGGCGATCGCTCAAGGCTTCAGGTCCCCTCTTGGCAATTTCTTTAAAAAATTGTAAAAATCACATTTGCAGTAATATTGTGAAAGAAGACCTCAAAAGTAAATTTTCAATTCTAGTTTTGTATTTTTAAAATGACTGCTAATAAAGGTTCCCTCTTGGATAGTACACTTAGATAGTCCCCTATTATTCATGTTCGCATGTATGTGTGTGTGTGTGTGTGTGTGTGTGTGTGTGTGTGTGTGTGTGTGTGTGTGTGTGTGTGTGTGTGTGTGAGTGTGTGTGTATTTTATTTATATTGATCTGTTTTTGTTTTGTCTTGAGTATTCAATTTTGGTTTGATTTGACTGAGGTGTGTAGGTCGAACTCCTGGGGCGGAAAGATGTATTATTTATTTAATACTAAGTTCATTGATAAAATATAGAAAAAAGGTGGTAATACTTAATAAGTTTTCACTCTCTCTGACTTCTCGTCCTCTTTTAGGACATGAAGTACCTATGTTGTTTAATGCCTATGTCTGCTGGGTATTTGATCTGGTTTTATTGGTTTTTAATTTGCATTTATTTTTCATGTCTGATATAAAATAAATCTAAACACACTGCTGGCAATCTGAGGGCTTTCCCCACAGAAATATTAGCTATTAATATTAGATCATAAATATAGAACATGTTGAACATTTGCAATTTAAGATCCCTGTGACCAAGATGGACTTCCAAGCATATCCACAAAAAAACCAAAAAAAAAAAAAAAAAAAAAAAATGCTACATTATAGGAAAATCTATAGATAATCTTTAGAATCATCAGAAAATGGGGGCTTTGTATATGATTGTCGGAAAGGGGAAATAATATTGGCTTGATTGTCATGTGTACTTGACCAGTAAGCTTATTAGTGGGTGCTTCCCGTAATGGTCCTGGGTTTTTATTAGTAGTTTTTCAGTTGCTTGAGGACTTTGTTTTTAAGGTTCTGAGTTTTATGTCTTCTATGTTTTTTTGTTGTTGTTTTTAGTTGTTGTTCATTCTCGTTTATTCTGTTTTCTGTTTTATTTCGTAGATTCATTCCTCATGTGTCGGGTCTGTTTTTATTTCCTGCCTTTGCATGTTTTCCGTCCTTAGCGATTGTCTGCCCCAGCCTGATTTGTTTCACCTGCTCCTGGTGTCTTTTGTCTGTCTGTGATAGTCTGTGCATTTGTCTTTGTACTTCTTGTTGGAAGTTCAGTATTTTGGAGTGGAAATCAGTGTGACTTTTGAGCACTCCGGAGGATGTTAAAAACACTTTAAACGTACCGCACACCACAGGACAATCTGACAAAATGATCTTGAGAATGATCAAAAAAGTCAAGGCTTTGCTGACAGCTGTTGGGAGGCGGAATCAAAAGCAAAATTTGCTTTTGATTCTTCTAACATTTTCTTGTATTGTGTGTGGCCAAAATAATGTATCCGGCAAATCACAAAATGTTTATAATAAACATATTATTAAATCTTCATTGACAATTTTTTTTCCCCCAAAATATCTGATTTTGTAATTCCAAATTGCATGTACCAGCCACCGCGTCATTAACTTTTAAATAGTTTTAAGTACTCACGACTTGGTTAAGGTTAGGGAAGGGTCACAGTTTGGGTAAAGCACTCACTTTGACTCAACAATGTACTGATCTGATGTTGAGGTTTTTGTGGTCATAGGTCAAGGTCACTGCGACCTCGTCTGTCTCATTCTTGTGAACGCAATATCTCAAGACCACCTTCAGGGAATTTCTTCAAATTTGGCACAAACATTGACTTTGACTCAACAATGAATTTATTACCACCATTAATTTGGTGGTCAAAGGTCAAAATTTACTCAACTCCACACAAATGTCTAATAGGATATAATGATGAAGTGCTGACATTTTATATCCAAGAGGTCAAAGGTCAACTGTGACATCATAATGGCCACTACTCAATGTCATATCTTGAAACAGAACGAGAGACATTTGGTCAGATACTGAATTGGTGACACTAATCTCAAGGCCCACCTTGAAACTGTGCTGATTCTATAAATCGTATGTGCTGCTGGGGGAAAAAAAAGTGTGTTAAGCTTCCAGTTTTCACACACACATGTGAACTATAAGTGCAACCTGACTGGTGTGCGGAGGCGTACACCCTCATGGTGGTAATTCTAGTTTCGCTCTGTGATGGCAGTGGAGGCAGCAGATGTTGTGTTTACAGGTCTTTCCTGGCACCGTTGTATCCCTCTCTGCCTGGGGCTGATTGCCTGCAGCCTGGTACATAAAGATGATAACTTTGGCTCGGCTTCTGGCAGGCAAGGCTGTTCAAATGATTGGGGACTAATTAACATCATGATCTCCCATTGAGGGATGTGACCTTCCAACACCATGTTTCCAGAGTCACTGAGAATCAGACACGCTTGAACACAGTCAGCTGCTCCACAATAGCTCAAGGTGAATTGCCGTCATCATCCACCATGATCCTTGTGTACCTGCGGGGTGATCATTGATGTTTACCTGTCTGATGCAGTGAAGGCTGCTTCTAATGAGATGTCTCTATAAAGATAGATAAACTGCAGCCTCGCTGCCACAACCACAACCCTGAGGGGTGCATATAAAACGAAGCGTATAGCGATAACTGACACACCTGTGTGAGCACCAGAGTGCATCAGCTGTCACTTTTAGCCTTTTGAAGTGTTCTTTCAATCCTGTTAACCCAAAATGATGAGTTAATTAAATTCTTATCTCAAGAAAATAATTGTTTCCTTGACATTACAAGACCCCTTTATCTTGATATATTTACTTTTTATTTAATGGTTTAATTCAGTAATAATAGTATAAGTGGTGATACAACACATTTGTCTCTTCCTGTTGGAAACTAGCTGCACACCTTAAAGCTGATAACGGTGCCAGAATCTCGGACCAATCTACCTTACAACCTGTTATCATTGACTTTTTGTAGCTGAAGTGGTTTATATGGAGCTGGCATTTTGCTTTAATCAATTTGTGCCCGAAGTTTCTGCTGCCTCAGGCTGTACTTTGGTTTCTGAACTTTGTTTTCTCACAGAGTGTACTGGAAAGACTCCTGCACAGTGTTGGCAACCCTCATGCAAAGAATGGAAAAAAAGGAAGAAGTAGTGCTCATATAGTTGGGTGATTTAAGTTGCATATGCACAAAATTATGTGGTAGTTTAACAATTACAATTTAAATAAAATCAGAGCCACTAAAAAAAAGCTGATTTTAATACCACATTAAAGCATGTTTAACCATTTAAAACCTGAGCAAATTGACTGGTAAACATGGTAAAAGGGCAACAAGCGAATTCACAAGAAATGCCGCAAAAATTACCAAGAAATTAGTTTAAAAAGTTCCAAGAAAATTACCTGAAATTTGTAAAATATCAAACTAACAAAAATACAACAAGCAAATGACAACATGAAAGTGCTAGAAATGTTTAAAACTTTTTGAATTATTTTCTTTCTATAACATAACTTTAAATAATAAGAGCATTACAAACATAGTTTTATGTACTTTTTTTCCCTCTGGAGCAAATTTTGTGCCAAATTAACATATATTACCTAATTTATATATGTGCCCACAACACAGGGGCACTGAGATGCTATGTGCTTGGCAGGGCAGTTAGGGGTGCATTTCAGGTGCTTTAAGAATTACACAGTTCGTTTTGGTTTTATCTATGCAGGGTGAGCAGCTGCAAAAGCAGTATAATCCTTTAGCAAATTCACCCATTAGTGTGTTGAATTTGTCAAAGCTTCAAGACTCATTTTAACTAGAATTACCGCCTCATGGTTGTAGACCTTCACAAACCAGTCAAGTTGCAGTTACCTTTGACTTTTTGAATAGCGTATTATTTCTTCAGTTATGATCAAAAACACATTTTCACAGGTAACAGCGACCTTTAACCTCCAAAATCTAATGAGTCCATTGTTGAGTCCAATTGGACATTTGTGTGAAAACTTAAAGAAACTCCCTCAAGACCCTCTTGTGATATCACGTGCACTACATTGGGACACATGCAAGGTGACAGTGACCTTGGACTTCCCCATTTGATCACCAAATTCTAGTAAGCAGATGTTTGTGCTAGATTTGAAGATATTCCCTCAAGGTGTTCTTGATATATTGTGTTTATGAGAACAGAATGTATGTATGTCTGGAAAGTCTGGGTGTGACACCCCACAATTTTGAGGCAAGCTAAAATGTTAGCTTGTCATTGGAAGCAACATATTGCACCACTCTCTTGCTAATAGCCATTTCCTCTATTTGTTTGTACAACATTGCTATCTCTGAACTCATCAGTGTGCTCTCAAGTGAAATCAAGTGTGGCAAGCTCAATAGGGTACAGCAGTCGTAATCTTCTACACCCATAGAGAGACCCTTATTTTGGGTTGTGTTTGTATTTTGTCACTCCTTCCTTTTCTAACCTCCTGGCTATGGAGCAGAAAGAGTGTAGGCTCAATCAAGGCTGTATCTTAGAGTTATGGCTGCAGGCACTCAGTGATTGCTAAAGCTTTACACATTTTCTGGAAAAATTGTGACAAAACAAATCACAAACTTCAAAATAAATATGCATAAAAAATAGACAAAAATAATTACTAGGTTGGAGTTTGTACTTTGTTTTATTGCTTTGGTATACTGTAGCAAATGTCAATGCATTTGCATAAGTTTAAATACTTGGATGTTGATAGGTTACTTAATATTTGGCAGGAAATATGTGGATTTCTACCATGCATATACAAACAAAAACATAATTTTCAAAACTGCCACCAAGGGGCACATCAAAGGAAGTATAATGTATAATATGCATGTGAGACTCACAATACACTCTTTTCAAAAATATATATAGAGACTTTAATAACCGATATTATTTGTAAGTGGGACAGAATAGAAAGTCTGGGGAAAAAAAGCACAAGCAAAAAAAAGATTGCAAAGTAGCAAGAAATGAGTCCATAAACATGCACAAGTAAACGCAGAATAACTTCTAACCTCATACATGACACATCTAGGGATCCATGCATATTCAGTCCAATCAGGTGTGAGAGAATGAGGTCAGACGCTGACGTTCGAAATCCCCCACCCCTCTTTCTTTCTCCTTGGCGCTAATGGACATTTTGCTCAGGCATTAGTAATAGGAAACTAATGTTTTTGTGTGACTGTGGCCAAAAATAGCTGGGCTATTTTCCTTCAATCCTCTCTCAATTTCCTGTTCCAGAGTGCATCTGCTGAGTGAGTGATGAAGCAGGTAATTGGGGGTTCAACATAAGTTACGGTCAAATGAGTCCTTGTGGTGGAATCAGTTCTGACAGCAGGAAATAACATAGTGTTAAAGAAACAGGCACATCATCTGGACATTGTGTAAGCATGCTTAACTTTTTGGTGACCCTTTAAATGCATGCAATAAAAAAAACATCAGTTGACCATAAATATAACTGCTTCAGATGTTAGCTGTACTTGTTTAAAACGATTTAGATGATCCACTTTAGTACAAAGTCTGTTATCATATCTCCACGTAATAAATTCTGACAGAACTGGATCTACTTTCTTGTACATCTGCAAACATTTTCTTCTTCACAGTTAATGTGGTATCATATGTTTACATGAGCAAGACTCTGTCACAGTCAGTTTTTAAATGCTGATATACTGTCAGTATAAGTAAGAAAAGGTGATTCTCTAGTATTCATGAGTTATTAATCCACTTACGGCTCAATGTACCATAGTACTAGAAACATTAGCAAGCCAGTTAAGTCTGACCTGATATTTTATAGCGCCACATTAATACAGAAATGTATTATCTGGCCTAGTCACTGTAAAAAATTACAGTGATTTGCAGCAATTGCTGCCATCATTTTCCAGTGACTCACAGTGACAGACTTTTTCCATCAAATATAAAGGTCAATATTTGAACGTGCATGAGTCTTATTTGACTTTCAGACATTAGTGCCATTGCTAATTAACAAACCAACAGATAATTATGTATTTCTAATGAAGAAATATTGCTAATTTATGGCAGTTTGTTGAGAATAGTCAGTCAAAAGTTGTCATATGTCACATACAGCCACCTTTGCAGTACTTTTGGCATAAGATCCTGATGTCAGAAGCCATCTTGTGTGTCCACATGATACGCCTCTGGATGTTGCCAGTTTAGAACATGACTGGACAGAACCGAGATGGTGTTATGATGCGCTGCTGGAACCTGTCGCATCCCAACACATTCTCATCTCAGCTCATCACATGGTGCCGCTCTGTCAGTGACCATCTGTGTTGACTTTTGACTATGACTATTGAGGTATCCTAATGCATCAGCTGTTTATGCTTTGGGATACAGTTTCCTTGATGTGAACAAATGCACAATATGGGATAATGCAGCATGGTCCTTATGTTTACACAACAGCAGAAAAAAAAACAATGGAAAGAACAGAAGACCCCCCCACACATTTACACTTGAGACAAACTCTGGACCCCTGCAGAAAAGTCAGTGGCTTGTAGAAACCCTTCACCTCCCTCCCGCCCGCCCTATGAGTGCTTGTGCACCTTATATATTTTGTCGTTACCGGTAGCCTTATTACCTTCAGCATTGCATGTACAGATTCTGTCCAGCCGTGATGCAGGTGATGCCGCGAGTGTGCATTGCACATGGACATGCCCAGTGCTGTCTGTCCATTCGCTAGCATTTAATAATAACTCCAACGGCTCTGTCCGAGGACGTTCTCATCTGTCACTGTTCAGCTGCATTGTGGTTGAATGTAAAAAGGTGGCTTTTGGTGTCACGCCCATATGCCAAAAGCACTGACAGAGTGGAGCATTTTTTTGCACTTATATGCAGATATGTTTAATGAGATTTACTGAAATGACTGCCGCACTGTCTTGGCCAGCATACGTGTCGGCCACATCGGATCTGCCAAAATATTGGCACTAGCCCCCAAAGGCTTTATCATTCTCAGACAATAGCCGATGGGATCCAAAATTGATATATCATTGAAAAACATTTAAATCTCATTACCAGACAGATCCATGCAAACCAGAATCCAATCACAAGCAGAAATCCAATTTAATTTTTTTTACAAGCTGCAGCAGTGTCACCAAATAAATGCTCAGTTCACCAAAAATGACAAACATTTTTCCATTTGTCCCTATTTGTATCGAGCCATAGAGAGAAAGACAGGTGACAAATTAAGCAGAAAAAAAGAAAGAAAGAATATAAAATGGGACTTTATTTTGGAGATGAGTAATTTTTTGATCCCATTTAAATTGTTTATGTGAATTACTCCTATAATGTTTGTCAATCTAAAATGCAATTTGGTAAGGCAAGAAAGTTGCGGTTTCTTATGAAAAACAAATTTGTAATTAGACTACACAAGTCCTGTAGGTGACATCATAACTCTCTGTCTTACTGATGGTATGTCTGTGTGTTTCATACGGGGACGTACTCACACAGCAATTGGTGTTGCTTGTTTTTTGCTTCCCAGCTGCCTAAAAAGACCAGGAATGATTGGAAAAAACACATAAGGATGGATGAGGATGCCAGTTTTTATACCCATTTTTTGATTTTTTAATCTGTTACCAATTTACCAATTTACTTACCTGTACCTGTCTATTATTGCCCTTGTCCCTGCTTTTTGTCCCAAATACGGCTTTCTGATGCTTTATAGTAAACTTATTCAAAACCATACAGACAAACATTTTAAAACAATTAATTTTCCAAAAATGTGGACTGTATTGCTGCTTTCCCAGTAGCCTGCAGTGCAGCCAGAAAATGGACAAACTGCTTCTCCAGCTTGGCCTCTCAAGAGAAGAAATTAGGGTCCTGAACTGGGGTCCTGAACTAAGGTCCTTCCTGTCACTGTCTTCTTAATTTTCTCCTTGCGTCTGTGACCTCCAGAAGACATGGCCACATATCTTCCAGCCAGGACCGCACCGATGCTGTTAGAGGTCGATAAAAAGCCCAACACTCATCTTTTTCAAAGTAATCTCAGACAGGGACGTGGGACAAATTAACATGCAGTTATATGAATCCGACAATGAATATATGTCAGATGAAAGAAGACCTTGGTGACCTCTCCAACGCTCAGATAATACTAGCTAATTCCATGGCATGGCAACGGATTAAACTGCTAATTGGTATGTAGGCTGAGCATTCATTACTATTGTGTCTGTGTGTGTGTGTGTGTGTGTGTGTGTGTGTGTGTGCGTGCGTGCGTGCGTGTGTGGCGAGAGCAAAGGAAATCGAGTTTATTAAGTTTCTATGCTCCCACGCTGCACACTGTGGCACTAGCAAACTGTACATTCAAAAGTAAAATTACATCACATTTACTTCACTCTGGCTTAAATGATATCCGACATATTTTGACAGAGGGTCTGCCTCCTACTTCACATTAACGGCCATTAATCAATTTGTACCACTCCAAGTGACATATCAAAACTTTGACATGCTATACTCTTTGACAGACTGCCAGATTAAGTCATACAAATTACTGCTCCCATTTTGACACATTTTGCTGTATTGTAATTGCTCATTGGCTGCAGTAGCCTTGCTCACTCAACCAGACTTTTGTAAATCAAAGCAAGTCATTCAGGGGTTTGACTAGATCACTTAAAATTTGATGTGATTAATGAGCATGCAGTCTCTGGAGAACTACAGCAATCTGGAAAGAGGTAACCCTCACTATACAGTCACCACTACCCAGTTTAACATTTAATTTCACCTGTTTTTTTTGTCAACTGATATCCAAATAAACACCTTTGACGTGACGTTCTGCTTGCCATTACAACTTGCAAGCTCATGAGGTAAATGCTGATTGTGATAGCTTAACTACTTTGCTCAAATCACAATTTAATTGGTTAACTTTCTGAAATGAATGCAGGATGGGTCATCATAAATATACTTGGGTAAAAAGAGGTATTTTGACAGATACCATATAAATACTCTTTTTAAAATTAGAAATGTGCAGTATAGTGTAGATCCTTGCCAGGTGGCCGGATTCCAGCCACTCAAGCTGATAAAGGCCACTGTCATTCTGAATTTGTAAAATACTGGGTGTAAAATGCCAAAAGCAACCTTTTGCCTCTGCATGAAATGCCGTTAGGTGGTGCCAGGGGAGAATGCGGGCGGACAAAAACTGGTCGCTGTGTAATTATACATTGGTAGCCTGCCTGACGGCACCTGCTGTGTCAGCATAAACCGTGGCAGGACAGTGTCAGGCTGAAACGCTGAGAGGCCCTATAAGGCTGGTGGGTAAGATGATGGATGGGCCCAAAGAACTATGTTTACTTGTGTTGTGTAAACATAACCCCCTGCAGCATAATTCCACCTTATTCTTGTGTTGACATCATGGTAGCGATGCCAAATATGTCAATAGCAGACCTAGAGTGTAATATGTTGACGTGAAAGTCCACTGCAAAGCGGCAATATGTTACGACTTTGGATGAGAATGTGTTGGGATAATCCCACCACATGCATTTGTTGACAAGTAGAATTTAACATGATAGCGCAATCCCCGAACATTAACAGTAAACACAGAAGGGTGCCTAAATTGTAATATGCAGACGCGGAAGCCCACTGCAAAGCCGCAACATGTGACGACTTGGGATGAGAACGTGTTGCTGTATCAATAACCTGACTTTGCTAAAGCCAGTGAAATGATGTTTCAAGCTTGATTGCTCTGCAGTCTTTGTTCCAGTTTGACCATTATTTCATCATCATCACAAAGGGTGATAAAGTACAAAAATGCATGGGTTCAGTATAAGCTTTTCAACTCTCTCTCTCTCTCTCTCTCTCTCTTTACATATATATGTGTGTGTGTGTATGTGTGTGTGTGTATGTATATAATTCATTGTCTTTTCACTAAGGGAGTGGAAGGAAATTCCACCTCTACTCTTATGTGTCTTTCTATATATACTGTCATCAAAAATTTATTTCACTGTCTGAATTTTCCTCTTCTTTCTCTGATATCCCCTTTTTTCTCCCTCTGTCTCTTTTTTGCCTTTCTCTAACAACTATAATACTGACTTGTTTCTGAGGATATAAATCTGTGTGTTTCCACCTGCTGTCCTCTGTGAGACCTCCTGTTCCCAAACTGTCCCATCCATAATAAATATCAGGAAACCACTGATTCCCATACATGCACACTTACTCACTTGTGCATTTGCACAATTATAGAGTTCATCGGGCAGCTGTACTTTCTTGTTCTAAGACTTTCTGTCCTTTACCAAATTACTCCAAAAGAGAAGGATATTAAATAAAAAATGAAAAGAAATTTAGAGTGTATACCTAGGCTAAGGCAGCTCAATTCCATAAATTTGACAACGCCAATGCTTTATTTGATCTGCCAGACCATCTTAACCAGGGACCTTTCAGAGTTCTTACATTTAACCCCCTGCTGAACCCTTTCTGTTGTTCTAACTTTCAAGTTCTGCACTGCTTGAACACAGCTCACAATGATAAATTTGCCATACTTGAAATTCATGGGATTATTTAAATTTGGTCCTTAACCCTTCCAAACCTGAAGCGGCATCTCTTTCCTTGTACTGCTTTCAAATGCCTTTCTCAAGTATTTAAACCCCTGAACTCTTAGCAAATTGGTGTAAATTCTTTCAAAAACATGAGAAAAAGGCAATGAGCAACTTTACAATTTTACGTATTGCAAGACAATAGTAGATTGAGAAAATTATTATTTTTTTTAAAGCTACGGAAAAATGCAAAAAACTGCATAATTATAATCTTATATTTGAAATGAAGTGGCATAATAATAATACACCTTTTCAGGTTATTTCTGTGTTTTTCTTAAATTATTTATTCATTTATTTGTTTGTTTAGTTATTTATTTTACTAATTTCTTTCCAGGTAATTTTCTTTTCTTTTCTTTCTTTTTTTTTTTTTACTAATATCTTGCTAATATTTGGGGTAATTTCTTCTTTCACTGCTAATTGCCTTCTTCCCATTTTGTTTGGAAAGAAGTTAAGGCAATTTACTGAATTTTCCTAGAGTTAATTAAGACAAAAATAGACAAAGGCATTTTATTTATATACTGTAAATTTTGCCTGCTGACATTACAGCTGTCACTGGCAGATTGTATCAGTGATAGCCAGTCGATTATGAACCACCATCATTCAGTGCGTTTACATGCATAGTTAAGTCGGGCTATGCTTATAGCTTGATTAGCGTATTTAATTGAACTACTGTCCTTGTCCCAGTATAAAGGCACTGCGGTTAGAATCGATTTATTGACAGAAGTATGTCCAACTCCACCATGGTAGGTGGTGATATGCCTCCTTTTAACTAGTTGCTACTACAGTGAAAATGTGGATCACTTTTTGGCGCTATACATTTCGTCTGTACTCTACACTTTATTTGGTACCTTCATCTTGTTTTGTTTTCTTCTCTTTCATCTTCTGGTATGTCAAAGCCCAGCGTGAGGACTATGGAGCATGCACAGAACACTGAGGCCAGTTTAGGTCTGGTTGAGGAAATAAAACGACTCCCAGCGACAATATCTAGGGGTTTCGACTGACTTCAGAAAGTATGATTTGGTACAATTTCAGCTGGACTAATACAATAATTTTCTAATACATTTTTAAAAGTTTTATTTACTTTACATTAAGTACATACGATACACGATACAAAACGATGCAAAACAATACAAAATGATACAAAACAATACAAAACGATAAAAAACGACAAAAAAATGATACAAAACAAAATGATACAAAACTAGACTTAACAATACAAAATGATACGAAACAAAAGAAAACGATGCTAAACTAAACTAAATGATACACAACAATACAAAACAATACAAAACAAGTCAAAACAAGACAACAATGCAATGACAAACAAGACTGGACTTTTTCTAACATCATGTAAACATGCTGACTGTTAGTAAATTAACCTCTGTCCTTTTACACTATGAACGTTTCAGTGGGCCAATCATCCTTTTTTAGCTTTTATTCCATCTAAAAAATGGAAACAAATTTGATGCTTGCGAGTGAATAGAATGCAAACTGTCACTTTACCCTGAAACTTTTAATTTGTTAAAGGAAAATTGTGTTCTTTCTAATGCTGCGCATTCTCACTTAAGGTGTCAAACAATTAACGTAGTAAGGTTAAGCAGCTAACAGTTTCCTGAGTCTCTTTTTCTACCATATGAATTAATTGTTGCCCCAAAGACAACCCCGGCTATTTAAAACTTCTGCTTTTACCACAAATCAAACTAACAAGAACAAAAGCATTCAGAAGTTGTCACTAAGTGTTAATTGTAACAGGTGTCTGCTGTCGGGGACACATTTTTCGCCCCATTTGACATCTGGGACATGCAATGTTCCCGCATCATTGTGTTCACAATATGGCAATTACAGCACATCTTTATTCTCATCGCAGCAGTATGTGTGAAGTCACTGTAATGAGGTGTGGACAGCATGTAAGAGTAATCCAGCTGTCATTCAGCTCAGGTCAGCTTCTAACAATCACCATCTATTCAGAAGAAGGCGGTACAGAGCTTTCCAGAGGATAGAATGAAACTCGTGCTCATTTTTTTCCCCCACCTCACACATCCCCCTTTTGATGCTATTCCCACCCTGCAATTATGTCTGTGATTGGACGTCTGTCAGGTGAAACTCAAACGCACAAGTATGAATAGGAGAGGGAGGACTTGTGCACAAAGGAGCCATTCTAAAGTGAAGTAGGTGGATTTTATCTTCCTGTTCACTGAATAACAAGTGTTCCTTGGAGAAGGATCAGGGGAGTGCTGCACAGTCAGAAACAGATGCATGTTATTAATTTGGCTGATGTGTTTTAGGTTAACTTGTTTGTAGAATCTTCAGTTCTTTTAAGCAAATATGAAGGTGCTGCAAAAATCACTTTGCATACCGCTGCCTGCCTGTATGACAATGATGATTTGTTTACTGTGAGTTACACAAACTGTTCAAAGATATGTAAGACTATAAACCCTAATGCCCTTACTCAACTTCAAAATTTATTAGAAACGGCTAGAACTTGTAGCACAATACAGCAACATGAAGGTTATGACTACATCAGACACAACTTTTTTTGTTTTTTAAGCAGTAAATTATATCTGTGACGATTTGGACATACTGAGAACCCAAGCGCTGACACAATACACAAGACGAGAGTTCAACAATTGAAGGGTGTTTATTATTTACAGTGAAAGGGTTCCTTCTTGAGGCCTTGGATGCTCGGGTGAGTGTATGAAGACAGGCAGATATGCTAAATATGAGTAGAACATAGAGTAGAGGCAACTCTGAGGCAGGGAAAAACACAAGACATACGCTACACAGGCAAAATCCAAAAACTCGAGATACAACTGACAAAAATACTTCGAGACTCTGAGGAACATCTGCCACATAGTAGGAGTATACTCTGGCGACGAAGAGTTCTGAGACCTCAGCTTAAGTACACCACCAGCTCATCAGAAGATTGCCTGCACCTGGCCCAGCCTGCAGGGAAAAACCACGTCCACACTCACACACACAGGTTAGGACACAAAAGCATCAGCAGACAGGGAGAACACACACAGAAGGGGAGGAGGGAGGCTGCCCAGCAGCCAATCAAGACAATATCATATCTACATAATAGGTTGTGAAATATTTAGTTTTATGTTTTATGTTATATTGGAAACAAACAAAATTAGTTGTTGTAACTTAATCACTCTATGTACGAACAGTCGTTAAATATTGTGACTTTAAACTACACTTTCCGTGGAGAGACATACACTTTTGGTGAAGTGACATAAAAGTGAGTTTACATGACACACACACACACACACACACACACACACACACACACACACACACACACACACACACTTACAACCAATTCAACAGAGCTTTTTGTTTTTTGAGCTTTACATTCTACATCATATCAACATAATTTTTTTTTGTTTATTGGCAACGAATGAAATGATGCGTTTTAACTTTAAATTTTATGCAACAATAACAATGTGTACAATGTGTAACAATTACACATTGTAATTTTGATGTCAAATTTACATCAAATTTTACATTGAAACACACACAGCACAGTAGCAGTTAAGAGTACACGTAACACAAAACAAATGAGCAAAATTCTGTCAGTCTAACACCATATTTCCAATCATATAATGAAAATAATTAGTATTTAATAACATGCAAGGTGAACTTTCTTCTAGAATCTTCATGTTTTTAGCAAATGTGAGCACCCTGCAAAATCCCCTGGCATACCGCTGCCTATCTCCAGTATGACTGATAATTTGTTTACTCTAAGTTACATCAGTTCTAAGACATGTGATGTTCTACATTGTATAAATGTTTTCCAAGGCATTCAGTGCACGCTTACAGCAACTGGACAACAGAATGAACTGAGCCTAAACAGTGCAAACATCACAATATGCCATTCTGCAGTTCATTCTTTATTCATTTTTACTCCCTTTACACAACAGCAAGGTGACTGCATCCACCTATAGGAGGAAACAGATAAAATACTTGTACATTCTGTGCTGTGAAACACTAACAAAGCGTATGTGGGTGCAGAAAAACAGATGCGCTTCCACTGATGTGTTTATAGAGTAGATTGTGTAACTTCTTACCCTCAGTCACACGCTGCACCACATGGCCCTGACTCTTTGTTCAGGCTTCATCACTGATGAAACGTGTTATTGATGAAACCACAGATAGGCCTATTGGACTTGATGGATGATGAGGAAAATGCAATTTTGGTTTGCTTCCACATCAATTACAGCGTGTTCCTACTGCCACAGTATGATGAGATGTAAGCATCAGCAGGAGGATTAAAAAACATTGTAACTCTGCTTTTATTTTATGTTTTTGCACTAAGCATTTGATTTTTCTATGTTTTTTTTATGTTATTTCCAGTCTTTCACCCCCTGCCCCTGCTCTCCTCTCATCTCTCAAACCAAACAAGTCTGTTCAAAGGATCATTAAATGCTCATCAGCACTAATCAGGTGTCATTGATATATTGTGTAACACTTTTCCTCTTATCCCATCTCTTTCTCTCTCTCTCTTGCATAGTAAGACTTTTCTGCCGGGTTTTAGCCAATGAGAATCTATAAAGTGTATTGGTTCACAAGAAAAACTATAACCCAAACCACAAAGGCAGTGGACAGTGTAATAAGAATATTTTTATGGATGAGTACATGTAACATTTTCCTTGTTACAGCCGATTTATGGTTTCACAGTGCCGCTTTCATAACTACTGGAAAGTAAATCAAAATACTTCATGTTTGATGGATAAAAAGCAGCAAAGCTGTGGCACATAACTCAGCCTGCAGTCTAACAGAAATGATATAAGTACATGCAAAATAAACATATCTTTAGTTTAGTCTACTACAGTACACTATTCAAAACATACAGAAACTGTTGTACTGTCTTGTACATAAGTAAAATAGCATTACCACAATGTAGAAACTCTATTAGAAGTTAAAATGTTCCTTTTAAAATTGTACTTAAGTAAAAAAAGATAGGTAGCATCCAAATACGCTTAAAGTAGCAAAAGTAATGTATGAGTATGTATTACTGGTCCATTGCAGAATCATACATATTAAAGCCTATATTAATGTTATTGGATTACAATCATAATGTTGGAGCTTTCCAACTCTGTTCTCATTCCAAACTCAAAAAGCGCCACTCGTCAGTGTTTTTGTCACTTTGACACCAAAAGCTACCTTTCGTGTCTACGTGCAACACACACAGCTGGCATCACTTGGCAACGCATCCAGATGGTACCAGCGGCATTCATATCATATGCTGGTGAACAGCAGGCGGGTTGACATGAAACCCACACACGCAGCATCACTTGACAACATGCACATGAAACGCTGAAGGACAGCGTTGGGTAATAACACTGCTTGTAATCATGTAATAGAAGGAGCTAAAATGCGCTTACAGGGTGGGTGGAAGTATCCCACAAATGATGTTTGTGCAGGAGTTTGGAGTTTGCTGCCTGTGTGGATGTGTTTTTTTTCTACACTTTACCATGTGCCTGTTTTGCCTAAACCTAACCATCTGTGACTTTGTTGCCTAATCTCAACCATGGTGACAGTCTGTGTTGTTGTGTAAACATCAGGCTCATGCTGCTTCATCCCACCCCCTGTGCATTTGTTGACATCACCACAATGATATCCCGTAAACAGCTGACGCAGCAGGCTACCTAAAACGTCATAGGTAGATGCGGAAGTTCCTGACAGAGAGGATCAGTAACATCTCATCGTAATGGATTATAATGTCTCATAGGTTAAGTGTTTGTTGATTATATAATACCTTACAGTCTGAATCTGCAAAGCAACTACTGCCTACTTTACTACCTAAGAAATAGGCTGACAATGTTCCTTCTGAACTGTAGTGGAGTAGAATTATTGTAGCAGAAAATGGAAATGCTTAAGTACAAGAAGTCTTCCTTCAAAACAGTACTTCAGTAGTCTACAGTACCAGAGTAAATAGTAACTTAGTAACCGTTGACGACTTACACCAAGAAACCATACTTTACTCACAGTGACCCTGCAGGTTGGCCCCTCAGACTTGACCATCGTAAACAATTAAACTTCCTGCTGCTGGTGCAAATAAATCAGAACGTTCATTGTCAGACCTCATATAACTGCACAAACCGTCACACCTAGACGCGTCTCAAAGCAGCTAATACCTCAAAGTGAGGAGACAAAGTCAGCACAAAATCATCAAGGAAATTAGCACAAGCGTTCAAGCAGAAAATAAACTTTTTTTTCCCAGTGTTTGCTCTTTTCGCAAAAGCAGAATTACAAAATAAGTGTTTGGCTAGTTTGAAAACTAGCCAAATAAAAACATGAGAAAATACCATATAATTGCTAAACACTGTCATTATATTCTGGAGAAAAGGCAGCTGGATGGCGTTCCCTGCGGGAGTTACTAGCAGTGTGTGCTGGAAAAGAATGAAGTGTGTAGTTACTCCTCTGTGCTCATCTGCATGAAGCCTCTTTTGTCTTATGTGCATGTATGTGTAAGTGTGTGTGTCTTCTTGCATTTCCCACCTTACAACAGGCTGCCATCTGGCTCTAAAGGCAAACTACAGGGAGCAGCGAGGAGAAAGACAGCAAAGACAAGAAGCAGTCAGAAGAAAACACAGTGAGATTCTAACAGCAAACAGATGGGCAGAGATGGAGCTGGCAGGGCTGCAAGTGTAAGCTGAGGTTTTTCAACTAATTTAAGAAGTCTGCCAAGGAAAGACAAAAAAAGGGGAAGGTAGAGGCAAAAATGAGACTGCACATCTCAAGCATAACCAAAGTGATTTCCTTGCTAGGCTACAAAAGCATACAGAGATAATCATATTGACACTGAAAGGCGCCAACCCACTGATGAGCAAAGAAACAGTCGGATGTCTCTGACTGTGCATTGTAAAGCCAATTATTGTTTTCCTTTACAATTATGTAGGTAAATATTTCATTTGTTCAGGGCTGTAGAAGTTTAAATTGAATATGTACGTAAGTGAACAATTGAAATTAGAGATGACAAAGCAGCATGCTGTCTTTTATTAGTTTTATTGCTGTAAAAGGTATTCTGGGAAAAATCCTTTAACAGCATGAGACAAGAACAATTGAATATAGCAAGTTGAAATCTTGGGTTTTAAATTTTGTTTGTGAGGGAAATTTGCTTTTGGATTGCATACTGTGCCTTAGAAAACTTTAACATTATGTCACATTGTGGCAACATTTTATACAAAGAACATTCTGTAATTTCTCACCTCTCAACATCACCAAAACATCCTCAGAATGTTGCAGTTAAAACATTACATCTTAGTCAGCATATGATCTTAGAAGAAAAAAGTTTATTGCAACTTGTAGGTAACGTTCGTTGAACGTTCGCCTGCTAGCTGGGTAGCCACTTATGCCTTTTTTTGTCTAACCATGTGCTTTTGATGGCATTTTTTTGGCTGTGGCATTGTGGAAGGCAACAGCAGATGCAGTAGGATACCTAGAGCTGAATATGTAGATGCAAAAGTTCACCAGCAAAGCAACGAAATGTTATAACTTGAGATGAGAACATTTTGGCTGTTCGTTAAAGCCTTGCATTGGTGATGCTAATGCATCACAAACACGTGTGATGCTCTACACCAACACCCTCTAATTATGGCTTGATTGATGAAAACATCCTGTTTCAGTCGATGGACAAGGGGGGAAAAGAGCAGTATAATATCATTCTGCTTTCATATGCTTCATTCCCCACCCTACGTAGTCATCAAAGCAATGAGATTGTTTTGCAGCCTCTTCGCAGGATTTGGGATTCAGTTTAATAGAACCTCTCGGCTCTTGCATCCTCACGGCTCTGTTTTGGGGCATAATTTGGTTTTCTGCTACCCCTCCATTCTTCGTTGGTCCCCATTGGTGCCTTTCAGACCCCACAGTGTTCTCATTTCCTCTCAGCCAAACCATATTTCATCAGATTTTTCTCTTTATTAAAAGACTCTTTGTTCTCTTCCATCTATTTATATATCAAGCCCGGCAGCTTTGGATGAAGCACTTCTGTGGTAAATTGCCATGTTTGACGAATGCAGGTGCCAGATGCGAGACCTGAGACATTACACCTGTGAAATTACGCAAAACGATCCAGAATAACACTGATAAATGAGTTCTGTCTCAACTGTCCTGCACTGCTTTAGTTTTCCATGTCAGACTTTGTCATATCCATTACTTCCATTTATCACTGTGGTGTTCTCAGGGGGTGATAGTTGAACCTGACAGTCATTGCTGTGGCTAGAATATTGAAGCTAGAGGTAGCTTAGTGGATAATAGCACACAAAGATTACTATTTATTGTTATGTTTTAAATCAGTTTTGAAAAATGGACATGCGTTTGTTCCTGAGTTCCCGCAGCTATGAAGCTATGATAATTGGTCATGCTTCCCAAGTCTTCAGACTATATTTAAACACACACAATGTAGCTGAAGTATAGAAAAATGTATGTCTGACTGACTGTAAGAAAAACAAGAAAAATGTTGTAATTTTCCAAAACCAAACCATCTTTTCAATGCTCATATACCTTTTCTTGATACACCATCCGATGGAGACAACACCATGTTTAACTGTCAAGCATGCATCCACTACAGCAATTTAGATATTAAAAATTCAACCCCTCATGATGTTAGTTTAGGACCTGACTGAACACCATGTCTTCTATGCACTCAATGTGGGGTTTGGAAGGCATGATTTAAAGAAAAAAAACCCCAAAACCCACTAAAATCTTTTCTTCAAAATCGCCCAAAATCTACATGAAAAATATTTTGATGTTATTTTCTTGTATATTTTACTAATTTGTTGGTAACTTTTTTTCTGAAATTCTTTCTCGCCTTTTATCCGTGTTTGTAAACGAAATCAAGCCAATTTGCGCAGGTCTCAAAGGGTTAATTGAGAATGATGCATAGGCATGAGAGTGCAGTTGACTGACACATTTCTCAGAAAGACAAAAAAATAACTGCATTTCCCCAAACTATTGCTTCAACAATACAAATAGGAGTGTTCCACATTTACCTTTCTGAATGTAACGTTATTTTCCAGCAGTTTCTTTCATGATGTCGTGCCAACGTCAGCCCATTTATCATGTGTGCATTCTTAATTGTTTCCATTTAGTGTGATTTTTTTTCATGCATGCATTCCCATGAATTTATAATTTTTTCTATAGGGAATGGAGGGAACCTGTGGTGATGCAGCTGTTGAAGCATGTTTGAACTGGATTAGTCATGCTCTGCAAGTCTTTCCTCGCTGATTGACTATTGACTTTTTTTTTTAAAGTACAAGCAGAAAACCTATTGTATGTATTATAAAATCATTTACAAATTGTGCTAATAGAAAAACTACAGTTCCAAAAACTATGATTGGACAGATGTAATCGTAAGGCACTGCTACAAAACAAACTTTAACCCTCACTGAACATTTTGTGCTACTTAAAAACTTCAGAATCTTTAGCAACATCACATTACTTATGCTGCTTTCAGATGCTTTTCATAATATATAAATATTTAAACAATGAACAAATTGGTGTGATCTCTTCCAAAAACATGGGGAAAAGGGCAATTAGCAGCATGGTAAAAAATGTTTCACAAATTGCAACAAATTAGAAGATTTAGAAAACTGTTCTTAAAAAGCTAGGGAAAAAATCTGCAGAAAAAAGTTAGGGAAAGACTACATTTATAATGATCATAAGTACAGGTTTGAAATTATGTTACCAAATAATTATTATAATTCTTTAAGCATGGGGAACATTTCTGGGGAAAAAAATGAAAAAAAAGCTAAGGGGAAACTATATTTATGGTGATCATAATTACATATTAAAATTATAGAATTATTATACATTTTATGCACTTTTTCAAATCTGTTTTGTTTTGTTTATGTTTTTTTCTCTTTTCTTTTTAATGTATTTGTCTTAACAAATTTCAGGTATTTCTTTTGTACTTTTCACTTATTTCTTGATAATTTTGGGGTAATTTCTGTCTTTTTGTTGCATTCCTCCTATCCTTTTGCAAGATTTTTGCACAGTTATTTTTAAATTTGCATGTCAGAATGGTGAAGGACATGTTAAGGTTTAAAATGAATAGTTCTGCAATGGACACATCTATCAAAATTACACATATTTCTATATGTGGGCCTTGTCATAGGTATACCATATAACTATCAGAACAAAAAGGAAAAAAACATGTAAAAAGTACCAGCTTCAAACTACTTGAGTGTCCTGTCGTCATATGAGTGTCATATGAGTGTGTCTCTCAGCCTGAGCTTCAGGGGAACATTAGCTGTTGACCCACGGCTGAAAGCTAGATGGGGTGCTGACACTCCAACAAAAGCTAACCAGCTGAATAGGCCACTGATGATATCTGCTGCGATCGCTCAGACAAAAGCTGTGTCTGGAAATGAGCTGCAACACTTGCAACAGGTATCACAGCAGTGCGTGAGTGTGGCCTTTTGGCGAATTTACAGGGTATTCATCTTGGACACAATACGATGTGCTCACAATAGAGAGATATATCAGCAATGCATTGTGAGGATGTCATTGAAATGTTATATGTAACAGCTTTTCCACTGACATGCTGCAATCATCCAGGGTATCTGTGTTGCCAGGAACAGAGTTGAGGACTAAACATTGCAGTTGCCTGAAAACGTGCCAGTCTTGACAGTCAGCACATTTACATGATAATAAAAAAATGAAATTATTGTGTTAGTTCTACTAAAACTCATTTTTGAAAATAATTAGTCCGACTGAAATTGTAAATTGAAAAACCTCTGAGGTTGAAAAATGCAGGAAATCCTGAAGTTCCAAACAGCCCCACAGTTCCTCAAATGACCATTTAAGGCTGGCTCCATAAGTGAGTCAGTTTTAAAAGACCAACTTGGGTTCAACAACAGGGGGCAAAAAAAGTTTGATGATGTCATCATGCTATTAATGCATTACTTTCATTCTAATGGCGTTACACCTTAAAAAAAAATAGATGTAGTTGCCTTATTAATTGTAAAATTAGCTTCTTTATGTCAAAATCATTTTTTTTACAAGCGTCACCTTATATGCCACCTTAATGTCTTATTGTCATTTTTTAGGGAAACCACCATCAAACATAGGTTGTCAATTATTTGTATTCAGCCTATAATTTGAATGTAGTGGACTTGTAGTTGTTTTTTCTTTTTGACTTCATGCTGCAGTATTTTTTCTTTCTTTCATTTGAACTCAGCAAGTGTAGTACAAAATTTCACATCCAATCTATTGTAAAACACTGTAAAGATCAAGCCTCTGAAATGTCACAAGTCTCCACTCATGTCCATCAGTTTGTGCAGAAAACTCTGATAGGAACCATAACGTACTATGGATATCTCTGGGTCTGTGCCTTGCTTCCTGCTGGCAATTTAAATTAGATGCGTAGTGATCCGTGACAGGATCAGCTGCCGAGTATATATTTTCTGAAGTGAGTGTCATCAGAAAGATGAGAGAGATTGTACTGGAGAGCATATTAGTAGATGCAAACTGGGATGCATGCGCTGGCTGGCTCAGTGTTAACAATGTTTTGGCTTTTTGGACTGAACAAAGACAAGTCTAACAAGTGTTACATCCCTGGGTCACAGTGAGCAATAAAAGCTCAGACCAAATGAGCTCTGGTGCTCTGCGCAGCAAGACTTTGATATGGCAACACAGTCTGGCCTGATCTATAAATGAGGTTCACATATGCATATTGACATGCATATGTGAACTGTCTCATAAGCAGTGTGTGGTTTGGTAATAAAAAGTTCAAAGGACTGAGTGGTAGAGAAAATTGAAGGTGTATGCAATAGTGGAGTGTAACTAAGTATTTTTATGTAATTTCTTTACTTAATGAAAGTAGAATTCCATTTCCAGTCTTTGATTTTATGCTTCCAGTATACTAGTATTGCAGATTGGTAATTCAGATTATGATATATTAGCACAGTAAGGCACAATATTCTCATTTTGAACTTGTACAATACCACCAATTTAACAGTGCTTTTGGCATAAGATCACAATGCCAAAAACCACCTTTTGCATCTGCATGAAACCCAGCTGGACAGAACTGGTCAACAAACCCCAGACTTTCATTTCGGATTGTGGTGTTGTTGATGTTTGATGTTGATCTTGATGTTTTTTTCTTTCTTTCTATACTATACCATGTGTGCCTCCTTTCCCTAATTATGTTGGTTGCAATGTGCTTCTGTTGTCTGTAAACATAACCACATGTGACTAATCCCATGTACTTGTGTGGACACCACAGCAGCAGCATCCCAGAACATAAATAGCTGACACAGAAAGATACCTAGAGTGTAATATGTAGACAGGGAAGTCCAATGCAAAGCACCAATATGTGACGATTTGGGATGAGAACATGATGGATAAACTATAATTGGATCGACTGAAAAATTCTTCAAAAGTTCTTGCTGTACTGTGTTTACAGACCCACAAAAATGTCCAAATTCAGAGAAAGAGCACAACATTTTTACGAAGGACACACATTTGCACAAAAACAAAACAAAAACAAAACGAACAAAAAACGGAAAGTTTTACTTGCAACAGAGTACACTGTAGTATTGTTGATTTTACTAATGGAATTGCCCAGAGTACTCCTTCCACCACTGGGTATATGCATGTCGTTTCAGAGTAGCCAAAAGTCCCTCCTGTTTTTCAGTATCACACCATCCAAGGACACTTGACAGTCTTCCAATACTCACATCTCTGATTGAAATTCTACTTGTCCACTTTCTCATCAACCTCATTTCTTACCAGCAATTCTGTGTTTATCTTAGTAAAACACCCTGTCACTAATCACTCTTTAAACCCCAATCTGTCACTGTTTATCAATTACTCAATCAGTGGAGTCACCTTGATCAATAGCCAGCAGGGGCCATCAAGAAGGATTAAGAAGTAATGACATCGAATTGTGTGGGGTTTGTGCAGGTCTTATCTGGATCTTCTGTGTTAAAATAAATTAACTTAAGAAAATCTACAGTGATACATTACTTAAAATTACCTTATAAACATATTGAATGGCCTTTTACCTGTGAGGAACTTGCAATATTATACATAAAACAATTAATGACAAACCCACAGGCCCCTTCTTTGCTGCTTGTTTAAGGCAAGAATATTGCGCCATTATGTCACGTTGTCCATTTTGTATAAAAGGTACAATTGGAACCGGAGGACAGAATTGTCTTGCCTTTAAGACAGCAGCAGAGGTAGTAAAAGCTCTGAATCAATGTCTGTGTAAAAGGGACAGCTGACAGGAGGGAACCATACACAGGATTAAAATAAAAATAAAAATTAACGCCCCAAAATTTCTGCAAATTGGGAAAAAAATTAGGTGCTAAAGCTCCTTATGCTCACCTCCTTAGCAAAGGTAATTATGTATAGGTAATATAATTTAAAAAGTAAAACCAAAAAAAACATGGCAGAAGTTTGTTTTGAGCTTATTGGGTAGTTCCATGACTCCCATGCGCAACAAAACAAAACAAAACAAAACAAAACAAAACACAACACAACACAACACAACACAACACAACACAACACAACACAACACAACACAACACAACACAACACAACACAACACAACACAACACAACACAACACAACACAACACAACACAACACAACACAAATAAAAACATCATGAATGCAGCTTTAAGTTTCCCTGGAAGGTTGCTACCCCTCTTTGCAGCTTGTTTCATGTCCTTGGACAGTTTCACACATTTAATAATTTCAGTAGCCTAAGGTAAAATATTTAACAATATATATTACTTGATACATTAATATGTTATATAGATCTGAGATAAATGATTCACAAGTGTGCCTTGTGACAATTATTTTACGGCATGTTTGTACTTGACCTGATGTGTTTCTGTGGCAGACAAAAGTAGGACCAGGTGTGATTGATGGGAACACTATTGGCTGTACACTCAACAAATTCTCCATGATGGATGTTCCCAGCATTCTCTTGGAGGGCATTTGGTCAGAGTGAGGTGCAGCCTCCCTGTACAGAGTGCTCCCCCAGTTATTTTGTGGTGCAAAATCTTGAAAGCAAGTGAAGAGAGAGGGAGAAGGACGGAAAAAGAAAGAGGTGTGCAGATAAACTTTTTAGATTTAGCAGAACTCCTCTGTAGTTGCTGCCCAGTGTGGTCAAACAGTCTCCTTAACCTTCAGTTTATTTGATCCATGTTTAAAAGAAAAATAACTATTTGTTTTGAGTTTTATAGGGTTCCCTAAGCATTTATGCCAGACACTCAATCAATATTTGTGTGCATTGTCAGTTGAAATGTAATTTTTACCGCATTTACCACATTCAGATGAACTGACATTTCAGCTTATTTTTTTCTTTTACTAACATAGCCTCATACCATGGTTTGTATGAAATCCCAACATATTGTCATCCCAAATTGTCACATATTGCCACTTTTGTCATTGGACATCTGTGTCTACTTATTATGTCAGGTATCCATTTACATCTGCTGTTGACGGTCCAGGACAGGTCCAGTTGACGGTACCGATGCCAGAATGTCAACTAAAGCACATGGACTACACTACAAAAGCATGTGATTATTTTAGGCAACAAAAGCACATGCTTAGGATTACACAACAAAGGCATGGAAGGTTTAGGCAAAAAAAGACACATGGTTCGGAGAAAAAAAAAATCACATTCAGGAAGCAAACACCAGACTCTGACATGAAAGTCCTGGGTTTGTTGGACCCATCCACTGCATCTCCCATTTGCCTGCCCTTCATGCTTCTTACATTACATAATTTCAACCTGACACCAGTCAGCCGCATATCATGTGGACAAGACAGTTTCCATCCCGCCGTGTTCTTAACTACTTACTATTTAGAACACAAAATTCATATTTCCAGTTATTTTGGTGAAAATAACTTAAAAGTAATGCAATAGTAGTGTAATGCACAAATGGACACATTTATGGCTCATCATTACGTACGATATGTACAAATTTTGGTGTATTTCTTTCATAGTAAAACGTATGAATAGAGCATTAGAACAACACTACATTGACTTCACAGTGTCTTATCGCAGGGTACTCCAATGGCTTCCACGGTCACCACATCTCAGTCTGATAAAAGACCTTTGAAATGTGGTGGTGCAAAAACAAATGTAGAAATGCACCCCTAGTTGAGCCACCAAGCAAATAACATTTTGGTGCTTCTGTGATATATGTGTATTGTATATGTGTATTGAAATGAAGTAGTATGTATACATTTATCACAAAACTTTCCTTGTTTATGCAAAAGTGCCAAAAACAGTCCAATTTACAGAGATCAGCGCTAATAGCCATACGGAGTTATAGTGAAATTATTAGCATCTTCAGACAGTTGGTCATAACTGAAGTGGTTGCACGGAAGTCTTTACAGACTGCCTGATGTTTTGAGGAATGCCTCTGCAAATCATTAGTCAGGACTTTTAGCTCATGATTTGGAAATCTCAGTGTTTTTTTTTCTTTTTCATTGTTTTTGCCTACTGTTTTCTTGGCACAAAGAAAACATTTGTACTTGGCCAGATGTATAATCGCAATCAGACGCAGACAAAGACACATTGCGCACAGCTGCAGACCTTCACGGGCGTGTTTGCCCTGTAAAAGCATTAGTGCAATATGTTTTGTGAATCAGCCCTTAAGACGGGATGGATAGTGGTTGCAAGTAATATGCAATTCATGGTGCCATTCTTTGCAAATTTGCCTCGTGAGGTTATAGCTTCAGCTGTTTAAATGCACCGACTTCAAATGCCAAACTGCAAAATATTCACGGCATTTTCATGTTGCATCATGTTCAGAAACCTGAGAGAGAAAGCAGGGTCTGTGTTTAGTCTGGAAAAAATCTATTCAACACTGGACAGCATTCAAGACAAATCGGATACCAATGACTGTCACTTCAGCTAAATTTGACTGACTTGTTTGTGCTCTCTGCCAAAACTTACCCGCTGATGTTCATTCCAGTTATCAACACATGAAGAAACAGATGAAAATAAACACCAGTCCAGACTGTGGTTTCACCTTCAGGTCATTTTCTTTGCTCGGGTTTCTAAGCATGACGAACTGCTGGCTACCACATGTAAACGTCTGTCTCCCAAATGCTTTGTTTTGGGATTGTTTCCTGTGGTTAGTGGGATCGTGTTCTCACTTTTGCCTGACTGACTGCCTTACATTTTTAGGTGGTTAGTTATTTCCTGTGCAAAAAAAAGGGAGTTTCCCAAATCCATGCTTTACCTAGATGAATCGCCAAGCATTGCAACCGCACAGAGTCGCAGGTCAGTACACTTCTCAGAGCAGCAAAGGCGACATCAAAGTAGTCCATCAAACGGAGGCAGAGTTTCTGGAGAGACAAGCCAAGGACCTTGAACTCATGACACTCAGGAAATAAAGTGAATGACAGCTACCTGAGTTTTAGGAGATTACAGTGAAATGAGCCCAGAAATAGCACTGACGCTTCAGCAGATGAGTACAAATTCAGACGTAAATTGTCATGAAATAGAGATGTGGCATCACATTTGGCTGTGTGAGAAAAAAAAGATGACAAAATTAGAGGTTTCATATTGACATATTTCCTGTTCGTTGTCATTCGAGTGCTCATATTGGGATGCTTTTTCTTTCATTCTCTCTCATTAACACACTGACGCACACATGCTCATCATGCAAACACAAAGTCAAACAAGTCTCACATTCATGCATGCACACAAACAGGCCGCATATTAATAAAGATAAGGTAATGATGTTTCCAAGATGTTCTGGATGTTTTTGGCTTGTTGAGCAGTTTGAGAGGCAGTATAGATTAAAGGCAGGGCGCGTGTACAAAGCAAAAACAGAAGGCCACTACCATGAAAGATAAACAAGATGCAGAGAGGAAAGGGAGCTGAAGAGTTACTTGCCTGACCCAAAAGAAAGGAGATTTCAGATGCATTGAGTCCTTCTCTGTCTCTTCTGTGCCTTTTTTTTTTTAATAATGGAAGCGAATCTTTACTTTGCACTCAGTGTACCATACACAAGCATTCATTATCTACAAAGTTACGATAAATGAAAGGCTGCATGCACACAACATATGATTACTCCTCTTTAGTTGTAGTCTGGTGGAAGCATGAAATGCTGAATGAATGTTATCAAAGATCCTTGAGAATGTATGCATTTCCAGCAAATGGCAATAATGGCGGGTTAGCTTTTTAAAGGTTAGTGTGATATTAGGGGCCAATGATGTCATAGCTGGCTTTTTCTTCATAAATAGGAAGTAGCTGATTGAAACAGGGTAGTTTTGGACACTCAGAATTAAATCTCTTTTTTTTTGCATATGATGTGATTCTATTGGCTTTGTCACATGTGACCTCCAGCGTACACTGGTTTGCAGTCGAGTGTGAGGTGCTCGGAATGAGAGTCAGCACCTGTGTGAGGCCATGCTTTTCGGCTAACAAATGGTGGATTGCCCTCTTTGGGTTGGGAGAGAGTTTCTGCCCCAAGCAAAAGGGTTCAAGAATCTTGGGGTCTTGTTTACAAGTGAGGGTAAAATAGAGCATGAGATGGATTGGCAAGTTGGCGTGGTGTTAGCAGTGATGGAGGCACTCCGCCAGAACGTTAGGGTGAAGAGGGAGCTGAGCCAGAAGGCATTGCTTTCGATTTACCCATCCATCTATGTTCTGACTCACCTGTGCTAATGAGCTTTGGGTTGTGACTGAAAGAATGTAATCGCAGACAAGCAGGCAAAATGATTTTTCTCCTGAGGGTGGCTGGGCTGAGGATAGGGTGAGGAGCTCAGACATCTACAAGGTACAAGGTAGACTCATTAGTCATTTTTAAACAAAGTTTAAAAAAAGGAAATTGAGATTTGACCTTGATTCTGCTACATCTTTTGGGGTCGAAGGAGAAGTTGATGAGTCTCACACCCTGGGGAAAGAAGCTGCTCTGTAGTCTGGTGGTTCAGCAGCGGATACTGCTGTATGTTTTTCCAGATTTCAGCAGGGTGAACAGACTGTGGATGGGGTGGCTGCTGTCTTTCAGTATCCTTTGTGCTCTGTGCAGACACCTCACTTCACCGAGGCCACTGATGCTCTGTAGATGGGAACCAGTGATGTTCTGGGCAGTTTTAATCACCTGCTGTAGAGCCTTCCTGTCCTGGGCTGTGCATGAACCATGACAGTTCATGATGTTTTCAGGCAGTATGCTTTCTATTGCTCCTCTTTAGAAGTTAACCAGGACTGCTCCTCCTTTGTATTAATAGGGGCTGGTTGAGGTGGTTTTGGCATCTGATCTGGATGCCTCCTGGATGCCTTCCGTTAGAGCTTTTATGGGCACATCCGACTGTTAGAAGGCCACAGGGTAGACCCAGAACACGCTTGAGGGATTACATATTTCATCTGGCCTGGAAACTCCTCAGGGTACTTCAGGAGGAGCTGGAAATACGAAATACACTCCGCCAAGCCCAAAGATGAAAAAGTATGTAATTTAAAAACTGTTACACTCATCCATTAATTTTCTGCGTCAACTAACATTAACTTTTTTTTATTACCAGAAGTTTCTACTATCTATAATTCTCTCTGATTTACATCAGAGCGACTGTAACATATCACATGCTATCCCCAGGGATCAATAAAGTAATCAGAATAATATAATATCAAAATATCAAAATAATTTGATTATGAATTTTGTTCACATTCAAAACCTATGTGGAGAAAAAAAATGAACTGAGGTATGCATAAAAGTGTGTGTTACAGTAACAATAAGTAAAGGGAAATAGTTAGCGAGCTAATGTTAGCTTAACAGCTAAGGAAGTTCCACGCAAACGTCTTTCAAAAAATAAATACAAATGTTAACAAGCATTCATGATTTTTTAAAATTTTTGGATATATTTTGTAATATTGAAATTGCATTTGGTGAGAAACATATTTCAATATGTTTGGGACATGAAACTGAAAATTAAAGAATTGGGAATTTCCTTCTAGTTGCCTCTCATGACTTGGTACCTGACTTGGACCTTGAGTGCAAAGACTTGAGACTTATTTTTGACTTGCAAAACAGATCAAGTTGGTCCCACATCTGGAAAAAAAAGTACCTGCTTTACTTAAATTAGTCAGCCTCCACCTGAGAATTGACACTTTTAAGTTAGAGGACACATAATGTATACACAGTTGTGCTATTGGGTTTAATGAATAACTTTGTGGGTGTTTTTCACTTTTGCGTTAATGTTTGGGAACAATTTTGTCTTTCTCTGCTTCTCTGGCAGCTGTAGTACACATTAACCTCTTCAGTCCTGCATAATCAGGCTGGTAGCTATTAAATATGCATCACTTCATTAACATATACAGCTCTGTCATGGTAGCTGCTCCAATACTGCAAACTTATTTCTCAAACAATGCCCGCAAAAATCAGCTGTTAGTTCAGGTAACCTGAGCGGAGCTGCCAGGTGACTCCAGATCCATTTACATATCACTTTGTTGCAGCTCCTGCTGTTAGCAAAGCGAAGGAGCTATTCTGGGCTTGGGATCATCAGACATTGTTTATCATTAAATGTTTGGATCATCTGATGGACTAAAAGTTGCAGTTTGCAAAGAAAAGTCAAAAAGGTGCCAAAGTTCGGAACTTAAAGCTGCGCTAATCAGAATTTTATGATAGAGCACCTGTAAAACTTACAGCTAAATAAACAACAATCAAAGTTAATGTGAAATACATTTAATTTACCACTCAGGCACAAAACTCTGGCAACACTTTGTTTCACAACTTTCATCATATTTCAATATAAATTTAAAGTAAATGACATCACTCTTTCCCATTGAGCTCTGTTTACCATTGAACACAGCTCACACACAAACAGAAACATTTTCCAGTGTAAAAAAAAAATATATATATATATATAAGCAAAACTTTTGCCTTTACAATCTAATAGAGTGGCCCAGGAATTGATCCTAAATACTGTAAATGAGTTAGCATTTTAGCAATCCCAGTTCCCTTGTCTTGAAATCAGTGTGCTTTTTAAAGATCCTTGAGAAAAGGACAGAGCCCCCTTGGTATTAACTTGCAAAATGTCACTCAAATGAACACCTACACGGTATTAGATACAGCTGGCCACTGTCTCAAGGTTTCTTTAAAAACCTGCCTACACGACACCGCGTCATGTTACTCTGGAAGTTCTTTTGTTTCGCTGTATACTCACTTATTGCATTACTGTAGTTTACTGGACTGTTTATTCAGTCAGCACCATGACATTTGTTGAACTTATGTTGAATGAAATCCCCTCTTTTGGTTCAACTCACACGTTCTTCTTTCATCTGTAAAAGTCTTAGAGCCAGACCATAACAGAGATGCAAAACAACCACAAGAAGACACAAAATTAGCACAGACTGTCATCAAACCACAAAAAAAAGGATGCATGACAGAAGGGCACAAAACAATAACACAAAGTCTGTGTGTCTTACTCCTGTGTGTGAGATGTGTCTCAGAATCCACCCATTACCACAGCAATGCTTTGAGCAAACGACTAACACTAACAGTGCTGTACCAGGTTTGGGAACCCACAGGTATCCCCCTAGGTGACCTACAAAA